>NW_025318872.1:1935000-2577500 GCF_018153725.1 Drosophila mojavensis
AAAAGAAAAATCACATGAAATTACGTTTCATTGCAAGTAAAATGGAGAGTGAAACTAAAGAGAGGGTTAGGTAAATGGATAAAGGTGCAGAAAAGAGCCAACCCAAGGCAGGTAAGGGCAGCACAGACGGGTGTAAGCGACTGAAGAGTACTTGCCGGTTGAATAAAATCAGAAAAATCAGCTGAAAGTGGGCACTAAATAAATATCTTTACCAATACACCCCTTATTCATTTTGTGAGCGAGTATAGAAAAAATTGGAATGAGCGTTAAACCGGATCGCATTAAATTACTAAACACACACGTGTGAGGCTGCTGAGTTGCAGGTTTGAGCACGCTTTCTGTTTGCAACTTTACGTTGAGGCAGCAAAGTTCTTAAGGAATTGCTTTCAGCTCTAAACTTGGCCAAAGTCGTTGAAAACTTGCAGCAGCAGCAGCAGCAGTAGCTATCCAAAAAAATAAATGTGCTGTGAAAGTCAATCAAGTGTTGCAATTTGGCGAGTGCAGCAGCCAGCCAAGTTGCTCTTCACGTGGCTGGTTGGTTAGCTGGTTTAGCTATCAAAGTGGTTGGCGGTAAGTGATGCAGATGCTGCATCTGCATGTGGCGCCACAACCAACTGGCAACATTACAATTGACAGCTAACCAAGGGGCGCACAGGGGCAACCTTAGCGAGGCACTGCCAACCCAGCCAACCAAATTAATGGCCAGCTCGATAGCACAAGTTGTTCGCAGTCAAGCGCAATTGGTAATTGAAGGCATCTTGGCCAAAGGCAAGCTAGTGCGCTATATGCGAGGCACGTCTTAAGCTTTCTTTAAGGCGAATTAAGGTAGCTAGTGGGTAAAGCTGAAAACAATGTTGAGATCATCAGATATGCATATATGAGATATTAGTGCAAGAAACTGGGTCCAATCCTGGTTATAACAATATTGTTGACAAACTGTAAACATAATATGCAAAGCTGGGCTTGAATGTCATCTTTAGTCTCACTGTATTAATTCATTGACAGTTTATTTATATAAATATTTATTTATAATAAAAATATTTATTTTAGTAACTTAAAAAAAATGATTTTAAAATTTTATTTTTAATACAATTGTTATTTCTTATTTTGTAATGTATGAAAACTAATAAACATATTAATATATATTTTTTAAGCAATCTAAAAAATTATTTAATTTAAAACTCAATGATATATAAAAATAATTAAAATAAAATATTAATTTTCTAATATTCTTATTAATTTTATTATTATTATTTTTGTTCTTCTTGTTTGTTTTTTTTTTTTACTCAATATATAAAAAATATGTAAAATATTTATTTTTTGTTAATTAATTTTAATTATTTAATAAACTGTAATAAGGTAATTAAATTTTGAGCAGTTAATTTATTGTAATTAAATGTAAATACTTCTTCATGTTAAATTATATGTTTGAAAATGACTACATATATTTTTTTTAATAAATTATAAATAATAAAATTTATTAAGTGACTTATAAAATCTTCATAAAACATAATTATTTTAATTCACATTTTAGGTAGTCTCCACAAAATGAAATATATATATTCAATTCGTGTATATTCCCAGGTTGAAATTTTACGCAAAAACTTAAAGAGTTTATGATTCCATTTAGCCAGCTTTTCGGGGCTTATCTGCGGCATTCCATTGGGTATTTCTATTGTAGTCAGGGCTAAGCCGATTTGGCTACGGCTTTTGGTTTATGTGCCCACAGCTGGCATTCAATTATAAATCAAGCATCAACCATAATTGAAAGATCAAACGCACAAAAACTGAAACATGTGTAGAGAAGGCCGGCTGCTGTGTGTGTGTGTGTGCGTGCATGTGTGTGTGTGTCTGTGTGTGTGTGCTGTATGCGTGTGCGGGCATATTTGCTACGCATTTGTCGCAGCTTTCATTCATGTGTTGATAAAAATAAACTCACACACACACACACACACACATCCGGAATGGGCCGTAAGCGAAAAATGTTGTGTGCGTTAATAAATTACAACAATAATGACGCCAAACATGATAACAACATGCCTGATAGATGGCAACGGAGAACGAGCGGGCCATAATGTGGCTGCGACTCTGATTTGAAGGGGGTGTCTATGTGTGTGTGTGTGTGTGTGTGTGTGTGTGTGGGGCAACCGTTTGTTATTGATCATCGCAATATTTTGCGCATTAAGCAGACGCAAGCCAAGCCAAACATATGCAGCCGGCAACAGGGTGGGGGGAGAAGGGAGCAGGCAGGCAGGCTCTGGCCAGAACTGTGTGGCCAGCCTTTTATCCATTTGACTTGTTTGCGCAGCCAAGGCAAAAAGGATAACATTGTCCTCTGTCACAGCGGGGCAAGACGAGGCAGTCGGGCGAGGCAGGCGAGCGAGGCATTCAGCAGCCATTCAAAGTGCTGAAAGTCTAAGCCATTAAAGCATATTAGTTTCCCGCCATTGTTGTTGCTGTTTGTACCCACGCACACACCCACACACACACACATGTCTATTACAGTCTGTGTCTGTGTGTTTTATTTATTTCGCTACATATTTGTTTATGCTCGACTGAACAATAAAAGTTTTAAAGGATTGACATGATTGTCGTCGTATCTGTAATGCTTGGTGTTGGTGTTGTTGTTGTTGTTGCTGTTGTGATGTTTGTTGTTGTTGTTCGCCGCCATTTTGTATTGGGCTTAACGTAAAAAAAGCACAAAGAACGAAATATGCAACAGTTTTTTTACGTATACGCGATTTTATGCTAAAATATTTAAGAGAAAAGTTAGAAAATTAAAAATCAAGAGCATACTTATTGGCATTCCATTTGAATACATAAATATTTAACAACAACAAAATGTATATAGCCAATATACGAGCTAATATACTGAAAGTAGCGGAAGAAATCATAAAACTCGCATTTGATTGAATTTACTTTTATGACTTTAGTTCAAGTCGTTAAACTTGTAATCAGATATACAAAAAATAATTATATATATGTGCTATACATAACATGTATGCTTGAGTCTGTGAAGAAAAGCAATAAATTAACATTACGCATACGCCGCAGTGTCCATTAGGTAATTAACGAAATACGCAATAGATTTCAACTACATTGAACATTAATTAGACCACTAATGCATATTTATGTTTATTATTTGTGTTTAAACAGCTTGATTGTGTTTAATCAACATAACTCAGTGCACAACTATTTGATATAAATTAAATTAATATTTGATGTCAATGAACAGTTCAGCTAATTTATTATGCACTTTAAATTCTTGGCCATCGTGCACAGCTTCATTCACACTTCAAACCGCTTTTTATCGAAATAACATCAGCGCGGAGAGTTATGCAAGCTACTCGACAATGGGGAAAAAGCAAAGGAAGAAGAAGAAGAAAAAAAAGGAACAGCAGCAGCATTCAATGCAATTTATTTTCGTAATAAAAATGCATTTTTACTACAAACTCATAATAGCCATGGCAAAAACTAGCGCATGAAGCGCCAACGAATTTATGTGGCATTCATTATGCGCTGAGGTTTATATCTGTATACATATTTATATATAAATAAATTTATATATGTATATGTATGTACGTTGAAGTATATAGTGTACAACGTTTTTAATACCCTTTAGATGTAAAAAATAAAAATGGTGTTAGCAATTGTAGCGTAACATTAAAATGTATAAATTCATAGAAATAAAAAAAAAAATCTGGGTGAAGTAAGTGGGCATAGAAGTAGACATAAATTGTACCATGATGGATTGGCTTCTATATAAATAACTGGGTTAGGCAGGGCATAGGAATTCAATCATATGTGTTTCTTTTACGCTCTGCGTAGAAATTGAATAGTTTGAATATTAATGGAAAATATTTAAACATTTTAGACTAAATTTAAAAAAAAAAAAAAAAAAAAAAAAAAAAATTAGAATTGTCTTCAATAAATTTTCCAGAAATTTACGTTAATTACTTTTCATATTTTAGCAAATATTTATTCCAATCAAAAATAATGTACAATATTTTCTTGCATATATTACCAGTATTAAGTTTTACAGGGCATCGTCGCGTCTAGCATACCCTTAACAAATTGCTCAATCTTGTTTATTGTGCATTTTGTTTGAAAATTTGTTTGGTCAGTGCAAAGTTTTATTAAGCTATTTACATTCCAGACGCTTTTTATGCTGTTGCGTGTATTTGAATGAATGAATGCAAACCTGAGTCTGTATCTGTGTGTGTGTGTGAGCGGGTGCAGCTGCAATTGCAACGCTCAGAATTTATGTTTTTAATATAGAGAGCGACGCCAATAAATACGATAAACTGACCCGCGGGCGACAAACAAATCCCATAGCGATGGCCACCTGCCGCTTTTTATACCCTGAACCCATTGAAAATGGGAAATCAGGGTATAATGGTTTTGTTGAAATGTATGTAACAGGCAGAAGGAGGCGTGGCAGACCCCACAAAGTATATATATTCTTGATCAGGGCGACGAGCTGAGTCGATTTGGCCCTGTCCGTCTGTCTGTCTGTCCGTCTGTCCGTCTGTCCGTCTGTCCGTATGTTTGAACGCGTCGATTTCCGAAGATATAAGAGCTAGAGACTTGAATTTTTTTTGACCGTATATACAGCGCGGATGTCGAGTTTGCTTTTAAAATTCGATAAATCATCTCGTTATGTTTTTATCGAGTAAAAACATTCAAGTTCAAATCAGATGCCACTATAGCTAATTGTGAATGATTTTTCTTTTTTTTAAATTTCTCAAATATTCAATATAATATGTAGATCATATGCTGAAAGTTTCATTTAATTCCGTTCAGTCAAAAATTAATAAAAAAATAATCAAATATTTGGCCAATTAACAAACGCACGTGCAGCAGCTACAACAGCATCGTATGCGTGTGCACACATACATTCAAACTTCTTCTAGAAACATTCGTTGAATCACATCAGCTGTTAGTTTCGTTTAGTTTTGGTAGATGGCGCAGCAGCAGTGAATCTATTTGAGTTTTGCCAGCGCCACTAGCAGGAGTGGGGTGGCCTAGTGTGTTAGCTGCATGACGCTTGATCAAGAAGTCGCGGTTCGAATCCCGATCGATGCAACTGATGTTAATTTTTTTTAATTGTTTTAAAATATTTTTATATTTTCATAAATGAGTTTTCTATTTAATTTATATTTTTAAATACACCTAAATTGAAATTTTAACTATACTTGATGTGCGTTTTTAATAGTTTGGTTATTCTAGCAGATTCTTAGAATCACATCAGCAGTTAGTTTCGTTTAGTTTTGATAGATGGCGCTGCACCAGTGAATCTATTTGAGTTTTGCCAGCGCCACTAGCAGGAGTGAAGTGGCCTAGTGTGTTAGCTGCATGACGCATGATCGAGAAATTGTGGTTCAAATCCCGATCGGTGCAACTGATGTTAACTTTTTTAATTGTTTCAAAATATTTTTATATTTTATTAAATGAGTTTGGTATTTTATTTATATTTTTAAATACATCAAAATTTAAATTTCAGCCATACTAAATGGGCATTTTTATATGTTGGGTTCAGGGTAGTATCTAGTCGAGCACTCTCGACTAGAGTTTTCTTACTAGTTTTTTTTTTTTTTTTTTTTTTTTGGCTATTAAATTGGCGCGCGTTTGCTTTTAATCCAATGGGTCCATAATAATTTGTATACATTTTATTTGCAGTTTGCTTAGGCCATGTTATGCATACGCCACGGATCCAGCGGCGAACATTCGTGTGTTCCCACTCAGATAAAATAAATTGCAATAAATAATCCGGCTGTGTGCCATAAATCTCAGTTAAATGGACATTTGCATCTTGACATGGTCGACAGTCACAGCAGGAAGGGCGATGCATACACGGGAGAAATAAGGAGAAAGCGAGAGCGAATCTTTAACAGAATCAAAGTGGGAAACACAACTTGAAACAAAACAGCAAAGTGATAAAATGTCTAGAAGAGAAAAGAATAGAAAATTATTGTGAATTAAATATTATGGCCAAGGTTACTTGAATGGGTCCAAACTAAATTTATTTCTTATTTAGTAAATGAGCTAAAGCTCGTTTAAGATGAATTAAGGCCAAGTTGTAGAGGGAAAACTCTGATATATTTTAATGATAAAAATATATTTATATCTAATTTTTACCATAAACTTCAGTTTAAGCTTTTAATATCATGAGATTATTATATTATATTAGTTTTTAAAATACATCTTCAACTTTTTCATTCACAACTTTAAACTGATAATACAAAAATAAAAAATCGTTATTAAATAAAAATTCATATAATTACATTTATATTTTTTTTTATATACAAAAAAAAAAAATTTGGGTAAAAAAAAGGTTTCTAACTTTTCAATCATTTCCATATTTATAATATTTTTCTCTCTGAAAGTATGAGCTGTTCTTAACTTGGCTTTTAAATGCACTATGTGCAGAAGTAAAGCAGTTGCCATTTCTCACTTCAATCTCAGTCTCGGCGCTGTGGAGCCACCCCCGGGGCCACAGACTTAAGTACGTGTTGATTATGGCTTGGATTTAGTTATTGCTGTTGCTGTTATTGTTGTTGTTGCTGTTGTTGCTGCTGGTGTTAATGGCGATAGAAAACTACAACTGCAAGGCAAAAGCAGATGCAGATGTTGATGCGAATGTGGATGTGGATGTGGATGAGGAGATGTATGCGGATGCGGATGCGGATGCGGATGCGGATGCGGATGCGAATGGGGATGCGGCTGCAGCAGCAAAAGATGCTGAATGCGCCGCCAACATGAGGCAAACTTCTAGACCATTTACCATATTCCACAATATAAGCAAACGTAGTTTTTTATGCAAATATTTAAGAGCATCATCGAAGCAAAGGCGAAGAGTGCACAGCCAGCTCTATGCAGTTGCAATAATGTTAGATGTATATATATATAAATATATGAATGTGTTTGTGTGTGTGTGTGCGTGTGTTATCTTTTGCTGTCTGAAGAGTCTGAGAGCTGTAAGCCATATGTAGCACATACAACTGCGTGTGTGTGCATGTGTGTGTGCACACAACACTCGACGATAAAATCGTCATGTAGTCGTAATGTCTGCATCAAATTGCATTTGCCAACGCCCCCTAACAACCGCCTCGTGCCTGCCACGCCTCAAGTGCCTCAAGGAAGGAAGGATCGTAAGCGGGAGCTGTGAACGTGGGCGGAGCGGTGACAGAGACGGGCGGGGGCATATGCGATGATGTCGTCGCCGTCATCGCAATGTGTATTTATGCATAGTTTAATGCGGTTCAATGTCTGGTAAGGACATCAAAACACGACACAGGGCAACGACGCGCTGCTAAAGCCATAATCATAAACGTAATCATAATCAAAGTCAGCGTCGGGAATCAGAGAGCATAATCAACAGGCGCTCAGCTGAATGGAAACACATATACGCACACACACCCACGTACACGCAGACATATCCAAATATATAGAATTTTTCTTTCCTTTATTATTTTCAAATTGAATTGACATGTCGTTGCGAGCGCATCAGACAAATCGGATTTTATTTAAGAAATATCATACGGAATTTGCATTCAATTCCGTTGCATTCGTTAGCTAAATGTTACGACATGAGCTTAAGCGTAGATTAAGTGCTAGGATTAGACTGATTTATATAATGTTTTAGTGCAAGTGGGAAAGAGGTTCAGCAAGAAAAAAAAAAACGCAAAAATCACGACAGAACCTGAAGGTAGCGATACGGAATTGGTGATGAGAGAATAATAGTAAAAAAAATTGTGTTAAATTTTATGAGTTTTTTTAATAGTTGGGACTTTTAAGATTTTAAAAATGACATGTTTGTATTAGCCTCAGATCTAATTATATAAAAATCTTCTAAAAGATAGGAATGTATGCTAAAGAGAAATATTTGAAAGAGATATAAAAGGTTATGGGAAAAAAAAACTTTTTTTCTGCATCTATATAATCAAGAATTTGTATAAGAAGAATTTAATATACATATTTAAATTCTATTTTCAAAAAGAATTTCAAACAAGTCCTTCAATAAAATTGCTGAAAACAAAATTGTAATTATGTCCAAGAGTAGCTCCAATATTTAATTATGCGCCCCAAACCTAATTCAATTTCTGTATATGATTGAATATCCACTTACCAAAATGTTTTCTGCTAACTGAATCTATTCTTCTTCTATAATCAATATCTACGGCAGCTATAACAACAACAACAACAGCTCATTGATAGCATTTTTGTTATGAAGCAGCACTTCATTTGGGCAATCAGGATCAGCACATGCAAATTGCATGGTTCAAGCATACCAGTTGCCATATTTCGTTGAACAATAAACGATTTGCTGCTGCAATATCAGGCTAGCAATAACAACAAAACACACACACATACCCACGCAACCACCCACCCATACACACACCCACACACACACACGGTAAATGTCACTTGAAGTAGAAGGAAGCCAAGGCACATGGCTAGAAACAATTGATTATTGTGTGCCATAAACAGTGAAAGCAGCATCAGCTAGCGAGGGAATCCATCTATGGTCAATAGGAAATAAAAAGAAAATTTGGGTGGGAAAATCATACACTTGTGCCCACACACACACACTCACACGAAACTGTCAAACGCAGCCAGCAGCTGAAACGATCCCTTCTGCTACCAAAACCAAATTTAAATGTTAATCAACTGCCAAAAAAAAAAAGAGAGAGAAAGAAAGAAAATAATAAAAGCGAGAAAAAAAATTGCTGAAATTGAAGAGAAGCGAAATGAAATTCGCATGCATGCACATGAAAATGAATTTGACATGGGTGGACCATGGCGGAGAAGCGATTCGCTCCGAATTTATTCGAAATGTAATTGACAGCTCCAAGTGGCAAGAGGCCGTAGGGTAGCTACTTAGCATTATTGGATGCATTTGCCAAAGGGTTCAATGTGCCCCCCAATAAGTGAGATAATAAAACGAGAGTCTGGCTGGGGCAAAGTAATTAATAAAATTACGATATTGTTGAACTGAGCTGCTAATGGAAATGGATCGTATCGAGGGAATGGAGACGGTAGAAGAAGCTGAGAGTAAATAAACTCTGACGCTGACTCTGACTCAGCAAGAGAATAAGTCGGAGATAAGTATATACGATGCTATGATTTCTTTGCAGACAGATAAGTATCGGTTGATTTTGCAATAATCTTTTGTTACGATATATTAAATATATAATAAAATTTTTTTATTACATTTAAATAACAGTAGATGCTTTTAAATTTTAAATTTATATTAGTAAATAATTTTAATTTTTAAATTAGTAAATCAATTTTATTATACATATTTTTTTAACTACATGGAAAGTTCTCATGCTTATACAATTCTGATAATTTTTGTCCAGGGAATTACTCATTTATACAGTAATTGTTTTATTTGGATGCGTTGCTTGAAATTTTAATATGTCTTACGATGCGGCTAACCTCAGGTCGAGCGACTGGGCGAATTTATTTTTTGTGTTTCGAGCTTAAGTTTGAAATTTTGATCAATTGCAAGTAAATTCATATTTACCACAAAAATTATGGTATTGATAAATATAAATTTGTATTAAGTTGTACAAAATAATATAATATAAATCATTAAAAAAAAAAAACAAAAAAATTATTAAAAAAATAAATAGATAAATAAATAAGTAAACAAATAAATAAATAAATAAATTAACAAAGAAATAAATAAATAAACAAATAAATAAATAAATGAATAAATAAATAAATAAATAAATAAATAAATAAATAAATAAATAAATAAATAAATAAATAAATAAACAAACAAACAAATAAATAAATAAACAAATAAATAAATAAAATAATTAATTAAATAAACAAATAAATAAATAAATAAATAAATAAACAAATAAATAAATAAACAAATAAATAAATAAATAAAATAATTAATTAAATAATTAATTGATTAATATTAAATAAATAAAGAATAAAAAATAAAATTCTTATATTATAGGTTTTTTATAAAAGAGAATCAAATCAGAGTCAATCATCTATGATAAATAAGTAGTTTAAGAACTCACTTGACAAAGGAAATCAAATTTTATTTCCTTAACATTTCACTATAGATATTACTAAGTCAGCTATTTTGATAAATATTTCAAACACATCTCATATACAATTGCCACTCTAACAGTATTTTCTCTGTCTCTCTCCTCTCTCTAAGAATCTTCATTCATATTACATATGTTGGCCTGGTCTCGCCTGCCTCTCTACGCACTTCTCACCCAGTTGACTTTTATTGGTTCTGCAGTCGTTTGCCGTAGCCAATTTATTGAATGCTCGCTCATTATTTGCTCTTTAATTGCAACAATTTTCTGATTTGATGGCATTTGCAGTGCTTGTTGGCCCTCTCTGCCCCCTGCCGCTCCGCTCAATGTCCATTATCTCCTAACTCATGTGTGTGCGTGTTGGGTCATAAAAAACTGAAGCAAAGAGAACTGAAACGCTGAAGGCTCATAAAGTGTGCCGCATCAAGTCGTGCATTGCCAGTGTTTCAGTTTATGCTCCATGTGCGCTGAAAACAATCCCCAAGGCTTGCAGAGCAGGCCAAGCCCCACCCCGTGAGCCACCAGCCAAAGCCTCAGGCTGTTGCCCGCCAGTCAAATCAATTGGCGGAAAATAAAAAATAAAAAAATAAGAAAAACACACAAACACACGCACGCACACACTCTACAAATACAAATAAATCGCAGCATTTCCGCAACGGTCATGTTCTGCAGCTTTTATGATTATTATATAAATTCGCCCAGTCTAACTGCCGTCCGCCACGCCCCTGGCGATGCCATAAACAAAATAAAATAACAGCGTTGGCAAATAAAAAACCCCCCACAAGTCTAAGCCGGATTTTGTTGTTGATGACGCAAACTGCACGCTTCATTCGCCCAGCCGTCAGCGAAAACTGTGCCCCAAGCCCCCTCCCCGGCGACTCTGTCCCTCCCCCTGGCCTTTGTCAGCGTTGCTACGGTCAATATTCAAATGCTGAAATGGTCAGTGGCGCATTTATTAAGTTGTTAAAATATAATTTTCTGTTGGCCAACATCAAGTGTATTCAGCTGCAACTTAGTCGCAATTTCGCATGTGTGTGTGTGTGTGTGTGTGTTTGGGGCACGATCTCTGTGCCTGTGCCGCTTCGCACTGCTGATGAATTATGAAAGTTTTTTCTTCTTGTTTTGGTTTAGTCAGCCACGCGTGTTGGCCATAAACGCCTGGCTTTATGACCCACAGAGCTATGGAAATTGAAAGTGAAATGTTGAGTGCAGTGCGACTGTGGCACGACCAAATTTTGGCTGGCCTATTGTGGCATATAAACGAGAGCAAATTGAGGTGCAAATTAAATAATCAGCCAGACGCGAATTTTGTCCCCAATGAGAGATAGAAACGGCAATTCGCTCAAGATGAGATGAAACAACAAAAATGAGATGAAACAACATTAACAAATGATTATTTTTACTGACATTTGGGGTATTTACTATTTGAAACTTAAACAAAACAAGTAAGAACGTTGCAGTCGGGCGTTACCGACTGCGGAATACTCATTCACATCCCATCAACAATTTAGTAGTTAAGTTTCGCTCTAGTACTGTAGAATATACAGGGTTTTCCGATTTGCCACGCCCCAACTGGGCGTAGACACCTCATTTTTGGTCAGTTTTTAGAAAGAGATAACGGTACCCTAACTGCAAAGTTTGAATGCTTACCCTCAAAAAATGTGAAAATTACAGGGTATTTTTCGATATGCCACGCCCCTAAAGAGGCGTACAAATTATTTTTGGGGAATCGATAGAGGAGGCTACCAGTAACTCAACTATCCAAATTTGAAGCTTCTAGCTATTATACTTTAGGAGATATAAACTTTTGCGGTTTGCCACGCCCCCTGTGGGCGGACATATATCCGACAAAACTTTTTGGTCTTGGGTGATCAGTCCTAGTATATATACAAAATTTGAGGTCTCTGCCATCAATAGTGTCCAAAATATAGGAGAATTTAAAAAATCACTATATCTTCAGGTCCGATTTGCCACGCCCCTAATGGGCGTAGACTTATAATTTATCTTCAGACTTTAAAGAATCATACCATTAGCTGACGTGCAAAATTTCAGCATTCTAGGTTTACAACTTTAGGAGATACAGTTTTATCCGATTTGCCACGCCCCCAATGGGCGTAGATATATCCGCCATAGCTCGTGATCTTGGGTGGTCAACGCGGACCTACATACCAAATTTCAGCTTTCTAGCTCTTCAACAAACATGATTTCTGGTAAATCGGAAAATGCATTTTCCGATTTGCCACGCCCCTAGTGGGCGGACCGGGAAAATTTTAACACTTTATAAATCGGAGATATACACGAGTATGTGTTCCAAATTTCAAGTCTCTAGCTTCAATAGCGCCGAAATAGATTGCGTTCATACGGACAGACGGACAGACGGACAGACGGACGGACAGCAAGACGGACATTGCACAAAACCAATATACTGATTCACTTTCGTGAATGAGTATAAAAAGAGAGAAGAAATAAATAAAGCTTTTTATTTAGTCCTCATTTTATTAGAATTAAAGAAGCCTTTCTTCTCAACTTCATATGATCTATATATATACAATATATATTATAACGTCATCAAATATCAAATCTCCAGTGGCTACAAATTTTTATTTTAATGTGGATAATCTTTATCAACCAATGCTTCAAATTTGTATTACCAGTTGCCTTCTACGTGATTCTCATATTGTATAACTTTTCATTTATTTATACAAATATAACTCTACGCAATACTTTTAATAATTATTAATTAATTACTTTAATAGTTAAGAAACTTTTAATTGCATTTCGATTAAATTCCATAGCGCCTTTCTTTTCGATTCTCAAGCAATTATCCGGCAATCAAAATATATATGCAACTTTTTGATCGGCATATTTCGCCAGCTGTTATTCATTTCTCGCTGTGCCATTAAAAGTCCAGCACTTGATCTCTTCGGTGTGCTTGTTACGCCGCTTATGGCTTCTTTTTTAATTCAGTGAGAATCAACTCAGTTTAAGCTCGTTCACGCACTTGGGCTGCTGCACTTAATGCCTGAAGACAATGAAATCTCAGTGCAATTATCAGCTCCCGCAACATAAACCAATGTCGGATGATACACACTCACACACACACACACACACAAACTCTCTTATTTATTCATTTGTTGATGACAGTCGTGGGAGAGCAATGCAAATGAATTTAACGTTGCCTCTGCTTTTTTATTTAATTTTTCTTCCATTTCATTTTGTGTGTGTGTGTGTGTGTGTGTGTGTGTGTGTGTGTGCGTGTTTTCTTTTCGGTATTATTTCTTGCAATTAAATTTCATTTGGAAAATATCCAAACGGCAAGCGGCAAATGAGGAGGCGTCAGCTCCGTTGCTCCGCTGCTTCGCTTGAGACGCCCCCGTTCCCAGAAGCAAAGGGAGCGCGAGAGTCAGCGTGGGCGGGGCCAAAAATAATAATGGCGTTGATTTCATTTCATTTCTTCAATGGCTGCCATCATTTGTTCTTTCCCCCCTTCTTTTACTTTGTTTGTCTGCTTGTTAGCAGTTGCCTCGACATTAACACGTTAAAAATTCGCTCGAGCACATTCTCTTTATTTTCATCTTTACTTTTGCTCCTTTCCTTCTTGCGTTCTTCCGCTTGCTGCTTTAAGTGAGATATAAAAAGAGAAGCGACTATATATATATAACTTTATTTGCATGGCGAAAACAAATATTTTCTAGATCTGGGCGTCCTCTAATGAATTGAAAACAAATTTGTAGAGAATGTATATTATGTTATGCAATTTTATAATTTCTCATTTCACTTGATTACATTTCTTACGCTTGGCTAGTAATGTCGTAGGATATAAACGTTTCCCTAAAATTTATATTAATAATTTGTGCAAATTGAAATAATAGAAACAAATTTATTGGTCTAGGTGATTTTGATTAATTCTCTACAGGCATTTTAAAATTTATTTTAGCTCATTTTCTATAACGAAAATCGAGCTAAGTTCAGTTCCGTTCAGTTGAAGCGACCCCAGCTTGTTTTTTATTCGTATCTCACAGCACAAGAAGTTTTTTATTAATATTTACACGTTTTTAAATATATATTACATGTCAATTATATAAATAAATGTTTGATGATAATGTGCTTCAATTAAATATCTATAGTGCATATTATATTTAGATTATATTTAAAGATTTCCGATAATAATTTAATATTAATGTGAATCAAAAAAATATCTAATATATATATATTATATTTACATTATATATAAAGTTTTCTGATTATAATTCAATATTATTTTAAAATGTATAAAATATATCAGTAACTTGTATACTTTGTAGTATAAAAACAATTTCTTTGATAAGAATTAATAAAAAATGATTTCTTTAAGGCTTACATGTCGTTGTCCTTAATAAGGTACGCTCTCTAAGTAAACCTACAAAAAATATATTTGTATGTGAAATGCTCCTAAATAAAAATGTTTATTTGCTACACAGCAAAATGCATAGATAGGTATTTCAAAAATAATACTCATTTGTTATGCAAGGTTTTGCTTGAGTAATATATTGTATACCCAATAATTGATTCAGCATGATAGAGCATGCCTCAAACTCTTCAAAATCAATTAGGCGAATTAAATTATAATTATGTGCAACCGCGATATTAGCACTTTACGATTTTCAATTTTGGCCAAACTCAAATAGTTGGTAATATGAGATATATGTGGGCACAACAAACAAGCATTTAGAAGCGCGTGTGTGTGTGTATATCTAATTACAGCATGGCTATGTATGTGTGTGTTGGCCGCATTACGCATACGTCGCGTATGCTGCTGTGAAATTGTTGGCTGTGGGCCAAACCAAATGGCAAATGCCAAAACGCGTAACATATTTTCGGGTAAAATAATTTCACAACGAATTCAAGTTGCGCTGCCACGCCCACACCGACAGACGCCTACTTTACGTTGAAATCAATGCGTGATGGACATTTATGGAACAAGAGCTCGCAACTCCAATTTCAATGGCTGGCAAGGTGCCAGTGGAGTCAAACGTTTAGCTGCCAGCTAAATAAAAAATTCACATATTTTGTTGTTGATTTTGATTTTTTTTTTCTCTGTTACTGTTTTTGTTATTTTACAGTATCCTTAAATGCCAAGTGAAAATATAAAATGTTGGCTATAAAATTTTATGCCAATTGAAACATTCAGTGCGCGAGCATATTGCCCTTATGGCTGTATATATATGTATATGTATATATTTTATTTACCTACTGTGTGTGCGCGCGCGACTCGAAGATGCAGTTTGCAGTTTGCATGAAGCTGCTGTTGCCGTTGCAGTTGCTACTACTTGCTGCATTTCCGCATTGCGCACCAAGGACATTATTCATTGTGTGCCGTGGCAGGAGTCGGCTGTAGGCAAACGGCAGTCGGCAGTCGGCTGGCCATGCAGCACTCCAGAGTGCAATAGCAGTTAATAATGCCTCCTCCTACATGTCGCCGAGTTCTTGGCCGCTGCTGCTGCTGCTACTTTTCGCCAGTTTCCTTATCAAGCTACACGCCCGAGCACTTCCGGCGGACAGCCAGAGAGTGCGAGTGAATGATGAAGGGCGAGTGGGCCACTGTGGTCTAGTGTCCTGTGCTCAGTTCTGTTCTGCTCTGTTCTCTGCTTGTTATCAACAAACGTTGTCATTGCTGCTCAAGTGTCGTGGCTTGTAGTTTTCTTTCATTCTTTTTTCTATTTTGTTGTTGTTATTATTTTCATTTTTTTTCTGCTCGCTTTTGTCTTTTGCGTCTTTTGTTTTTCACTTATGCATGTCCCGTTTCCTTTTGCGCTGGCAACTTCTGGAGATTTTATGACGCGCCAACTTGCCGAGCAGGGCTCCATTCAGGCAGCCAGGCAGGGCAGGCCTGCCATATGAGCCCCCAAGGCATTTGGCAAAGACAACGGCCCTCATAAAGTGCGCAAAGTTACAGTCAAAGCTCAGCTACAGCTACAGCGACAGCATCTTCTGCTCCAGTCAGGCTCTAATACTTTGATAATCCTTGAATCCTTGGCTACAGCTATGTATGTCTGTGCTCCGACTTCACATGTCGAATATGTGCTGCCACAATAACTTTTGATACGCCAGCGTACTTGTTATCCTACTCATCCTTAGACTCGATATGGATATGGATATGAAGACAGCCGCCAGTCAGCTTTGTTACTTGGGCTTTATCGCATACACAAACGACTACAAATATATCGCAATGTATCTGTATGTGTGTGTGCGGATGTTTGTTGCAAATTATATAAGCATGATAATGTTGCACAACACACATCCACACACACACACACAGCTTCAGCTTGAGCTGGTGAACTATAATGGCTTACAGCTTGCGCTGGCTGCAGTTCTATGCAGTTTGTCTAGTTTCAATTTCAATTTCATTTTGATTTCCCTCATTGTCTACCGCCTTTCGCCAGCCAGCGTCCTTTATCTGGCTCCTCGTTTGCTCCACATTGCACAAATGCATCTCTTCTATGACGGCTGTTTATAGGAATTTATGATTGTGCTCGCCCAGACTTGGCTGTCATATTGCACGAACTCAATAATAAAACCAATTATTGACCAACCATATGCCATGCCCATTTTGCGAACAGCACACGGCACATGTAAGACAATTATAGTGCATTTAAGGGCAATTCCGAAATATACTGCTTAAATTTTCATTTGCAAACACTTAAATAACTACTTGTTGTTGTTCATGTAGCGGAAATGTAAATTGTAGATGTAGCAATGTTTTGAGAAATTTATGATGACAACTTAAAGTTATAAATTTCGAATTGATAAAATATTTAATTTATAGAAATGTAAAAAAATATATTATAAATATATAAATGCGGAAAATTAATAAAATTTCTGTAATACAAAACGAATGAAAAAGAGTTTTGCATAAAAAAAAAAAAAATAAATAATAAATTTTAAATAAAATTTTTAATTTCATAAATTAAAGTTTTATAAGAAACTTGATTTTTTTTTTTTAAAAGTGTACACCTAATTTAATTGCAATTTTAAAAATTGAAATTATATAAAAATTAAAAATTAAAAATAAAATTAATTTAAAAAAAGTAGTAAAAAATATCTTTAAATAACTTAATTTTTGGAAAATAATAAAATTCAATGAAATTGAATATAATAGAGCATTAAGAAATTAAAATAAAATACTGAATAAATAACGATTACGAAGAAAGCAAAATTAAAGATTTATGATAAATTGTTTATAAAGTTGATTAAAAAATAATAATAATAATAATATTAATAATATAACATCATTAAAATAACAAAATTTATTTTCAAAATTATTATATTAATATATCATGTTTATTAATATTTATTATATTAAATTTAAAAAAAAATAATATACCATAATAATAAAATAGTAAATAAATTTTTAAAGTTGAAATTACAAAGGATAAAAATTAGAAAGAAAAAAAAAATTGTATAAGAGAAATTTAATAGAACATTTTTGAAAACTTAACTTACTTTCAAAATTATTTAAAAAGTGAAATTAAATAGCAGCCTTAAACAGCATTTAATATATGCTTAATTGCCGCCCAAGTTGGGGCAAGTAAATTTCATGCAAATTCCATTTGCAGCCAGCTGCTTCCGCATAACTTGAAGGCCAATCGCGTGTGTAGGGAATTATCCCAGCCAAATGCCAGACACACACACACACATGCACACTGAGAGAGAGAGAGAGAGAGAGAGAGAGAGAGAGAGTGAGTGTGTGTGTAGCTGACGGAAGAAACCGCAGTGAAATGCGCCGCTAAACCGCAGCTGTTTTTTGTGCATCAAGCAGACACAGACGCACACACACACACACACACACACACACAGACACAGGCGCCGGCTGCCTAATTGCATATTGATAACAATTTCCAGCGCTAATCAGTTATGATGTCGACGGACATACGTATATAGCGAGCGCTAGCTCGGAAATGCACAATTTGGCTGTGATGCGAGCGATGTGCACATGTATATGTGTGTTTGTGTGTGTGTGTGCTTACGTGTTAAGCCCATTTGCTTGCTGATTTCCGAATGATTAAACTATTACATTTACAACATTTATAGCATTGGCTGCAATCGACTGCAGCTTTGGCTAATCATGAGGCCAGCACATGTATTAAATTGATAATATTGTTGACAGTCGGTACTACACGCACACACACACATATATACATACACACAAGGTACAGTTTGTCGAACCTAAGCCGAACATCAATATTTGTGCACACATATTTGCTGAGCAAATATGGCTGCAATATAACTTGGCCGCGCGTCTGTTTGACAATTAAATATTTTGCCAAGGCTTATAAATGCTTTAAGCGCTCAAATTTGATATAGACAAATGTATATGCATAAATAAATTTTAGATATACACACATATATGTATGTTTGTATAGCCGCCACTTAAATTATGCGATAGAGCGCGCGATAGATGACACAGGAGGAAGAGCTAGGGGAATATCATATTTTGTTATGTGAATATATATATATATATATATATATATATATATATATATGTGTTATATAACTTTACATAGAAAATTATTTCGAAGTGCGCAGCCAGAGAGCATTCCAAGCACAAATCTTAACATCTGTATATGCATGCATGTGTGTTTGTGTGAGTGTGTGAGCGGCAAAGGCTTGGGCTTAAGTGACACTAACAGCTCAGCGAGCTGAGTGGAAGTTGGATTTGGTATTCAGAAATGCAGAGTATGAGATTTCCGCCTAGCCTGTTATGTTTTGGCTGCTGAGAGCAACTCAATCTAAATGCGGTACAATGACATCTAAAGTGTTTTGGGCTGAGCGCCATGACACCCCACCCCCACCCCCTCGCTTAGCCTCGCTGGAAAACAAGCTTTGCCAGGCTATGACATTAGTTCTGCTTTCTTTTAAATGTGTCACGTAATTTCGCTGTGCGAATCTCTCACTCTTTCACTCCCTCTCTCTCTCTCGCTCTCTTCATGCCACAAATTTTGCGCGAGCAACAACGGGCTCTGCCAGGACAAACACAGCGAGCGACAGACACCGAGTAGAGTCGAGGGCAAGCACAGAGAACGATTGTATATGGCTGGCATTTAAGTGAAATGTATGTGGCGCATTTTGGCAGTCAGCTGTACTGCTGTGAATGCAGAAGAGCCAGTTGAAGCAGCACGCGGGGCCACTCGAAATGTGTGCCAGTTGACATTTAAAGATAGTTAACAGTTTGCAATACGCAGAGCTACCAACAACAACAACAGCTCCAGAAGGGTGTAATAATTTGAAGGCAAACGTTGTCGCCGACAAATAATTGCGCAAATTTCGCAGCGAGTGTTTAATTGTTACCAAAATGAAATGCACAACAAGAGTGAGCGGGCTAATAAATTGCGCTTTAAATGGCGAACAATGGCTGAGAGAACAACAAACGCAACAACAAGAACAATTTAGTTGAATTTAAGCTGAATATCTAAACTTGGTCAGAATTTGAATTTAGTTTTGGTATAAGCTGGCATTAAATATTGAAATATTTTGAATTTATTTTCATTCATTTCTTATGCAACTAAAACCCTCACACTAGTCTAAATTTTAGCAAAACTCAATAAAATTGCATGGGCAAATATAATGTTTGTGTAGATATTTTTCCACATAAAATCAAATATTCAGGTGTGCGATTTTTAAATAAAAAATGTGTATTGGTTTTATGCAATGTCGAGACAGCAAAGTCTGTTATATTTTTATTTAAGCAAAAGCTATATACATATATATATTTTTATCTATTCGGGTATAATAGATTTAGAGTTGATTTTCAATACATGACAAATTTAACATATTTTAATTTAGGATTTATATAAAAAATATAAAAAAATTTATGTATACACTACGCGTCATGTATAGAATTGATTATTTCATTAGGAAAACACCTTTTTTTTTATTGAACTTTGTTTTATTCTTATTAAATAAAAAGTATGCTGGCTTCTGTATCATTTCAACAAATATATTTAAAAACATTTAGCATAAAAATCTCAAAAAAAAAAAAAAAAACAATTCTTATTGCGCGCATTCAGTTGAAATCGTGAAAATCTCAATTTGGCAACTAGAGTTATCAATTTTTTCTTGTAGCCGTAAAATTTATTTTCTTTGAGGAAAAATTTCTTAAAAACATAATATACAATTTATATGTATAAATATTATATATACAAATCGCATACATTTATGAATAAATTGATAAAATTCATTGAAAATAATATTGGTAAATACAAACAATTTTTTCACAACATATTAGCCTATAGATTTTATTATCCACCCAATAAATCATAGCAAATTGAAGAATATCATTATTCAAGCTACATTTGATCCATAGCCTGCAGTCGAAATGCTGGCAACTGCAACATTTACATTTGTTATAATAGTATTTGCTCTTTTGTTCAATGCTTATCACTAAAAGGAATTATTAGTGGAAGCCCGAACATTTAATTTTGCTCTTTTTTACATTTTCTTCCTTTAGAAAAAAAGTTGCGATAAAATATCTCTAAAAGCTGCACAAATAATAAAGCGTGATTTTATATGGATTCCTTTTTTTTTCGTAGTCTTCATCCCATTGACAGCTCGCATAAAATGCAAATTGATACTGATTTAATTCCTGTTTTTTTTTTTTTTTTGATAAATTAATTTGTTGTATTTTACAAGTGTTTCGCTATGAAGGCAGATAATCCATTGGCATTGCATTAACAACTCGAACAAATTGCAGCGCTAAATAGAACTTGAAAAAACGTGACTGCCAGTGCATTTATAAGCTTTCAATGTGCTATTAACATGAAGTCCATTCAGGCACTAAAAAAACAGTGAATAAATCTCACAAATCAGCACTTAATGTTAATTACACTGTTTTCATATCCTGTACTAATTGAAATCGGCCATATTGGGTATATTGATTGGGATGTTATTTATGAGGAAGATGGAAATGGGCAAGACTGAGAGCCGGTTAAGCAGTAAATTAATAATGATTTATGTATGCATGAATACATATAAGATAATCTCATTCAAATTGCCTATTTAGCTTGCCTATAAGGTAACTCCCATTCGAGCTATCTCTACGTCTCGTTTTTGCTCATTTTCTCTGGCTGATGTCAACTTTAATGCGAGTTGAAACGTGCCAAAATACAGATTAATGTAGTAACACACATGGCGCAGATGGCTTTGCATAAGGATTTGCAACAATTTGTTGGCAATTGGGGACAGCTGCAGCTAAGTGCCTGCATTTGACATTAAATGCGCCAACTTGAGCTCTAAACTCGAAAACTTTTTTGCTAAACCAAGTCACGTTAGATGCAAAAAAAAAAAAAAAACTAAACTGCGCTACATGCAAAATGTTGCGTATGTAAATTAGTAAAAAAAAAAAAATAAGCTGAAAAAAATAAACACGAAATGTAGATGAAGTTAACTAGCAGCCGAGTTGAGAGCCCTGCTGTAAGCCAAGCTAAAGCGGGAGCAACTGGCGGGGAGTCTAAGTGGAGTGCTTGTCGCTGTTGTTGAATTAATTGTGCACACATTAAAATTGCTTAACTGAAAGCCACTTCAAACTGCCAAACCAACAATTTTTAGCCCCTAAACTGTGCTTCGCTTTTGTGCGTTGCCAACTACATACAAGTGTGTGTGTGTGAGAAAGTGTTTGCATATGTATGGGGCCAACAAATTTAAAGTTTCATAGAAAAACTCTAACTCTGTGGCATCAAGGGATTAATTGCTTCAACAGAAATGATTAGGCAGGTTTAAGAGAACATAGTTAAGTGTTAAGCATAACTCATTTGAATTTTAATACGTTAAGTATAAGTTATGTGATCAAATTTGCAGTTGCTTGTGAATGGCAGATTGAAAATATATGAATTAATTAACTTTTAGGATTAAGGTCATGTGAAGCAGTTTTGTGAGCTTTATTTTTAGTAAAGCTGCATATTAAAATGTGTTTTTATTGTATTTTATTAAAGATCTGTCATAAAAATGCTGCTGGCAGTCGTTGATTATTGATTATAGATACGAATTCTATATTAATTAAAATTAATTTTACACATTTGAAAAGATATTTTACTCTCAGGAACTTTTAGTCAATAAATTATATATAATGAAAGATGTTCCAAATATTTTATGGTATGAAATAGAAACTAATATTACTACTTATTTCATTTTTATTATTTTTGCAAATTTTTATAAGGTGCAGTTTCTGTATTAAACAGCTCGAAAGAAATTATAATAATTAGAATGATATTCCTCTAACCAAAATGTGAGTTTGAGGTAAAGACATCTAAACTCAGCTTGATCTGTATCGAAATCGAAATCGATCTATATAGAACATTATCGATATATATCTGACAGTTCCTCCAAAGAGCAAAAACTCAAAGAATCAAATGAGTGGCCTGCTGCGATCTATGGGGTACTCAGATGATTGACCTATTGAAATGAGCATCGCTCCGCATTCTCTGATGGACAATAATCAGAGCGGTTCGAAGAGCCAGCTTAGAAAACTATTTGTTTACCGAAACGTCTGAAAAGAGTGACGCACTCTACTGAACATTCTTATAACAAGATTCTTGTATGTCTCTTCTACCACTGCGAGTAATGACAGCATAGGTCGCAAGTATGTCTCTTATGTCCCTCAATTCGTTGAGAATGGTCATCTATACAATATTCCTGCTTACTTAAATCATATACAATCGTCTTTTATGTTTACTCCAAATGCTTTCAATGTTTAGTTACAGCTTTATTAAACAGAATTAGCTATTTAATCTGCAAAGCACATTTTGCTTCTTCTATATTAGAGTATTTCGGCGTCGTTTTCATCTTGGAATTAATACAATTATCTTTCAAATCAATTTGTCCAAGCTTTGCGCATGTGTCTGGCGACCTTGGCTTGTCCTGTTATTGTTGTTGTTGACTACATACATATGTGTCCTTGTGTCTTAAGTTTCCTTTTTCGCTTTCTATTCAAAATTTGCACACTTTTCCTATTGCTATTGTTGTTGTTGTTGCTGCTGCTGCTTGCCCGTACAGTTTCTATTGTTATTTTCATTTCCACTTTACATCAAAACGACTGTCTATGCCTGACTCGCTGGGCGCCGCATTTTCCCGCTCATCATTACATTTCATTAAGTTTCAAAAGGCAGACGTTAGGTCGGGCCTTGTTTCATGTTTAGTAGTAGTTGTAGTTGTTGCTGTTGCTGCTGCCGTTTCCTTTTTTTGTTTATTAAACGCTTTTGGGGCGCGTGTTCATTCAATTTGTTGTTGCCTTCATGCTTGCTGTAAATGTTATGTATACATGCCTGCGTCTAAATAAACAGCAAAGTCGAGCAACAACAACAACAGCGACGTCGACATCAACTCACAGCACTAACGCAAACAACACATGCAAAAGCTCATGCTGTGTGTCGTTGTAGGCGTTTTGCTTATACGATTCCTCCTTTTGTGTGTGTGTGTGTGTGTGTGTATTTCTGAGAAAGCGCTGGGAAAATCATTTTAATTGTTTTGTTTAAATAACAGAACGAGCTGCCAGAATCCAGGGCCATGGCAGCGCGGCAACATTCAGAGTTTGTCTTCTAGGCGTATACTTAATAAATTGCGCGTGTGTCACGTGCGTGTGTGTTCTTTAATTTTCCATGTCTGCAGGATAAACGTGCCGTCTAACAAGCTCAAATGCGGTGAGTGGGGAGGGTGAGGGGTGCTAAGGTACAGCATATAAACTATGTGATTTAGTTTGCGTAGATTAGTTGAATTTATGCGCAATTTGATATAATTTAGATTTCAGAGAGAAATTCGTTGAACTCTTCAGCTAGAACAGGTATTTGATAATGAAATGCTTGTTATATTAGCTGTATATAAATGGATTTTTTTTTTTAATTTTGTAGAATATTTCAAGTTTTATTGGTATACAATTGGAAATTAAAATATTAACTATAAGTTTTATTTGCTTATCGACAAATTTTGTGTATTTTAATATAATAATTTTATATATGTAAAACTCTTGATATGAATTTTAAAAGAAATATTATTATTAATAAAAATATTAAGAAGCAGTTGAAGTATTAATCTATAAATTTCCTTTGTTTATTGACAAGTTTTACGCATTTTATAGAGAGTTATATTCACTTATTATATTGGATGTATATAAACGTAAATAATTTAGAATTTTAGATGTTAAAAAAAAAAAAAAAAATATTTTTTGATAAATATATCTCTGGATATGAAATTAGAAAGAAAATTATTATTAAATAAATATCAATAAAAAGTTGAAGTATTTACCTATAAATTTCCTTTTCAAGTTTTGTATATTTTATAGAGAATTTTAGCAATTTCTTATATTTACATATTTACTTTGCTTTTATCTTGAAAGTCTAAGCACAGAGAACCTTGAAGTTAAGTGTTTAAATGGGTTGCTTTTGAGTCTGTCTGTCTGTCTGGTTGCTCAAAGTGTTAAATGAAATACGATAATATTGAAAATGCGAAATGATTTACAAGTATTGAGCCGCCCAAGTTTATTGTTTGACCTTTGCCCGGCCAAGGCCAAGTGCGGGCTAAAGTTTATCAATGCCCGCGGCGACTGAGATAGAGAGAAACCAAAAGACGTTTATTGAAAATGCTTTGAGCGCGGACACGTACCACAAGTAGAAGGAATAAAACTTTTTTTACCACGACATTCTCGCGTACGTGCGTGCACTGAAAAGCTGTGTAATTAAAAGTCGTATCTCTATACATACATACATACACATACTTATATATGTAATGTTTAATATATATATATATGCTTTAAGACAGCTTTCTGGTTGATATGATAAATCCACTTAAGCCAATTCGGCAAATAAAATTGAAACGTGCGTGGCAAAAAGGAAAAAAATACAAAAACAAAACTCTATGTCGAAGACGACGCAACAAAATTGCCAACTTTTAATTGTGAAAGTTTTAGTGCGGATGAAAATTGTGAGGGCAAACCACGCACGCATAGTAGACTGAGAGCCACACACAGCAGGTGTGTCAAATTGTTGCCGCTCGCATTAAAGGGCCAATGGGAATGGCCGGAGGCAAAGTTTCTAACTTACGTACGTCCTATGAGCAGCGTAGGATGTGCTGTCATTTCATGTTGCTTGTCATCAGCTTCATGCGTTTTGACATTTTTATTAGTCGAATACTCCTTAACAGCACGCTCCATTGCTCCAACGCTTTGGGGGCTCTAACTGTCGGCCCGCCCGCTCGTTACCTTGCTCTTGCTCTTACTCCCTCTCTCTCTCTCCCTCTCTCTCTCTCTCTCGCTCTCCTTCTGTATTCGTCTCCATTTCCCTTTCGCTGCTTCGCTCCGCTTATTCAGAACTTGTGACATCTAATAAGTGTTTACTACCCAAGAAGCATGCTTTGCCAGTGCTTTAAAACATCAGGGGGAGTTTAAGTGTGTGTGTCTGTTACAATTTGCTGCCCTGCTGGATGCTGAGCGCTCTTTGCCTCCCTGGCAACAGCCCCTCACATATTCCCAGTCGATAAGGAACGAACAAATTGTGCGCAAAACACTTCTTCTTCGTTTCTTCTTCTTCTTCAAACTTCCAGCATTTATTTTATTTTTGTTCTTTATTTGTATATATACATATATATATATATTTTTTTTTTCATAGATATAAGCTTTAAGCTAAGACGTAATTGGATGTTTGATAAATTTGTTCGGTTGATTGATTGATATCAAAAGTACGTGAACATAAATAAAACAAAATAAAAATTAAAGAAAATATTAACAAATTTTTGTAAATAAAAAGTCTTTCATCATCGACTCTGATAAATACGATAAATATTAATAAAATAAATAAAACATCAATTAAAATCACATATAAACTGCCATTGTATAAAAATACGCTAATTAGGGCTATGTAAATTGTTCATGAGCCGTTGTAAAAAGCTTTCGCATGTTTATTTGCTCAACTCGTGTACGAGGCAAATGCAACAATAACAACAGCAACAGCAACAAAGGCAACAATCGACATATGTAGCTTTAATTTATGCAATTAAACCGCTTTAATTAGTTAAGCAACGACTGCAAGAATAACAGCAACAATGACGAAAAAACAACAGATGTTGCATAAATAAGTATGTACATTTCGACCATAAAAATAAAAGAGTGAGTCCGCATTAAAACAAATATATATATATATACTCATACACATATAAGATTATATATAAATTTTAACCGTTTCACAATTTCGTTTATTTTGCGAAAACCAAAATCCAATTTAATTTGCGCAAAAATTGGAATGTAAAGGCTGAAAAACATGCAAACAAAATACGTAAATTCCTGGAAAAACAACATCATTCAGCTGCGTGAGCACAAAAACAGAAACTTTAATCATTTGAGAGAGATTCTTATATAATGGGAAAGCCTAAATATATCCTCAAAAATAAATTTATATGCATATATCAAATATTTATATAAAAAGTAATTTGGGTAAAATATACGATACAAAAATAGAATTTATAGTAAGTAGATTAAAAATTTAAGAATGAAAAAAAAATATATATTTAAAAATGTAAATATTTATTATATTGGGATGCTTTCATCTATATCTATATCATGCTACCCTTTGAATCCTTTTAAAGCAAATCATGTTATTATTTACATCTACTCTAATTTTTAAACTCATTCACGAAAGTAAAAGGGGAGTATTGGTTTCAAACCTCTCAGGACTTTGGTCTTGCACACCATTTCGGAGCTTTAAAGCTAGAATCCATCTAACTTTTTGCGCTGCGAACGAGTATTTTGCAGTGTGCAATGCCCGACCACCACCTTCTCAGTTGTTTCAATTTTAATGCAAAAAAAAAATCTATATATATATATTTATTTATATTAATATTATTTCCACACGTGCGTCTATTCAAAACGTTTTATTACATACACAAAAATTCCATCATGTTAAATATTAAATAAATATTACAAAATTTACCACAAATATTCGCCATTTAAAACATCTAAGTGAGCATGAAAAAAATTGTTTATATAGTTGTTGTTCGTAAAAAACAAACACAAATAAATGCATAATTAAAAGCTTAAAGCAAAAACCTAAATAGGTGTTCTAAAATATTTTAATTACAAATCTAAAATATGAAACCCTGCAAAGCTAATGAATTTTCATATACCCACAAAAATAAACAAACAAAAGAGCAAAATTGTAAATTGCACTAGAGATACACTAAAAATGTGATAGAACAGGAAAAAATTCTTGGGTAAATTTTTTTATATTTTTTATTTACATAACGAATGAAATAATTTTTGCAATCTGAGTCAATATCCTGTAATTCCCTGTAATGCTGTAATAGCTGGGAAATGTGCAGAGTTTTGCAGAGTTCAGAGTTGAGTGGCGCCAATGGGTCCCATTTGGGGCGGATCGTTCAGATTGTGTAAATGTTTATGATGCGCCAAAAAGAGAAGCCAAAGCCATGCAACGTCAATGTCCATTTGCAAAACTTCTGCCAAGAAACGAAAGCCAATTGCTGGCGGACTTGTGGGGGGGGTCCGAGGCGTGGGCAACTTTTACGCAGCTGGCGTAGGTGCCAACTTGACCCAGGAGAGTGCGAGGGCGCCTGACAGGGGTGTCCACTTCCAGCTTCAGCTCCCAGCATCAGCGAAACTTTTAAATGAAATTTTTGCCTTAAAGTTTTGTCAGGTAAGTTGCGCACCAATGCGAGCAAGCTGACTTAGGTCAGCTAGCAAAGTCTGCGGCTTACCGCAGACACATGGCAGCACACACACACACACCTGCACACTTGCATACACAAAGAGAGAGAGAGATGGAGAGAGTCGCCCACATAATGCTGTATTGTCACGTAGCTTGGTGACAGATTCCAAAAGGCAGGCAAATAGCATTAAAACAACAAACGCCAGCTAAGCAGCAGCGCATTATGGCTACTGATGGGCACTGTTGCAGGTATGGCACAACAGTCTCCTGCCCCTCCCCTTTTCCCTCGTCTCACAGTCCCTTGTCTCGTTACAAAAGTTTTGCTTTAATGTCTCAGCAAGTGTTGCCATCGCATAGTCTCTTTGTTTGCCATTTTAGAACAGAAAAAAAAAATAAATAAATAAAACAACAAATGAGATTAGCAACATATGCGAGCATTTGCCAAAAAACAAGTAAACTACCAGAGTGACCAACTAGGAGTTACCCTAGCTTTAGAGCTCAATCGAGTCCCTTCGAGTCCTTGGAACAAGTTCACGTAAATAAGCCATAAAAAGAAGTCAAAGAGAATCTACATAAGAAATGAAATATGTTTGAAGACTATGCTAACTTTTTAGCTTTAAAAATGCGTTACACACATTTGCAATTTGCATTTCATTTTCATAAAGCATATAAAAAGAATCATATATAGCCTTTTAGCTAAGCTGCTGATGCTGCAGCACCGTTTGAAGTAATTACGTTTGTTTTGCGTACATTCGAGTATATATATACATATATGTATATGGATATAATTTTAACGTTTTATACAGCATTAACGTTAATGTTTTTTTTTTTTTTTTTTTTTTTTTAAGTCCTTCTGCAAATGCTTTCTGTTGTTACCAAAAAATTATGACACTCTGATTCAGATTCCGGCTTTCTCTCACAGTTTGCATTGCGGCTCCAAAGCCGTAAGCTGAAAGCTAATGCGTTTTTAAATATGCTGCAGCGGATGCTGGGTTGGCATTAATTAACAGGCGCTCAGACCCAGCCGCAGCACGGCTTATTGTGACAGCAAAGATGGTGAGAGGGAGAAGGCGTGGCAATGACATTAGCTGAGTGCTTTGTGGAATTTTGTTTGATAAGTGAGACGAGTTTTTGATATACAAAAAAAATTTTTTTTTTTTTTATTCAATTTGAAAGATATTTGATTTAAATCATAATGCAACATGACTGCTGAAGAATTTGAAGAGTATACTTTCCTATAACGTAACTCTATATGGTAAAAATAATTTGTTTTACGACAAAATGTTTTAATTTAACGAATTACTTAGATGTTGATAGAAGACTTTAGAAGTAGAGATTTCTTTGAAGACTTTTAGGGGTTAGTGAAAGAGGTGATGAATTCGATGTATAGTTCTATTGACCTTTCATAGTGAGATAAAGTCAAGACTTATTCTTGTAATGCTCACGCATAAATACAGAATATACAAAGATAATAATTATAATGTTTCCATCTGTCGTATAAATGATTAAGAGAAGACACCAGAAACAGACAAAAGCATTCACTAAAGATACCTAGAAACCTATTTTTTTTAAATTGCTTTCATATAAATATATTAATTATGCCTAAATTAAATCTGGGCTAAATTATTTCAAAATCATAGTTTTAACAAAAAGTTTCCCATAATTATTTAATTGTTTATCTTTCTTTCTATAGTATTAATTTATATTTGTCTATATTATATACACATTATTTCCTATAGAACACCTTTAATTTCCCACAGTGAACGTCAGGCATTTCATTTCAACCACACATACATACACACATATAAAGCTTGTTCACTCACCTGTTGCTGCTTGCGCTGCGTTTGTCTCGACTGACACCGGGCGTATGCTTAATGTTTTAATTAAATCTTTCACGTTTCTTTGGTTTTCTTATTATTTGCTTTCTGCTCGTGGACACACGCGACACTTGGCAAAGGACACTCGAAACACTGAGCAATAAAAATGGCGCTTGTTACTTGATTTCAATTTCCAGCGGGCTTATGTTTGCTTTAGTTGGGGCAGCTACACAAAAGATACTTGCACAAGACATCGTGTAATAAGCCGCACTTGTACACCAACACACTCGCACACATTGAGAGACGGACAGAGGGAGATATAGCTGGGCACAACTAGCACGTGTATTTGCTTTTTGTTGTTGTTGTTGTTGTTGTTGTTGTTGGTGTTGTCTGTGTCCTTTTCGCTGTTGTTGTCGTCGTCGTCCTTTGGGCTTGTCGTGAAAGGCAACAGCTTGAAATGCTATTAAAATATAATCTGCTGATAATCTGCACTTAATTTCGTGCTTTGCTCAATGCAGGCCACACACACACACACACACACGCACACTCACTCTTTATGAAAAAAATGAAGAGAAAGAAATGTGTGTGTAATGTCCTTGCCGCAAGGCAATCGTCGTCAGCTGTGCAGCGTCGTTAGTTGTCCTAAGCCTTGAGCAACTCCTGCCCCAGATTATGTTCTACTAAATAATATTCGTGCCTTTTAATTTTTGTTACCTAGTTTTTCTTTACATTTTGTTGGGGTTTACGGTTTCTTTTTTTTTTTTTTTTTTTTTTTTTTTTAAACTCGTTCACTTGGATACTCTTTTTATAAATTTTATTGTTGCTGTCTTTATTTCATTCTTCTACTTCTTTTTTTCACTTTTTTGTCAACCTCTTTGGTGCAAACTTTTTTCTTTTCTTTAGTGAGCTTTACGCTTCGTTGCTTTTTAATGTTTGTTGCGTTTGCTGCTGTTTCTTTTCTTTCTTTTTTTATTCTTGCACAACTACAAATGCGCTCATGTGCGTGCGTGTTGATTTCCTTTGCTGTTACCTTTTTGATACACTCGCACTTTTCTTTTCAATTTTATTTTTTTTTATTTTTGGGTATTCGGCTATTGAGTTTTGAAATTTATTAAATTTTGTTTTTTCTTTTCTCTTCTTTAATCAAATTTCCACTTGATTGGAGTGACGACAATTTCGTTGATTTCCGCTTGCTGCCGTTACTGTTTGTGTGTGTGTGCTGTTATGTGGATGAGTGCGAGTGGTTGTGTATGTGTGTGCGTGTTTGAAATAAATGGCAGAAAAGAGCAGAGAGTTTTTATTAGTTAGATTGTCAATAGTGGGTAATGTATAAAATATGATAAAATAAAATCAACTCTATAAAAGTTGAATCATATTTTTCAAGAGTTTGATTCATAATTTTCCCTAAGAATATAAACTAGAATATCTCAAGAATGAATTGCTTAAATATAGCAACTATTTAGAGCTCTGCATCGATCTTAAAAATTAAAAAAAAAAAATAATAATAATAATAATAATAATAATAATAATAATAAAAAGGTAAGTCAATAAATGATTTCATTTTTTGCTTCTGGGACCGAAATTCTTGTAAGCTTGTTTCTTAATATACTATTAACCGTCTTAACATAAATGTTAACGATATGTTAACACACACAACAAAATTCGTTCAGACTGAAAAATGTTTCTGATTGCATATAAAAGTTTAACCAACTTTTCGAATTGCCCTGCACTTAAACAATTTCTGAAGCCAGACTCTGAACATAACGCTGTTGCGCATCGCATTTCGCTGTCGACAATCGTTGCATTTTATATTTTATTCATTTGCAGCTTTTGCCAATCTCTCGACTGCGATACTGTGGCTATAATCAGAAACCGCTAAGACGGCTCTTTGGGAAATGGAAATGGGCTTAAAGCAATTCCATTTCCTGTAACTGTTTCCATAATTTTTTTATTCCTGGTCTTTGTAATTTAATTCGTCGCATTTTTTTTTTTTTTTTTTTTTTTTGTTCGTTGCGCACACACTTAATTTTCCTCTTTTGCTGGGTGTAAATGTTTTTTAAAAAGATAATTTGACTTCTTTTTTTTTGCTTTTTTCTTTTTACCCCAAGCCAACTTCCAGATCCTCTTAACGTGGCCTTTTTGTGCCTTTTGCTAAGGCGTGTGTACATAATACCCCCAAAATGCAACACCGCGGTATTAACACACATACAGACACACACTCACACGCACACGCACGCATTTACAAGCTTAAATAAAATTCGTTTTCTCAACTTCAATTTTGTTTCTCTTTTTCTTTTTTTATTCTTGTAGTCATTTAGGCAGCGTCTCGCGTGTCGAAACTCAGAAATATAATAATAATTTCTTATATTATGCTTGCTTCGCTGCCGCAGACTATAAAATATTTAATTTCCTCCACGCATCTGAGGTTTATAATAATTCCTTCCGGTTATTTTTGCCGCAGAGTGCTTCTAATTCCCTCAAAAGCTATTTGGACGCAAGGCATCCGCATGGCCGCCAATACAGCCTAGCCCCCAACAATTTCCATCAATTTCCACACGCCGCTAGAAAAGAAAATTTAAATCACTTTTCTTTCACACGATTCCGCTCTTGGCATCTCCATTCCCCCATTCTCATTCCGCTTTCTGTATGTTTCTGGCATTTATGCTTCATTTACTTTTGATGGTTTTTTCTCTGTCAGCCATGTTTTTCACTTTTTTTTTATTTTTTTTATTTTGCCTGGTCGCTTAATGGTTTATTGTTGACGTTAGCTTAAATTATTATGTTTACTTGCACTCAAATGTTAAATGAATTATAGCCAGAGTGAAATGATAAACATGTACTATAAAGCCGATGCCATAAACTTATTGGCTTAAGCGTATCATATAAAATTGCAATAAATTTGCATTGCATTCAATTTATTTTGATAACAAATTAGAGAAAACTCTCAATGATTTTTGTATCGCAACAAATTGTAGTCTTGCTCATAAATCATAGCAAAGCATGCGGAAAAAGTGCTTGGAAAATAATCAGATATATTGCATACTACTATTATTTTTATCGATCCCAAATACTTTTAAAAAACCAATTAATTGATGGACTTCTTGCATATATATAGATATATATATATATATATTTTTTTTTTTTTAGTTTTTTCATTTTTGCTAATTTATAACATATTTTGTCAAAATGCATACACAAAATAAACACTTCCGTAAATCTCTGAAATTAAATTAAAAAATTATTATTCATAAAAAAAAATAAATAAAAAAAATAAACAAATAATTCAAAAATTAAATTTTCAAAAATCTAAATTTACTGAGCCTATGCAAAATATACGGGAAAACAATGGAATAATAAGCCCGCAACAAAAACAAGCTTTCAATCTATTAATTCTCTATTGTTTATAAATAGATAACGACATAAAATGATGCTATTTAAATTTTCAATTAGTTATACATATATATATATATATAAAAAAAAAAAAAAAAAAAAAAATATATATATATATGTTTGTCCAAATACTTTTGCCATTGACTATATAATATACATGTATGTATGTACAGGCCAACAATAGCATTTCTAAGGATATGGTTGACAATATATTTAATATGTTCAAAAATATATATTTATTATGCTCTAGCCGAGGTTTTCACAAAGTTTTAATATAGATTTATATTCTTTACGAATAGCTTTATTTTAATTTTATTTTTATTATATACACGACTCTGCTGCTGTCCTTTACAGATAATAATATAGTCAATAGTCCACTTTTATACATAATGGCCTACTATATCTATTATATCTATTAGCCTAGTACACATAACATATTTTGCTCGACCAAAAACAATCATAATTTAATTCAGCATTTCAAATTTAAGCTCATTAAATTAAAATAATTAACAGATATTAATATGTGAAGTTTCAATTTGAGGCCAACCATTATAATTTATGCATAGCTTATAGAAATATATATATATATAATTTTTATTAATAAAATAATGCAACAGCAACATCAATAAAATGTTATCGACCTTTCACAAATATAAATATATTATATCATTTCCATTTTGCCATATTGAAAATATCAAAAGCAGCCAAATCAATGTCGAGTTTCATTCATTGAAAGCTTATTTATTTCTCTGAACTAATCCAATTAGACGCCCACAATATTTTGAGCTAGTATTAATCAATTAATTTCCTCTAACAGCTTTTTCATTTTCACAGCATTTCACAGATTTTCAATTGAATCTGAGCAGCAATCGAATTTCTCTTTCAATTGAGAGCTCATGAATTCTTTGTTTCGCCGAACTTATTGAAATTGACTTTTATTAATAGGAATTTATTTATTTCGTTCAACGCAACTTCATTATATAAATTTGCAGCAGCTTAAGCCAAAAGTAGCTGCTGGCTACTCAAGTTGGCTTTTATGAGCTGACTAATTAGTTTTACTCGGACATATTTTATTAGCTGAGGTCCCAAGGAGCATGGTAATTAAATTAATTAGAAACCTGTCGAGAGATGTTCGCCAAATAAACCGTGAGCCATCATAAACTCGTTTTATATTTTCATTTAAATACACCCACGCACCCACGCACACACACATACACCTTTCATCGCATTTTAATGAGGTGTTTGACGGTTGGCAAGCGCACAAGAGCAGAGCATTAATTAAAAAGGGTATTTTCTTTCATTTTTAGGCATCTACCAAGAATTGTCGCTCAGCTGTTGAGCTGTGCACAGGGCAAAAAAATGGACGAATATTTAAATAGGGAAAATAAGTAGAAGCAGAAAAAAATGAGAAAAAAAACCTAAGCAAATGCTTTAAAAATAGCTTAAAGTATACCACGCATCGCACGTGTTCAATGTTGTCCTTTTCTTTGCTTTTTTTTTTTTTTTTTTTTTTTTTTTCTTGTTAATCTCAGGCCTAGGGATACATTTTCAATTGAGTTCATCGCACTCGCCCTCAACGCCCATCGAATTTCTCTGGGCCTCTCTCTTACATATCGCTTTAATTTCCGCTTGAATGCAAAGCAAAAGGTTTCCCTTTTGCCGAGGCTGGAGAAAAAAAGGTGCCCTTCACTTGCATGTTGACTGCTCGACCTCAACGACCAAAGAAAACAAAGCAAAAGCCATTCATATATTCTTGGCCTCAAACTGTGCCAAAAGTGAAGAAAACTGAAAACGGAAAACGGAAAACATAAGAAAAAAAAAATGACCCCTAGCCGTGTCCAACCTTTTCAACTTGATTAATTTTCACAATTTAAGTTGATGAGCGCAAAATTTCCCAGCTAAACAATGGCCAAGTGCTAGTCGGAGCCATTGAAGAGGTGCCATTCAGTTAGTCAGTCAGTCCGTCAGTCTGCCTGTAAGTGAGTCAGGTCGGTCATCCGGACAGACTGTCAATCAGACTGATTTAACTTTTTTATTGCATTGGATACTCTTCTTTATGTACATCACTTTTCAGATCTCTTTGGCAAATGTGCGGCGATTAGAAAGCGGCACGCACACACTGAAATAGACCCACAATTTGATTTATACATGAAAATCTGGCGACATTTGAGCTAATGGCCAAGAGAAAGGCGAATACATAAAATTCCCCTTATGCGAACGCCTATCAAACTGAATATAAGCAAAGGTTTCTTAGACAATGTACTTAAATTTATGATTTCCCATTGTTGTTGCCCAAAGGCATTAAAAATTGAATTTATCGACTTTTCGAATAGAATCAATAGAAAATGTGCCTAAGAGGGCAATAGATGTAATCTTTATAACAGCTTGATATATAATTTCACAAGATATACCTTTCTTTTTTTTAATAATGATTTTATAGTTAATATTGCAGTGCTGTAAGATAATTCTTGCTTAGTAGTTGTAGAGCTATACATAAACTTGGCTTAAATTGTTTGGTTGGTAACAAGTTATAATCTGAAATGTGAATGTACATATACTTATTGCACTCAACGTTTGGCTAAGCTTATAATTTAGAAAGATTATTTATTTTTCTCTTATAATTTAAAAAGAAGTTTTGTATATTTATATAAAATAATATTATATTTCAATGGCTTGCATTGAACATTTTCATCACTTTGCCAAATTTAACTTTTCTAGCAGAAATTGTCATATTTATTTTCTTCAGCAAAAACATGTGAATAAACAAATTTGTATGAGAATTCAGCAAAAATGTGACATTTTAAATAAAAGGCTAAATGACGCAAACAGAAATGAGTTAGGAAAAAATAGTAGTCAATAAATTTTCTGCAACATTTATTATACAAAGAAATAAAGTAAATGATGCAACATATATATTTTTGTTGAATATCTGTACATGTATACTCATATGTATATATACACTCAATCACACACAAATATAACTTGCACAACTTTAACACTCAGCTTTGACCATAAAATTGCATAAACTCTGATTTTTACATTTCTCTTCAGCTGACTCTACAGGCATTCATTATAAAAACTATGAATTTATATATATATATATATATTGCAATAAAAGAACTTTTGATTTTATTTCTTAAAAGTTTCTTTACAGAAAAGTATTAAAAATAAAAAAAAAAAATAAAATGAATGTAAAAATATATTTTTCATTGGATTCCCAATTTTTCGCAAATATTATAGTTAAACATAGCCAATAGTTTGCAATTCTCTCCACCAATAAATAAACATAAATATATGCAAAAAAAAAAAAAAAAAAGGGAAAAACTATTTATTATTTCTTCCCAACTGTAACAGAGCTGTACAATTTGTAAAACATTGCTCATACGACCAGTTGCTATCGAACAGGGTAAAACTATGCCAAAAACTCTTTAAGCACTGTTTTGCCGTTTTCAGCTCACAATGGTTGCTTGCCTGCCTGCAAGTTGGCCCGAATGATTTATTAGTCTAGCTAAAGTTTGTTTTGGATTTTTGTTCAGTTTGCCTTCGATTTTGTTTGCAGTAGGCCAACGGTAATAGAACTTTCACAGCCCATACAATATGATTTTTAATCAATTTATTGATGTAGGAATTGTGGCTGACAATTGGCAAGGACTTATATGTTTGTAGTTGCAAAATTTTGCAAAATCTTAATGCTTACAAATTGCTTGGAATTTGTTCTTTTACAAATTTTTGGTCTCGGAATTTTCTTTTAATAGCTTAGATTTTCCTCTGTACTAAATCTGATTGTTCGATTTGATATTTGAACTCTATTAGGTGGATTTCTACCCAAACTTCTATTCAAATGAAAAACAATTTTGATGCCCTCAACAATTTAGTTTTCAGCTTACATTTTGGAAAACACGGTTCAAACTAGCTACGAGTGGCTAGCAAAGTTCTGCCAGTGGCGCTATGCTGTTTGAAGTAGTTCACTTTGGGTTTGGTTGAATCGCGTTATGAAATGCTGCCAAGTGTAAAGGTTAGCAAAACGGCGACTTTGAGCTGTGCTTGAACCGGTTCGCGTTAGCTCCACCTGTCACTTGGGGGCCACTGTTTCTGTTTCCTTTGGCTTTGCCCAAAAATTTACACACACCAATGCACACATACGCGTCGCGCCGCGGAACGTCTCAAACGCACGCACGCACGCACTGTCACACACATACACAGACACACAGATAGACAGACACGGAGGGATTTACACGGCGATACGTAGACAGAAAATTACTGGCCGAACGGGACGCGCTCTGTGTGTGTGCGCGCGCTTGATATAACGGGAACGCGTGCGAAAGGCTGCTCCCGGTTAGTACGGATGCTGGAGCTTGACTGAAATAGCGTTCACCTTAGCCCGAGCATCAGCGCCAACAGCGGACCAGAACCTAGCACAATGCCAGGCGTTCGCAATGTCCACATGAGATCCGAAAGGCAATGCGAACGAGTCTGCTGTCACGAGATGCGAGCGAAGGATGCGACCTGTGCGACGAGTGTTCGGCTGACTCTTTGCCATGTTACAGCATCCCTGTGAGAGCTTTTGGGTGCAGCTTTCGTTAAAGAGCGCGCGGCGAACTTAAGAGCGTCAATAAAGCTTCACAGAGCTTGCGATACACATTCAGCAGCTGAGCGAGAGAGCGGCAGAGAGTGAGCTTTTGAAAAGCTTTTAGGTGCTTGTTTACTTCTTTTTATGACTTATTTTTTAGTAGCCTTTTTATGGTAAAAGGCTTGTTTTGTTTTTGCTTATTTTGGGCAACAGACACAGTTGTAGAATTTTAAGCTTTGTAGCCTGCTTTTGTGTGTGTGTGTGTGTGTGTGCATGTATGTGGGTGTGGAACTTTTTGCGGTGCCGGCAAGCAATTTACCCAATTTAACAGGTGGTCTCGGCATTGGACTAGGCTTTGAAAGGTTTTTAGTTGATTGTGTAAAAATAAGGCATCAAAATATGTGAGAGGAGAGAGAATATGAGAATATGAAATACTCTTTGAAAGTAATGAAAGATGATAGAGAAAAAATTTATTTAATATGTAAATAAATAATATTTATAAATAATATATAATAGCTGCAAAAATGTAAATAATAAAAAATATTTTTTTTTTTTGAATATACTTAATTTTATTTATTTTTTTTGAGCCGGCTAAGCTTTATTAAAAGTAAATGTTGAAGCTTTAGCAATTATCTTAGATGCAAATGCAAAGTCAAAATGAAGCAAAATCCATTAACAGCATAAAAAGGCCTGCTAAGAGCATGAGTACTGCTAAATGGCTGCTATGGCTAAAATCTATTGATTAATATAGCTATATTCTCCATTATGTCTTAGAGCAGTCATTTAAGGAGATTCATTTATATTTAATTTTAATATAGTATCATTTGAACATTTCTAACCTTTGTCAGAGTATCAAAATTGAGGCAATGCTTAGCACTTTTGGGGCCGACAAAAGGCTTTAGGCTTTAGTTGGGCAGGCAATTTAGATGGCTGTCAATGGCTGGACAAACGCTAGCCAAATCCTAATCACAAATACCTCGCACGGCACGGTTGGCACACACACACAGACGCCCACACGCATGCACACCTGGAAGCCAATCAATACGAGGACGAACTGATGCAGAAGAAGAGCAGTTTTAGAGGCAGCGGGGCCTTGGTTACATTTATCGGCTAAATGGTCAATGCTGGTCAGCGAGCAAATTTGTCCACTTGGCTGAGTGGCAGCAAACGCTAATTAAACTGCTGGACCGGAGGAGCAGGAGCAGCAGCAGCTGGGCTAAGTGATACAAGCCCTGAGATAATCAACATGCCAGAGCCACCTTGTTGCCCCATTAACTGCTTTGTTTGGCGTCATAGAAAGGCAAAGGTGGGCCTTGGGGGAGGGCAGGCCAACGAGATCAGAAATGATTGTATAATTCCAAGGGAAAACGCCGCCTAAATGCAGAGCCTGTCCATAGCCTGTGACTGACACGTAGAGACAATCGAATTGTGATTTGCACCCAAAACTGTAACAAAAACTAAATGAACAGCTGGCAACTCTGCCAGAAGTGAATCGGGCCAAATGGAGGGGATGCTCGCCGCTCGCAACTCTGTTATTTGACTATTAAGTGGGGAGCGGCCGTCAATTATCCATCAAGTTGCAACACGGCTGAAATCTAGCGAAAAATCCTCTTGAGTTTCGTGAATAAATTCGATGCTCATTAGCAGTGTCAGCAGCAATGGCCAAATTATGAAATTTGAAATGTGAAAATGCGCACAAAATGTCGAAATAATTGCGGCTGTAATCACGTTGAAAATATGCAGAGTGCCTAGAGAGATATTCCAGAAAGCGGAATCTTTATTGGTTTGTTTTTCTTTTCTTTTTGAAAATGGGGAAATCAGGGTATAATGGCTTTGTTAAAAGTATGTAACAGGCAGAAGGAGGCGTGGCAGACCCCACAAAGTACATAAATTCTTGATCAGGGCGACGAACTGAGTCGATTTGGCACTATCCGTCTGTCTGTCCGTCCGTATGTATGAACGCGTCGATCTCAGAGATATAAGAGCTAGAGACTTCAAATTTCTTTTTAAATGTCCGTATTTATAGCGCGCATATCATGTCCAAAAATCGATAACGCATCGCGTTATTTTTTTATCGATAAAAAAGCTTATCGAAAATCTGTTAAAAAATTATGTCTCCTACATCTTTAGAGCTAGAATATATATTAAGCTAGAATATATATTAAGATGCTTTTTATACAATTTCGATTTTTGTTAACATTTATCCGCCACCCCTATATCTACCCCCTCACCCTAACCTTTGTAAAATGGGTATTTCAAATACAAGAGACTTGTGCTTTAGCAAATGCATGCACCCATGTTATAATCATAATCTCAATGTAATGTATTATTAATATAATTATCTATTTTAGTTAACTGTTTTTTGTTTTATTTTGGTTAAAGTATAGTAACAAAATATTTATAAAAATAATATATATACACTGATTGACGATGCATTAAATATGTATGTATTAAATAAATAAGTATTTATGCATTACCACATTTGCACAAATACTTCCTTCCAACGAAATCAAAAAACAATTAAAAGATTTCTCAGTTTAAGATTTTCACTTTACGGAATATCAACTTCAATGCCTGTTTCTCTAGAAAAAAAAAATGTGAGAAACCTCAAGGAATAGCATATGTTTAATGTTTAATGCGAAACATTTGATGTATTTTTATTTAATTCTCTTTTATATTTTGTATAATAATTTGTTTTTTATCGTTTTCAATTGAATTATTCACGTTTGCATTCGCATTGAACTCTTGTTTTTACAAGTTAAAAAAAGAAAAGAAAGAAAGGCAGCATAAGAAGAATAAGAATAAAATAAATAAATAAATACGAGCCCAGCAGGCGGCAAATGTAAGCCGCGTTGCGCTGAAGGACATTGACGTTTGGGCTGTGAGGGAACTTAAGAGATTTCCCTGGAACACTCGGCAGATTATTAAAGCATGATATATGAAGCGCCCTCACTTACCTGTGTGCGACTGTCTGAATTTATCCAGGAATAATAAAACAAACAACAACAATAAGTAAAGGCAATGGCACAGAGCAGGCGCACCCAAACACACACACGCACACATTAAGAGTTGTCGTGGCGACTGATGCGCAGCTCTGTCATATATCATAGATTTTTGTTTGTTATGCATGTCTGCGTGTGTGTGTGTGTGAGTGCGTGCCCCAAGGCCCAAAATATTCTTCTTTCGCTGCTTTTACTTACCTTGCTTTTGTTGGCATTGTTTGTTTTTGGTTTTGTTTTTGCTTTTGTTGTTGTTGTTGTTGTTGTTGTTGGTATTGTTGCTTTCGAGCAATACTCGTAAACTTAAATTGTTATTTCACCTTGAAAGCACCACAAAAAAGATTTACGGTCACCCTGGCACCTAGCAAACTCCCTCCTATATATTCTACCTCTCTCTCTCTCACGATCTGTCTCCATAATTTTTATGCTCATTACTTCGCATTTGCTGCTGCTTATGCTACAGTTTCTTTCGACGCTTTCAAAATATAGGAAAACAACAACAGCAACAACATTCTGAATATTCCATTTCTTTTTTTTCTGCGGATGCTTTGATTTCTATTTACTTGCTGTTTTGTTCTTCCACTGCTTTCATTGTCTTATGTTTGCAGTCGCCTGTTCGCATATTTATTACACTTTGTATTATGATGTCTAGAATTTTGGCCAGACAATTTATGGTCCACACATAAATACCGAAAAAAAATACACAGGCCATTGTCAATGCAAACGGCGGACAGGTGCTAGCAGGGTGCTTAGCACAAATGGTCGCCCCATTAAGACAATATTTACCTGTTAATGCTTTTTTGCTCGAGTGGATTTCTTCTTTTGTAATTTTAAAATTTGAAGTATTTTTTGTGGAAGTTTTATGAATAGATATATATATTTGGAACGCCGTTTGCTCGATGCAATGGATGGAGCAGGCATACCATGGGAATTCTCAAAAGGATAGAATGTAACATTTTCTATAATAAATAAAAGGTATATATCTATAAGCATATACATATATACAAAATATTTTATCACGATGTAGCTTTAGTAGGGTAGTGAGTTAAATGAGTAGTGAATGGTAGGGGAAGTGAGTGGGAGGGGTAGTGAGAGGGAGGAGAAGTGAGTGGGAGGGCTAGTGAGTGGGTGGGGAAATGAGTCAGAGGGGTAATGAATTAAATGAGTAGTGAGTGGGATGAGTAGTGAGTGGGATGTGTAGTGAGTGGGATGTGTAGTGAGTAGGTATTTAATAAGATGGGTAGTGAAATGAGTACTGAGTGAAATGAATAGTGAGTGAAATGAGTAGTGTGTGATATGGGTAGTGAGTGAGATGAGTAATGAGTGAGAGGTTTAGTGAGTGTGATGAAATAAAAAATCTATATTTGTTTAAATATTGTATTGTATTTACTTTAGCTCTGTCATACATTTTTACATATTTACCGTTGGTAATCGATAAGCCTTTGTTTTATCATTCATAAGATGATCCATTACACAAAATCAGCTGCAATTTGTAGCGAATTTCATTCATATTTGTAATTGCAGTGCACAGCTTTTCAGTCTCTTCTGGCCGTAATTAACATACATCATTATTATCGCATTACACCGAGGCCAAGCGAAAAGTTCAAGTAAACTATATAGAATATATATAACAAAAATTTGAGTATCGCGAAAATGGCGTTGCATGTGCGCGGCGTTGTCAACGCTGCCCAGTTAACGACGTCGACTGGCGCTGCCTCTACCGCTGCAGCTTCATATTAATTAAATACAAAATGTTTACACTAATAATTTTCACATAAATTCGCGCTGCGCTTGGTCCTTGTTCCCTTTTCCGCGCAAGCGGAAACATCATAAATTTCGTGGTTCGCGTTGCGAGTTGCAAGATGGCATGAGGCAGCCGCGTGCACGCAGCACGGCCACAAATTGTGAGTTATCTTTGTGCGCGGGTCGATGCTGTGGCAGCAACAGCCCCTCCCCTGCCTCGGCCACTGCCTCGGAAACTACCTCTACCACTGCCCCTGCCATTGCAATCGCATCGTTTGTTGCCTTTTGTCGCCATTGCATGCAAACACATTAAATTAAATTATTGTCGCACTGGGTGGCTGTTTGCAGCTCTCGATAGTTGGGCTACGTCTTAGTTGGGCTTTTGGTCTTCAACATTGAGGGCGAACGAGGGCCGAGGTCTTAAATGCGCGCTAAACAGCTCCCCAGTTGCCGGGCGAGTGGCATAAAAACCCTTTTGCGCTGCCTAAGTATGCCGCACACTTTGGCTTTGGCAACACGTTTCATTAGGCACGCCAAAAGCGCAACGCTGCGTATACGTATTATTGTCAACTGGGCTGCTGCTGCGGCTAGCCTAGGCTTAAAGCGAACAACGTTGTCCTCGCTGCGCCAGCCATTAAATTATATGCCAAGGCTTTACAATTGCTGAAATATTACCAAGCAGTTGGTATAAATATTTAAGTTGAATGGCCTCAGCTGAAAATTTATAATACAGACGTGGGCATTAGTATTCCAAGTAGAAATATTGATATTGTGTATAAATGTGTGAGCTAATTACAGGACATCCATTAGTCGTTCATATAATTAAAGTCTCTACTTTTTCTGCTCAAAACTTTGGCTTGAGTCTGGCTAGTGGTTAAAATTTTTAGTAAAAGCAGCAATAGAGACACAATGAACTACATACACAACGAGACACACACACACACACACACACGCACAAGCACTAACACAGTTGCCCACACAAACTGCGTTCAGTCGTGCGCATCGCTGCGCTGCCTTTGGTCAGTCAACTTGTCGCTGTTGTCGCTATCTTTGTTGTTGCTGCTGTTGTTGTCAATGCAATTTTTTATTAAAGTTTAATACCCTGTAGACTTTATATAAATTATGAGAAAGGTATAGGCAATACATTTCGCATTGGAAATTGCAAAGTATTTAATTTATGCAAAATTTTGACCCGAAAACGGCTATATATTCTATAAACTAAATATTTTCAACTATATTCTTACTCGAAATATGACTAACAAATTAGTATGTAATATTTTGGTATATTATTTAGTTATCAGTTAATTTTAATTTTTATTTTTTTATTTATTTATTTTTTTTTTAATACAAAAAATTACTTAAGTATTATATTAAGTAACTCTTGCAGATTGCTAAAACTCTTTCATAAATTAGGATGCTTAAAAATATATAAGTGTATAATAAAATATATCTGTAAATATGAGATTTATACATTTTTTATTTTTTTATTTATTTATATATTTTTTTTAGCTTTAAAGTTATGAAATATGTGTTTTTTTCCAATTTCAAAGCAATAATAACAAAAAGGAATAAAAAACTAAAAGAGAACAATTTTAAGCTATTTTGTATTCATTTGTATATTATAATTATTAAGAGTAGGCAATGTTTGTTAGCTATTCTATACTTCTGTTCTATACAACTGAGACTATTAACTCAGTTGGCCAACTCTCTTCAAGAAGTTAGTACTTTCAATCTAAAACAGTAAAACAGAAAAATTACCCTAATATCACATTCTCTGAAGCTTTTGAGAATGTAAAATGGGCATAATTAGGGTTTAAAAATTACCTTTGCTGATGGAACCCATCACCTGACATCTAAAGTCAAATGAGCCTGCCTAGAGTAGAGTGTCTACTAGTGCAGCATACTCTATTTGTGGTTAGCTCTACTCTTCCTAGGTAATTTTTTAGAAACGCTTGCCTTTGACGCCTGCAGTTAGTCCAATCTACACTCTAACTACGCTGCCCTGCCTGCCCTCTAGGGTCACTCCGACTCCTGCTCGTACTCCTGCTCGTGCTCCTGCTTACCTCCCACCCGCTGCTTTGCACTTTTTATGACGCAGCCATTAACGCAGCGTCGACGCATAAAGCGTGAGCGGAAGCGAAGGCGTCGCTGCTTTGGCTTTTTGTTTCGAACGAAGCAGTTTCTCTCCATTGCCTCCCCTTTAGCCCCCCCCCGTGGCTCTTTGATGGGGCATTTTAATGAGCGACTGGCCCGCAGTTTGTTTTGCCAGCCAATTTTTAGGCCACATGCAAATTTTGCGGCCATTGCAATTCGCATATTAATGGCAAAAAATATGGCAGCATCACCAACAACAGCAGCGTCAGCGTCAGCGTCAGCGGCAGCAGCAGCAGTAAATGTGACCAACGAATTTGCATATTTGCAGGTACAGTCAATATTAAAATGGGGCCGAACACGGGTAAAAACGCACTCCAACAGCTGCCCGATAAGCACGTGCCCACATAGCATGTACAAAAGTAAATATTATTAATGGAATACCCCTAATGGAACCCACCTGAACAGTACGGGCTGCAATTAGCCCAATGTCCAAACGTATTTGAAAATTTGGCCAGCAAGCCAGTAAAAGCCGTTTCATTGATAACTTTAAACAATGGAGCAAATCACATTAAAACCAAGCAAAAGTTTGCCAATTCCCCCTCCGAAAAAAGAGGAAAATGAAAGGCAAAAGACAGATCTCGCATGTAGACTATAGCCCGGCTAGCTCGAAAAGCTTTACAAAAGAAAATGGTGAAATGCATTTTCCATTAAGCCGAATGAGAAATTTTCACTTTTAGCATTAAACAAGCTCAGCCCGAAGAACGTGCCGGCAAATGTGGGTTAATTTGCAAAAATCTGCAGGTACAAAATATGTAAGTGTGTGTATGTGTGTGTTTGACTACCAATAGCCATATACCCACACGCACACACACACACACATGAACACTTTTGCAATGGTAAGCCGTGCAAAAGTTTCATTGTTATGGGCTTCCTTTGCTCAAGCAAAAGTTAGAAGCAATAGATGAGTGTATGTGTGTGTGTGGGGCAATTGTGTATAGGAGGCGATGGCAAAGCGCTTTTTGTAGTTTAAAGCGTTACGCTTCACAGCTACTGGCTTTAAGTATTGTAATGACCATGGCCACAAGAAAGTACCACAAAATGCGTAGTATTAGAAAATACGCTTTTGACCCTAAACAACATTCAGGCGTCCAAGAAAAACAACACGGTGAGAGCGAGAGATAAATTTGGAAAAGACGAAATATCAGTCATGTGCTGCTGAGACCTAGAATGAAGAGAGAGTTTTCTTTATTAAGCACTTAGTAATCAAAGTACATAGTGAATCGGCTATAAAGAATTAGACTTGCTCTCGAATGAGTGAGCTACAGGCATCTATATGAAGATGAAAAAAAAAACTAAACCTTCCATTAATCCGCTCTCTCTCTGAGAGCTAGTGGGGTATAATCAGAGTTGTTCACAAATCAAATCAAAAGATATACAACTCTTAATGCTAAACTGCTCGAAGGAACTATGAAGAGCACCCCTACATTTAATACTCGGAATCAGTATAAAAAAAATAAATTAATTAATTAATTAATACACATTCTTTTTCTTACAATAAAATCTCTTTACTCTCTACTCTCTACTCTCTACTCTCTACTCTCTACTCTCTACCTCTACTCTACTCTCTACTCTCACCTCTACTCTCCTCCTCTACTCACTCTCTACTCTCACTCTCACTCTACCACCTCCCCCACCCCCACCTCCCCCACCCCCACCCCCACCCCACCCCCCACCTCCACCTCCACCCCCACCTCCACCCCCACCACCTCCACCCCCCACCCACCCCCCCACCACCACCCACCCCACCCCCCACCCCCACCCCACCCCCACCCCCACCCCCACCTCCCCTCACCTCACACCCCCACCCCACCTCACCCCCACCCCCCACCCCCCCCCCCCCCACCTCCACCTCACCCCACTCCCACCCCACCCCCACCTCCACCCCCACCCCCACCCCCACACTCCACCCCCACTCCCCACCCCCACCCCCCACTCCCCCACTCCCACTCCCACCCCCACCTCCACCTCCACCCCACCCCCACTCCCACTCCTCCACCCCCACCTTTCACCCCCACCTCCCACTCCACCCCCCCACCCCCACCCTCCACCTCACCTCCCCCCCCCACCCCACCTCCACCCCCACTTCCCACCCCCACTCACCTCCACCCCACTCCACCTCACCTCCACCACCTCCACCCCCACCCTCACCCCCACCTCCACCCCCCACCCCCACCTCCCCCCCCCCACCTCCACTCACCCCCACCTCCACCCCCACCCCCACCTCACCCCCACCTCCACCTCCCCCACCCCCCACCCCCACCCCACCCCACCTCCACCTCCACCCCCACCCCCACCTCCACCCCACCCCACTCCCCCACCTCACCTCCACCTCCACCCCCACCCCCACCCCACCCCCACCTCCACTCCACCCTCACTCCCCCACCCCACCCCACCTCCACCCCCACCCCACCCCCACCTCCCACCCCCACCCCCACCCCCACCCCCACCTCCACTCCCCACCCTCCACCCCCCACCTCCACTCCCCCACCCCCCACCTCCCCACCTCCACCTCCCCACCCCCCACCCCCACCTCCACCCCACACCCCCACCCCCACCCCCACCCCACCCCACCCACTCCACCCCACCCCCCACCTCCACCTCCACCCCCCACCCCCCACCCCACCTCACCCCCACCTCCCACTTCACCCCACCCCCACCTCCCCCCCCCACCCCCACCTCACTCCCCCACTCCACCCCACTCCCCCACCCACCCCACCCCCCACCCCCACCCCCCACCTCCACCCCACCCCACCCCCACCCCCACCCCCCACCCCCCACCCCCACCTCCACCCCACCCCCACCTCCACCCCACTCACCACCCCCCACCTCCACCTCCACCCCCCCCCACCCCCCACCCCCACCTCCACCCCACTCCACCCCCACCTCCACCCCACCCCCACCCCACCCCCACCCCCACCCTCCACCTCCACCTCCACCTCCACCCCCACCCCCCACCTCCACCCCACCCCCACCCCACTCCCACTCCCCCACCCCCCCACCTCCACCCCACCCCCACCCCACCTCCACCCCCACCCCCCCACCCCACCCCACCTCCACCTCCACCCCCACCCCACCTCCACCTCCACCCCCACCCCCACCTCACCTCCACCTCCCCCCCACCCCACCCCCCCCCCCACCTCACCCCCCACCCCACTCCACTCCACCTCCACCCCCACCCCCCACCCCACCCCACTCCCCACCCCACCTCCACTCCCCCACCTCACCCCACCTCACCCCCACCCCACTCCACCTCCACCTCCACCCCCACCCCCCACCCCCCACCCCCACCCCACCCCCACCCCCACCCCCACCTCCACCCCCACCTCCCACCCCACCCCACCCCCACCCCCACCCCCTCACCTCCACCCCCACCCCCACCCCACCCCACCTCCACCTCCACCTCCACCTCCCACCCACTCCCACCCCACTCTCACCTCCACCCACCCCACCTCCACCTCCCCCCACCCCACCCCCACCTCCACTCCCACCTCCACCTCCACCCCCACCCCCCACCTCCACCTCCACCCCCCCACCCCCCACCTCTACTCTCCTCTCTACTCTCACCTCTCACTCTCTCCACTCTCTACTCTCCACTCTACTCTCTACTCTCTACTCTCTACTCTCTACTCTCTACTCTCTACTCTCTACTCTCTATTCTCTACTCTCTATTCTCTATTATCTATTCTATTTTATTCTCCAATACTCTAAGAAAAATAAGACTTAGAGCTTAATTTTGTTAATATTTTGAAAAATACTAAATTCTTTACCACTACAACCAACATACACTCAGATTTTCCTCCACACTCAACCCGATTTTGGGTTGGCTGAAAATTTGAAATGCTTGGATGCTTTGGTCGCAATTCTTGCTGCCAGTGTATTTCATGGACCATCTAATTATTAATTTATTTTAAGCATATTTAATTTTCGCACAAAAATGAATTCATGTTGGCAGCCGTCGCACAAGCCAGTCAAACAGCTGCGACCAACGAGGGCAGCTCTGGGCCGGAACAGAAAGAAGACTGACTGCGGAGCCAGCTGGGCAGCCAACATGCAATTAATTGTGTCATTGTAGCCATTAACCAGACAGTTGAGCAGTAACCCAATTTGTTCGCTTGATTGTTGCTCTCAGTCTGTCGAGGGGGGAGGGAAGGACTGCGGGACGTAGGGACTGGCTGACCACATCTAATGACTTCGCAATGGCAACCAAGACGGCAGCCGACCCGAACCTGAACCTATTCACACTCTCCCGTTTGGCATTGTGTGCCAGTTAGCAATTAAGACGCCCCCAAAATAAAAGAAACTGATGCTTGCTCTACACACACACACGCACACTCACACTGAAGCGAACGGAAATGTGTATGTGTTAAAGTTTTCGTTCCATTGCACCAACTGTGCTCATATGTCTTTATATGCCAGTTGTCATACATAAATAAATAGGTTCTTTGCACATACCAGGCACACGGCCTGCATACGTAATGATAATGTCTTGGCTCGAGTCTCGAGTCAGTAGGTTAAGCAATGTCCAATGTGCCAGGTGAAATTAACGTTACATATTATATTTAAGCGGCCAAATGTCGAGGCAGTCGACGAATTCAAACGTTGACCACCTGTGATTAGGACAAATGTCGTACACTTTAAAGAAACTTTGATTTGATGGCTTTACTTAGGGGAAAGTGCTTGGAACTGAAGAATTGTTCCATATTAAATTTCTTCATTTCTTAAGAATGATTTAGCAAATAGGTCAATAAATAGCGATTTTATTTAAGGAAACTGAGTAACTCGAGTATTTTTCAGAGTTGTTCTAGGTCAATCAATATTGATAAAATTTGGCTTAAAAAAACTTTGAACAAGATGAGTCTCTTTTAGAGATCGTTTCTATTCTATTTTATTTAAGATATGATGACGTATATTAGATTATAAATGACGTATATTAGAAAATTAAACCTTTCGAACTAGTGCGGTTGCGTAAGCCAACAATAATATAATCTAGCCTTGACTTTAAGCAATGATTGCAATAGCATAATACTATTATAACTTATTGTCTTAATGTCAGGCCCTATGAATTTACTTTCACATGAACAATATTTGCTTCAATTTTTTTCTGTTTAAATTAAAATAAATTATTCCCGCTAGAATTCGAGCCATAACAGGTAAGAGTCGGGAGTGCCTGTCTAGAAAACACCCTAACTCTATACAGTGCTGGTATTCAATCATTTGAGGCTTCTTATATGCATATATAACAAATTACATATATACACACACAGACAAACCAACAGCTACATACACTCACACACATATTTGTCATACACTCCGCAACATTTCCGAAGCAGCTGCGCTCTATGTGCAGTATAGACTTTATTATTTTACATTAATTATTTAGCAAGTTGTTATTGATGGAGTTTCTAGTGCAACACACAATAATTAAATAATTTCTAAAAGTCTTTACTATTTAAAATGAGTGAAAGATGTATTCAAGATTTGCAGAAAATATGAAAAAATAAGAATTATAATAATAACAAGTAAGAAGGCTCTAGTCGAGACTGCTCGACTAGGAGATACCCTGAACCCTCTAAGCTGATATTCTAATCATTTTGCATTTTTATGCACACATACATACACATGCATCCGCACGCACGCATAAGCCTGCGCTCTGCTAACTGCGCAGTAAGCAGCGACTGCGCTTGGGCTGCGCTGCAGTGTGGGCAATATTATGAGAATTTATTTGTTGAATAATTTCTTTTGTAAACATTAGATTTTAATGAAACTTTCAGAGTGCAATCATATGATGAATATGTGTGTACATTCCAAAGCACAAGTCTCTAGTACTTACAAATTGGGGGGAAAGGGGGCGTGGTATCCAAAATCTGTAAATTACAAAATCTTTGTATCAATTAACTTTATATACAACGCAAATTTGAAGACTCCAGGTCTAAAAATGTTCAAAATAAGCCGAAAAAACAATTCCGATTTTTCGATTGTTCTCGATAAAAAAGTTATCGGATGAATTATTGAAAAAATAAAGCAAACTCGTACTGCGTATGGTACACACGAGTATGCATGCCAAATTTCAGCTCTCTAGCTCTTATAACTTCTGAGATCGACGCACTCATACGGACGGACGGACGGACGGACGGACGGACGGACAGACGGACAGGGCTATATCAACTCAGCTCGTCGCGCTGAACAAGAATATATATACTTTATGGGGTCTGCCACGCCTCCTTCTGCCCGTTACATACTTTTTCACAAAACCATTATACCCTGATTTCCCATTTTCAATGGGTTCAGGGTATAAAAATATTAATAGAAATTAAGAAATATATGAAAAAATAATAACAAAGAATAATTAAAAATACTAAAAGGATAAATTAAAACAAGTAAAAAGGATCTAGTCGAGACTGCTCGACTAGGAGATACCCTGAACCCTCTAAGCTGATATTCTAATCATTCTGCACTTCTTTTATGCACACATACATACACATGCATCCACACGCACGCATAAGCCTGCGCTCTGCTAACTGCGCAGTAAGCAGCGACTGCGCTTGGGCTGCGCTGCAGTGTGAGCAATATTATGAGAACTTATTTGTTGAATAATTTTTTTTGTAGACATACGATCTTAATGAAACTTTCAGAGCGCAATCATATGAAAAAGTGTGTACATTCCGAAGCACAAGTCTCTAGTACTTGAAATGCGTTTTTTACAAATTGGTGGAGAAGGGGGCGTGGTATCCAAAATCTGTAAATTACAATATCTTTGTATCGATTAACTTTATATACAATGCAAATTTGAAGACTCCAGACCTAAAAGTGTTCTAATTAGGCTGAAAAAACAAAATCAATTTTTCGATTAATCTCGATAAAAAAGTTATCGGATGATTTATCGAAAAAATAAAGCAAACTCGTACTGCGTATGCTACACACGAGTATGCATGCCAAATTTCAGCTCTCTAGCTCTTATATCTTCTGAGATCCTTTTGCTCATACGGACGGACGGACGGACAGACGGACAGGGCTGTATCGACTCAGCTCGACGCGCTGATCAAGAATATATATACTTTGTGGGGTCTGCCACGCCTCCTTCTGCCCGTTACATACTTTTTCACAAAACCATTATACCCTGATTTCCCATTTTCAATGGGTTCAAGGTATAATAACATAGTTCCTTGTATATAATGAAATAAATTGGTACACCTGTTTTTCTTCATTTAGCAAAACATTGCCTTTTAAAATGTTTTACAAAAATTATAAACATTTTCAAAATTATAAAATTATAAAATATATATATTATGTATATATGTATGTTTGCTTCATTTAATGTGAAAATATCTGCAAAATTATTCAAGACTCGATAAATAATAAAATGAGAACGATGAAGAGCACAAATGAAAATTGCAAGAAATCAGCAATTGAAAATAAGCATGAATTGGCAAACACAAAAAGCATTCGAATATATAACATAAATAGTGGTTTTTCCATTATGCATTATGCATGCCATGCATGCACTCCGGTTAGTCTCTGCTCTGCATTGTATGCTTAGATACATCTGTATGCATGAATATGCATGTATGCGCTAGATTGAATAGCCTTGGCGTAAACAGCATGAAAGTTAATAACGAACTCAGATGAAAGCTGATGTCTGAAGATTGCAGGCATAAGCTGAAGCCTTCACATTTCAATGCTCTCTGTCTCTGTCAGTCACTTCTGTGGGCTGCACACGTGACTGACTGACTGTGAGTGAAGCTATATGGAGGTGATAGACAAATGTAGGTTGATGCGAGCGTGACAAGCTTATCACACTCATACGTAACAATGGCACTGAAATTGAAAATTGAGTATTTGACGAGAGCATGTGCCATTTTATTGAACTAACTTGAGCAAAAATTGTAATCCAATTGCAAATATAATAATCTCTCTCTATATATATATTTATTTATATGCCTATCAATGCAAAATATAGCAAAAAATCACATAAAGTAACATTTCAATTTGATAAATATTTAATTGATTTTCGTCACTCTTTAGTGAGCAAATGTAAAAGTTTATCCCTAATTGCTATTCATTATTTATGATCATTATAAATGATAAATAATCTAAGCTGCTTATAGTTTTAACAACACAACAAGGGTTTAGGAAATGTCGTGAATAGCTATTGTGATAGACTTTTCTGAGCTGTCGGCTGTTGAAAGTGTCAAGACAGAGAGGGAGAGAGAGAGAGTGTGTGTGTGTGAGAGAGAGAGAGAAGATAGAGAGCGGCAAATTAGTACAGGAGGAGATATTTAAAGCTGTTTAGTTAGCTAATTCAATTGACTATAAAATTTGATTCGTAATTTAATTGTGGCTAAATGCTATTGGATTGCCTTATCAGTAATAGTTACTGCTTACACTCTTTCGCATACTGTTGGGTTATATTGGTTTTGTACAATATACATCCATGCGTATAAGAACGAACCATTTCGCCGCTATTGAAGCTATGGACTCGTCTTTTCGCTCATAGAGGAACTCAAAAGTATAGCTTCAAGTAAAAAAAAAAAAAAAAAAAAAACCCTAAGTCGTGTATGTCAGCATCGCTGACAATCTTCAAGGTTTACTCCTGTTGATATATACGATACATTTACGCCCATTGGGTGCCCATGCCTCCATATAAAGTCGATGTCATCTACAGTTTTAGAGATAGAAGTTAGATTATTGAGTTACTGCGGACCTCCTCTATCGACAGCCTAAAACTAAAATCCAACACTTTTTTTTGGAAACACTGTATATCAACTATACTCTGTAATTTTTAGATTTCCGTAGCATTTTCTCGAACAATTTGCAGTTACATTAACCTAAACTTCTTCTAAAGCTTGGCCAAAAATTATATACCTATGTTCTTTAGGCATGTAGTAAAACGAGAAAAAATGACAAATTTTAACGATTTTACCTCCTCAATTGAGCAACACAATATAATATATATATCTCGAGATATTGTAAATCGAAGAAAATTATATATTGCAATGTTTTGGAATTTAATATATAAAATGGAGCAATTAAGTTACTAGAGATTCCCTTCCGAGGTCTTTACCAATAAAGCTTCTATCATTTGTTTGACCGTGAATGAGTATTACACAGTCGGTAACGCCTAGACTGTTACTTAAATCTAAATAAAATATGAAAGTCATTTGTTAAATCTTTATCTTGTTTAAGTACATATCATGATAAGCCTCAAGTTATTTTCAGCCATAGAAAAGGGCATATAATTTATGTAGCTCTTAGGACTATGAGCGATGAGATAATGTGCAGCTTATCTTAAGTTATTAAATTAGGATGCTTAAATATAAATTACGCAGATAGCCTACAGCTGAGAATAATAAGTTATTATTATCAGTAATGCCAACTATTCCTCCTTTAACAGTAGCAATTTCTCATTATTCATTTATAAGTGGTCTGCTGTCAGTGCGATTCAAATTTGAGCGTCCTAATTTAAGCGCATCGATTGCAAATGGATAAGCAAACATCGTAATGAAACCAAATACGATAGATTTGCATGCAATCTCTTAAAGCAGTCGTAAACAAGGGAATCTTTTAAGACGTGCAATTACCATTACTCAGAGCTGAATGCGAATGCGTAATTTTATCTGCAGTCAAATTAAATTTTCGTTGCGTCTTCGTGTTAAGTTTAAAAGCCGCTTTGCTCATTACGCAGAGCAGCACGTTCGAGCCTGGTGCACACTACTCGACGACAGATGGCGCCATATTAATGCATCTGACTGAGCCGGATATGGGCTGGCCGCGGGGACGACGCATTATCGGCGCGAACATGCGTTGACAAACTTCACTTAAAATGACCGTCAGGGATGGCACAACGGAGCTGCAGCTCCAGTGACTTCTTTGGGAGGACTCTGCCTTGCCCTGCACTCCCTATATATAATATCTCAGCAATAATTTGATCGTTAAAATGGACACTGCTTTTTTAATGTGTGTGTGTGTGTGTGAAGTCTCCCACTCTACCAACGTAGGTCCAGCTGTTGGCCGAGTCCCCTCCACTCTCTATCTGTCTCTCTCGCTCCGCCCCGCCCCTTCAACCTATCTGTGGCCGTGACTTACTCTGCCAATGGTTTGGCTCCCAGCTGCAATTAAATGTATTTTTACGATTGTGCAGCATTTGCAGTGAGCCAGCCCGCCGTCCCGCCCCATCGGAGTAATGAAATTAACAGCCTGCGCTGGAGCGAACGACTCCACATTCACATCCACATCCACATTTGTGCGCCGTTGTCCTCTGGCCATGTCCTGTGATAAACGATCGCCATTGCCAGCTTTAAAATGCCACTTACGAGTAACTGCTGTGAAATGCTTGTTAAGCGTTAAATGGCCAAGAAAATAATTTTTTTTTTTTTTTTTTTTTTTTTTTGCTGTTTGCGATTTTTCTACCTTATCTTGGTTTGCTTCTTTTTTCATTTTTCTGTTTTTTTTATTTTTTTTTATTATTATTTTTATTTTTATTTTTTTTTGGGCAGACTACGTAAGTGCTTGGGCGTGGCACTGCCCATCGGCAGCCATAACTGCCAGCAGCGATGGTCGCCATTTTGATATTATCTCTTGGGCAAACACACACACACACAGAGAGACAAGGGACATAGGAGCCCACCTGCCTGTCCACAGGTGGCGCTTTAATTTGCAACTTTCACGCGCCCGGGAGCCCTGTCAACACGGACACACCACACCAGCTCTCTCTAAGTGAGCCACTATGTCAGACAGCGCCTGGCTCAGTGAGTGAAAGAAAAAAGGAGAAGGAGGAGCAGAAGGCTAGCGATGTCGCTGGGCACCTTGGCTAAGGAGCAGGCCAGGTCCCTGAGGAGTAATTAACACTGCGTCGTTTCTACCGCTGAGCAAACAATGAGAAACTGATGCACTTGTTAATTACGCCGCCAACTGCAGCTGCCATGGGCGTGGCATGGCAACGGCCAGGTAACAGCTCTATAAAATTATAAAGAAAGAAAGTGAAAGAAACTAAACTAAAAGAGTATAAGAACTGCTTAACTCTTAGCCTTTATTATATTTTATACTGAAACTAATTTCAGTTCTCAGTGCACATTTAAGTCCAAATAGCAGAAAGTTGGCTAAAAGTCTAGACGAATTTGACTTGAATATTCATTTATGCTGACCATGTTCAGAGAGCATATGAAATTCAGAGCACTTGAAGCCTGCTTGACCTTGTCCAGCAAAGTGTTTGACAATATTTGACTGCCATTAACAGGGGTTCAACTTGGCCAGCTATGAACGCAGTTGACCTTGTCAAGCGCTCGTTTGACAGTACTTGACAAGGATTGAATACGTCTGGGCCTAATCTGGCTAGCAGAAGAGGCTTTAAACGGGCTTAAAAAATCAAGATTTCCATTCATTAAACTTAATTCTTTCCAGCTACAATACAATCCCAAGCAGAAGTCCAAATGTAAATTCATGTTTATTGCTTAATAGAGACATAGAAAGCAGACACAGCTAGGGTCAAGTAGCCAAACCTTTAACTCCTTTAGAGACAACTTAGAACCCATTTCATTCATGAAGACATACAACTCGTTAGACGTTTACGGTTATGGCAAAAGTTTTCCGGCAACTTTTCGCATAATGTCCATAGAGCACATTCACTTATTGAACTGTTTACAAACACCTAAAACTGTCCCATCTCCGTCTCCTGCCTATTTATGGCCAAGAAAAAATAAATCATTTCAGCTATCAATTTTCCTAATTTCATAAATGTGAATTGGCTCTCATGCTGACATGCCACTACCTGTTCAGGTGCCTCTCTGCCTTTGCATCTCATGCGCCTCAGGCAAACAATCAACTAAAGCAATACACACACACACACACACACACACAGAGGGGGAGAGGGTGCTGGTACGGCATGTGAAAAACTTGGCGCCCAGTTACAAGAGCCACAGCATTGAGCTCGCTCCCAGTTGGCCCACATCAAGTTGGCACCTGGCAGCTGCCACATGGCGACGGCGACATCGACCCCGACAAACATTTGCATGCCCTGTAGAAATACACAATGCATGTCAGAGAGTCTGATGAACTTCTATAGGCCGCATGCAACAAAATGACGGCCTTTGTGTAGGGTAACTGCTTGGCAATAACTGTGGCATATATTCAATCTGATTATAGCCTGAAGTAGTTGACTAGATAATATGATAGTGCAGGGTATCTATTAGTCAACTATTTTTATAAAATTACATATATAAAATCATACATTCATAAAATTACTTAAGAGGATCTTTAGCAGAGACTGTAAACATATTATATTATGATTACAGGGTATCTCAAAAGGGATATTAGTCAAACAATTCGGCCGATTTCTAAGTCTATATGATTCGATGCACTTGAAAGAGTTGAGCTAGCACATCTGTACATCTCCCTCTGCTCACGATTACAGGGTATGCGTCAGTCCATCACTCTGCACTTTGAGGCATTTCAACGCGTTTTTTTGTTGGTCTCGTTATTTGCAGCTTTCATGCATCGACTGCGTATTTCAGCCAAAGGCAGCGACGCCGACGCAACTTTGTGCCCTTTTCTAAAAACGGGGCGTTCGGGGGCGTGGCCGGGTACTTGCACGCCATTTTTTTTTTTTTTTTTTTTTTTTTTCTTTTTGCTTAAAGTAAATAACCGAACTGAAGTGCAGCGTGATGGTTGAAATTTTTATGCACTACCAACAACACGAAGCGCAACAAAAAAAAAACTTGTAGAAAATTCAAAACTAAACTATAAAAAATGTTGTGCAAAACCGCTGCACACGTGGGCAAACAAAACCATGTGTGACGGTGTGCGGGTGTGTGTGTGTGTGTGTGTTGGGTTTGTGTGCGTGTCTATTTGCAAAGTTTCTTTTGGGCAAACGCGGCTTTTGCCGGCGTCGTCGACGTCGCCAACAGTTTTGAGCCACATACAGAAAAAAATGGCAGAAAGAAATATATAGGTACGCCCACTTGCCTGCCACGCCCACTCGCGAGACATACAACTGCCACAGCAGCCGCAATAGCAGCGGCACCAGCAGCCCAGCATAAATTTCCATTACCGTTGACAAATATTTACACATCGACCTCAATTCATATTCTTTTTGATGCAGTTGCTTTTAGCCGCTGCTTCTGCTACTGCATTGCCAGGCAGTGCGAGGGCATGGCGCTGCAGGTGCAAGATATGGCTGCGCAAATGTATGCTATTTATATCCTGTAACCATTGACTATGCATAAGTGAGTGGGGTATATGAAGTTGGAGAAAGGAGTTACGTGCTGGAGTCGATCGTTGGGATGAGCTGTGTCTATAATAAGAAAAGTCGACAGAGTGGCTAATATTCCTTTCGATTATTCCTTGATACCCGATGATTCAAGGGTCTATAATATTATTAAATAATATAATATTGTACTTTATTTTAGTTTTCTGACACTGTAGCCGTAGACACAAAGCATTAAATATGGATTGATCTATATTCGATAATTATCGATTGTGAAATATAAGGAGAAGTAAAACTTTTATTGTAAATACTCCAATATAAAGTGAGATATATTCATATTTCTTATAAGCTTTGCAAATTTTTTGATTGCAAGCCATTATCCTAAGAGTATCCTAAGAGTAATATATAATTATGGTTTGTAAAATATTAAGAGATTAAGAGATTATTATACATGCTCGATTATTGAAATTAGGTACTTTTTACTTTTTTTTACTTTTACTTTCTAACAAAATTACTGATTGAATTATTTACTTCAATAGTAATCGATAGTTATCGAGTATGAAACAAAAGGAGAAGTAAAACTTGTTTTACGCTTAAGCAAATTTATTAAGCAAATTACCTGGTATATCTTGGTCGAGCAATCCCTACGAAAGCGCCCGGACTTGTTTATATTGGGGCAGTTACAGCCAGCAGTCACTGAGCTATTACTTAGGAGAGACACAGTAGACGTTGCTTCAGTGGGCAGGCCAGGAAACTAGACGAATTGAGAAATCGTTGAAACGATTTTCCGTTTACGTTTACTAAATAACATATATCAAACCAAAAAATGTTCCAAATCGCAGGCTGCTCCTTGTGGCTGTCGTTGTTGCTGCTGGCCTTGGTGCGCGGCGGCAATTCGGAGTTATTTCATCATCGTTTGACCATCTTTGTGGAGGCAGGTCGCATGGAATGCTATCATCAGCCGGTGGCAGCCACCGAAATTATAATACTGGAATATCAGGTGATATACGGGGGTCAGGGTGAGGCGCACATCAATTTTAACCTGATGGATCCGCATCGCAAGCTGCTCGCCTCGGATCACAAGCAGCAGAGCAATAAATATCGGATGGACGCCAATGAGACGGGCATCTATAAATTATGCTTTGACAATACGATTAGCACGTTCAATCAGAAAATTGTTGTCTTCAATTTGGAGATAGCAGCAGCCAACCACGAGGAGTTGGAGCGCCAAGCGCTTATCAAGGAGATGACCACGGACTATCACTTCGATCGCACCTACACACACATGCACGACTATATAACCAAAATCGAGGTGAACATTATGCGCGCGCGCCAGACCCAGGACTATATACGCACACTGGAGGCCCGCGACCGGAAGCTGGCCGAATCGAGCTTCACCATGGTCAACAGTTGGTCCTGTGCCCAGTTCATAGCGATGATCATCGTTGGCATGCTGCAGGTCTTCATGTTGCGCAGCATTTTCAACACCGATGGTCGTTTTTACAAGCTCTGGAAGAAATTCTGAATTGAAGTCCAATGTTATAATTGAATAATTGAAAATGTTAATGACATAATGCCCGTTGTGTGGAATAAACTTCAGCGATACATATATATGAGAAAGAGAGAGAGAGTGAAATATAGCTAGTGTGGCTTCTTGATTGTAGTGTATGTGTAAATTGAGTGGGAAAGAGGGGGGGAGAGATTTATTATTGTGTATATATAGAGTGAGACAGAGAGAGATAAATATAGTTGGCCTTGTTTCTTGAGCGTTGTGTATATGTAAAGTGAGAGTAAGATAGAGATGGAGATAGTCTGGATCTTAATTGTTGCGTGTATGTAGAGAGAATGAGGTATATATATATAGTTAGTCTAGTTCCTAAATTGTTGTGAATGTGTAGAGAGCGTGAGAGAGAGAGAGAGAGAGAGAGAGAGAGAGGGAAGAGAGAGATCATAACTGTTGTGTATATGCAGACAGCGTGAGCGAGAGAGAAATAATAGATCTGCTTTCTTGATTATTCTGTATATGTAGAATGAGAGAGAGGAGACAAGTATATGTATATATACTTAGTCTGGATCTTAACTGTAGAGAAAAAGTTATATATATATAGTTAATCCGATTTTTAATTGTTCTGCTAGTTGGGAGTCTCTGGAATTAATTTTTTTAATTATTTAATTATATCTAAAATTTTATTTAATACTCCCTTTAATTGATTTACTAGTTTTCAGTTGCTCTGTACTAAGGTATTAGCTGGTGATATAAATCCTGATGATTATAATATAAAACTAAGTTTGTTTTACTCATAGTTAACTATGATGCGGATTAAATTTATGAAAGTTTTAGTTAAAGGAATTGTCTTTCGAATTCTTTTCACTTGCAACAACTCATGCAACACTATTTTTCGTCATCAAAAACTTGACTCTCTAGCCACTCATTGTTTATGTGAACACATGTTCTACTGATTGCCAAAAACCAAGCTGCCACGCTTTCCAGTCTCAATCCGTCGCTGTTCTCTTCGATAACCCACAAGATTTGTCAGGACTTGAAATGAAATCTGTGTACCGAACTCTGACATATACATACATATACATATACATATATATGTAATGCCCACGGCCAGCATTTGACATAAAGTTTGAGCCAGTCGTGTGTCTCAGCTTTAAGAGTGTCAAAGTTGTGGCAGCTGCCACAATAGAAATTAAGCCCCAAATGGTGAAATGGTGAAGGTCAGCCACAGGAATGGCCCATGAATTATTAAAAACGAGGCAAAAGTGTGGCCAAAGCTCCTCCCACTAGTTGACCCTAAGCCAAGGCGCTGTACCAGAAGTAGACAATGATTGCAAAATGCTAAGCCAAATGGTAGACACCGCCTCACTCCATCCTCATTCAGAGCTGACGAAGGAGAAGAAACCGCAAGACCCAAAAGATGTTTGGACAACGCTGCAGACAACTGTAGGCAATTGCTTGACCAGGCCAACTACACCCCAGCTTCTCAGCTGCCTACTGCGCCCACTCCCTGCTTCCTGCTCCGAGTAGCACTTTAAATTAATGAACTGAGATTAAGCAAGACAAATTGTTGCTGCTCTACAAACTCTCTATAAAGGCAAATTGTTTTTCGCCCGGGCCGAGCAGGAGGAAGAGGAGGAGCAGCAGAAAAAAAATTTATTATTTCTGTTTACTGCCTGGCCTCAAAAGAAAATTTACAATTTATTGTTATTGATATTTTGTGCCAGCAGCAACAGCAACAGCAACAGCAGCAGCAGCAGCAGCAGCAGAGACGTCGCAGCAGTGTAACAAGAATTGCAATTAAGAATTTAAGCGCAAAACGTGGCCACAGAATGCTGCAGCATCGATTGGCTTTCAGGCCAGTTGTCAACGCCCATGGACAAGAAATTTACAACTGTTTGGAGACAAAAATAAATTTTGCATTGCATTTGGCTGCCCAAAATGCCTTTACCAGCCCGTTCGGCTCCTCTACTTTCACTGTGATGCGAATCTCATGTGTGCATGCAATGCAGAAAATTGTAAAGTTTTCACTTGCCACTGCTGCTTTGTCACTGGAACTGTGTCGGATGCTTTTTCCCTTTTCCCATTTTTTTTTTTTTTTTTGTCTTTTTTGTTGGCTGCTGCAGAAAATATTCATTGAATTTTCCTAGTGACAAACGACAAGTTGTCAGTCACTGGTGGAAAGGAAGCTTGGTGCAGTAAGAGGGCGCTTAAATACCCTGTAAATGAGATTTGGTTACAAGAGAGAATTTGAGATTCAGATTGAGATTGAATGAGGATGAGAAATTGATTTTTTAACAAGCAAATAAAAAGAAGGAAAAAGGAGAGAGTAGAGTAGTGCAAGACACAGAGAAAGAGAAAGAAGGGATAAAATATAGATAGAGGGGAGAGAAAGAGAATGTAAGTCTGAGAGTGAAAGTAAGGGAGAGAGAGAGAGAGGGAGACTATAATGAGAATGACAGAAAGTCAGTGCGAAAGAGAGAGAGAGTGAGAGAGAGACAAGCTGTCAAATAAAAAGAGAGAGAGACAAGCTGTCAAATAGAAAGAGAGAGAGAGAGAGAGAGCAGTAGGAGTGAGGCAGACATATACTATGACGGACGAATAGACTGTGGGAAAGTTAAAAAGAGAGAGAAAATTACATAGAGAGATGCAAAATAGAAGACATACAGATCTCGAAACACCAAAGAGAAATCGAAAGAGAAAGGGAGAGAGAGCGAGAGAGAGAGAGAGACAGAAAGAAGTAAATCTTAGATAGATAGCTAGGACAGACTAGAGATAAACAGTGAATGAGAGACAGAAACAGTAAGTAGACGAATATGCAGACAGAAATACTGAAAAGAGCTAACGTGAAAAACTCAGCGTTGACCTCAGCTGGCCAGAGATATTTAGTAGGAATGATATGACAAATGAACCCATCAGCTAAACATTCTCTTCTTTTTCTTTTGAATATATGAAATCTTTTTAGTATCCACTATGCACGGTAAGAGAGCTTGACAGCATCTAAGCTTCTCGTACTACTCAGCCAAACCTTTTTATCCTCACTTAATGCACTCGACTACCCCATCTGTCCGGCGTTATATATTGAGCGATTAAACTGTGCTTCCCTTGATAGTTGAACGAAACTCGCACACTCGAAAACAGAAACAAACAAACAAAAAATAAAAAAGAAGCAACAGAATTTTCAAGTTGTTAAACAGAGAAGCAATTTATTACCTTATGCTGCATGCATGAGCTGCTGTTAATATAAATTCCAATCAAATGCTGAGCGAGAGCAGGGAACAATGCTGAGTTGTGCGGACATTACGATTGCGCCATAAGACAGGGAACTCAAAGTTCGACTGTTGCGCTGCAATATAAATAAGCAATTTGCAACAGCGATAACAACAACAACAGCAGCCACATAAAACGCAATGAAGCAACAATTTCCTCTTAGATTTTTTTCTTTTTTTTTTGTGGCAGCAAATTATACGACAAATAAAAGTAGAATCTGTATGTGGCACGAGCAGCAACTGACACTGGTTGCAAGGACATTGTGCGCTGCTTTAGCCAGAGCGCTTCAAAGTGCTTCTTAACGAAGCTTAAAAGCAATGCCAACAGCAACAACAACAATAACAACAAAAGCGACAACAACAACTGTTGCAGCTCCGAAATTGCTGTTGCTTGCTGCCTGGGCGAACAGTCAACAGACCACGCCCACAACAGCTTGACAAGTTTACAGTAAAGCTGCTCCTGCTGCTCCTGCTGCTCCAGCTGTTGCTGCTTTTGCTTCTGCTCCTGCTGCTGCTCCTGCTACTGTTGTTGTTGTTGTTAATAATGCTGTTGCTGATGCTCAGTGAAGCATGCCAAAGTTGTCGTGGTCGTTGCGGCTATTAAATAGGTTTACTAAGGCTCCTCAAAGGTTGCCACACGAAATTCAACTGGATTTGGTTAATGTGTAACGGCTACTTATGGTTAGCTTGCGTCTTATCCACGCAACCGCCTCGAAAGCCTAAACATATTTGGTTAGACCATGGCGAAAAAGCGGATGGTCCGCAACTCAAGAAATATTTCAGAATGCTTTAAGATATTTGTAACACAAATCGTGATAATAGCTTAATATGAACTTTATTATGTAGAAATTAATTTGTTTGTTTTTTTTTTTTTTTTTTTTTTTTTTTATGCCTGATGAAATTTGAAATTAATTAAGTATTTAGAATCGCTCAAAAAGTGAGTAGGGTATATTTGGTCCTTCATAACATAATAATTGAAGCCAGATACTACTACTATTTAATTTATTTTTGAAATAAGCTATATTTATCTATAATAAGCTTAAATATTACTATATTATTTTATATGATTTTGTTTTAAATACTTCATATTTTTGATATATTATATATATGAAATCAAAATCATATGTCTAGTGATACTATTCAAAAAATTTAGGATATTTATTGCAAACCAAAAATATAATTACTAAAGAATTTAATTAATTAAGAAAATATATTATATAATACATTATATTATAATATATTATATAATTAAAATTATTAAGAAATACTAAAAAATACATTTTTAAATTTATAAAATAATAAGAACTACAAATAATAGGGAGAAAAGCCAAAATTAAATAATGAAAAAAAAGGCTTCAGCTTTCCTTTACATACATATATACTTAATAAGCTAGGTTTATTAAATAATATTCCCTTTAATTTATAATTCTTTGCTTTCAAATAAGCATTTTCGTTTCAGAAAATGTAATTTTTGCAATCCAAACGTTTTTCATCTATTTAAAATCGCTCCGCCACTCAAGCCCAGCAACGGCGACAGAAATTTAATCAAAACGGAAGGCGAACTAATTTAATAAGCCCGCAAACGTTGCTTACAAATGAACCCATAAAGACTTCCGCTGCCTCTGAGCAAGCGCCCAAGCACAAGGACTAAGCGCACTATTTGGGCGATATAAACCAAAGAGTGGCGGCATAGCGTATTAAGCGCATTGTACTCGTGCCTGACACACACACACACACACAGAGAGTAACTCCAAATGGCTGTACCTCTATTGCTCGCCTTAACCCACTCAGCCACTCAACCACTCAGCAATTCCATTTCGAGAGCAAGCGAGAAACGTAAATGGAATGCTTTTCACTTGGCCGCAATCTGGGCATCTTCGATGAGTGTGGTAAGGCACTGCCATTAGATACGCCGCGAGGCGCCATGGCACGACACGACTTACCTTCATTTGCGGTTAATTTTGTCTTAGTGCGCTGCACGCTATCCTTGCAATCCTTGCTCCAAAAGTTCTTGCCAACTGTCACAAGTAAGCGGCAGTGGTGCGTGGCAATTGAAGTGCAACCGCCACGGCCAAAAGTAGTTTGGCTTAGTGCAGCTTTCGGTGTCCTTGTTGCTATCCCTGTCTGGCATTTAGCTTTTATTCGCCTAATTTCCGTTGCGGCACCCGCATCCCGGCGCTAATTGACGCCGCTTAGCGTCAACCGATAATCTATAAACATGAAACACAGCTCGGCTACTGAGACGCGTCCTTGTGAACCGCCCATGTCGCCGCCGCCCTCTGCTGCAGCTCGGCTGCTGCTTGTTTTATGTGCGCGTCCTTAAGCATAATAAATCTGTTTATCTCTGTGTGCTTAATGGCTGCCAATGTCCTGGCATTGTCCTCGGCCCGCTTAAAAGTTGCTCCTGCCTTACCTGGCCTTACCTGCCCAAGCGATAACAACTTTGTGTTCGCCTTTTGTGGCTGCCGTTGATACCCTCGCCAAGGGAAGACATTCTCATTCTGTCATTGTGTACGTAAAAGTCTTTTATTGCTCTTAATTGCACTTCATTTATTTTATGAATATTTTGTTTGTATAATTTATATATATTTAACTTTTTCTTGGTAGGCCCGTTTGCATATTTTGCCTAAGGTCCTTTTATTTTGTATGGAATAGCTAAGGCGTATCACGTTGACATCACTTAAAATGTGTTGAAATATATAATACATAATTTAAATATAAAATATATAATATATAAATAATATATGAAACATCTTTTGCTATTTGAGTTATTAGAGCTTCTTGAGAATGCCCGAGCTTCAGCCGCCTTAAGTATATTAACTGTTAAACTACTTTATATTTCAGTCCGCCTAATGTATATTATATATCTGCTTAATGCTTAATGAATAAGTTGAACTTTTAGTTCTTCAATACAAATCTTTTATTATGTTTATTTTATCTCAACATATTTGCCTATTGAAGCAGGTTAAGAGCAATTTTCTGGCTGGTCTGGAAGAGGTCTTAAAAGGCTATATATACTCATAATATATTTCTATGAAATTTTGATAACAGAGGAATTTCAATATGAAGGAAGACATGATTGAAACTTTTTAAATTAATTTAATTATAAACTAAATAAATTAAACCAACTAGATTCTCTGCAAATTACCCTTTGAAAATCATTTAAGAATTATTCTTATTTACATTTAGCTACCAATGCTACACACTTAACTATGTCTTTATTAACAAGCCAACTTCAAGAAGCATATTTAAACTTCGTCTTGCCTTGCTATACAACTTTCAAATCTTTGAGAGGCCGATAAAAAAAAAGTCGTTGACTTTTCGGATAATATTAAAAAATTTGTTCCGAAAATTTGTGTGATATTTGGTCAGATTATATCCTGTAGAAGTTGACATAATCTGGATTTGTTTTGTTTTATAGCATGAATGGAATTTCAAGCAGCTACAAAGTGAAAAAATTCGACTTGTTCATATCCTTTGAGACTTTGGCAGACAGCAGACAGAACCCAAGCAAGGCAGGACAACATCGCGTGACCACCAACAACGTCTTCTTCTTCTTGTTGTTGTTCTTGCTCATGCAACCGATTCCATTTCACTCCTCTGCAATCACAGCCAATACAATCCGTTCGCTCTGTCTGTGGTTGAGCCAGTGGACACCGCAAACAACTCCCAAGCTTCGCGTCCACACTCGAAGGAAACCGCAAAATGGCAAAACAATCAGCATGCAACGAGTCGTTCTGTGTGTGTGTGTGTGTGTGAGTGTGTGCGATATATATATGTATATATATTTTCTCGTGTGCGTGTATTTGTGGACAGGACGCAGGATGTATGCACCGACTGGCGGCAAAGAGTGTGAACGTCGCACAAAGCAAGTAGGTGGCAATTGTTGGGATTGACAAGCGAATCCTGCAACTGCAGTTGCCAAAAGAAAATCGAATTGGTTAGTCAAATTTCCACTGCCGAATGTGGCCACAGCTCGAGCAGAAGCTCTTTTAACTGGAATCAGTCTTGAATTTCACGTGTGTGTTTACGAAGAGAAAGAGCAGGTGAGGCCTTTAAGTGTATAAACTAGCGAAAATAAATTGTGTAATTGCAGGAACTGACTTCTTGGTAAAACATCTGCAAGAAATAGAAATATTTATATTTTCATCAAATATATATAGTGACATAATCATAGTGATTACATCCACAATATCCAAACGCTGTTCCCATAGCCGAATAATTAATGTAAATATTCCCAAACTTGGCAATTATAAACAAAGAGCAGCCAAGCCGACGCTTCTCCCCCATCGATCGGCATCGATGGAAATATACTAATGTAAACATTTCCAAGCTTGGTAATTGTAAACAGAGAGCGGCCAAACCGGCGCTTCTCCTCACGATCGGCAGCGATCGAAATAAAAGCACAATCAGAATAAATTCGTTCTCAGCAACATGCATCATCCACATATAAACATTTCTTTCCAGAAACATGCATCACCAAAAAAATTGCAAACATTCTGTTGGAGTTCAATTTATAAGTCAATAGACACACAATTGTCAATCTTAAGCTATTGTTCATAATCTAACTTTGACTTCGTCTTTTAATTTACATTAGCATTGCTGTTAGCATATGTCGCGGCATTTATTCGACTCATAACATATATCTAATTATATACAGAGGTGGTCAAAAGTATTTACACAACGAACATTTTTCTATATGCTCTGCTTAAGGAGCTTTTTTTGTTGTTTACGTTCGCCGTTTTTGAAAAAATGCTTTTGTGACATAAAGCCTATTCTATGTAGAAGCGATCGGCTGAAGAAATTGCTAAAATAACGGTACATGCTAATAAATAGAGCGAAAAGAACAATTACTTAGAGGTTGTCAAAAGTATTTACACACATTTTTTTTGCGTCTTTAGTATTTACACAAAACTTAAACAATGTTTATTGCTATTGTTTAATGTTATTTCTTTTGGATTTTTGTTTTATATAACTAAGGGCTTATTTATTTAAGTTTGTCTTTAGTTACTCCTGCTTTTACTTCAATTACAGCCCGTTGCCTTGCTGGAATTGATGCCACCAAGGATCGGGCAAAGTCAATTGTTAATTTCGACCAAATTTCCTTGATATATCGTCTAGTCTCGGTCCTTGTTGAATAATCTGTTAGATTTCATCATTACCCAAACATTTTCATTTGATAAGGCCCGGACTTTGCGAAAACCAGGGCAGAATGGCTTAGTTTAAGTCCCTCAAAAACATTGTGGGTATTGATCCTTTATGGCAAGGAGCATTATTTTGCTGCAGTAGCCAGTCAATGGCTAGAAATAGTCTGTTCCCGATGTAAAATCATGGTGATTTAATATTGGCAGATATCCTGATTGATTTAGAGTGCCTTCTATTGGCACCAAAGTAAAGCGTTTTGCTTTAGAGTACATTGAAAAGCCTTTAGATCTTTTGCACAACGTTTTGAGGACAGATGAGGCTGAATTTCAGTTTCACGGCTCATATGGAAACATCTTCCTGCATTAATGCCGAAAAAAAAAGAAAAATGCAGTGAAGCCTCTTATCTGATTTGGAGGTGGAAAGTAATGTCTTGCCATACAATGGTTTTGGATATATATTTCTTTATTTATTTATTTATTTTTTAAATTTTTATATACATTTAGCTACCTTAAAAGCAGATTTTAGCACTTTCAATTAAAAAACATGTTGTTTTTAAATATATTTATAGAAGGCTATATCTATATCTATCAGAGGACTGATTTGTTTCAGGGCCTTGAAATGTATTCCATTTTGTTACATAATGTTTGCTCATTTATTACAACTAATAAAATGCCATGCTAATTGTATTATTAAGTGACTGAAACCTGTCTTAACTGAAACCAAACAGAAATGAACTAATACATTTTGAAACTTAATTCAATGCATTCTACAAACTAATCCATTTTATATTAAATCTTTCTGGCTAATAGAAGTTTGGCCTAAGCTTATTAAAGAGCTTGAATAGAAATCAAACAAAACAAGCAAAGTTTGCGTGCTGCCTATGCGTGGCGTCTGCCCCTGCCACGCCTCTCATCCGCTTCCGTTGGCTCTGCAACACAGTTGTTGCCTGCCACAGCCCCCAGCCGCCCACTTCAACGGCGAGTCTAGCTAATTCACTTTGTACTTAATTGTATTTCTAGTTTCTCAATTCGGCAGTCGAGTGTCTGTTGTATAAATCCAATTCACAATTGGCCGACAGAACTTTGTGTGTGTGAGTGTGTATTGGTGTTCGCACCGTTTGGCTGTTTACCACGAAGAGGCCAAGGAAATTTTCGGCCAAAAGACTTTGATGTAGTTTACCCACGGCCAGCGGAAGTGGCAGCCAAAAGTCGAGACTCAAGTGCTCCCCCACTGTATTGTATTGTGTGCCCGACCAATTGGCAATTGTTGCCACCCCAAGTGGGCTAAGTATTGCAGTAAACTCTGACAGTTAAAGCCTTAAACTAGGCAACAATATCGAACGTCGTAATTTGCAGCGAACATTTTGCTGGTATTTTTCAGTTGAGTCAAAGCTGCAATTGGCACTCGAAACTAGCAGCTGGAAACTTTTATAATAAGCGCATTGAATTTCGATTAATATGGGCATAATGTTATAGAAACCAAAACTGATCGACTGCACAATACTCTACAAAAATAATTTTCTTTATTTGCTATATATTCAAAAATATTCCTTTTTTAAAGAACTAATATTTCGATAAATATAGGCTTAATTTTTTTGAGAGGAAAACTGATCGACTGTTAAACACTCTAAAAAAATATTTTCTTTTATTTATATATATATAAACATGAATTTCTTTTGCTGGAGCACTAAGATCTCTCAGGGAAATTCAATTTCTGTTTATTTATTTTTTTGCTAACATTAAATGGAACACCAATATACCCCGATTTAATTTTATATAACCTCTCATTGATTTATATAAATTTAATAATGTGACCCGTCTGAGTGTTTGTTTCCTTTGCATTTCATTTCGAGCGCAAAGAGCTTTCGGCTCACACCTTTTTTGGGCCGAACAGCGAGTGTTATGCAAACGATATTTAAATATATTCATTGCATCAAACTTTTTGGAAAAATGAAAACTAAAAGATGTTGCTGCCACGTTGGGGCCGCCAAAGAATCGATGGGCGTGCCAAACAATGGCAGCTGTTGCCGCATGCCGAAACTTTGGACATCAAATGAAAAAGAATTGGACTGCAGGCAGCTGATGTTGACAAGGCCCAGGGGGCGATGCGCTGTGAAGCGGGCGGGCGGGCGGTCGGTCGGGGGGGCCGGTTTGGGTAAATGGCGACAGTTTAAGTGTCAACTGTGTAACGGTAATTTGCAGGCAAAAGTTGACGCTAGATGGCGCCAGTCGTGCCATTACAAAAACTAGCATCAGCTGTGCCACTCGAGCTATTTAATAGAACTCGCTGCGTGAGTGAGTGTGAGTGCGTGCGTGTGTTATATGGAAGTATAAATACTTGTAAAGAGTTAGAAAATAACTTGACATAGGATGACATTGGTCAATGTGAGAGTTGCAGAGGAATTCATTACTTATTAAATTCATTTTGTGTTTTATTAAAAGAGAAATAGAGTTTCAATTACTTAGCATAGTAAATATATTACTGTCTTTTTTATATATATAAAAAAAAAAAACACACACACACACACACACACAATGCCAAGAAAGAACGCCGCTTGGGATATCCCTCGGCTATTACTTGAAGGCGAAAAAAAAAGTATATTAGTTTTGGTTTTGCAATGGATTTTGTACCCTAAACCCATTAAAAATGGGAAATCAGAGTACAATTTTTATTTATTTATTTATTTATTTTTTTTGGCAATTAGTAAATCATGTTTACTTTGTATAGAAAATGAATTATATACGGCATTATTATAGGAGAATTCTTGATAGTGCTCTGTAGCAGTTTCAGTTACACACAGTTGTTATCTAGGTTTTTGTTGTCAAAATCAGAAAGTTTAGTATTTGTTTCTGAATAGTCTTTGATCATTTTAAAAAACTCGACATTTTCTAGCACAAAATTCCAACACAAATTCCGTACGAAATTATTGTGTTTTTGTGGTAAGCGCCAAGTTGCTTAGCGCCTTACGCAAAGTATCCACAAAACAAAAACAAAAAAAAAATCATATCCTTGCCGTTCCCCATACCAAAGTGAAGACACGAATACCCAGAGCCGAAGCGGAAGCCGAAGCCGAAGCCGAAGCGATTGGTCTCTGTATAGTCTCGACAAACGTATCCTTTATCATAGGGAACGCAGCTGTAAATGGAACGTGCAAATGTTTACTAAATTTTTAATGGATAGAATGGACAAAAAATTACAGCAGCAGCAGCAGCAGCAGCAACAGCAGCAGCAGCAGCAGCAGCAGCAGCAGCAACAGCTACGCCAACACATGCACACGCCATCGCAGTCGCACTCACACATGCATTCACACACGCACTCGCATCAGCATTTGCATCACCATCAACAGCAGCAACATCAGCAGCAGCAGCAGCACCAACATCATCAGCATTCTAATGCGCATGCGCATGGGCATTCCCATTCGCATTCCTATCACTGCAATTCGTCACAAAAGTCGCTGACGCATCCGCTGCAGGCCAAGCTGGTGGCACTCGAGGCGAAGCTGAAGCAGAACTCTGGCTCGAATTTAACAACAGTGGCAGCTGGCATAGCAACTGCGACCGCAACAACAGCCATGGCAGCGGCAGCAGCAGCAGCAGCCACAACAGCATCGACAACAGCCGCCAAGAAGGCGAGCCGTGCGGCCGGCCTGAGGGAGACGCCGGCCAAGGAGCGCGAGCGAGAGCGGGCCAATTGCAAATATGAGGCGAGCATGGGCTTGCTGGGACGCTATGGTATGTCAAATACGGCTGGTGTTGGCGGCGGCGGCGGCGGCGGAGGTGGCGGTGGGGGTGGCCGGGACGTTGGCGGTGGCGTTGCCATTACCGTTTCCAGCACTAAACAGGCGGGCGCAGCACAGCAGCAGGTGATGCCAGTGGTGCCGCTAATGACGCAGGTGCAGCGCGTAAACAACGATCTGACGGATAAACTGTCGCGCATGGCACGCCGGAACACGCTGAAATTCCGTGAGCTAGCCGCACTCCAGGTGCAGGACAAGAACGCCGAGGCACTGCAGGAGCTGCAGACATCCATACCGGAGATCTCGAAAATCTTCGATGTGCACTGCCGCATCGGCAGCGGCACCTTCTCCACGGTGCTGCTGGGCACACTGCAGCGCGAACGCCAGCTGCCCGAGTCGCAGCGCCGTCGGTTTGCGATCAAACACCACAATCCCACCAATCATCCGGAGCGCATTCTGCGCGAACTGGAGTGCATGTTTCGCATGGGCGGCGATCACAATGTGATCGGGATCAATTGCTGTATACGGTACAATGACAACGTGGCCTTCGTGATGCCGTTCATGAGCCACGATCGCTTCCACGATGTCTATCGCAATCTGAGCCTGTTCGAGGTGAAGGACTATTTGCGGAATCTGCTGATTGCACTGCGGCATGTGCACAAATTCAATGTGATCCATCGGGACGTGAAGCCGAGCAATATATTGTATAATCGACGGACGGGTAAATTTTTGCTATGCGACTTTGGTCTGGCCCAGCGACTGGCCGACGATGGCAGCCTGATCCAGGCATCGGATCTCAGCGGTGCGGCGGCCCTGCTGCGCGACATGGACGCCGCCCAGCGGCAGCTGTTGCGGCACGACGGCTTCAGCGTACAGGCCGAGGATGAGGCAGCGGCTGCGCATCGCCTCCAAGCCGATTCGGAGCGGCGCATGCGTGCGGCGGGCGGTGGCACAACCGCTTTCGGTGAGTCCACCAATCTGGTGCTGCAGGAGCCGACGAAAAAGGATTTGGCCGCACAGAAGGCGGACACGCAGCGATTGGTTAACCGTTTGCGCTACATAAATCCCAACATTGATCCCAACAACTATGTGGTGTCCACGAACAATACACGCAAAGAGATGCATGCCTCGCGTGCCGGCACGCCGGGCTATCGTCCGCCGGAGGTGCTGTTGCGCTATCCGCATCAGACGACCGCTGTCGATGTGTGGGCGGCCGGTGTGATAATGCTGTCGATGCTGTCGTCGCTGCATCCGTTCTTTAAGGCGCCCAACGACTGTGCCGCCCTGACGGAGATCATGAATCTGTTTGGCGACCTGCAGGTGCGCAAGACGGCCTTCATGCTGGATCGCCTAGTGCTGATCACACAGAAGGTGGCCGCGCTGGATTTGCGACGCGTCTGCATGCGATTTCGCTATGCCAACTACTTCCTGTCGGCGGAAGTGCAGCGACGCCATCGACGAGCCGATGGCAATGTGGAGCTGTGCCGTCACTGCGAGCAGCCGACATACAACTGCCTTTGCAAGCACAGCAGCCATTCGCTGGAGGCATACGAGGGCGTGGACATGTTTCCCGCCCAGGCATACGATCTGCTTGGCCGCCTGCTCGAAGTGAATCCTCAGAAGCGCATCACCGCCGACGAGGCGCTCAAGCATCCGTTCTTCAGTGAACACCATCGCATCATCACCGGCGTGCCACTTAGCCAACTGACGGCACCGCCCATCGCCGCACTGCGCTCTAGGGAATCGCTGCAGGCGACCGGTTCCCGCACCCTAACGCCATACATCGCCTATCCGCCCGGGATCAAGCAGCTGAGCAATGTGGAGCTGGGCAACAATCGTACGGCCACCACATCGACCACCCATGTTTGAGAGTCTGTCGCCTATATACATATATATTTATACAGTTTTCTTCACGTTTTTGTACGGCCATCGCCCTTTTACCGGGTGCTAGCAAATTTTCAATTGAATAGCTTCCAAAAAAAAAAGACTGAAAAAAAATTCTAACCAAAAAAAAAAAATCATACACGATTGCGAAATCATTCCGCGTCGAGTCGTGTCTCGAAATTTGAAATGTTCAAAAGCTTCCAAATTTCCACTAGCAATTAAATAAGAGTTTTGATGTTTTGTTCTTTTTACCGGTTTTCGAATTCTTAGTTTGTTTTCTTCACACATTTTTCTCGTGGGTTCTATGGATAAATGTACGTATAATTGAGTCTATTGACTGATGTATTTATTAAAAAAAAAGTATAGCCAAGTATAGTAGTATAGATCAAACAGTCAATTAGAAGAAAGAATTGAGTTGATCAATTTTTTTTTTTTTTTTTTTCAGATTATAGAACAGGAAATGCGATTAGGAAAAGAGTTTTTAAAAATGAAGGCACAACAAACTTCCAAGAAGAATTGGTTGTCTATTTTACTAACAAATTTAAAAACGATAAACTTTTATTTACAATTTTTTATTTTAGATACGAGTATTTTAGCTATTAAAATTAATTTATGGTAATTAAAAAACATTTATTACATAGTATATTTTATCATATACATTAATTCTAATAATTAAAAATATATTTTATTTTATAACTGTAAAATAAGATGACAGATACTTCCTCTCACAAATCCAATTCCATTTGTTGCACTTTGCTCTCTCCCTTCCTCTCTTTCTGACTCCCTCTATAGCTTGCCCAACCATTTGTATATTGGTTGGACAGTTTATTCCCTTTATTCAATTTCAGACTCTGCCTCTCTCCCTCTCTCTCTATCACCGCTCCCTCTTTCTGTTTATCCCTTTTGTGCAAATACTTTTCCTATAATTTCTTTGGCTTACTTGCATTGTTTTCCCTGCACTTTGCATAATCTTCAATATTTGCATTTAGCTTTGCATTTATCATATTTTCTAACTTCAATACCTAACATTTTGTTGCCGACAGCCATTTTACCTAATTGCTTTGCGCTCAGTTTGACAACGACAAATATTCTTAGGTTTTTCTTATCGATTTAGCATTCATTGACAGCAAACAATTTTCTTTTTCTGTTTTCTCGGGTTTCTTGGTTTTCTTTTCCTCTTTGTTCTTATTGTCGACGAAGAAAACCACAATCAGCACAAAATTTATTGGCCTGACTTGTTGACAGTATCAACAAAGTCTCGGCCACCTGCACTTTCCAAGCGAACTCTTACATATTATTGAACGAAATGTTTGTGCGGGCTGCAAACGTGCATGCAAGTTTATTAAGGTTTCAGAGTTAAGGGAATGAGTAGGCTAGACTAGACTGTAGTTGGTGCGTGCGACCATAGTAAAAAAAATAATATAAATATGTACATATAAAAACAGGATAATGTTTATTTTATTTATTTTTTATTTTATATGGGACACTTTATTTTTAATCAATTTAATGCATACAAAAGTGTGCGAGCGGTGAGTGCCATAACTTTTTTTTTTGGATTATATTATAATTTCTCATTTATATGTGCAGAAAATTCAAACTTTTTTGCAATAGACTTAGTTGCTAGCGACTAAAAAAATTACAGATATTTATTTGTTACAAATCATAAGTTACAAAAATAAAATAAAAATTTAATGGTTTTATAGAGGCACATGAATGACGATTGATGATGGTTTACAAATCGCTGGTGTACTTATATAATATTCGATATTTAAATTATTATTATTTTTTTTTTTATTCGACGAAATAAGCACAGATTCCAACAAATTACAGGATCTTCATTACATAAACTTTATGTATTATATTTTTATTTAAACATTTTTTATTTTAATTTTTAACATATTCAAAAATTTGAAACGCTCAGTACGCATACGTACACAACTGTTATATGTTTGCATTTAGGCTGTTAGCTAACATAATGTAAGCAGATGAACTACTATCACCAATGTATTGCATACTCTTAGGCTGCTGCTTAAAATAATGTTACTTAACATAGCTCAGACCACTTAACATACTGTAGCCTGCTAAAGTTGCGCATATATATATATATAGTATATATAGTATATAGTATAGCATACTTTTGAGCTGCAGCCTTAAACTAATATTCCTTAACATTAGCATTCACATTTAACAGCGGCTTAGCATTTTGTGTTTTGTTGCCGCCCGCTATGCGAATTTAGCTCACAAGGATTTTCACACAAACACAGAAACTGTCACACACACACACCCACACTCACAGACATTAAAGGCTTTTAGCGGCTCGTTTGGGGCTTAGTCTCAGTTACCATTACAGCCAGCTGCCACACGCTTCACAGCAGCCACGTACTCCAACAGCTTTCAACTTCAGCTTTGCATTCTTTTCCAGCATCTGTGCAACTGAACTCCACGGCTACCTGCTAGCCACCGGGGAGCCATAAACATTTCTCACACTAACCGACACCGTCGTCATCGCCGCCGTCGTCCTCGTCGACGTTGCTGCTGCCACAAAAGCCGCGTGCGCAGCTCGCCGGACACAATGCGGCTTATCAGGCCAAGCGGACCAAGTAACGGAAAAAAAGATGAAATAAAAGTAAAAAAAAAAAACAAAAAATAAACGGAGATATACTGTAGTCAGTGTGCATCCGCCCACCCACTTATATAGTAGTGGCGCCCTCGGCCTTTGCTCTGTTGGCTCGCTTTTTGGGCTACGGCTGTAAATGGCTGCCGACACCGTCGGGCGCCGCTTTATGGCACATGATAGATTAGTCTGGCCACAGGTGTGCGTCTGTGTGTGTGCGTGAGTCTATTTGCTTCTGTATCTCATTGTGTGTGTGTGTGTGCTTACACCAACTCCTGTTCGTGGTCATGTTTTTTCCGGCCTTTGTTTTTTACCTTTTTGTGCGGCTTTGCCAGACATTCACTGGCAGATAACTGTAATTATGTAATTAGCATGGCGCTCAAATGTAGGCAACACTTAAAGCTGCTGCAGCAAAGCTTTCTGTGGTGCAACATTTCAAATCGATACCTGAACATTGAGCAGGCAATATCTAATCATCCATGCCTAATACTAAAACTTAAAATTGAAAGGGTTGTGGTATAAATATCATATATTATTAAATTTCATAAAACATGGCCATGAACTTAAGAAACTATTTTGATTATAGACCACAAAGAGGCTCTTCAAGTTTTTAAATAAAATTATAATATAGGTGAACATTTCATTATTTAATTTAAATATAAAATAAAATTTACTCTTGCCCATCAACATAAACTGTATTTTGTATACGTTTTTAAAATTTTTGTTAATTTATGAAAAGTTTCCTACTTGAAAATTGTTTTATATATAATTCACGTAAGTTTTTAAGCTGTCATAAATTTATTTAAGATACATTATTATTCAATAGATCAACATTTTTAGTTGCCAAACGCCCACCACAGCAAATCTGCGTGACACTAGTTTTTAGGGGAATATGTTTATAGTATAGTATATACCTACTGAAATTTATACATAAAATGTCTATATTTAATTTCGAAAATTATAAATGCTAGATTTTTCAATTTATATAATTATTCCTGATATTACTGATGACTTTTAAACGGCGTAACCAAAAAATAATAACAGCCTCTAAAAGAAACATACCAACGAATATATATCAGATCAGGTATAAGACTCTATTAAAGATAATAATCATTTAATAATATTTAATAATTCATTATTTTCCATGACAGGCAAATACAAATAATATATCTAATTATTTTCAATTATCTTTAAATATTTATTTTCAATTATTTTTACTTTTCTAAACACGAATTTTGTGTGCTCAAAGCCTTCAGATCTAAACTCTGATTTCTTTCAAGTTTTATGTACAATATATCGATATCAAAGCATTGTCCAATTTAGTAACAGTTCTGTTAAGTATCAACATACGTTTAGCTCAAGTCTTTCTTGTTTCAGTATATTATGCAGTTAACTATTTAGCTAATCTCCAGTGTTGTTTATGAGCTAGTAGATTGTGCAGCCTGCTGCAATAACTGTACAATAAACATATGTGACAATAACAACAGCTTTAAGTACAACTGAGCTTAGCACTGTTAGCACGCTCTACAGATTTGTCCTTTTGGCGTTTTGCAACACTTGAGCTGAGCCGGTGCAGCCAACGGGTCGGATGGACTGCGACCAAATGTTGCATGCGGTGCAATGTCCTGACCCCAGGCAAACGCTGAAATTGTTGACTTATCCATGGCTCGTGTCTGTCCCGCTGTCTGTTCTGTACTGTCTGACACTCTGATTGTCTGACTCTCTGATTGTCTGACTCTCTGACTGTCCCCCCATTCTGGCTGTCGCTGTCTTTCTGTCATTTTGTTTGTTTGCTCGCCTGTCGCGCTTTGTTTGCCATTCGCATGCGTTGCCACGTTAAGGCAAGTTAATGCGTCATGGTTATCTTTGCACGCTCATCATGAGCATCCAGGGGATTGGGGAGGTCATAGTAACCACAGCAACAACAACAATAACCAACGCATCCATATCCACATCGATGATGATCGTCGTAATGATGATGATGTTGTTTGCTTCTGCTGCCATTGCCAGCTGCTGACAACGTTGTTGGTGTCGGGTCAGTAAATGAAGAATGATGGACCAGCCAAGCACAAACACATATCATCCACAACCACACACACACACACATACAACCACACACACACACACATATACAACCACCCACACACACACGTCCACCCACTCTTATCCACAGCCAGCTGCACTAGCTATAACCATATGACGTTGAATATTTTGTCATCTTCAACGTGAGCCGCTGCAAATGGGATTTATGCAAGTTTTGTCTATAGCAGCTCGCAAAAGGTGACAGCAGCTACCTGCTGCTGCTGCTCGTGCTCCTGCTACTGCTGCTTCTTGAACTTGAAAGTTAATTGGAAAATTTTAGCAATTTGCTAGCTTTCCACGTGTTGAGCGAACTTCGGCTGCTATTGTTGTTGTGGCCAATCGTGGAATTTGCTGAACAAAATATGGATTTATGTCAACAACAACAGCAGCAACAGCAGCAACAGCAGCAGCACCATTGGACAACAACAGCAATGTCATGCTTGGAGCATTGCAGTCGTTTTTCGCGCTGTTCCTGCATCGTTGCTGTCCACATTGTCAGCTGCGAGCTGTTGGCAATGCATCACTGATTATGAAAAGCTGGCTAAAAGCTGGACTCATGATATATTGCTTTTGTTGCCGCTGCCGCTGCTGTTGCTGCTGCTGTCGCTGCTGCTGTCGCTGCTGCTGTTTTTGTCATACCCTGAACCCATTGTAAATGGGAAATCAGGGTATAATGGTTTTGTGAAAAAGTATTTAACAGGCAGAAGGAATCGTCGCACACCCCACAAAGTATATATATTCTTGATCAGTATATATATTCTTGAGCTGAGTCAATATAGCCCTGTCCGTCTGTGCGTTCGTATGAGTGCGTCGATCTCAGAAGTTATAAGAGCTAGATAGCTGAAATGCATACTCGTGTGTACCATACGCAGTACAAGTTTATCGTATTTTTCGATAACTCATCCGATAGCTTTTTATCGAGAATAATCGAAAAATTGATTTTGTTTTTTCAGCCTAATTTGAACACTTTTAGACCTAGAGACTTCAGATTTACACACATTTTAACCATATAATTACGCTCTGAAAGTTTCATAAAGATAGCTTATCTAAAAAAGAAACTATTCAACAATTAAATTCTCATAATATTGCCCACACTGCAGTCAAAAGAGCACGTGATTATACATGCGTGTGGATGCGTGTGTATGCATGGGTGTATAAAAGAAGTGCAGAATGAGTAGAATATCAGCTTAGAGGGATTAGGGTATCTCCTATTCGAGCAGCCTATCATTGCTGCAGCGCAACGCTTCTATTGCCATCATCATCATCATCATCAACAACAGCACATGGCAACCCTTGAGCCAAGGTGACAATGATGAAGTTTTATGCTTTGGCACCTGCAACACACAGTGTTAGAGTGTGTGCGTGTGTATGTGTGTGTGCTGCAGATTTGCTGCCACATCAGCAATGAAATGGAAACGTTAGCAATATTTTTTTATTTTTTTGTATCATGAAACCATTTTAAATGGGAAATCAGGGTATAATGATTTTGTTCAAATATATTTAAAAAGCAGAAGGAGTCGTGCCACAGCCCATAAAGCATATATCCTTGACGAGCTGAGTGGAGATAGCCTTGTCCGTCTGCCTGTCTGTCCGCTTCGATCACAGAACTATAAGAGTTTGGGACTTGGAATACGATTTGGAGGGTCCTGTATAGCTTATGTTTTTAGAAAATCGATAAGTATTTGTCTCTTAATGTTATCGATAACGTGATAGAGTCTGCCAATTTTGTGTAGTTTCATTTTATATATTTTATGCAATTTTATTGAGCTCCTGATGTGCAACTAACGGGATAAAATTATTCGAACATCAAATTATTCGAACACCAGCATCGTGTGAAGTTTATGATAGTTTCAAGTCAGACACTCCCAACTCTTGCATACTTACTTAAATATATCGATATATATATTTTTATTTATTTTCTCTTTTTCTTTTTAAATCCCATATACTGCATTGGCAGCAACTGTTGCTGGGCCATGCTTAAGCCAACAACAATAGCTCTGCTATTCTTGACACACTTCACTTGCATGGAGGTATTCCCCTCTCTTTAATTTATAAGCAAATTGACGGTTCACACATGCCACTGAAATGGATTTATTGATAGTACAATTTATATAAACTGTTAGAGTTATTTAGAATGATACAACAAAGATTACCATCGGCCTTAAACTAACCTTTTAGTTAGACAAGTGTTTGAAATCATCTCAACTTCTAAGAATGACATTCGTTACTGTACAAATGCAAATTGATTAAAAGAAAGAATTTACAAATACTATTTGAATCAAAACATATAAAAAAGAAAAAAAAATTTTTTTTTATGAGCTAAGAATATTTAATGATCATCTTAGACAGGATCTAAATTTGCCACCTCTATTATACATATAATATTAACAGAAGCTCTCTAAACAAACTTTCCAAACAAAAATTTTAAAAATAATTTTTCAAATGACAAAAGTCAGACTGGCCCTAACCAAAAAAAAATAAAAAATAAAAAAAATAAAAAAAAAACAAAAGACAAAAAAACAAATGAATAGGGAAAGACTTCATAAAAAATGAATCCCTTTATTACTTTCCCAACCTTTTCAATTTGCCTCTGGCTGCGTTTTCATATGTGAATTGTTGGCTCTTCAGTTTGTATTTAATTTAGTCCTTTCAGTTGTTTGCTGAATGCGGACAATCAAAATGATGTCAGTGAAGGGTGCGAACCGCAAATGACGTCAACTGCTATTAAACAGCAACAACAACATCGTCAAAAGTAATCCCGGACTGCAAAGCGTCAAACACGGACAAGCGGCATGATTAATTAGCACACAGAGACAGAGACCTCTCCAAAAAACAAAAACGAAAAATATATATATTAAGTAGAAAAGGACGGGTGAGCAGGACAAATCACATTATCCAGCAAAATGTCACAGTGTTGCCATAACAGCAGCTGTTATGACTGTCAACTGTAAGGGAATACCCTGTAAAGAGTAAATTGCAGCCTAATTATATTCGTCTCAGTATATGCCAGTAAGGCATTATATTTCAGTAACTTAGTGTTTAGTATTGGTTCACAATTACAGGGTATACTCTAGTACTGACATGTCAACACTTACTTGCCTAAGAACTAGCCTCAGACTCTACTGAACAACAATGATCATTAGAATCTCAGCACTTGCTGTTGACAATCTAGTATGTCTAATTACAGGATATGTTTTAGTCGTACTTGTTTTTGCATTATATGTATACTTGTACAGCTATTAGCTTTGGGTTTTTATTTAAGGGCAGCTTAATTTCACGTTTCAAAGATTTGCAAATCTTAATTAAAGGGTATCCTCTAGTCGATCACTCATTTTTTGCATCCCCCAAAGACAAATATATATGCAATTGCAAAGAAAACTGAAAACAAATATTTTTTGTCTACAGGGTATTTATAAGTCGAACACTCTACTCACTCTTTGGCTCGACAATTAGCCGTTGGCCTTTCTAATTTTAATTCACCGCAAACGACAGAAACGCAATGCATATCCACCCGGAGAGCTCAAAATATTTAATTTCTGTCACATTTAACACGGCGAGCGCAGCGAGAAACGAAATGGAATGGAACACAGAGACACTAAGCCGAGCCTCATCTACCTACAGACCTACAGGTGCGTGTGGCTCGCATTTATGAACTCGTTACACGTAATTAGGGTCACTCTGTGGATGTGTAGGTGTGTGTGTGTGGGGGAGTGTAAGTGTGTATGTCGTGTGTGTGTGTGTGTGTGTAGTGTGTTTATGTGTTTGTCTAGTTACATATCAGAGCAAGCCTACACATTTGCTCCCTCTCACTCCCCTCTCTTTCTCACTCTCCCTCTCTCTCTCTCTAACTCCCTCTCGCTCACTGCAGTCAGCGTCGGTGAGCTGACAATTAATTAGAGTTGGGCGAAACGTTGGCAACAACAACAACGACAACAACTACAATGACAGCAACAACAACTGCAACTAGACGTAATACCCAGTGGATCTGAGCAAATTGTGCAAACTATTGAAATACAAAACGGTTTTTGGGCCGCAGCGCCACAAAAGTCATAAAGCTTCTTTGGCCGCTTTAATTAGGCAGCCATGTAAATTAGCCAGCAGCAGAAGCTGAAAGCCAATGGCTCAGGTGTAACGCACATGCTGCACACACACACACATACACACACACACACGACTATTTATTATCAGCGTTTCATATATTTATGTAGTATGCGTGGCATATGTGGGCGTGGCGTATGCCACAGGACTCAAACAGCCAGCTGGCTACACCCAGCCGACGCTGCTGCCCACCTTCAGCCCCGTCCCCGTCCCCGTCCCCGTCCCCGGCCCCAGCCCAGTCTTTATAGTCGCATTAATTGGCAGTGGGCATTCCATTTTAATTACTTTTTGCAACGGTTCAAGAGCCCCGGGCGCCAGTTCCTAGTGAGCAGCGTGAATTATTATGCCCGGCGTAATATATTTTATAAAACGCTTACTTCGGCTAGTAGGAGTATGTGTGTGTGTGAGAATGTACGTGAGTGTGTGTGAGTGTGCGTGTATGCCTTCTGAAATTATGCAGGAGTATACCTATATATTCACTTACATAGTTTGTTATGCATGTTTATGTATATGTATGTGTGTGTGTGTGTGTGAGTGGGACATCGTTGCCAATGCCGTCGAATTTAATTGAGTTGCATTGTGGCGGCTGCTCTGGAATTTTGGCGGATTGCAGCTGCCAGGCAGCCGAACGCAGCCTGTGCTCGTTTATCAGCCGTCAGGTGGGTGTGTCAATGTGGTGGATGCGGCTGTGTGGGTGGATGGGGGCGGTGGCTTGCATAATGGCCATAGCTCTGTCTAATTATATGCCAGCTATTTGAAATTAACAGTTCAAATAGCAATCGAAACTCAAATAATTGCTAGCTGCAAATGCCTGCAAGGGTCAAGGGTCAAGACGGCCTGTGTGACAGCCAGCCACGGGCCATGGCTGGCAAATGGCAGCTAAGTAAATGATAAAGCAATGGGAGAGAGCCTGTAAGGAGGACTATGAATATACCATTTATTTCTACTGAAATACGAAATGCCAATGTCTATAATTCCGAAATGGGAATACATGTGAATAAAAAAATAAATAAATAAATAAAAAATAAAATGAATAAAAATAAAGTCGGAAATTAATAAAAATAAAAGAAGGGCATCTAACTCCTTTGACTGAGATAAGAAAAAAATGTCTGTAATTGGTTTTTTAGCAATTTTTCTATATTTCTCGGTTATCCATTTTGCATTCTTGACATGCATGACCTTATCGAATTGTATGACAAAGATTAAAATGTGAGCTGAATGTTTGTTTAGCTATTTCATTAGCGAAGAGAATCTGTCATCGTTTTCGATTGCTAGTGTCCGTCCGTCCGTCCGTCCGTATTTATGAACGCGTCGAGCTCAAAAGATATAAGAGTTCGAGACTTGAAATTTTTTTTCCTAGGTCCGTGTATATCACGCGCATATAAAGTTTTTCTTTTTATATCGATAGCTACTCCCGATATTTTATTATCGATCAAAAACCTTATCGAAAGCTAGTTATGTGTGCTTACGTGTGCTTTGGAATGTACATACATTTTCACCATATGATTACGTTCTGAAAGTTTCATTAAGATTGTACGTCTAGAAATTAAATTATTCAACAAATAAATTCTTATAATGGTGCCCACACTACAGCGCAGCCCAAGCGCAGTCGCTACTTACTGCGCAGTTGGCAGAGCGCGTTCTAATACGTGCGTGTGTATGTATGTGTGTCGAAAAGAAGTGCAGACTGATTAGAATATCAGATTAGAGGGTTCAGGGTATCTCCTAGTCGAGCAGTCTCGTCTAATTTTCTTACTTGTTTTATATTCAAATTTTGTAACTTATGTGAATATAAATAGAATGTTTTTCATCCTTTTCTTGAGTAACATAACTTCCTAGAAGCCTATTAAAGAGTTGATTTAAGTACAGATCTTCCATGGTTACAAATACAAATTTCTCCGGATTCCGAAAAGCGCCGTTAATTTTCCATCACTGATAGAATATATCAATTATATATACATATACTATATACTTTTTCTATATTTAAGTTTCTTGTCTATTTTTTCTTAATGTGGAATTGCAAACTTTCATGAATAAAAACTAAAAAATGAATAAATAAATAGATTCAATATTGATGATATATAACTAAATTAATATATAATCTCTTCCTCTGAGTTACTGCATATTACTAATTGAAGTGGGCAACTTCATAACTTTCTAACTTTGGGAAAACTCTTAAAACTCCTACAACACTGAAAGCCACATTTTCAACAATTCGAGCAAACATTAGCCGACAAACTTTCCTTAGACCACCGCAGGCGACTCTCTCGACGATTAGGAAGCCAAAAAAAAAAATAAATAAATAAATAAAAGTAATAATAATAAATTTCGGAAAATTGTAAGCAAAGGAAAACCCACAAAAATGCAGCTAGAAAGTAGCCTAATAAAGAGCTCCATCTCGTAAATAGAGCTGAATGATCACGAATGAAAGGAAAGGTCAATGAATTCAGAGACTTCTGTGCTCAAGAGAGCCAGCCCCTAGCTGAAGCGTAATAAATAGCTCGCTCACTAGGAAGACCCTCTATGGCATAAGCGTGTGAACCGTATAACACCTGTAAATAGTTGAACAGCCCCCACTCGACTATGCCCAGTTGGATAAAAGGATATTACAGATATACCTATGCAGTCCTCGAAGTCAATTGAGCAATGAAGTTGTTTTGATGCTGCTAGCGACAGCTGCCAGAGACTGACAGAGCTGACAGAACAGTTCCCCTCGCCCTCTCAGCGATACCCTACAATTTTCAGTTGAATGTAAGACTATATATTAATCAATATTTATGGCAGCTTCGGGCATAATAACACAAAACCGAAGCCATCTATCAACTGAGGGCCAGACGAACAACACAAATTGAGCAGGCCCGAATTGAGAGGAAACCTGTTATGTGAGCCAAGTGCAGGGCAAACAATACCAGCCAGTAATAGAGAAACAGGTAGAGCCAGCAGGGGCATGGCTAAAGGTAAACGCAAAGGCGAATGCAAAGGCAAAGGTAAAGGCAAAGGCATATCTACAGTTGGATTCATGCTTGTATGCACTTTGACCACAAAAAGGTCAAGACGCTTTCAAACAGACACAGAGAGATAGTTAACGAGTGCGTGAAAGATATACTCTATAGCTAAGTACAGTGGGTAGTTAGATTTGATTATGTACTATTGTAACTGAGGAAATAAAGAGAAAGCAAGCTAGTTGAATATAGAGTAAGAATTTATTAGATGTCGTGAAAATATTTTAAGAAAAACCAGTAAGATTTCTTGCACATTTTATGCTAGCTATCTATGCGAACTCAGCTCTAGCCATGTCTAGAGAAAGGAAACTTGGTTTAGATACTTGTGATTACAGTGGCCAATATATATTTTAAATTCTATTGAATCGGAGTAATAGAACTGCACAATATAACATGGTATCAGCCGAAAGCCCCTGCTTCCAGTGCTTAGTCTTTAGTTAGAGTTAATTTTATATTAATTATAACTTGTTAATAAATAAATAAAAACATAATGTATATAAAATGTATAATGACACTCCTGCTATAATTATGTAGGTTATTTTACAGTAACTCAATTGAGGGTATCTTAATTTCAACAGTCCCTCAGCTACACTCAAACAACATACTCTCAAATATTGCTCTTTTCCCAGGCACATGTCGCTCTTATGGGGCCCAGGTCCAGCGGTCCGTAACCAAATAGTGAGACGATATACGAACGGCCGTTGCTTCGACTGACAACCGTAAAAGTGTTGCCTGTTGCCCGTTGCCTTTGGAACGGAATGTAAAGTCATCTTCATGCATAAATAAGCGTGTGCTCGCTCCCCCGTAACACCGAATTGTTGAACGGCAACGGGAGGTAGTCCACATATATTCCATATCAATTTCCATATTAAAATAGTTGAAGGCAAGTGGATGAGGTATTCTGTGCGAAGAGTGCCCGAGTTTTCTTTGATTTGTTTGCACGAGCAGCCACCACTTGCTCGCATTTTCTTTCCCACATCATTTTGCCACCGCAGACGTTGTCCAGAAATATATTTCTAATTGAATGCACAGCAAAAAAAAAAACCGAGAAGAAGAAATGTGAAATAGTCATTCAGTTTTTTAGTGGACTTTGGAAAAACTTTGGATCTGTCTGCAGTTTGGGAAATGCTTAATTTCATTAAATTCCATGAGATGTGCTTTTGTTTGTCTCCCTCTCTCCACCCTCTCTCTCTCTCTCTCTCTCTCTCTATCTCTCTATCTCTCTCTTTGAGAGAGGGAAGTCAGGTGTGAACTTTGATATTTATTTAGGTTCCACAATTGAAGCTTCATAATTGATTGTTATTTTTCCTTCATTGAGAACATTCTTGAACAACTTGAACATTCGGTCTGCTGATGCAGCAGTTTTCCAATTCTTTGCTCAAATGAAAATTGGACTGGGAATCGAAATGATTTGGCTGCGGATGAGCTCAGCTAAAAGACTTAAATTGAGGAATACCAAATGCAAATGCCTGCAACGTGTCGCCATGTGTAATTGCTGAAATATTTATTCGAAATTCGTGTAGCAATCCTTGCTTGAAGCAAACTGCGACAATTCGTTTAACGGAAAATCAAGGTTTGCAAAAAAAAGCAACAACAACAAAAATAGATGAAATAATTTAGCTAGACAAACTTTCGTGTTTCTGCTGCTGTCTGTGGACTGCTTTTGCTTGGGGTATTGCAGCTAGGGCAGCGCATGGGAATAAGGCATTGTGGAAAATAACTTTGAGTATGTCTCACACATCGAATTAAAACCATCAGCAATCGAATTAAAAATTAATAATATGGAACACATTTGCTTTGAACTTTGCTTCACACTAACAATAGGAAATGTCTGCTTGAGATCTTAGTTTGTATGAGACGTCATTTTCTGAGGTTTTTTGCGGTTTTTATTGTATTTATAATTTATATATTCCAATAATTTGAATAATTTTCATTATTATTCAATAATTTTAGTTTTTTTGGTTTAATTTTATTTTATTTTTAATAGTATAGTTTTATAGTTTTTTTTTTAAATCAATATAAATAGCTTTAATATAACATAAATAACAAACAAATTTAATATTATTTATTTTAAATTTTCTTTCAGCTTAGCGCATTATGTATATGAAACGGTAAGACTAAAGGCAAAAAAGATATTTAAAAAAATATATATTATTATATTTTATATTCTTATATTATATTACATTATCTATCAAAAATTGTTAAACTATAAAAAAGATTAAAATATATGCTAAATTAGTCAACGGCAATCGCAGTCCTTGAGATAGCTAGGAACAAGTTCCCCTTGCTTAATATACGGGCGCGCTCTCATCTCGTCTCCTTCAGTTTTCAGCAGGCGTCAGTACCAAAGTTCAGCAGTTATTTATTTTATTACACTGCGGAAACAATGACTAAAACATAGAAAAGGAAACTAACTAAACTAAAATGGAACTTTAATAATACGTACCCTTACTCAGCTGTAGAACTATTTCTTCTTCCTCTTTTTAGTTTTTTTTTAACCATTATAACATGTATTAAAAATATCTATTTAAAAATGGATGAGTTTATATTTCGTAAGTTAAACTTTGTTGATATCTTTTAGCTTAGATTTGATATATGCTCAAAGTTAGGTGTAAATAAGCTGTGATCCATTGCATATTGTGCCGTTTCAAACCCTTTGCTAGTGTATTTAGTATTCGGTCAGTCAGTTAAAGTTCTATTGTCTATTGTCTGCTGCTAACCCTGAGCCAGCGTTAACTGCTGCAGATTATTTGAAATGCAAGTGTCATTAAGTCGAGTTGCTGTGGGCATGGCCGGCCATATGGGCAGCCAGAGTGCTCTGGCTAGTGCGCGCAGCAATTTATGTGCATTTATAATTGAAAGGGACAAAAACAGACAGAGGAGCAAGCAAAAAAAGAAGAGAGGAAGGAAGATAAAGCAAAACAACAGCAACAACAGCAACAGAAAACAAACGTCGCAGACAACGGACACAAATTGAATTGGCTAAAAAGTTTTAATTAATTTATTGTTACTTCAGCTGGCCTCAGCTACTCAGCCACGCCCCTCTCACACACACTACGCCCACCCACAGGCTGCTCATTTAAATTGTTGTGTGTGTGTGTGAAAGGTTTTTTTAGCTTGGGACACTTTTCATTTCACATATTGTTGTTGTTATTGTTGCTTCTGTTGTTTTTGTTGTTGTTGTTGTTGTTGTTGTTGTTGTAGCTGTCGAGTTAATGCATGGCTGCAAAAGTTGGCTAATTGTCTAGTGTGCTGGTCCATCCAGCATCCCCCTAGCCGAAAGACAACTCAATTTGCAGGGTGTTCAAATGTTCATGTCCAAGTCCTGGGGCTGGATCTGAGTCCTGGGTCGGGGTAATGGTCAGCCATGAGTCAGCAACTTTTTTGGGTAAAAGACAATCGAATCGAAATCTTTGGGTTAACAGCACACAAAAAAGAAAGTTTCGTAATTGAAATGTATCCTAATTAGAGCAGAGGATAGGCTTAACGGAATGCTAAACTCGAGCATTAGCATATTGCCAACCCTCCCATTAAATCTCTCTTTAAGCCAACTTTGGGTTTAGTATTGCTGAAAATAACAAAACTAATATAACAAGTGTAATCAAAGCTGAAGGAGCTAAGAATGTAGCACATCATTTCTTGAATATATTATCAAATTAGATGTTTATAGGGATACTTAAAGATGGATAGAAAAAGAGACATATGTAAAGTAGTTCCGACGCCAAATCGAAAGACTTTTCATTTATTCACAAATAAATAAATTAAAGCTAAAGAAAATTCACATTTTCTTTAACCGTAATTTGCTTATTTTAACATTTTTTTATATTTAACATTATATATATATATATATATATATAGAAATATTTAGAAATTTAGAAAAGAAACTTTAATTTTTGTTTATTCCGAAAAATGAAAAACCGAATTGGTACGAAGTTTTTGGTCAGCAGCAGACTAATGATATTCCCTAGACGTAACTCTGTATGATTTGCCCTCTTTTCCAATCAAAAGACTCACATAATATCAAAGCAACAATTAAGAAACTAAACTCAAAAAAAAAAAATAAATAAATAAATAAATACATACATACATACATACATTTCAAAGGAAATAAAAAAAAAATATATATAAAAAAATTAAATAAATAAAAGAAAATGAAAATTTGAGAAAAAAGGTAAACCTATATATAGAAAATAATAAACATAAAATAAAATTTAGACAGAAGTAAAAATATACATATTTTTTAAATTTTATTTACAGAACATGAAACAGAGAATATGACAGAGGCAGAGACCAATAAGCGAAAAGAAAAAATAAATAAAGGCGGAGAGCATTTTTAAAGCTTTTAAGCAACAAATAAATTCCATAAATTTTCCAATTGATTTGCTTTATGAAACATTTTCATCTTCTCAGAGATATCAAAGTGAAATGAATCTCATATATCCAAACTTTTAATTTCAAGCAGAATTTTTACTGCTCAAGTTATTTAAAGTCGAGTGCTGCAGTTTCTTGGCTAAGCTCAACTCAACTCGGTTCAGCTCAGCTCTAAATAAATATAAGAACAAAATTTTCATTTAGTTTCACTCTGAATTTATTATCAATAAAGATTTTAGTTTACTACTTTGACCCTATCTCTCTCTCTCTCTCTCACGCACTCTCTGTCCCTCTCTATATAAATGTTTTTGTGTTGCTTGTTGCAACAGCCTCTCTGACCGCAGCTTAAATCAAAATGCTGCAATTGCCTTTTCCTTTGCCTTTGCCGTTTGCTTGGCCTCGGCCATCAAGCAGGCAGAAATACACTCAATTTGTTTGTATGCTGTGACATTTTTATTGAATTTTAATTTATGCCTTTTACTAGAATTCTATGGGGGGCACACACACACACACATAGTTTGTGCTGCATCTCGAGAGTATGCTCAAATCAAAACCCAAAAAAAAAACCAAAATCAATGTCAATAACCTGGCCAAGAGCTCTGGCGGCTGCTCTTGTTGCAGTCAACTTTGGAAACACACACACACACATTTACACATACATATAAGAAATAAATATAAACAGCATCAAGAAAACAAAAACCAATTTTTAGTTTTTGAAGCGTGACAACAAACGACATTTTCCAACCTGGGACCAATGTCTCGGGTCCATTGGACCAAAAGGTCGTCTTGATTTGATTACCTGAGCGAGAGAGAGAGCGAGAGGGAGAGAGAAGCTGACGCCCATAGGTCGCGTCGCATTGTCATGATACTCTTTACTAAAAGATCGTTTAAAACTGAGTATGAATAGGGGATAAGTGAGTTAATTGATAAGTGAATTAATTATATACATATATTATTACTTTAATAAATATATAATATATATATATTTGTACTAATAATTTTGAAAGTCTTTAGTATTATTAAAATAGTTTTTTCAATTAATATATATATATATATATTATTGTTTTTATAAATATAAATATATATTTAATATAGAGATATATGTTAATATATATTTTTTTTAAATAGTATTGTATTGTATTGAGTTCACTCAATAAATAATTAAATTCATTTAGTTTAACATTAATCAATTTTTATATTTTTTTTATATAGGTATTATCAACTATTAAAATTATTATATTAAAAAATTATATTTGAGGATTATTATATTAAAATATGTTCACAAATTCATTTCAACATATATAAATAATAGACCAAATAATAAGTAGCCCTCACACAATTCCACCTCCTGTCTGTCGGCAAGTGTATTCAACATTCGGCACTTCATATGCTTAGTTCTATAATCTCGATCCCCATTTTCAATTGTATTGTCGCGCTGCTCTTGACCAAGATCTTGCAATTGGGTTCATTGACTGGCTGCCGGCAGGGCGAGGCGGGGTACGGGCAGCATACAAAGCGCGTCTAAATGCAGCTAGAGATTCTGTGATATGATATATCCAAATTTATGGCTACTTGAATGCGGCACATTAGCGTGAGCTGCAGGCAGTCCCATTAAACATGATGTCGTTTAATTTGTATGGATTTATGTAAATCTTTTGCTACACTATATATGTATATGCTGGGGATAAGCCCAGCTGACGTGGTTCACTGAACCCCTTAGAGCATATATCTCTCTCTTTCTACCTCTGTCTGTCTGACTGTTTCCCTCATTTGTTCTCTTTGTCTCTCTCTCTCTCTCTCTTTTTCTCTCTCTCTCTCTTTTAACTATGACAAACAACTAGCTGAACTGATAATCCACAAGTGTTGGCAGTTGGCGCGTTGCATGCATCAACAAGTTGCGGCCACAGCTTTGACTTTGTTTTTGCCTCATCATCAGACAAAAACTATACACACATACACACACTCATACGATTTTCACACTTTGCGCACAAAGCACACAAGGCATTGGCTAATAACATAAGCGGGCAAGCAAACAAACTCTGCTCTGTCCTGCACTACCCTGTCAGCACCCTCCCCCTCCGCTCGCAGTCAAGCCACCCGCGACTAAGCACTGCCTGTGACAGCGGCCTGCGAGATATAGAGCGAGTGCAAAAACTAATAAAGACAAGTGGCAAGTCAGAAGCAATTGCCCCAGCTCCTAATACCCGAGCTCCGTACAGCTTCAGCTTCAGCTTCAGATTTCAGTGCCCCAGCATAGTTCCAAGGTTCATTTCCAGCTTTAGTCCAATCTCTGCCACATCTTTCACTCTGCTGCTGCTCCTGGTGCTCCTGCTGCTGCTGCTGCACTTGTGCTGCCAGCCAAAGCCTTTCAGCAAACACATGGCTGAAGGATGTCTGTGTGTGTGGCTGGTTGGGTGTCCCATTAGTGCCGGGCGCTAATCGCCATTGTCCACCCTTGTCAAAGTCGGACCAACAACTGGACTTGGTCTCTGACTTGGACTTCTTCCAGTGCTTGCCTTGCATTTATGCCCTGTGGCTGCATAGCTGATGGGGTATATATTTTGAAAAAAGAATTCTGAATAATATTTATGGAATTTAAGAGCAACAACTGTCAAATCACACTGAAAACTTTAGGCTTAAAAGAAACGTAGAGAGCTAGAACCAGCTCTCATATCATCTATAACAAATATATAGATTTAAATATAAAATTATATCTAGTAAATATAGAATGTAGCTCATTGAATAACAGATTCGTGTAAACTAAAACTATAATTTTAATTTCATAAAAAAAAATAAAATAAAATGGAAAACAAATATCGAATATAGCTGGTCGAATAATCAGGGATCTACTTATACTATGCTATTATGCTAACAAAAATCCCTTTTAAGAATGATTAAACTGAAGAAAAAACAAAATACTTAAAAATCTTCAAGTAAAGCTCTTCAGCTTCAGGCTCTCTTAAAAAATACCTTTACTTCCTCATCAACATGCAACAATTATAATAATTTCATAACTACTTAAAATTCTTCCTCAACTTGAAAACTTTTATGTTAGTTCCATGAAAACTCCAGGGTATCGCACCGTCTTTTTTAATGAAATTCCTCCAATTCCTCTTCGACTACCCTATAAGATAATTCAATGTATAGCTATAGGTATATATATAGCTACAGGGTATCAGCTAGTCGCACCGTCTCATTTCGCTCACTTTCACTTATGCTTTTTTCGGGGCAACTCCGAATTGCCGGCATTGAAGCATTTTATCGCAAGAAAAGGTTCAGCTAAAAGCGCAAATAAATAATCAGCAACAGTTGCCAAATAGATCAACACTTATCACACACACGCACACACACACACACACGACTGTGAGGGTGGTGGCTGGGCGTCGCTGGGCGTGTCTGTGGTGTTAAATCCGTTTTTGGGGCTTCTGGCATTTGAAGACATTTGCTGGTTTCTCTTGCTCTGCTTTTTGCTCCTCTAATAAATTGCAATAGATTATTGTCGAGGGCGCAGTTGTCGCATTTGTTATGGTCCTTATTATTATCCTTATTATTATTATCCTGGCGCACATAACTGTAATCTATAAGCGGCAAGCGGCACTCGAATATATTTATATGGACTCCTTAGATCGCAGCAGATGTAAATCGTCACGATTCGGTTAAATCGCGTGTAAACATTGCAAAAATGAGCCAACTAATGGCCGAATCCTTGACTATCTCGGTGCCACAGCGGTGGTTGCACCACACTTGTCGCTCTCAATTCATGTGTGGTTTCTATGGCTTTCGCAGCGAGTTAATTGCGATTGACCAGAGGATAGCGATGGCGCCGTCGTAAACCCACAAAAGTTTCACTTAATTGAAACTCATCTGATAAGCGTGCCACAACAAATAATAGAAGAAAATCAATTCTAATTGTTTTTTTTTTTTTTTTTTTTTTTTTTGTTTTTTGTATTTTCTCGCTTTGCTTTCTCTACTTAATTGATTGTGGGTGGAAAATGGGAAAATGACACGTCTTCAGATTAGATCAAATGGTTTTTATCCTAAATTAGTGTTTCGATGTTATTTTTAAAGTACATTATATAATGTGGAAATATTGCCCATAGACAAAAATGTGGAATAAATTGGGAATATGAATAAATATGGATTGGAAATATGAATATACATATTTCATACTCATATACTTATAAATATAAGTGGGAGACATCATAAAGAATTTGCAAATAAATTAATCATCGTAATCATCAAATTTCTTAATTAAATAAAATCTCTCTATAAAAAAACTCGCCAAATCTAATGCTGATTTGCCGAAATTCGAGAGGGTGTCATAGCCTCGATCTTTAGAGAGTTTGCTGTGTATGTATAAAATCATGTGCATATACAACTCATAGAAGAAGGCTTAAGCTGTGATTGTGTTAATATTATGTTAATGTATTAGATATGCCTCATAGGCTTGTCTTTCGATCCGTTTAACCGTTATGAACATGTCGATCTGGTAAATACTAAAACAACTAATATGAAAATGTATATATGTTTCATTTCATTTTTCATATCTGATTCTATTACTAATTCTATTATGGCATAAAGTTGATATTTTTGCTTGGCTAGACATACCAAATGAAGTAGATAATAGTATTAGTATTTTCTTCAAGCTCATAGTTTCGGATCAGATTTCTATTTGAATGCATCTCCACACTATTCACTCCAAAATAATAATTTTGAGTAGAGAACTAGTATTGAGTAGAGAACTAGTTAATACTGTATTTTCTAGAGTTATTTATTTAATTCTTTATTTTAGATTTATTTATTTATTTATTTTTCATTTGCTACAAATGTCTAATATTTTATAAATCTACATGCTTGCCTATATATGACAGATCCATCTTTACTTTTTATTTATTTTGTTATACCCTGAACCCATTGTAAATGGGAAATCAGGGTATAATGGTTTTGTGAAAAAGTATGTAACGGGCAGAAGGAGGCGTGGCAGACCCCACAAAGTATATATATTCTTGATCAGCGCGACGAGCTGAGTCGATATAGCCCTGTCCGTCTGTCTGTCCGTCCGTTCGTCCGTATGAGTGCGTCGATCTCAGAAATTATAAGAGCTAGAGAGCTGAAATTTGGCATGCATACTCGTGTGTACCATACGCAGTACGAGTTTGCTTTATTTTTTCGATAAATGATCCGATAACTTTTTTATCGTGAATAATCGAAAATTTGATTTTGTTTTTTCTTAGCATAATTTGAAGACTTTTAGACTTAGAGACTTCAAATTTGCGTTGTATATAAAGTTAATCGATACAAAGATTTTGTAATTTACAGATTTTGGATACCACGCCTCCTTCTCACCCAATTTGTAAAAAACGCATTTCAAGTACTAGAGACTTGTGCTTTGGAATGTATACACATATTCACAATATGATTACGTTCTAAAAGTTTCATTAGGATCGTATGTCTACAAAAGAAATTATTCAACAAAGAAATTCTCATAATATTGCTCACACTGCAGCGCAGCCCAAGCGCAGTCGCTGCTTACTGCGCAGTTAGCAGAGCGCATTGTTATGCGTGCGTGAGGATGCATGTGTATGTATGTGTGCATAGAAAAAGTGCAGAATGATTAGAATATCAGCTTAGAGGGTTCAGGGTATCTCCTAGTCGAGCAGTCTCGACTGGAGCCTTCTTACTTGTTGAATATTATATCGCTCAAATAGCCGCCTTCAGCCTGCACGGCGTATTGTGCCCGTATGTATCAAAAGATATAGGGTTGCCAGATGGGTCCGTCGAATACGGACAGCCCTGTATGTAAAAACAGAAAATTAATAACATGTTTTTCAATACTTCAATTGATTTTTCTTCCCTCCTCAAAATCCAGCATATATTTCATGACTTTTAATCACGTTTATTTCCTTTATTTTTCCCATAACTATACTTGAGCATGCTTCATATTTGTTTTCATTCTGAAGCTAAAGCTGAAAACTTTTGTACATTCAGCGGGCGCCTAATTATATGCAGATTTTCTTTGGAAGCCTTTTCAACTTTTGCAACACGCCAAATGGCTGAGGGCCTTTTTCACTTGCTACTTTTAAGTAGATTTCTGTTTGCTTAAAGAGAAAACCGACTGCTAAAGCATGGCTGGTCGCTGGTTCGCTGGCTCGATGGCTCACTGGGTCGATGGGTTGGATGCACGCTGGAGGACTGACGCATCGACCACTGCCAGTGGCCATTGAGTTTCCAATATTGCTGCACATGACATGGAGCCTTGCAGAGAGCAGCAACTTTTAATTGCAGCCACGGATTTGCAGTAGCTGCAGTAGTAGCAGAAGAAGGAGGAGCCGGAGCAGGAAGAGGAGTAGAGCGAGGTTGAACATCATGCTCTGGCTGGCTAGCCATGGCCAATACAATGAGCAAACATACCACAGACATGATATAGTGAGCAAGAGAGAGAGAGAGAGTGAGGGAACCGGGAAAAGGGGGAAAGTGAGGCACGAATGGGCGCTGAGGCAGCAAAAGTTGCTGCAGCTGTGCAACGTTTCGTACGTCGCATAGACAAAACTACTAAATGTCAAAAGTGTCAAAATTTCTCAGAATTATGTCTTGAGAACATCAAAAGTTGCCCAGCAAAGCTTTTTCCAGCTCAAGACTCTGCGGTTACCGGCTGCCCGATGTTACTGCCATTGCCTCTAGTCGTCAGTTGGGTTCAGCTTGGTTTTGGCTTGCTTTGGTTGGGTTTGGTCTCGTTTCGGTTTGCTTTTCTTTAGCAGGCAACTTACAAGCCGCAAGTTTCTGCTTGTAACATTTTCGACACATTAACAGATGGTACGGCTGGCTGGCAAGTGGTGCAAGTGGTGGTGCTAGTGGTGCTGGTTACGTTTCAGGTAGCAAAGTGGAAACGACTCGAAACTCTTTTCCCTTGGCCATACACTGACACAGGACGTATATGCATTTTGCGCTGAGACATGTAACGCTTTACTCAAGGCTATGGCTAGATGAATCCATGAGGTTGATCGTGGGCCTATGAACAGAAAGCCCTGATTGGCATTTCAGCCATTGACTAAGCAGACATTTATCTCCGTTTGCACGCAATCTGCACTCATTGATGTGAATTGCATTGGCATAAAACTGAAATTTCAACCCTTTATCTAAATTTGAGTTGAAGAATCAAAATTGTGAATCTTTCCTACATATCTACTCCAAGCCTCCAATAAGACCTTTTATGATCAAATGAGAATGGGTGATGTTTCGTAAAGTGTTACAACAAAATTAATAAAATACTTCAAAAATATTGTTAAATAAAATATATATAAAAAAAAAATTATAAAATAAAATATATGTTTAATTTTTAATTATTAAAATTTTTTTTTATTAATTTATTAAAATTTGTATGTAAATAAATTTTAATATAAACAAAAATGTAGATAAAAGTTTAAATTAAACACTTAATAATAATTTAAAATATGAATTTAAAATTTTATTTAAATAATTAAAAATATGTTAAAAAATATAGAAAATATTTTTTTTTTTAATTTTAATTTAATATTATATACAAAATAAAAAATAGTAATGAACAATTTTTTATATAAAAATAAATTTCCCAACTTTAAATATTTTATTTAATTTTTATTTTTTATTGATTTCAAATTTAAAGTATAAATATTATTTAAATAAGTATGTCATAATTTCTATCTGTCTCTTGTATAAGTAATGCCCGAAAGCCTATACATTTTTTTATATATTCTGTTATACAAACTAAAGTTCATTTCATAAATTTAATTTAATTTAATTTTAATTTTAAACTTAGAGAATTCAAGTATTCGATGCTGTAAAGTCACTTGTCCGCTGTCTGGCGTTTTCCTACATGGAGCAAGAAAAAAAAAAAAAAAAAAAAGATGTGTGAGCGCACCTCTGTACTATGTTGTGTATGTGTGTGTGTGTGTGTGTGTAGTGATAGTTGGGCATGCGATATGTGAAATTGAGAACTGTAATGCTGTTGTCAACGAAACGTAATGCCAACTGACAACGATGCCATGAAGAAGAAGCAGCAGCAGCAACATTAACAGCAGCCACATAGCTAAGTCACGTACCGCAAATGCTGCAGCAGCAACAGCAGCAGCAACAACAACAGCAACAGTAACAGCAAACAGCAACGACTACAGAATTGTTACACGAGCTGTTTAATTTGTGAACTGTTTGCCTTGGCCAGCAGATTGCTGGGAGTCGATGCAATTAAGTTAAGCTGCAGCAACATTTTGCCGCGCTAGCAACATGTTGCGGCACAATGCTGAGATGTGCGAGGGTGCCAACAGACGCTGCCAGCTAAATGAGACAGCAAAGCAATTACAAAGGCACAGGCACACGGTGACGGGGGGACGGGGGGACGGGGGCTGGGCAGTTGGTTAAACGAGGTTTACCAAATAGAATAGAGTGCTAAGCCAGAGCGCACAATATGTATGCATGTGGCCAAGAGCAAAAGCAGCGAGAAGCCGAAGCAGGCCAAAAGCATTGAAAGCGAAGACTTGAATGCACGAGATGCGGGTGAAAAGGCGGGCCTAAGGGCAAACGGAGTGGGGTCAGAGGGGGTGAAGCGAACAAGCGACTGTTGCAGCCAAACTGGGTGCGTCTTGCAACAGTAGACGCAACGTAGCAAACCTGTTTGCCTCAATGCGTGATGATGACCATGGCTGAAACACAAACAGCAAAAGCAACAAAAGTAACAAAAGCAACACGAATTGAAGTCTTAGCCAGACTTTTTTAGTGACGACACAAACCGGCTTTACAGCTTGCCAACTGGCTCGCTGGCTGACTGGCTGAAGGAGTTGGGGCTCTGCTCTGCATGTCTAGAGGGAGCTGCGACGTCGACTGCAACGTCGACTGCGACGTCGACTGCTAAAGTAAACTTCACATTTGCCGTCTACTTATTGTTATGTTTTATAATATTTTAGAGACAAAAGACAGACACACACACACGCACACTCACACACACACACACAGATAGACAGTTAGACTGCATAGTCGAGGCGACACTTTAGTTATTTTCCACTTCTTCTCCAGTTGCACTTCACATTTCAAAGGCGCATTAAAATGCATGATGATAAAAACGCAGGCAAACATGAGGATGCGCTGAGGAGGAGGAGCAGGAGGGGGAGTGGGAGTGGGAGTGGGAGCAGCAGCAGGAGCAGTAGTGGGAAAAAGAGCAGGAGCGGGAGTGGGAGCAGGAGCGAAAGGCAGCAGGAGTATTGTGCGAACAGCAGCAGGAGAAGGGATGGGAGCAGGAGTCGGGCTAGAATCGGGAGCAGGAGCAGGAGTAGAAGCAGCAGCAGGAGAATGAGTGGGAGCAGCAGCTGGAGTAGGAGCAGGAGCATTTGCCTTGAGGCGCAAATGTTGCAACTGGTTGGCATGTGTGGCATGCAGCATGCAGCATGCAGCATGCCTGCATGCGGCTGCATGTGTGCGGGTGTGGGCTTTTTGTGGGTGGTGTCTGTCCATCTGTTCGCCTGTCTCACTGCCTGTCCGTGTGGGCGTGGCAACACTGCAATATGATACATTTTAAATTTCAGCAGGCAAGCGAGGCGAATGCCTCAACTGGTTGCTGGGCGTTGACGCACGTCTGTTGTGGCAGCCATGTGGGAGTCTGTGGCAGACTCTCTTCTTGCCTGGCGGGTTAATGCCAGAGCTGAGCTGCGGCTAGGCCACGCCAGGACACATTGTTGCCGTTGCTGTTGTTGTTGTTGTTGTTGTTGCCTATGTGCGAGTGTGTGTGCTCCTTAAGCTTCAGCTAAAGGTTAAGTAGTTTGGACTAGACTTCAGGGCTTCAGGACGTCGTCTGCGCCCAGGCCTGTCCTTAGCCTTGAACGAGCCCTGCCTTGCCTCGCCATTTTAGCCAGCGGCTGGCTGGAAGGCTGACTGGCTGGCTTGTTACTTCTGCTGAAGTCACTTTTGCTTAGCTGAATTAAAATGTATTTAATCCAGTCAGGCATTCTTATTGGCATGCCCAATGCCCAATTGGCAGTGGCCCCGGCCCCGACTCCGGCTCCAGCTCCTGCTCCGACCCGGGTCACGCAGCACATCAAACAAAGCTAAAGAAAACAATGACAGGCAGCAGCAGAAACAGGAGCAGCTTTTGCCCCTGCGGCTATAAAAATGATTTGACCTTTTTATTCGCCACCAAATCAAAAGCAAAAGCAAAACAAGCCAAAATAAACCAGAACTGTAACACACTCTCGGTCCGAAAACGTTGTCAGCGCACATGAAAAAGAAATGAACCGAATGCAGACGCAGCGCTGTGGCACTACGAACTTTAAATACTCTTGCTGTAGGCATAGGTATATGATATAGGCATAGGTACAGATATAAATATTTATATATTTGGGATATAGGTGTAGGTATACATATATAGTTAGGTGTAGGCATAGATATAGATATAAATATAGGGAGTATTCATATAAATAGGTATGGCATAAGTATATAGGTATACGTACATACATATGGGATATAGGTGTAGGTATACATATATAGTTAGGTGTAGGCATAAGTACCAGCATGGATATATATATAGTATGAATAGGTATAGATATAGATATCACTATAGGGAGTATTCATATAAATAGGTATGGCATAAGTATCAGCATGGATATATATATAGTATGAATAGGTATAGATATAGATATAAATATAGGGAGTATTCATATAAATAGGTATGGCTATAATGATAAGTATCGGTATAAGTATAGGTATACATAGGTATAAGCATCAGTATGCGAATAGGAATTTAAAACTGCTGGGGTTTACTCTACGAACCATCTTTCTTGAACAAGTAGTGCTATATATACTAAGTACAGTAGAATTCGGTTATAGCAACGATCGATATAATCGTATAAGTTTGACTGGGGACCAGCATTTTTGTCGCAATAATGGTACCGACGCTATAACCGGACTCTACTGTACTTATAAGGGCTTAACCTAACACTAATAGGTATTTGAATGTGCTTTACTAAGCAATACATCCTATGAACAATTATGTAATCTATTATATTAAATCAAATGCACAGGAATAGCCAAATATTTACCAAAGTATAAACTGTATATTTCATTAGAGCTAAAGCCGTGATTCGCCCAGCGCTGTTATGCATTTACCAACAAAATGAGAATGCCCTGGGGCAGCGTATAAGTAAAAGTACAGTAAAAGCTGGCAAATGGCAATTGGCAAAGTCAAAGCCAAAGCCAGAGCCAAAAGCTGAAACCGAGCCAAGCCAAGCAGAGCAAAGCAAAGCAAAGCAATTGAATTCGAATTTGTGTATCTGTATCTAATCTAGCGTGGAGCCAGCCAACAAACGGCCAACAAACGTCGCGTTCTCTGTGGCAGCCACTCGACAGTGGCACAGTGGCAGTGGCGGTGATGCTGAAGTGGGGGGTGGGGGGCGCTTGGTAGCTAAAAGATGCACGTAGCAGTGCCAGCAACAGCAGCGGCAGTAAACAGAAAAGGAGAGTAAACGCAGTAAATAAATAAAACCAAGAGACGGATGTACAGTGGAAATTCGTTTCAGCTCGCTTTAGTTTTGTTTTTTAGTTGTTTTTTTTTTTTGGCTTGAGCATTGACCGTTTTTCAAAAGAAGAAGCTGAAAGAAAAACGTGAGGCGCAGCCAACAAACAAGCAAATAAAAACAAAAGCCAGAAAAGCAACAGCAACAGCAAAAGCAACATCTACAGATGTAAAATATACAAATAAATACAGTTCTGCACGAGCACACAGACGTCTCAGTGTGTCTGTGTGTGTGTGTGTGTGTGTGTGCGTTTGTCTGTCTCGCTGGGTGTATTAAAAGCGCGCGCAAAGAGCATTCAAAAAGCCAACTAAACAGAGACAACAGGTACAAAAGGTACAGTCCACAAATGGCCCAACATTAACAGCAGCACAAAGCTGTGCCCTAACAGTGCGCTGTTATGTGCTAACAATTGGCAACTGTTAGTTAACAGTCAGAGAGACTAAAAGGGAGAGCACGATTGAGTGATAGTTTGTAGCAGCGCAACGTTTGAAAATGAAACAGCAGCGCTAGCTGTTGAATAAGTGAGCCCATGACGTGTTAGTGAAATGTGTGTGAGAGAAAGGGAGAGGAAATTAGCAACTTACATGTTGCCTAGAGCTCTGATCGAGCTTGAGACTAGAGCAACCAAAATGTTGAACTAACGTTAAACTGTTGCTTATGGCTACGATAAATTGAGTAAACAACGTGCTACATTAACTTAAAGCTACATATACATATGTTAAAAGCCGAATGCCTCACATGCTAGTGATTAACTTTAAGCTAGTCTTATTTTTGTTTAAACTCTTACGTCTAATAAATAAATTTATGTATATATTGAGCAACAATTTAGAAGTTGCTTATGGAATATAGGAAGTTGCACAGCAACAAGTTTATAATACGACGCAGCATACTGATCAAATGCAAGCTGATTCAGTATTAAGCAAAGCTGCTAAGAAATTTGTTTCCAAGAGCCGCATGGTAGGTAAATGTAAACATGCTGCGCCCAACAACAGTCGGCAACAACAAGCTGAGCAACATGTTAATATACTGATCTTCAAAAACTTTCTTAGGGCAACATGCTGGAAAGCTGCTGTTTACAGAGCAGCATCTTTGTATCAACGGAAATTTACCAGCAGCATGTAAGCAGCAACATTGCTGATCTAGCTACATGCATACATAGAGCAACATGTTGAGTTCAGTCTAACATGTTGCGTGCAATGATCTGCAGCAACATGTTGAGCAAACAACATGACTATGTTTATTAGAAAACTTTCTTACAGCAACATGTTGAGCTGCGCAAATTGAATTTCCTTAGACATATGCAACTTGCATTGTTATCTTCAGTTGCCTCCCAGCTAGATGAAGTTGTGTTTGTTCTTTGCTTCAGTCTTAGAACATGCTGCTCAATTAAGCACGCGCAACTTGTTGCCCTGTTGCCCGTGCTAAGTGTAATTTATTTTAGCAACTTTGGCAACTTTGGCAATCATCTGCTTGAGGAAAACATTTGCATTACTTTGCGCATTTTAGTTGCTTGTTAACTGCCAAAAACTGTGCAAGTGCCATGAAGTAAATAAGCCGAAGTAGCTAACTAAATCCCCAGCGCCCTTAACCTTTGGCAGACGACGACTGAAAGCAACTTTCAAGCAACATATGTCAGCGCGGGGCCGAGATTGTTGCGCCCTGCAGGACCCAAGCTAATGTTGCAGCGGCGACAACTTTGCGAACTTTTGCCAGTTTGCTGTTGTTTCAGCTCTTTCCGCAGTGAGCGCCATTTTTGCCATTTGCCATATTTCCCCATACCGCAACGGTCACCAGGCCACACACACACTCGCACACACACGCACACAATTGGCTGAGGTTGCGCAACTTTTTACACAAACCTTTCGCACATAAATCTCAATTTGTTGCCACGCTCCGAGTGCGAATAGTTTTGCGGATACTGCGCCATCTACTCGCATGAGTCACACACAGTGAGGCACACACACACACACACATATTCACTTGCGAGTCCCTCGACTTGGCGTGCAGCACATTTGAATTTATGCTCACTCGAGTCCCAATTGGAGCCACCCAACCGCAACATGTTGCACGTTGCGCGCTGCACGTTGCACGCGGCTGCTTCAGTCAGCTTCAGCGTCATCAACGTTAACAATGCCCAAAAGCCGAGACAGGCAAAAGTATACCCTGTATTTGAAATGTGCATATGGGGTAGACTAGCGCAGCTGTGAAAATCTCCATCATATGTGCTATATTTGCTAGATGTTTAAGAAATTGGGGATATTATTCATAGAACTCATAAGGTTGACATGGCAGGGCGTTCTATCTAACTCGATATGATATCATTATTATTATTATTATTATTATTATTATTATTATTATTATTATTATTATTATTATTATTATTATTATTATTATTATTATTATTATTATTATTATTATTATTATTATTATTATTATTATTATTATTATTATTATTATTATTATTATTATTATTATTTTTTTATTATAATTTTCTTTTCAATAAGACTTTCTACCTTCAGCCTATGTATATCATATGTCATACCTGACGAAGAAATACCCTGCACACTGACATTCCAATGCTTCGACATTATTTAGTTTTCATTTAAAGACTAGCTTTAATAATCGATTTATATCGATATGGGAGAAATATGGTAAATTTATGCAGCATATGGGATAAAGGAATATTCATTTACATTTTTTGCTTTTGTTGTTTATGAAAACACAGTTGAATTGACATGGTTAGATCGACTCAGCTCATCGTCCCAATTAAAACCCAATAAAACCACGCCTTCTTTTAGCTGTTGCATAGGTTTGTTTAGAACTAACAAAATTCCTTTTCCATTTGCATTAAAAGTATAATAATCGTCCATAAAATCGTAGCTGCTCTCTAGAGTGACTTATCGATGAGCGAGTACCATTAGATGAGTCAAAACGGAAATTTCTCAGTAAAATAATAGCAATCACAATCACAACAAGCGAACGACAACAACATTTAAATAAGACTTACGCTTGCTTATTGAAAAATGAATAACAAATAAAAGCGTTTTTTATATATTATGTAGTTATCGATATGTTGATTTGATAAGTAGCTCTAGATCAAATTAGTTTTTATGTTACTTTGCGACAATCTCAGGGTATCCTGCAGTCGTGCACATCCCTCTAGTGAATTCGAAGGTGAATCTAAATATTCTTGTGTTATCGATAATGTAATTTTATAAGAATCGATATGTTGACTCGATTTGTTCTAGTATCAAATTAGCTTTGCATCAATTTGGCACAAGCCCAGGGTATCTTGTAGTCATGCGCTCCCCACTAAAAATTTGGAATTTGAATCCATATATTCTTATGGCAACGATAACACCATCTGCTCATTATCGATAATAATCGATATGCTACTCAATTAGCTCCACTATCAAATTCACTTTGTATCACTTTGTAGGGCATCTTAGAGTCGCGCAAACACCTGTTGCCTCTACTCATTCCAGGGTATTTGTGTGACCAGCCCAGCTCGCCTTCAATTGACTTTCAAATGCGCTCATAAAAGTTTTGTTTTTCATGTGCCGCTTACTAATGACGTTTTGGGCTGTGATAAACGCGTGCCACGCCCATCTATGCCGCCCTTGGGCGAACCATATAACAAAAAAAAAAAAAAAAACCAAAAGAGAAAAGAAATGAAATAAAAAACCTTTGCTGATGCGTTGCACGTGCTGACGTTGCGGGTTACATTTCTAGCTGCAACAATTGCAACAGCAGCGGCAGCAGCAGCAGCAGCAACAACAACAGCAACTGCAACAAGAGTCGCCTGCAGCAGCCACCCACACAGCAGCAGCAACAACTACAACAACAACAACAACAACAACAGTTGAAAAATTCTCATTACAAGCGATGTTTAATCTGCTGCCAACGCAGCGCCCACGGCCTAAAAGTCATTGCAGCTGTAACCAGCCGCATTGGGGGCGTGGCAGAGAGACCAAGTGCAGTCAAATACGTACACATATAGAGATGTACGTATGTGTGTGTGTGTGCGCAACTCCCCTTGCTTGCATTTTGTTCTTGTTTATGCAAAACGGGGAGGGATAAAAATGAAGGCGCAAAAAATATGTTTTTGCAAAAAATCCATGTAAATTCATTGTTTTGCACAATATGAGCGCGGTACGAGCTCAGCTTCAGCTTGGCCTTTCTAGTGCTAGCCGCTGCCACGCCACTCCCTCGCCCTCTGTCGCTTACCCTTTGGCTAGCCCCGTAATAATCGCAACAACTAAAAATTCAACTGTAACTCAATTGTAATGCAAGGTCTTCCTCTCGCATCCACTCGCATCTCCATTCACATTTCACTTGCCTGACAGCTTAATACGAGACACGCTCCCCCCCCCACGCCCCCTCCAGAGTTTGACTAAATTTGCATGTTTTGGTAACTTTATATATATATGCATATATATATATATATATTGTGGCAGCAGAGTCGCTTCTAGTGCTTAGTTGCCAGCTTCCTAGGCGATTTTCATTTCATTATGTTGCAGGTTATTGTTTTTATATTCCATCTCTTTCACACGCACATAGAGACATTCTCCCTCTCTCTCTCTCTCTCTGTGTGTGTGTGTGTGTGTGATATGTGTGCGCTATCGAAAAACACTATGGAAATGACTTGCAATGAAATTATAATGAGTTTGACTTGGGCTTTTTCGGGTGGGCGTTGACATTGCCGTAAGGGGCGTGACATGATTGGATACCATATTTGGCTTCGCATAAAATGCGTACAGAACAGCTCTTGCATATGCTCAGATGTACATATATCATTGCACATAATGAACAGTTTGCATAGATTCAGACAGCATTCACAGTTGAAATGAACTAGAAATAGATCCAGAACTACAAATGGATGAAACTGGGAATTAGTTCGCTTTCAGATTAGCCAAGTTATGAGACTGAAAAACAATATCACAAGTAAGCATAGACAGAGGAACTTGTTGCAATCAGCAATCAAGATTTGAGTACAGAAAGGACCGAAAAAAAAACCTAAAAATTGTAACATATGTATAAATATTATTCTTATTATAATTATATTATTTTCTGTTATTATTTTAAATATTTTCAAAACAGTTGAGAATTATTAAAAAAAATAAGACGTAAAAATTTTGAAATTTTTTAAATATTTTTTTTTCATTTATTTATATTATTTTTTATTAAATTGTTAGACCCCTAAAAAATTAAAAAAAAAAAAAAAAGATATGAAGGGCTCTGGCAATATTATATATTAGAAAACAACTTTGAAGAAAATGCGTAACTTTTTGAAGGCACAGACAGACAGACGACAGACAGCTTGACGAACATACAGTTAATAAACTTAATCAACTGTGCTCCAGCCCGCCTCCTGCTGCACTCCACATAAATTAGCACAAACGCATTACACCCTTCCACTTCATTTGCGCGTGTTTAGAAAGAGAAGCGTATAAAAACTTTTAGCTTTGACAGTTTTTAAGAGAGAAATTCCTAGATGAACACAAAAGCCAGATGCCATAGAGGTCTGCTAGCCAGAATTTTTCTTAGCTTGTTTACAGCTGAAAATCGCTGACGTAATTAATTTTAAACTGACAGGGAGTGGGAGAGAGAGAGAGAGAGAGAGAGAGAGAGAGAGAGCCATAGACAGAGTGCAAAGCGAGAGAGCAAGTAATTAAGTAAAATGATATTTGTGTGTAACAGATAAAGGTTGAAAACACTTTTGGTTAGACTCAAAGCATGCTCTGGCTTATTTAGCTGGCATTATTTTCTATTATTTTTATTTGTATTTTATTTTTAAGTTGCTTTCTAGCTGTAGCTGGAATTCCTGTGAATTCGTTGGCAAAGCAGCAAAACACTTGCAATTACAATAACTACAACGTGGCCGACTCCTGCTTTGTATCCTTTGCCTTGGCCCGTTGCTTGTTTCGCCGCCTTCATTCAGCCAGCCAGCCGACATTGTCTATATATATATATGTATATATGTATATTTCTTAACTGTTTGCTAGCCCCGGCTGATGCTCGTTCGTGTCGCCAGGCGGGCTGCTTTGTGGCTGTTGCTTCTTCTTCATCAACTTGCTCGTCTTCTTCTTCTGCTACTCCTGCTACTCCTGCTGCTGCTGCTGCTGCGACTCCTGCTGCTGCAACCACACACGCAAAATTGAGCTGGCTGCATGTGGCACTGGCGCTGCAGTTGTCCATTGGCAGCGCCAACGTCTGTTAGTTTTTGCCTTTGCTTTTCCGGCTGCTTTTCCGGGGCTTTACACGCCTCAGCGTAGACCCTTCAAGCCCTTCGCTTTCTAGCCAGCCAGCCAGCCAGCCGACATCAGCCCCTTCATTTACACATTACGTGTAATCATCATTTTCTGGCTGGCAATAAACACATGCTGCCTGTTCGCAACTAGCTTTCACTCCCTCTCTTACTCCCTTTCTCTCTCTCTCTACCCTCTCAATTGCCCCAAGTAACTGGACTATATTTTGCAGCGACGCCTTCGCCCAAGTGACGAACCCCCTACAACAACATACCCTAGGCAGCTTCGTCATCACTCTCAACCCTTCGCCTTCAATCTCCCTCTCCCTCTCTCTCTCTCTTTCTCTCTCTCTCTCGTACCACCCCTCTCTCTACGCTGCTCGCTTATTTCCATAGTGCCGTCGCCTGGCCATAACATGAATTTACAATTTCCAGTGCACTGCACACTGCTCACATTCTTTACAGCATGCGATATTTTTATTGCATGCAAAATGCACAGCCATCGACAACAACAACAAAAAACGAGTAGCAAATGCAATTGAGCGACTCAGTGATGCCCTATACATGTGCAGAGAGAGAGAGAGAGAGGGAGAGGGAGAGTCAGATGAAATCTCTTAGATATGTGTCTTTATTCATTTATGACTATTCATAAAAATTTCTGAAATTATTTTTTTTTTTTTTAAATATTTATATGATGTTTTTTATTCTCATTAAAGTTCATTAAATAATAATATAAAGTAAAATTGTTATAAACAAAAAAATTTAAAAAAAAAAAAAAAAATAGAGATCATCTTTTATTTTATGAATACTTGAATTCATAAAATAATATATCATATCTTTTTTTTTTTTTTTAATTTATTATTTTACAAACATATTTTTTATAACAATTTTACTTTATATTATTAGTATATGTTTTATGGAGTTTAACATGAGAATTCAGTTGATATTTGATATATATATATATATTTTGTTTTTTTATTTTAAGATTTTTATGTTTTCATATAAGTTTTTGCTTTAATTGTTAATTTCTAACATATTATTTAAAAAACTGGAAGAACATATTTTTATCCTTTGAATGCATGTGAAATTAAATTAAAAACATAAATTTTCTTTTTAGTCAATTTCTCAATCTTATAATAATAATTTCAATTTTAATACTTTTCAGCTTATTTTAATATATTTTCATATACAAAGCAAACTATAATATGTCAAACTAAGAGTCAAACCATGGGAATACCTCTGATTATTGGGCTAAGAGCTCGAGACAATAATTAATTAATCGAATTAATAATTACTCGGTAATCTTTGCTCTCTATCAAGACATCTGGAAGCGCTCAGAAACATGGAACAAATAATAATGAGAAACAAGAATAAATAAATAAATAAATGAAAAAAAATCTAAAAAGAAGAAACAAACAAAATTCACAAATTTCAATACAAAATAAAAGTATAAATATTATCAAGCAAGTAACGCTGAAATACCCTGTAAATAGCAAACAATTTGAAGTGTTCTTTGCTCTCTATTCAATTATTAACTAAAATTCTTGTGAAACATATTCAGCTCAGTTTTCAATCAACTGAAGGGACTCAAGCAAGCTGCATATGGCATGCAACAGCATGCTATCACTGCCAGCGCTACAGGGTATACATATATTTTTGCCCATGCTTTGGTTTTGGTTAAGCGTATGCAAAAATATGGCCAAAGGGCATTGAAAGCGCGCGAGAGTTTTGTTGAAAAAATAGAAGGTTCGATTAAATTTAAAAGGTTGCTAATGTTATTGGCCACGTGTGTTGCACGCTGCTGGATGACGGTGGCTGGCGGTGGCACTGAGCAAAATGAATATGTTATGTGCCACAATAAATAACTTGGTGGCGCCAGGGATGCCCGCAGAGAACTTGTCATACCATATGCATATTTCGATTGCTGTTCATAATTGATTTAGATGCGTGTGTGTGTGTGTGCTCGATTTGTGATGCAGCTAATCATGTAGGTCAGTTCGCGATTTGTTTTGCCAGTGGACCGAACGCTCACAGCGGGTGGCAGCAAACAAAAAGCAGAGATTATCATGCGACATGTAGATAGAAATGCGGCTGCAAACAAACAAACAACAACAGCAGCAGCAGAGCAGCAGCAGCATGCACAAGAGACAAACAAATTCAAATCAAACGGACAAAAGATGCCACAGTCGATGCCGCAGCTAAAGTGGAACACGACACGCAGCAACAACAAGCCATGGCCTTAGCAACATCAGCAAATGTTGCTAGCTTGGTGCGCATGTTGCCAAGCGCACATGAAATATGTTGCTGGGGTGTGCTGCGCTGCCTGCATATGCGTGTGTGTATGAGCGCTGCATATGTGTGTGCAATGAGCGCGGCGTCGCTGTGTGAGTGTGTGTGTGTGCTGTTGCTGCTGCTGCTGCTGCCGCTGCGTGGCCGTTTGGCAACTTCATCGAAACAGATACACTCAGTCTGTTGGTAACTGTTGCATTCAACGCTTCGTTCGCTCTCCAGCCGAATTCCCATTTTAATATTCGACAACGCCATTTCGTTCGTGTGCGCTGTGCGACTCGTGTTCGTGTTTCGTTTCGCACGCTCGTTTATTTTGTTTGGCTTGACTCGGCGGCAAGTCGGTTCGTTCGATTTCGTCGTTTCTCACCCACACACTTGCACACATATATATAGAGAACAGATACGCGCGCATTGATGTGTTAGTGCGTGTGCGTGTATATATTTTACCGGTAAAGCCGAATACTTAACGTTCCACGCTCAACGTCATCAAATTCATAACGTCATTTCGTTTTGGTAGCGTGCGCTGTGCGTGTGTATCTGTAGAGGAGCTGTTGCTGTCGCAGTCGCAGTCGCAATCGTTGTATCTGTGTCTGTGCCCGTCTCGGCGTCTTGGCCAACTAGTCAGCCGGACTTGCGTTCTATCGCGTTTGCTGTGCCAATTGGCAGTTGCATACAAAAATCGAATACATATATAAATATAGAATATATATAAATATATATATAAAATATATATTTTGTGCCAGAATTTTTGGTTAAAAAAGCGAGAAACCCGCAAAAATATCGTCATCAAATTTTGGAGCTGTCAACAGTGCGCGCTAAAAGTAAACACATATAAAATATACACACATACACATCCACACATACACATATATATACACATACAAAGGCTGCAGCGGCCATAAAGTGTTCAGTGCTCTGCTTCAGCTCAGCTAAAGCGACACATTTAATGCTTGAAAAGTTAAAGCACAACAACAACAACAATAGCAACGGCAAAAATCACTAAGCTCTTTGCCAAATACGCGAGAGTGAAAAAAAGCAAAAGGCAAAAAACAACAAAAACAAAAACCTCAAACATAAAATCATAATAATAAAAAAAACGCCTTGCCAGGGCAAAAGTCACATAAAATACTTATAAAAGTGCACACATAAGGATTACAGGAGCAACAAACAGAAGAAGAAGAAGCACAAGAAGAATCTACAACAACAACAGAATGTCACGGATCGTTTTTGTATTTCTGGCAGCCATCTTAGCAGGTAAGCCAAACTCACAAAAGTTAAGAGCGCGAAGCTCGAGATGATATCACGAGGCAGTGAGACGTTTATTTTTAAGCACTGATTGATACACATACACACACACACACGTATAACTTTTTCTGTTCAATATGCATGTGCATGTGTAGGTGTGTGTGTCACTTTTTTATATAGAAAACCTGCTCGCTAGTAATTTCTATATAAAACATCTAGTAAAACTGGCTCACTGTAAAAATATTTCAAATATGATTGATTAACTTTGAAGTGCTAAAAACTATTAGAAAAAGCTGACCGTATCGTTTAGTGGTCCGTGTCACGCGTGAGTTTGTATGCTTTTTTTTTTTTTTTTTTTTTTTTTTTAATATATTTTGGCGGTTTTTTTCGCATGCTGAGTGACCCGTTTTTACAGATTCTTTTGGATACTTTGCCGTACTGCGCATGCTCGTAGGCTCCACAGCCGACTTCGGCTGAGGCCAACGAAGCGTCAGGCGAATGCTCTGTGACCTTTGTGTGGGCAACAGCTTGAGCTTCGTCATCGCATGCTTCGCATTTAAGCCGGAAAGGTCAAATGTGCCCAAGTAACTCGGCTTTTAATGAAGCCATTGTGTTGCGAGTTGTCTGCTTATTTAGCTCTTCGGCAATAATTAATGAATACAATATCAGGCTTGGAATATTCTGAAAGGTTTTCATTATTATTGTTTATATTAGATATATAATTCGATATTTGATTAATGAGATGAATATTAAATTTATTAAAAATTTATGTTTAATTAAAAGATTGATTTAAAAAAAAATTAATATCTAAAAATTTTTTTATTTCTATATCATATTCATAAATATTTCATAATTATAAATATTTTTAAACAATTTTTATTTTTGGAGAAAGTTTATATTATAGAAACACTTTCTAGCTATCTTTTATTATATGATAATATATTCTGAATACACCATAAAATTCAAATTTTATGCGCTCTTCTTGCTTCTCAGTTTCTTTCAAAGAACAAAACTCGAAAATTATGTCATGGTTATTTAATTCTGTCTTTATAGATCATAAAATTCTAATTCAATTTGAGTTTCTTTTTAAGAAATGAAAATTTTTGTATTTTGTCTTAATTTCTTTTCAAGAAATTCTTGAATTTTTTAATTTTTTCTTCAAGTAAAATTTCTTAATTTCTAATTATGCGGGTCTTCAAAAAATATGTTCTTTTCCCACATAAATCACCTAAGCTGCAATTAACTTTTCTTTTTCTTCTTCTTCCTCTTCTGTTGAGTAGCTTGCATGCTTAGCTCTTAGGCATTCCACAATCTTCAATATTCTGCTCGTAATGAAAGGCTCAAAGAGTTATGTATACAATAAAGGTGCTCATGATACATCCTAGCATTAAAAAGACGAAAGCCTCCTTTCTCTTGGCTCACAAGTCTGTGTGTGGGTGAGTGTGTGGGTATGTGTGTGTGCCTTAAAGGGCTCCATCTACTACTGTTGGCTGGCTTAAATTTACAACTTGCCAGCGCCTAGCAGCCTATTTAATTAAAATCCTTCAATGTTTTGCAGTTTTTTCTTTCATTTTTTTTTTTTATTTTTTTTTTTTTTTGTGCTTCTTATTACGCCACACAAAATTTTGTGAGCCCATGCAGCGAGGGGCGCACATGGCGGCTCCCATTCTCATTAGCTGAAAAGATGCTGCTGCTGCTGTTGATGCTGCTGCTGTTGATGCTATTTATGCTGCTGCTGCTGCCTAACAACATTAACAGAGTCGGGCGGCAGCAGCAGCTGTCTCATTACAGTTAGCCCCCTACCCATCCCATTCCATTCCATCGTATGCTTTGCTCTCCCCCAACCACAAGCCAACTCTCCACTCGCTCAAGGCACAAAACCCCATGAAACACACGAACATGACGTGACTTTAAGACAGACATTTTTTGTTCACGTTGTGCTTAGCCTCTGCCGCAGGCAAAACCTTTCAAATGGCGCCCAGCGTGTGTCGAAAGCTGACAACTCCGGCCGCCACCTCCCGAACACCAACGCCCAGCCCCCAATCCCTTTAGTCCCTTGCCTTGCAAATTGTATGCAAAGCAAAAAATCCGCCGTAAAAACAAGCCAAAAAATGCAACAGCTAAAGCTTCTGATTCACATTCTGGTTCGGTTTCAGTTGCTGCCGCTGCTTTTGCTGTTGCTGTTGCTGCTGCAAGTTGATGCAGCTTAACGCAATGCAGCCGCTGCTCTTTGGCTCTCTCTGACACTTTACACTGAATACTTTAACATTGTTTCGTTGCTTTCGCTTCGTTTAGTATTTTTTTCTTTTATGGCCAAACACACATCAGAGCTGGCATCTTGTAATTATAAATGTTTAATGGGCTGCTGGACGCAGCTCTATGAAGAGCAAGAGCAAGAGAGGGGGAGTGAGTCTGAGTGGGGGAGTGTGTGTCCAGACTATAATTTTTGTAGCCCATCTTTTCCTTAGAAAAACTTGCTGCATACGCGGCGTATTAGTTATGGCACAAAATAGCCAAATGTCAAATGCAAAAGAGAACTTTGCTTGCAACTTATGCATTTTAATGGCCGCAAATTGAGGCATGCCTCTCGCTCGCTACCGCATACCATCACTCTCTTTCTCCCCCTCTCTCTCGCCCTCACTGAAACAAAAAGCATGCGTAGAAATAAATATTTGATAGTTGTTGGTTTGGAATGCAAAACGGCTGCATTTGTTCAGCTACTCTTTTTGGCAGCCTGCTGGAACAGACTTTTGCATGCATTACTTGCTAAGTGATATCGCATCCAGTTTGTGCATGTGTGTGTGAATCGATATCGATATTCTGTTATCGGTATGATTTACCAAGCGAAAACATCAACTTTGTTGAACTTTGCAAGTAATTGAAGCTTATAGAAGAAGAAAATTCTAAAAAAAAAAATAATGTAATAATAAACAGATATATATATATTGATTTTTATAGGAAGAGTTTACTATAGCTTGAAGACAAAAGGAAAACATAAATTTGCGTAAAAAAATTAAAGAAGGGGAAACTAAAGTAAAATCTTTAATTGCTGTTCAAAAAGAGATAAACGGATTTTTTTTTATTAATATAAAAATAATATTATTAATATAAAAATATTTTTATTAATATAAAAAAAATACTGATCAAAAATAATTTAAAAAAAAAAATAATTTTTTTTAATACATTTCAACAATGATTGGCTGTAATAAAAATTAAAAAAAAGGTAATTATATAAAAAATAATAATAACAACATTTAAACTAAAAATATTAAAAAGGTAATCCTTTAAAAAAACTTTTTTTTTTATTATTAAAGATTAATTTTTGAGTAAGCAAAGTAATATAATTATTATTTTTTAAATAATGTCAAAACAAATTTAATGGTGTATGAAAGCCAACAAATTATTTTAAAAAGTAATTTCAAATGAAAACATAAATAATTTTAAAATAAAATCTAAGCCTTCGTTGTATATTTTATTACATATATATTTATATATATATATATTATATACATATATACAATAAAGGTGTATATATATAATTTTTGTTTTTCAATTATTAAATTTTTGTAAGTTTATCTAATATTAATTCATATTTATAAAGTTCCTCTTTCAATTAATATATCTTGCGATCTATATGTGATATGTGCATATTCTTCTCTTAGCATTTCATCGTATGGTAATTGCACGTACATGCTGCATATAAGAAGCAGCACAGGCAGAATTCTCATTCATATTCATAACATCCTCGTTTCGTTAGAGCTTTTGCCTTGCTTTGTGCCAGGGCTTGGACTTGGACGCAACCTTTTGTTGTTGTTTTTTTCGTCTTCTCTTTTTTGTTTTATATATATGCAATTTTTTTTATCGGGCTTAGAAAACAAAATTTTTGTAACTGAAACTGAAACTGGGCGAGTTGAGCAAATGCTGTTGGCTCAAAGCAATTCGCAGGTGAATGGGCTTAAGACAAAGGCTTAAGCGCGCCTCCAGCCAAGCAGCGAGCAGAGTTTGCCCAGTTACTGGTTCTTAACTCTTTTTTTTTTTTTTGTATTTCCCTTTCTTCTGCTACGGCTGCTGTTGCTTCTACTGCTTTTGCTTTATTCAATTTCCGCTTTTTAATTGCTTGTCGCCCATTTTTTCTCATTTTTCTTGACGCCTTTAAATTTGCAGCTCATTTTGTCGGTTGCTTTGGTTCTGTTTTGGATGCCTTCGGTCAGATTGGCAGCGCAGCGATAGCTATTGATTTTCTTTTTCGAAATCACTCACACAAATTGCGGATTATGTGGCACAAATTGGTGTCGTTTTTCCTTTTCGGGCATTTTCCCCTGTCATTTTGAGCGCATTAGCGGCAAGCGGAGTATTTGTTGCAAATAAAATAAACAAATTCATGACTAATTTGCTGAAAAATGACGGAACAATGTCAGCATCAGCATCAGCAACAACAACAACGACAACAAGAACAACAGCACTCCCGAAAGACAACTTTTTTAACATGCATAAAATGCAGCTTTGTGTAACGCTTTATATGTCACTGTGTCGATGTGTATATGCATGTGTGTGTGTGTGGCACAGGAAGTTGGCTATGGTTTGGGCCATGTTGAAATTTTTTGGGCAAAAGGCACATACGGATCGTTCGGTAACGGCTAGAAGCGCGCAAGCGAGAACGTGAGAGAGTGAGAGGAAGAGAGTGAGGTAGAGGTATAAGGGTGGGAGAAGGAGAGGTATGTGGTGCGATATTGACAAAGCGTATGCCAGGCAAATTAAATATAATAGCAGACACAAGCTCCCCCCTTACTTATTTATATGTATGTAAGTATGTACGTATGTACATATGTAACAAACAATGAAACATTCGCGAGACAATAAAGAAAAGTTGGAAGTTTGTCAAGAGTGTGCGTATGCGTGTGCGTACATCTGTGTGTGTTAGCCTGTACCTCCTTAAGTAGAGCACAGTTTACAGTTGACGGCTTACAGTGAGACAAACTTTTGATCGATTTGTACGCATTGTCTGTATGAGCACGTACCGGAGCATTTGTACTAAGAGCTGAATAAAAGAGAAAACTTTCTTGTAAGTACATCAAATGATGAGAGAAATACAAGAACTGACTTACAGTTCGAACTGTAGGCAAAACATGTACATATACATATATAGTAACTCTAATTGGTAGTGCATTGACTAGAGGCAGTTGGGAGTAGATGAAGTTTACAATTCACATATTAAATATATGTACTATTTTTAAGAAATCCCATAATCTGTTAGCTCAATTTACATTAACTTATGACTAACTGTCTCTCTAGAAAGTATTTATCCAATTACATTATGAACTAGTTCTACTTGCAGAGTTTTTCTTTCTTTCATATAACATTTCTTTTATTTATAGATATATATATATTTTTAAAAAATATTATTTGTTCTAGTCAGAGTAATTTGCACTTTGATAAGGTTTTTGGCTTTTGATAAAGTACTCTACTCTACTCTCTCATTGCTGTTTACTCACAGTACTCAACAGTCACTTATGACTCTTTTATCTAATCGTGAAGTACTGAAAAGTATTCATAATACTTACAAAACTCTCCTAATACTCATATGACTCACTTATCTAGTAGCTGAGTACTCTTAGTGTGCGGGATTACTCAGTTGTTCTGCATCTGTTGGCATCGTCTATGATATATGCTAGCTACAGTCTCTTATGCTCAACTCTTATGCTCATGCGCACATTCTTCCTTTTCTTCTTCTTCTTCACAAGATATTATAGAATACTGCCCAGTTAAATAAAAGTTTATTTAAATTTCTCCATACTAAACACTATTCATGAATACACGATCAGCTTCCGCAGTCACTTATACTATATACAATTCCCATACATGACGACCTAATTCAGTCTCACGTATTGCTATTTTCCACGAAATACTTTATATACACTTGATAACAACAATAATTGCAACTAAGGTCGAGTATATATGCGTATGATATAAAAATAGTATGAGTCTATCAATGATTCACAAGCTCATATTCGATTCACGATTCAAGTCGAGTCGCCGCTCGTCACGCTCGACTCAAGTCGAGTTGAGCTCGTCACAGTCACGCAGAGAGAAAACAGTTTTTTCTCTCTCTCTCTCTCTCTCTCTCTCTGTATTTCTCTTTCTCTTGCCCAGTTAGCAATTGCAAGTTATTGGCTAGAAGTATTTCATTTGGCAAACGGAATATTAAAAACAGAAAAAAAAACTGTTGTTAGTCATGGATACGGTCTGTGTTTTCAGTTTGAATGCATTCACAAATGCCATTCACAATCGAACACAATTGATTGTATTTGTTTGCGCTATTTCGTGTATGTGTGTGTGTGTGTGTGTTGGCTTTGATTTAGGCCACGTTTACCTGATAACACAATGCACCTGTGCAACAACAACAATTTGTAATTTCCATTATTATTGGACGCTTCTCGTTTTTGGGGCAGACACACACGCACACACACACGCACACACACGCACACACACACGCATACATTTAACATATTTGTGTACATTGATTTTGTTGTGGTCGCATTGGGTAAATGCGATTAGATAAGCTTTCTGCCAGTGGAGCTCTTATCAGTATCAACATTTTGTGTAACAGACACGCATACACACACACATACACACACACACACATACACCTTGTGCGCTGGCAGGTTACAGATAAGGCCAGTTTATTGTGTCATATATATGCGTAGATCTGTCCATATGTGTGGCATAATTCCCAAGTGGCCAATGCAATTTGCTTTGTGCGGTAGAAATTTCAAAGTTTCAACATGTCTTCATCTAATCGACCGGTGTGCCGCAGCTCTCCCTCTCCCTCTCCCTCTCTCTTTCATAGCAATGCTAATTAGTTACTGTACATAATATGATATTGGCTGGCCAAAATCTCTTTGCTCAACCAGAGTTATAGCAGATTCGATTTGGACAAGCCGCTTAAAAATGTAATTAAATTTTAATAAAAGCCCACAATATAGTAGCCACATGCCACATGCCGCTTGCCACATGCCACTTGATGCTATTGTACAAATGTCAAACTGATTAAATTTTAATCAATATAGACAATTTGATTATTTTTCTATCTATTCTGTGACATGACTTGCTAAATGAATCATTCAGTCGTACAATCCATAGCCGGACAGTGTGTGGGAGGGGGCGGTCCACATAATTGTTATTTCACAGTGTGGGCACGGCTTGTGGCAGTGACATGTAGCATGCGGCATGTAGCATTTCGAATGCATTTTTGGCATATTATAACACAATTAGATGTGCAATTTTAATTAAATTTACATGCTCAAATGAGCATATACGCATTAGAGCCCCGCTGCCACGCAGCCACGCCTCCCTCTCGGCGACCCCTGGAGCCCCGTTTACCTTTCTGCCAGAATGCGAAATAATTGAAAATAATGTATTGCTCTTACATTGCTGTGAATTATAATTAATAATTATTTCAAAACAAAATGCTTTTGTCCAAACAATGAATGGCAGAGATAGTAAATATAACAACTGTACAAATAACCGAGCATAACTTTAAATAAATATTAATAATATTATGAATAAAGATATATACATATAGAAATATACAAATAAAATAAAAAAAATAGTAGGCAATGGGTTGGGCAGATCTCCATAATCCCTAGAAATTAATTTAATTATTGAATATCACAGGAAGTGCACATACATATAGATATATGTATGTATGTAGATATATAGCTGACCTATTAACAAAAATACGAATGAAATATTTTAAATAGGTGTAAAAATGCTAATAATGGAATGTTATGTTGAATGTTAAAGTTAAGAAATGAGTGATGAGCAATGAGTAGTGTAGTAGTTAGTGAGTAATGCATTGAATGAGTGATGAGCAATGAACAAAATGAAAAACGATTATTGAGTATTGAGCAGTATGAGTGATGAATAATGAATAATGAATAATGAAAAATGAATGATAAGTGAGGAGTATTGAGTAATGAATAATTATTAATGATTAATAACTAAAGAGTAATGAGTTATGAATAATAAGTAATGAGTAAGGAGTAAGGAGTAATGAGTAATTGATAGTGACCAATAAATAAGGAGTAAAGAGTAATAAAACCAATAATGATTAGTGAGTAACAAATAATAAACAATGAGCAACAAATGCTGAGTAAGGAATAATAAATAGTATATAATAATTATGTATAATAAATTAATTATAGTGAATTGCGAACTATTAATAAGAAATAAAATAATAAGAATAATAATGAGAAATTTCGAATTAATAATAAAATACTTATTCAAATATAAATTGTGAATTATTAATAACAAATGAATAAGAAATATGAAATAAATAATAAATAATATTAGTAATTAGAAACACAATTGACCAGGTTCAAAGCCAATAATCCTGAGATATGAGAACTATACAAAGCTGTTGCTGTACAAAAACTGTAAAATTTCTAATTCAAGCTAAAGCTAAAATGACAAATAGCCGTTGCCCAATACCATTTTCTTTTCTAAAGAAGAGAGAATGCGCTTCACTAAAACGTGTTCTCGAGCTTTGCAACACATTTCCACATACAGATTATGTACATATCTATGTATCTATGTATGTATGTATGTACATATATATATCATATCACACCTTCTTCAGCTGTTGCTAGGTATGCAACCGCAGCTTGGATCGCCCTGTTCAAAGTTCAAAGACTCTCGCTACTTCCCTCTCTCTTTCTCTCTCTCTCTCTCTTTCTCTCCCTCTCTCTCTATCTCACTCGCGCCCTTCACGAGTTATGGCATGTTCGTCTTTAGTATATTTTATTATATTTTATTTCTCTGTTCAGCCTCACCCAAGCACATGTTTACAACTTGTACGTGAACAAAGCTTCTGCGTAGCTTCCCTACCCCCGCCGCACACCCGCTAGAGGCAGCTGCTATCTTTCATATCTAAATGCTAAACTTTTGTGTAGCTCATAGGTACACAGTCACACACACATACGTGGAGCAACTTGTATACTGAGTCAAACAGTTGCCAAGTTGTTGCTCACGAACCGGTTCCTCAATTCTGCTCGACTAGTTTCCATTTTTGTTCATTATAACTTGGCGCTTGTTCTCTTTCTACAACTTCTTGTGTTTCTTCTGCTCGCTCCTCTTCTTCTTCATCTTGTTATTTCTTAAACATTTCTAAAGCTATTTTCAGTTGTGGTTTCTTGATTTTTTTTCCATTTTCAGTTTAAGTTGCTTTTTTTTTTTTTTTTAATTTGCCACAAAATGTTATTAGACCTATATTTCGTTTGTTTTCTACTGTTCGCTCTGAAGCGTGAAAAGCGTAGCAGAAGCACGCACACATGCGCAATGATTGCCACACCACACATTTCTGTATGTGTGTGTGTGACTGTGAGTGTTAATCATTTTAACTGTTATTGCTCTGTATTGTTGCTGCACTTATTATTATTACTGTCCATTATGTTTTGTTATTTTTCCATACATATTTTTTTCAAGCTCTATGCAACTCACTCTATTTGTTCTATGGGTGTTGGCCGTCCGTTTATTAAGAGTGAGCGAGAGAGTGCGAGAGCGAGCAAGCGAGAGCGCTTGGAATTGTTAAAAGTTAATTATTTGTGTTTGTATTGCTTGCACGTTGTATTTGTACAACTTTTTCGCTGCTCCTGTTGTTGTTTTTGTTGTTGTTTTTGTTTATTTCTGTTCTGTTTCGACTTTTTTCCATGTGAAAAAAAAGACCCGAAAAAAAAGAGAAAACCCAAACCATCAGGGAGTCAATTTCAAAGTTTCGACAGTTTGGACAGCCGCATATACACTTGTGTTTCATGCACTGTAAATTTAGCTGAAATGGGGCATATTTGTTGCAGAGATTTTCAGACATATATCACATTGTAGGGGAAGTCAAAAAACTAATAGTGCCTGAAATTGAAATCTAATGTCTATCTTCCAATATTAATAAATTATTAAACAAATTGAAGTCTTGTTGATCCTTTCTTATGATTCCCCACAGATCGAGGAGAAGAATAATATGATAACCATTTATAGTTACTCTATAAACCCAAAACTCTATCCTTACCTAGCTTCATTGTATTGCATTGTATAGTCTATGAAGCCCTTCTGTAGTGCTCCAAGTTCCTATTATTTTATTTTATATATATATAGATATATGTGTACAGTATGCTGTAACCCATTTTCCAACCATGACCCGACTCTGACCGACACACAGACATTTTTGTTGTTGGTTATTTATCCAGTTATTGTGCTAGCTTCCTCTTCTTTCACACACATAGAGAGACAGAAAGAGAGAGAGAGAGAGACATGGACACAACTAAAATACATCGACATAATTAAAACCTTTGTAACTGGCACTTGAGCTGCGGCTTTGGACTCAACAGCTAATGTCTAAATTGTTGGGATCGCTGTTTGTCCTGCAATTAAGGGGACGGTGACAATTTTGCTATGACATGACAGCAGCTCGTTAACTCTCGCTTGTGGCACACACACACACACAGAGAGAAAGAGAGACACAGACAAAAATTGACAATTTAGCACCAGCTTGGACAGCGTGTCGAGTGTTTGGTTAAGGGGGGAGCAAAGGGGTTTAAGGGTTGCCTTCTGTGCTCTCGCTCTGTGTCCGCAACTGTGCAACAAAAACTGAGCATGTCCGGCCGCTGCAATCACTGCAATCTCAGCGCCTTCGAGCCGAGACTGGGCCAATGTTTAATTTGATAAATGTGCCAGGTTCGTGCGAGAAAACAGTTGTCAGCTGGCGTGTTGCTACTGGCACTACCAGCGGCTCTACAACTGCCTCTACCAGCGCCACTACCACATTCACTGTCACTGTTGCAGCCACGGGCACAGCTACTGCCTCTTCCACTTACTCATTTATTGGCCAGACAATGAGCCCAGTTGTTCATTAGCAAAATGTCTGGCTGACTGAGCGAGCAAACGACTTTTGCTTCCACGGCACCGCTGCCTCGCTCTTCACCCCGTTGCCGCTCATTCAGATTAGGATTGATGTGGCCATATTAACGTGCCTGACACTTTGCATGCAGTTTTGAAGTGTTTGGAAAATTGTGCAAAATAAACGAAATGAGGTGGAAACTGGCTTGGCTAATGGAATGCCAGAGCGACAGCAGTTGCACCAGGCTAATGAAGTCAATTAGAAAAAGACAGCAAATGGACAAAGCGCTGAATTTGGGAAGCAAGTGCAGAGAATTCGAATTGCTAAAAGAAGGAAGGAAGAATGGGATCATGGAATGAAACAGTTGAGAAACATATTCAAAATGATACTGGAGTGGAGAGTGGAACAAATTGAGAATGAAACAGTTTGACAGCGGGACCACTTAAAGGTTGTATACGAGCATTTAGTGAACAACTGGAATGGAACACGAATATGTTGAAACCGTGCAAACAAAGCAGTGCAAAATTGTGAGTTTGCTTTGTAAATCCGTAAAGATTTCTATCAGCGCACTCAACACACTTCAGTTCGGTTTCTTTTCCCTTGTCAAAATACGCATAGTGTGCATTAGTAAAGCCCTTCTCAACGCTTAGCCCTTATCTGGAGCACATAACAGGGGCTCGACGTCAGCAAACGTAAAGCCCAATCCGATCAGAAAACCGTCTGTGCGTGACTAGTCCAATACATTCCGAATGCAAATGCCAAAACTGACCAGCCCCGAACACCGACGCCAGCTCCCGTGCTCATAAAATGAAATAAAAAAGAGTTTCTTACCTTGCCTCCCTCTAAATACAAAGCATTACGGCCTAAATGAGCAGCAGTAGAGTAAACTTTCGAAGAAAAACGTATAAAGTACATAGAATTAAAATTAAATTTAAATAAATTTCACGAGGCACGCACGTCGAGTGTGCGAAAGGGGGAGGAAAAGTGGGAGAGAGAGAGAGAGAACGGGTGAGATTTTCCCTGACATAGACACACGATTTTTTTTTTATTCTACGAACAAGTTGGGGGGGCCTGTTGTATTTTTTATGTAATTACTTTCTAAGTGAGCGAGTGCGTGAGTCAGGCAAGAAAGTTTTTTAGCTTTATGGCGTTGTGTTTTATGTTTATTTTGCTTTGTTGTAAGCCTGACAGCAAACAGCTGAAAGTTTTCTAGCTGCCCGCCTAGCTAACGCAAGCCCCGAATGCCGCTCGTAACTTATCGCTTACTGAATATGTATATATATATATATATATATATATGTATATACTTTTAATGCCAGACAAGTATTTGCTATTTGCTGATAGTGTTGGCCAGCCCGCAACTTAATCATTCAGCTTTGTTACCAACCTGCAAATAAACAAAAAAACAGCGCAAAAATTTGCTGCTAAAAAGCAGGTGAAAACTATTTAAGCTCACTCGCTGATTAATTAGCGTGGCCTGGGCGTGGCCGAAGATAAAATATAACTAATTAAGTCTGCAATGTACAAATTATGTAATTCCGAGATAGATAATGATATTTATAGTAAAGTTGATAATGTCTCGGGGTAAAGAAACCTTTAGCAAAGTTTTTTTTTCGCGTCAATGCAGACTTTGAACAATTGCTAAACATTTTGGTATAGATTTTACTTTCTATGTATTATATTTCCTATTATTATATATCATGTATGTTGGCTGCAATTTCTATACAAGTTCGAGCTGCTTTGGCTGTTAGCCAGTCAGCTATTGCCATATCCAAGGGGATGCCTGCCTGCTTCAACTTTTAATTAAGTTAATTTTTTGGCACTTCTTCCACTTCAAGGTTTTCACATAGAATCGTTAAACTAACTGAGATCGATCCCTTTTGCAGTCTCAAAAACTATTTCCTTGGTTTAACTAAATTTTAGCTGCTCTAAGGCATTCGCTTGTATTTCGCTCTTCACACCTAACTTTGTTGATCCAACAGTTTTTCAATTGCCTCAGCATTTCCACTTAAAAGCTTAACGCCCAACAGCTCAGACATTTTAATTGCCTTAATATGAATTCGAGACTTGAATTTCGTTTTCATTTTCATTTCATTTGTAGGGCGTTTGCCCTTCAAGCACTTTCACTTCATAGAATCGCACTCACAATGAGTTCTCATATTTCGGTAGCTCGAAGCGTTGGAGTTTATCATCTAACTAATTTCCACATTTAATTAAGTAATTCAACGTACAGAATTAACATGCAACAGCAACAAAAAACGAGGTAGAAAAAGCATAAAAAGCTTTCTGAAAAATATATTTGAAATACAGCAAAACTTTCACCTCGCCTCAGACAGAGACAGGGAAACATCACAGAAACAGCTGTAGATGGAGCCATAGATAGACTTTTACAGCTTGAGGATTTTTTTTTTTTTTTTTTTTTTGGTGGGCTTGAGTTTTGTTGTGTTACATAAAAATATGAAATAATAAGAGCGAGTAAACAACAATGCGACAATCTGTTGGCAACTGCAAAAGCGAACATTCAGCAAAGCAAACAAACAAACAGAATCAACATTTACAACAATTTCGCCGAGCTGACAATGGGGGCAGCGCAAATAAAAGTAATTAAAATGTTTACAAATTAAATACATTAAATGCAAATTAAGTGCAGCTAAAGCGATTTTTCTTTTTTCCACGTTTTTATTTTTTATTTTTATTTATATTTGCATATGCCCGGCGGCCTCTTTAAAATTTATTGCAGAAGTCAGCATATGCCGAGCATTTAATGTTCGTTACCAAATTTGAATAGTCTTTTCATTAAGAATTATTATTTAGAATAATTGCTTTTCGTTTACTATTTTATTTTAATTAATTTTTTGTTTTTGTTTTGTAATTATGCCTATCAAAAACGTTTGTAATAATGATATAATAAAATGCTAATAAACAAATAATTGAAAAATGATTTCATAATCAAATTATGAAAATTATTTAACACATATTTCTGCACAACATAAATATGTATATATATATATATATATATATATATATATATATATATATATATATATGTGCGTGTATTGTTTCATATTGTCATTACCAGAATGCGAGGCAAATTATTTCATAAATTTGTGAATAGATTGCAAATTCGATTAAATATATAATTGTCCAACGTTGCACAATGCAAATGCGGAATGTGGCCCAACTTAATTAGGCCCCAAATAGGGCTTTGGTCGAAAATCTTTGGCAAATATATGCGCAATGCACAATTGGCCAATAATTTTAATTGTGCATGAAAATTGGGCTCTAAATTTATACGAACGCAGTGATTCAGTATATGGTGTGCTACATTGGTGGCTTTGTTAGTCTTTGACTCTTTAAGAAAAACTAAAAAATAAAGCCAAATAATTCGCTTCGATTGGAATTAATTTTTGAAGAATAATTTGTTATTTTTTCGCTTTTGCTTAAATTACTTTTAATGAAACTCGTTATAAAAAAAAAAAAACAATGAATTATTAAAAAAAAAAAAAAAAAAAAAACTGTAATCATGATACAAAAATTGAAAATAAAATTTAAAAAATGTTTAATTTTCAATAAATTTGTTAATCTTAAAAAAAGAAAATACGCTGCAAATTAAATTAAATATATATATATATGTATATATTTTATTATATTCTACTTTTTTTATTAAAATTTATTTATTTAATTCATTTAGTTATATATCAGTATATTACATTATATAATTAATTATATTTATATATTTAAAATATAATCAGCTATGTATATTTGTAATGTGAAAACTTTCTAAAAAGCTTACAAACTATTTCAAATAAGAAACTTAAATTGAAAACAAGATAATATATAGAAAATCCCTTGAGCAACTCTCGTTGTTGTTTTCCTACTCATTGCCCTAATGCGCGCTGTGGCAGCCCGTGATATTAGTGTTGCAAAATATATGCACTCCACAAGTTGCACGCACACACATACACACACACACACACAGTTGGGGCACTGTCAAGTCAACAACTTGAATAGCAACAGCAACGGCAACAAGAAGAAACAACAACAACAAACAAAAATTCAACTGCGACTCGCAAATGGTTTACAACTTTTCCGCTTAACTAACTTAAAATCGAATAAAGTGAGAGGTGACTCGACTGTTTGGCTAAAAAAACGACGCCGACGAGTAGGGTAGGGGGCGTGTGCCTTGTACACGGACAGCCCTCAGCAAATGGTACTAAGTATCTAAATTCGATTTGGCTGCACTTAAGCGCGCTGCAGTGCGGCGCTTAAAGTTAAAGCGACAACAGCAACAACAACAAATACAACTGTAACTGCCGACCCACTTTGGCCGCTCAGTCAGTCAGCCAGCCCACTTGAGTGGGTCAAGTAAAACCTTTTTGTCAGCGATAAAAAATGCGCCAGCTACAGCAGCTGCAGCAGCAGCAACAACAACAACAACTACAACAACAACAACAGCAACAGCAACCACGGCAACCAAGTCCAATTAAACGGTTGCCATTGCCCATAAAGCGACTTACTTGAGGCCCGAACGCGCGACTTCTGCCAACGAGTTCTCCAAGTGGCTTTTTGGCGGTTTTCTTGGTTTTCCTTGCATTTCTCGTTTCGCATACCCTATGGGCATTGCGAATGCTTCAGACGAAGCGTACAGAACCGTTGGGTGTCATAGCTGTTGTAGCTGAGAAGTAAAGCGGATATAAGTTTGTAGCTGGGAGATGATCTTATATTCCAGAGTCTTACGTGGAATTTTATAAGGACTTTAAAAATCATATTTCAAAACATACATATAATATTATTCAAAAATATAGATACATAGATCTATGTATATATTGAAGTTTATTTTTTAGACTTTTAAAGACAAAAAATTGGACATACAATTTATAAATGTTTTTTCTTATATACAGCTCATAGATTGATTATTGCTTTATCAAAAATGGGGCTTACTCAGTAATAACACTTCAATAACGGTCATAGACCTATTATTATCTTTATACCTAGAAAACTATATATGACAAGCCAAAAGTAATGTCTAATTTTTTTATTTTTATTTTTAAAAACATTTTTTTTTTCAGCTTTATGTTCTTTAAAAATTTAATAACAAATATAATTTTTTTTTTTTTTTTGCTAATCAAAATTTTATTTTTCAATGAATTTAAATAAACCAAAATATCTTTGTTGAGTTTTAATCTATATATACTTTAAAAGAATTTCGTTTCGTTACAAATCGTAATTTGAAAATATTTTTAAATTTATGAAAATACATTTTATTTTATTTTCTCTATTATTATTAAAATAAATCTTTTTTAATTTGTCTATATATAATTTTTCATTTAATTAAATTATCTTGTTAAATTTTTACTACTATATTATTTTTTAGTTATCATACATTTTAATAAAATAATAAATTACTTAAATTTCTTTAAATTAACATCCATTTAGAAAAATATTTCTCAAGGGCAACTTCTAGTCGCAGCACTCGCAACGCCTTTTGGCAGCACTTTTACGTGACTTGATTCTTTGGCTGTTGCCCATGCCGTGCCACGCCCATTTTGGCAGTTCTCATTCTCATAGTTACAACACGGCGCTGGCCATAAAAATGCATAAATATTGCGGTCGTTCGTTTGGGTCAACGCCATTAAGTATTTTTCTCTTTCTCTCTCTCTCTCTCTCACTTCTTTTTGAGTATTTCGGGTTTGCCTTTTGTGTGTCTCACCCGCTCGTCTGTTCGTCTGGCAGTCAGTTTTTGGCTTCTCATCTCTGGCATTAGTGGAGCTTACCCGCCCCATAAAAATGGGAATGAGTAGGAGAGAACTCCACTTTAATTGCCACTGCATGCAAATTGCGCAATCCACTTGGCCATTCAAATATCAAAGCCACAAAATCGAACAAGTTTCCACTTCCATGCGCATTTCGCTGACATTGAAATTGTCGAATCATATTTATGAATGAAATATATGTCGTGTGATTCACAGGGTAAACACTCATCGCTCGAGGCGAACAATGTATTCATGAATACGCGAGGTCCCGGTTCGGGGCTGCGGCTCAATTGCACTAATTGAACATGATTCACTGAGTGCCCCTACTCTGCCGCCCTATCCTCTCACTCTTTCACACTCTCTCACTTTCTCGCTCTCCCACTCTAGCAAATGTCTCTAATTAAGCTGAATATTCAAATGAGTCGTTAGGAAAGTGTTTCTGCCGATGACGTTGCCTTTGGCCTCACAGTGCTGCATAAAATTTGCTGTACGCTTAAGCCGAACAGCTTTTGCCATAAATAACCTATCAGTGTGTGTGTGTGTGTGTGTGTGTGTGTGTGTGGGTTTTGGCTATTTGCTGGACAACTTTCGCAGGTGTGTTAGTGACATAATGCATCCATGCAATTGAAGAGGTGAGACTTGTTTATTATGATTGCCAAAGGTATGTGATTAACAGCTAATTTGTGACATTTCCGAAAAGTGTGAGAAGATTCGATGTCAATGCTATAGAGGCTGAGACGGGACAAAGAATGAGGGAAAAGAAACCAGCTTGCAGGCAAGAGCCATTAATTGCATGTGATTAAGGATGAGTCGAAAAGAGAGAGAGATAGAGAGAGAAAAGACAGGTTTCCTTTTATAGAACATTTAATTAGCAGGAAATTGTTTGTAAGCTAATCATTGTAAGTAGTTGAGAATGGGACGACAAAATGAAGTGCGAAAACTAGTTTTCAGCTGCAGGCAATTACTTGAAGGCAGTTAAGGATAAGATGGAAATAAGGACAAAAAAGAGAAACAGCTAAAAGTTTTTTTTTTCTGTTGCACAATTGGGAATACATTAGATAAATGTATAGAAGATTATGAAATTGTTAAAAAATAATAATAAAATAAATATAATAAATAATAATAATATAAAAATCATAACAAAAAAAATAAAAATATAAAAGATAAAATATTAAAAATAAAAAAAAAAAAAATGTTAAAATAATTGAAAATGTACAAAAATAAAGCTCATTGATGATATATTTCACTATATAAAAATATACACATTCAAGTACAAAATAAATTTAAACACTTAAGCAAAAACAGCTCATAAATAAAATACTCAATGATAAACAATTTCTCCATTTAAGTATAAAATAAATTAAAAATATAGATAAGCTTAAACTAAAATGTATATACATATACTTAGTACTTACTAATACTAATTCCCCCTCTATCTCTCTCTTTCTCTTTCCAGGTAAATAACCTAAAATTGTGTCATGCAACGAAATGAACTTTGAAGGCTCACGTAAGCCAGGGCCATCTCATTTCTATCTAGCAAAGCGTTAAAACTCTCTAGAAATACGCCAAACAATTTATTTATTTGAACCGTGAACCCGGCAAAGCGAAAGTTGTCCAACGCCCGCGAAGAGCCCACAAATCTTTTTTGATGGCTGCAGGGAATTTCGATGCGCGGCACGCCTCGCACTGCCAGCCAATAAATGTCACTTGTTGGTGCGCTACCGGAAAACTATTAAAAAAGAATTATCACCTGGTGTGTGTTAAGGAGAGAGAGAGAGAGAGGTGGGCAGCTAGAAGAAGAAGAAGTAGGCGTCGTGTGCTAAGGCTCGTCTGAATGTGCCGCAATTAGAAGATGCCACGCACTCGAAATCCCCTTCCCCCCCAGAAAAAAAGAAAGGCGCGCGAGATAGAAAGAAAAAAAATGTGTAAACAAAACCAATTTTTTTTTTGTTGACACTCGCGCGTCAAAACGGAAGCAAATTCGTAAACAAAAGAGAATGAGAAAATGAGAGATTTGAAGAAAAGTTTACGCTTTCATGATTTTTGAATAATTTTGTACGTAATTTTTTTTTTTTCTGATTGTTGTTTAAGTTGATGGCGTTGACAGGCTCAAATGTTCGGCCTGTTGACAGCTGTTGGTGTTGCTGCGGGCGCACACTGGGAACGTTTGGCAATGGAACACGCGCACGCTACATGCGTGCCACAACATTTGTTTATGCTGCAGCGCATGCAACAGCTCAGGCAACGTGCAACGTAAACAATGCGTAGTACAGACAATAGGTGGGGCAAACGATGTGTGTACATGTGCGTGGATGTATGTGTATATGTGTGAGTGTGTGTGTGTGTGCTTGGTTAAAGAACAACAAAAACAATTGCACGCCCCATAATTAAAGCAAAACAAACGCATAAACTGTGGCGGGTGTTAAAAAGGGAAAGGGTAGAGGGAGGGGAGGGAGAGGTAAGGTTAACGCCATAAAAATCGAATCACGGGTGTCTTCAAAGCGAGAGCAACTTGTACAGTAAACACCTTGAAATTGTTGTTCATTAACAGGAAACGGTGTGCGGGCAATTAACACCCGGCCCGTGCTGAAAGCGCCAGAAATAGTTTCAACTAAACGAAATGCCATTCAATGGGATTTACGGCAAGCATTCACTCCACAGAGAGCCCAATTGCAATTCGATTACAATCAACTGCAATCAATGCCAACAAAAAAAGCAATAACAAGTGCAACAGACACACACACACACACACACACACACAACATACACGTAAATGTCAATGGCCCCACTTGAACTGGTGTGCGTGTGTGTGTGTGTGTGTGTCTGTTTGGGGGCGTTTCCGTGCGCTGCGATGCGGCAGCCCGCCCTTGTCGAGCCGTCAAATTGTTTTCCGGCTTTTGTTTTTCACTTGGTTTGTTTTTCTTCATTTTTTGAAGTTTTTTTTTCGGTTTGCGGTTTTTGAGTTTTGCTTTGATATGGCAAATGCGATTTTTCTTTTTTCAGCTTAAGTGTGTGAGCCTCGAATTGCCATAGCAATGTGTGGGCGTGGCACACAACTGCATTCCACTCTGATTTCCTTTTTTGGTCTACTTGTTCCATTCAATTCGCCAACGAAGAGCTTAAAGACTAAATAAATCTATCAAAAATCAGCTAATTGAATATTTGTGACAGAGACAGCGGTAGGGGTAGAGACAGTTGCAGGGGCAGGGGTAGGGCCAGGAGCTGTTGCCCAGTGAAATCAATTGACTTGCAACGAAAGCGCACCAATTGAAATCAAATGTTTTGTGGTTTGAATCAAATCCACAAAATATATTGTTTACATTTTTGTTGTTGTTTTCGTATGTAACACTGGCATAACAACATGAATCCAATGACAACAATGCGAGCTAACAAGTGTGTGCGGCGGAGGATAGTGATCGACTAGGACATATCCTAGATTGAGCAAAAAGTTGATATGGGAATATTAGAATTAGAATATTTTATATCTTATCTTATTTATATCTTATAGAGAGGGAGAGCAGGGTCACAAATTGAGGATCTCAGAAATATATATTCGGTTTATAACCATTTGATAAGCACACTGGAAACTATAAATATTTAGCTATGGCTACTTAGTCTTATAGTCTTAGTCTTTTTGTAAGCAAGAAAGCAGAAGGACCCATAGATCTATATCTATATATATATATATATATATATATATATGCTATATATTTATATAAATAATCACCCACATAGTATATTTGATATTTGATTTTTTATTTTTTTTATATTTTATTTTTAAATTATTTTAAGTCTCCTGCTCTCTCTTTTAAAATTTACATGGCTAAATTTTTAATCTCATAATACTCTCACTTAGCCACATTTCTAATTGGTAACTGGGTATGATACGAGCAACATGCATTTCGAATCGCTGTTGTTGTTGCTGTTGCTCTTGCTGTTGTATGCTGTCTGTTGTTGTCTGTTGTCCAGCTGGTTTGGTCAGAGCCAAGCCACAATCTGTTGCACACATGATTTCATTTTTATTTCCTATTAAAATCCCATAAAAATCTAACACAAATACTCGCAGCAACAACAACAACAGCAACAATAACAGCAGCAACTAACGGAAATATGTCAGGCATGGAAATTGATTCTAGATTCGCAATTTTTCGGATAAATCCCTCAATAAGCCGCACTCCACCTACACAACACTAAATTCGATTTGCGGTCTGCTGTTGTTGCTTTAATTGATATATGTGATTTCCAATTAATATCAAATGCAACAACGAGTGTCGTCCTTGTTGCAGTTGTGTGCATTTGTGGCTTTAGCATCTGGTAAATATTGCCCACAATTGATTAGTTGTATATGTGTTATAAATTCATTTGCTAGTTTTTAGCTAGAGATTCATTGGGTTTTGTTGTGCACTAAAGTAGTTGCTCTTCAAAGGTATTTGCTGGCGAGTGTGGTAAATAAGTGTATGTGAGAGAGTCTGTGAGTGTGGGTGTGTGTGTGTGTGTGGCTAGGTTATTATTATTAGGATCGAGAATTCGAATTGCAGCTGTTGCAATGCATAAGCTAGTAGCATTAGATTGGTAATTTAAATAGAGAGCCATAAATGTTATGAATATTTTCATGTATTAACGTAATAACGTAATGTAATTAACTCTGAATGTTGTGTGAGTAAGGGCAGGGCATATGTTGAGGTTGAGGATTATAACTTAAAGTATATTAGATGATATCGGAATATTTCATTGGTATAGATATGTTGAAGATCGCAGATCTTTAAATGTAATGACCAATGAAAAATAAACTTGCTTTGAGTATAGGTTATGTCTAAGCATCCAAGATATTTCGTCTGACAAATTGTCAATAAATATGCATAGACTATACAAGATCTTTACTTGGAGTGCACGATAAGAAAGATTTGAGTTTATGAAAGGTTGACTTACTTTGAATATATCATAGAAGCTCTAGTCTTAAGTGCTAAATACCCAAGACATTTCATTTAACATCCACAAATATGCAGGGACTATCTCTATGCCATATCAAATAGGATAGATTGGGTAGGCTAGCAGGAAGTCAGCATAGATATATTGAAGATTAAAGATCTCTAGTTGCTTACTTCTTTTATCTCGGAAAGATCGTTAATATCTGCCCAGCTTTCGCTTGGCTCGCTCTCTTGTTTGCTGTCTTCGACTACTTCTCAGCATTCCAATTCCGTTCACTGCAAGTTCTCAACTCAACACATTACCTGAATTCAGCTGCATTTCATCATAGCTGGAAATTCCTAGAGGCAGGCCCTCTTGATTAAACATTGTGCATTGCTTTCTTTATTTTCATTGATCAGCGCCTCTTGGTGGGCCATTGATAATCCCTTCAGTATGTTGCCAGACTGTCGTAGCTAAAAATACAATGGATTGTGCCCATCCTCTGCCACGAAATCAAAAGCATCTTAAGCCGTAGCATTTGCCAGCCGTAAAGCTTCCAAGTATAAACATGCCGTACGGCGACTCCAGTTGCTCCGCAGGCGGCAGCCTCCATCTGGCGGTGCTTGCAACCAATTTGTTGGCCCTTTGTGTTCATTATTCTTCATTATTTGTATTTTGATTGTGTTTTTCATTATTTTCTTTTTGCTCTCTTCTTCTTCTTCTTCGCACTGTTATTGTGTGCCCCACTCCGCCCAACATGAAGGGCTGCTCCAAGAGTTGTATATTTATTGATCGAACGCTTTGTTACACATTCGAGAGGCATGCCACTTGGCCGTTGCAGCAAGCTGACTAGCTACTGCCAAACTATTTATTATGCCCTAATTAGTCATCTAGCTGGGAGGGGCTGGTCCGGGCTAGTAGGGGCGTACGAGTGACAATTGTATAAAGCATCTATGTGTTGTTTCTCTAGCTGCATCTGTAGCAAACGCCCCGGCCTCTTATCAGACGCTGCCAAGAACGTCAGCCTCAACGTCAGTCGCCGTTAACAGTTCCGCTCTGGAACTGCCGGAATTGTTGCTTCGATAGACAGGCACAGGCACAGGCACAGCGGGGGCACCGGCTGTCTGCTGTATGCTCTGGATTCTCATAGTATTCAAGCTACCCTTTATCTCTCTACCTCTTCCCCTCCGTCTCTCTCTCTCTCTCTCTCACACACACGCAGTCTGTATCGGTGGGTGCTCTGGTATGTTTCATTTGCTTCACAAGTGGCTTCAAGTGCGGCCGCTGCTGCTGCGGCTGTTACTTCAGCTTCTTTTGCTGTTGTATTTGTACTTTTTGTTGCATTCTGTTTATGCATCTTTGTCGTCTGTCGTTGCATAGTTTCGTTCGCTTTGTTTACCCATCAATGAGAGCTGACAAGAAACATGCGACGACGCCCACAACAAACGAGCATCCAGTTGTGATTGTTTTTGTTCTCGGGCATTGTTGTTGCTGTTGTAGTTGGTGTTGTTGTTGTTGGTGTTGTTGGTGGTGTTGTGGTAACTCAGCTGCCAGCTCAATTTAATTTGCCTTAACATTCATTCCTGTTTACTTCTGTGAACCGCTCTCTTCAGTTTAATACTCGTTTCATTCGTCTTTTTCCTCATTTTTATGAATATGTTTATAAAATATATCCGTTTTGATTTGACGACTCGCTGATTGAAATGGGTTAACAAGATTCATTAGTCCGCTTTGCATTATTCAGAAATCAATTGAATTTCCTGCGCTCAATCAACAAAACTTGTTTCGAGGCAACGAAGCAGCCGACTGTGAATGATATAGATAGGGACTTTAGGCAAGTGTTAAGCGAAGCAGCAACAATTTTGAAAAATTAAAACTCTAAAAAAAAAAAAAGAATTATTCAGTATTGGAAAAAAAATCTCTCTACTCGAATATTGGATATTGCTGATAGTGTTAACAGAGAAAATCTATCATATACGTATCAGTTTTTACATCAAAATATTGTAGAGCTCTAAAATTGATTTTTGAATATTAAAATCCTAATCATATGTTAGATGAAAGTGACGAAAGAATAAATCTACAATAAATGGAGCTTATTGAAATATTGTACCAGCATAATATTTTCTTAGGAAAATTTTCATTAATTAACAATTTTTCGTAGAAAAATATTGCATAGGGAAATAACTAAAAATTATTACAAAATTATTATAACAATTCAAATATTTAATGAGATTTTAGATCAAAAATATTTTCTATGACTTTTACATCAACTTAGGAAGGCATCAAATTTAACAATTGTTTGTACTTCCATACACAATCCACTTGAACCAATTATTTTAAGCCCAAAGTACTCCAATCAGAGTCATTACCAATTCTGGAAACTAAATCAAAGAAGCCTAATAAAAAAATACCGCGCTAGATGACTAATCAAATTCTTTGCCCAACCCAGAAATACAAACAATTCTTGAGTATAGAAGAAAAAAAAATGCCTTGTCAGGTTTTTTTCTTCTTCAAAAAAAAAAAAAAAAAAAAGTACAGTTATACCAAACCCCAAATTCCGGTCAAATGAGTTCAAGTTCTTTATTAACGCTTTCCCAAAAAAAGAGAGAAAGACAAAAACAGCAAAAAGCGTAATTGTGTTCATTTGCTTGCGTGAGTTCATAATTAAGAACTCAACAAACAGCAATTGCGCAAAAAACAATAATAAAGCAAAGCAAAAAGGTAAAATACGCTGCATAATAATTATGAGAAAAAATAAAAGTAACTAAAAAGTTGAATTAATTATGAGGAAGAGCAAAAAAAAAAAAAAAAAACAAAAAACAAACAAACAAAACACACGGAATGTGCAGAAAAATATCAAATAAAAACAAGTAAAATTGTTGCAATCGGGTGCAATCGACTTCGTAATACCCGTACTAGTCTGAAACACAGATCTATCTGACTTACTCTGCCTCTAAAAGCGTAAGAGCTACAGACATAGGTACAGCCACAGATATACCACGCCCATATTCCAAATTTTCCGATTTCTTCCTTGACTATAGACAGACAACAGACAAAGCATGTCAAATCTTCCACAAAACCAATATACCCCATTTTTCCATGTCATTTAGCAAGCATAAGAAGAAATGAAAATAAAGTACAAACAGAAGGCATTTGTATGGGTTTCTTTGAAAAATATTTCTAAAGCAGAAACCGCATCTAAATTCAGTATTTATTTTCTCAAACAGTGCCAGCCAAAAGTTTACAGTTTTCATTGGCATTAATCAAGTCGCAATTAGCAGCTGCCAAAAGTTGACACACCCACTCTCTCTCTCTCTTCCCATCTGCTTCTCTCTTCATTTCGTATTCCTATTCCTCTTTTGTATGGCTTAAATTGTCGCTGAAGGGCAATGGGAACGTGACAGTTTGATTGGGACTCGAGACACATGTGTCTTTCACCCACTGTGTGGCGTTGCTATAACTTGTGGACGAAAAGTTCATTTAGATATCGATTATGCTATAAATAGATGGAACAGTGCGAAGCTTCTGTGTCCATATGTATTTACATAAATTAAATATGTATATAATTACATTTCTGTATTTATTTCTGATTTGTAACATATTGTAGACCAATCTGATTTGATTTGATTGATTGATTAACAGACTAAATGTCAAACATATTCAGTAATAGTTTACTACACAAATTGAGCGATTAAGTTGCTTACGAATTACAAACAGTTGACTGAGTGAGTGATTGATTGAGTAGGTAGCTGATTGCCTGACTGATTGACTGATGAAGTAGCTGACTTTCTTATTGTGTGACTAATTTAATAAACATGATTAACTGAGCTAATTGATAATTGAATTGATTGACTACCTGATTGATCGCCAGAATAATTGATTGAGACTGACTGACTGAATGATTGACTGACCGATTGATTGTACGGATGCTGCATAGCAGAGAATGTGGCATAGAATGATTGACTGAATGCGATTGGCTGATTGAGTGCCTGAGTATTTGATTGATTGAATGCCTTTGTGATTGATAGACTAGCTGATTGAATAATTGATTGCTTGAATGGTGGAGTGAAAGAGTGCATGTGTGAATGATAGGCGCTGTCCATGTGTTTGATTGAGTGACTTATCTAACGTTTGATTGATCAATCGACTGAATGACATATAGACTGATCTACTGATTGATTGGGTATTTGCCTGACTGATTGATTTAGTGACTGATGAGTATCACCTAAATATGCAGAAATCTTCAATTTCTATTTAGTTATCATACAAAATTAGAACAATCAGGTTGATTGAGCTCTACATAAAAATTACTTATCTTCCTTCAATTATTCTCACAAAAAGTGTATTCGCCATTAGAAATTGTGCTCAAGCTAGCAACTTAACTCTTTAAATTGGCACAAATTAAATTGTTTGTCAATCGTTGATTTTTGGCTGTGTAGGCGTTTCACATGTCTCAGAGCTCGCCGACTGAGCTCTCACCTATTAGACTCGTATTCAAGGTGGAACCGTCCGCCACTTCGGCTGCGAGTCTTTAAGCAATTTACTGCAATTTGCTGTTGCTCAGCTTTCGTCGCACTTGACAAATCAAGCTGAAGCGTGAAACGCTGCTTTTTTTCCAGCTTATATGCCATATATTTCTCTAGTTTGTTTGGCTGGCTAAATTTTGTTGTAAATACGACAAAACAATTAGAATTTAACTGGAGTGTGGAGTGCGAGAGGTTGGATAAGAGGGGGCGGGGCGGCACAGGAAACTTGGGCCATGTGCGCAATTCTCATGTAAAGAGAGAGAGAGAGAGAGAGAGAGAGAGAGAGAGAGAAATAGCAATTTATAGTAATTTTTTCTGTTTTTGGTTTGTTTTCTCATTTTTGCTGGCTGTTCGCATTTGCTTTTGTGTTGCTTTTGTAATTGCAACATAATTTGCTATAACACGCAACTTGTTGTTGTTGCTGTTGTTGTTTAGTTTTGTAGGTCTCTGGGTCTCGCAGCTGCTGCGCATTGCGAAAGCGAAGCATGAGAGCAAACTGAGCATGGGGAGGGGTCACGGGGATACTGGGGCCTGATGTGGCAGAGGCAGACGAAGACAATTACAAGCAATTAGAAATGAATTGCTTGAAAATGGCAACTTTAGAAACAATGCAAACAAAACTAAAGTTTCTGTTTGCCCCACTCTGTGTGCGCACAAAGGGCGGTGCGGGGCTGTTGCCAATGTATGTATGTGTGTGTGAATGAGCCTGTGTGTGGGTGTGTGTGTTATTTCTGAAAACATTTGGGGTGCCAAAGTCAAGGGTTTTGCATGAATTTGGTTTAAGTTTTAAATATCATAATTGATGCATCAAAAATGAAATTCAAATAAAATGCATTAAATAAAAGTTAGACGAGCAGCAGAAGTTGAGCTGGAAAACAGCTCAATGTGCTTTAATCTGCTATAATTAAATGTTAGCAATTATCTAGTCTTTAACATAAGCTGTTAGGTGTCTGCTTAACTGTTAATAATATGTTAATTGCAACTGTTCAAATCAACATCAGCCTATAACAGCATGGATCTGTTAGGCATGTTCATGTTATGAATCCATTTCACTAACTGCTAACATTATGTTAGCAGAAAATGTAAAATTTAAGAACATTTAGTTTTTCATTTTACATTTTATACATTTTATTAAATTTTCTTTCATATAATTAAAATAATCTGTCTACATTCTCAGCTCTATCTAACTACCAGCATTATGTATGTTTGCATCTCTCAAAGCCGAGCCAAGCCAGCATCAAATAAAAATAAGCAACATGCCACAGTGCATAAAATAGCTGAGTAAAGCATTTTGGTATTCTAGCTGCCTTTTTGGTATCTGTTTCATTTACACTGTTCAAAAAAAAAAAAAAAAAAAAAAAAAAGAGGATAAGCTGCAATTAGTTGCAAAATTTTGTGGCACATATTGGGCATGGCCCCAACGGCGATGCTGGTAAGCTGTGGGCGCCTGGGGGCAAGTGCTTTGGTGCAACGGCAACTGCAGCAGCCACACGCAGCTCGCCCTCTGCCAGACTCCTGCCAGCCAGATACATTTACAGATGTAGATACAGATACAGATACAAATGTGAGCACGGAAGACAAAAGGCAGCGGCAACACGAAAAGTAAATGTACAAAAAATGCAGCAAACTGTTAAATGGCAATGCGTGTTTCATTCGTGTTTGCTGCTCATTGTATGCACAATGAATGGCAACTTGTTGTTGTAGCTGTCCACAACAGCAACAGCAACAGCAGCAACAACAACAACAACAAATGAGCCGCAAATGTTTGCATTTGCTTTCTTTTTCTGTTTAGCTATTTTGGTGCATTTTCAACATTTTGCACATTTTTAAACTGGGCAAGCGTGCGTACACTTTTTGCACCGACTGTTGCTTGCTGGCTGTAAGTTATCAAATTGCTGTTGCAACTTTAGCTATTGTTGTTCTTGTTGTGTATGAAAACGTAATTAACAACATTTTCCAGTTTGTTTTTTCTTTTTCTTTTATTTGTTCCATTTTTATTTTACGCCCTCTCAAGGGAGTAGCCAAAGGGGGCGTGGGAGGCCTCGCCACGTTAGCCGCATGCCAACACAAAATGGCATAACCTATGGTCCCGTTTGTAGAAAATTTTTGCTGCTGCTGTTGTTGTTGCTGTTGCTGTTGCTGTTGTTGTTCTTGTTGCTGCCAGCAATTAAGTCACTTAAAATGCCTTTGCTCTAGACTCGTTTTTAATGATTAAGTTGTTGCTGCTCTTTTGCATATATATAGAAATGAAGAAGAGTAATAAAAGAGAAACAGCCAGCGAGGAGTATTTGACTAACCGATGCTCTACACAAACAAAGAGTTCTTCTCTAACCGATTCTAACTGTAGATGGAGATGTGACGAGAGTTTCAAAAAGTTACAACAATATTAATCGAGATCCAATGCAAGCCAATATACCCCATCAGGCCACATTCAATGGCTACATAAACTCAATTGAAGTGGATTGTCGGCTCTGCTGGGACGCTTTCTGGGCAGCTCTGATTGCACATCGAGTTAATAATAATAATTAATAAAAACAAAGCCGCAGCCCCAGCCAATTTTGGCTCCAACTTGAGTTCAACTACAAAAGAGTAGCAAAACGAAAAAAAAAACACACACACTCGAATGAAACGAATAAAAAGTGCACACTATTTCAATGCTCAATTGGTAGAGTTCAGGCCCTGGCTACTTAAAGGGGAACTGGCCACTTGAACCCCTCAATGACTGGCAGCAGCTACAAATTAATCTGCATAAAGCTCCAAATTGCTATACGCACTGAATATGTTTGGCTGCCCATTTGTTGGGCAGGGTCAACTTGGGGGCGCTACACGAGTAAATGCTATGAGTAATCGGGCAGTATTGAGTATGGGCCGACGTGAAATGAGTTCATGGTATTATAAAGATCAAATTAGAGCTACTTCAGATACGGAGAGGAAATAATTAGAGGCCCAATTTGCTATAAAAACGTATAACTAGTTGAGCTATTGGATTTAGTATTATTTGTAATGCTATGAGAAATGAATTGTTGAAAAAGTAGTAGTAGGTATAGTACAAATATTATTATAGTCAACACAATGTATCTGTAGTAAGTTTTAGGTAGTTATAGTGGTATAATAGTCACAGTAATTGCAGTTGTGCGAGAAGTACAACGAGTAGTACTAGTAGTAGTAGCAAAAATAGTAAGAGTAGCAGCAAAAATGAAAAGATAAGCAGAACTAGTATACTTAGTTAAAGAAGTAGTAGTAGCAGTAAAAGTAAAAGTGCAAATATTAAATATAGTAGTAGAAATAGATAAAGAAATACTGGATATATATGTAATAGTAGTGGGAATAGGAGTAGAAATATGTGAAGTTGTACTACAACTACTGTAGGTAGTAAGTGAAAATTGAGCAGTAGTGGTATAGGTAGAAATACTAAATATAGTAGTAGTAGGTAGTACAATTTAAGATATTGGAAATAGAAGTAGTCGTAAAAATAGATAAAAAGGAAGGAATAGGATAAATAGAAGTGTTATCTGTTTTAGTGAAACTACTGTAAGTAGTAGGAGAAAACTAAGTTGTAGTAGTAGAAGTCGAAGTACCAGATATAGTAGCAGTAGTAATAAAATCAGATTTACAAATACTAGATATGGTAGTAGAAGCAGAAGTACTATTCAATTATAGCGCAAGTAGAACGACTAAACATTTGAAAAGATGCTTATAGTAGTAAAAGTAGAACTCTAAATATAATCAATAGTAGTAGTAATTGAACTATGTAGAAGTCGAAGTAGTAGTGATAATAGTAATAGAAGTATTACTACTACACCTGAACAGAAGTAGTAATTGTAGTAGTATTAAATACTAAGATAATACTCCCTAGCATAGCATTATATCTATATATGCACATGAATATTTAACTGAACCGAACAAATTTTGTATTTTACTTACATATGTACATATGTATGCATGTCCCAAACGCATAAGATCATTAAGCTTTTAAATTTGTGCTTTGTTTTATAAAAGTTCCAGTTCCAGTTCCAGTTTCTCAGGGAATACCTTTATATCCCGCTGTTCATATGCAGATTAAGCGCTCATAAATACCTTTTCAGATGTTATACAACTCTCTCTTTCACTTCTCATCCAACGCTTATCTTTATGTCGAGCTCATAAATTCATTTGCCTTATTGTCAGTGGGCTACTGCTGTTCGTATTCTTTCCTTCTCTCTCCTAGTCTGTCTCTCTCTCCCTCTTGCTTTTACTCTCATTCACTCAGATCGTTTATCTGTCTATCTTAATGCTTTATGTGTGCAGCACGCATTGTTTTCAGCGCAGTCAACTCCCTCTCTCTCTCTCTCTCTCTCTCTCTCTCTCTCTCGTTCTCTCTGTCTCGCTTGCTCGCTTAAGCAGTCTTCATTCCTCATCAACGACCGCCGCACGCTTCACATGGCGTATGCGTAATTGTCTCAATTATTCACCGAAATGAGCCGCCATGTAATGTGCATGTTTGCATGTGTGTGTGTGTGTGTGTGTGTGTGTGTGTGTATGTATGTATTTATATGTTTGCAAGTGATTTCATATGCGCCTTGTCCGCAGCAATGCCAACATATACGCCTCCATCAACCCCCGTTCCTTCTCTGGTTCTATTCCACTCCCAGTCCCCTTTCTCTCTCTCTCTCTCTCTGTCTCTCTCTCCCACTCGCTCCACTTGCCGCTGTTTGCATTCGAAGCGCTGTGCACAAATTACATTTGTATGCATTTTGTGCACCACGCATTGCAATTGCAATCGCTGCATATAAATTGCGCCACAAATGCAAAGCCACAATAATTGTGAGGCGGCCACCCCCTCTAACTCTATCTCGCCTCCTCCTCCTCCTCCTCCTCGTGGTACGCTGTCTGTTCAGTGAGTCATTAATGCGCTCGCCTTGCCTGATGTCTATCTTTGCTTATGCATGTCGCTCGACTGCCTAAGGCCAAAGCCCAAGACAGAGCCGAAGCCGGAGCCGGAGCCGTTGGCCCGGTCCGGGCGTAGCAGACAGTCGATTTGGCATGTTGACGTTGTCATCGGCCAGCGTCGGCCGATCTGCGCGATTTATTAGTCGAGCTGTGCTTTACATTAAGCTGAAACGATAAATGCATACATGCACAGATACATATTCATGAGTGTGTCTCTGTGTGTCTGTGTGTGTATATGTGTCTCGGTTTTGTTGGCAATTTGTTGCATGCAACGCCTGCAGCCGCTGACCACCAGCTGTTGGCCTGTAATTAGAGCTACCAATTGGTATTGGCCTGGTCAAAATCATAACTAAACCTCGACTCCGATTTCGCATTTGATTTCTGCGGTGTTTGAGTTGATTGTTGTGGCTAATAAGCCATGCCCCCTACCCACTTGCCTGCCCTCAGGCCACAATTGCCTCTCGTGTCTTGTCTCTGGCCTGCAATTGATGAATTTCGTTCAATTTCCGTTGTGAATTTACGGCGCAAACACTAATAGGAATTTCGGACAGCGCCAGGAGGCCATAGATTAACAGTGAAAACTACATATGATAGAATAAGTGAGTATGACTTTATACGATTTTCGAGTGGGTAGTGTTGGGTGTATATGTCGACCGTATGTCATGTCCAGCCAGAGACTGAATGTTTTATTGTTGTCGAGCAGGTGTGAAATCTTAGGCAGACTTGACCACAGATCATAGACAATAAATAGCTAAATAGTCACTTGCAGCTCTAGATGTGTCAGTTATATGAAGTTGATGTGGACGGAGAGAATAATGCATAGAAAATAATATTTAAAGTTAAAGTGGAGCTACTTTAATATTAGCTGAGCAGTTCAAATTAAATACGAAAATTGTAAAATCTGTTTTAAGATATTAGTTAGTTAACAGTAGATGTAACATAAATGTTAACTGATTTACAGTAAAGGTAAAAATGAATAATGCCATTAAGATTGTCATTAATCGTAGCTCTATAAAAGCTTTTGACTTCAGATCTCTCATAATCAGGCACAGTTGTTATATAATCAAAAAGAAAGTACCCTAATGCTTAAACACACTTCAATATAAATATTAACATAATTAACATTATCATAAGCACTAACAGCCAATTAAAAATAAATATTAACATTAACATCATCATGTTCATTAACAGTCTATAGAACACGTTTTACAAAATGTTAGCGCGCTGGCAACATTTTTAATTGAACATAAATAGTTTTATAATTTACAATATTTATCGAATAACCGAGTGTCAAAGTAGCTCATTATTATTATTGGTAATGAATTGATTTTTATAGAAATGAAAACAAACGTGCTTCACATTTTTATGGCCAGGCGGAATGACCTCGGGATAAAAGCAATAAAAACAAACAGCGACTACAATAACAAAATGCAATAATTAAAAGCTAATTAAATGTTGCCTCTAAAACAAAACAAAAAAAAAAACAGTCAGCTCTATAATGCTGTCAGGCTGGTTGCTTGTTGAAGGAGGAGAGTTTATAAAACTTTCACAAGAGGCGCCTTGAGGTGAGCCACAAAGGCTTGGCCCATAATTAAAACTAAATATGAAATTATTATCACGCGCTAACATCTGACAAAGAAGAAGAAGAAGAAGCAGCAGCGAATGTCAACATTGGAAAATATAATATTAAAAAAAAAAAAAAAAGCGAAAATTACTTTCGCTCCGATAATATGCAGCAACTGGGCAACTGCAATTTGCATGTTCGAGCAGCTGACAGCCGCTAGATGGCGCTGCGGCAATCAATCTAATTACTGTCAATGGCGCCTTGGAGGTGCAGCTCCTCTGTGAAAGAAAGCAAAAAAAAAAACAAAAAACAAAAAAAACAACGAAATGAAAATGAAAACTGAGCCAAGCAACTAGCCGGCGCACTCACTCCAATTAGCCAGCCACGCCCACTGGCGGCTGTCGCGCTATTATGGCCAGTGTGGCATTCATGTTATTGGGTCGCATTGCGTCTGCTGTGCGAGTGCATTCAACTGGCGGCTGTCAACTAAATTGGAAAGCCCACATCAATTAAGCCAGCTGCTGCAAGAGTTGCCTTAAAAAGCCTCCGAGATCCGCCCGGACTCGGACTGAACTCAACTCCACTCGGGGGGCCATTGGCCATTCATTGGCCGCGACTGCTGCTTGGCTTTGGCAATTAATTTATGAGCTCAGCCGCAGCTCAGCTTTCACATCTGGCCATAGATAAGCCAGGCAGGCAAGAGCCTGCCTGCATTTGAATTGGTATCCAAAGTCTGCTAAGCTCGTTGGAGCTGTCGTTTCTGGTCTCAGTCACTTTTATGGCCTTTAGTTGCTTTGCTTTTTATTTTTATGATGATGCCCGCAGCCATGCTGCAGAGTGTGGCGAGGGCTGCCGGCTGCTTGGCTAACTAACTGCAACTGCAATTGCAACTGCATTTGTGCAGCTGTAAGCCATGCTAATCCCATCCAGCAGTTTGGCAGCAGTGACCAGAGCTCGGCTGGCTCATCAAAGTGAAAGGGTTTTGCTGGCCGCTAGCCAATGGGCAACAACGGCACTATGAACAGGCAGGCACAGCCACACCTGCACACACACACACACACACACACACACACACACACGCATACACTCGCACCTCTGCAGTGGCTGCACCACAGTTTGGTGTTCGCTTTGCATTTGTTTGTTTATTTGTGTTAACCTATTACACGTTGTAGCGCCCCTCCCCCTACCATCCTTCGGCCACCCCCTGGTCATCTACCTTCATGGCAAACGTTTTGACTGTTTTGCTATTGCTGTCTAATCCTCTGCAATTTTGATCGAAGCTGCAAAAACATAAACAGCTAACCAAGCTAGCACAGTGCTTAGGCCTTTATAGTGCACACCGAATTCGAAATACTCTAGGGCAAGGCATGGGAAAACATTGAATATGAATTTTATAAATATCCAAAAAGTTGCCCTAAAATATTGATTAATTTTTCCCCATAGTTCCATTCCATGCAGTTCCATTCCATATTGTCACAAAAACTGATTTTTAAGACTTTTATCTCTTATCTCTAGTAATAAAATATTAAAACTTCCCTGGTCAATACTTTGCTCTGTAAATAAGTAATACTAAGTAATACATTTTGTTCCACTTTCTATTCTGCAATAATCTGAGTTTCATGCCATTAAGCTCCATTCCATATTATTCCAAGGACTGCTAACGAAGCTTTCATCATCAAATTAATTGTGTATATCATTCTCTTTTATAGAGAAATTCAAGGATATGTATTTATTTATTATTTCACAATTTCAAACGACATTTTTAATGTTATCTTTTAAATGTCTCGATGTATACATTTCTTAACCAATATACTTAACGTTTATCTTCTACACAGACAGAATTTATGTTTTATTCCCCTTGGCAACTATTTGTTATCTACGAATGTGATAAAAACCATTTAGGCATTTATATTGTAAATCCTAAAATCGTTAGCCATTTCCGAGCTTTTTGCTGCACTCTCTATCTCAAATCTGACTAGATTTTAGTAGTTGTCTTTCGTTTTTATTTTGTATTCCTTTTGTTATCTTTTTTTTTTTTTTGGGTTTCTTTTCGTCTATTTGAACATCCTGTGCATCGCAAGCGGCATGAGAAGCCCATAAAGCTCGCTACGAAATGCAATTCAAATTGCAAAGCCAACACGCCAGGTGGCGCTGCTGTTGCTGCTGCAGTTGTAAATCGAGGCTGGGCGTGGCACAGGTGGAGAAGTGGCTACCTTTTGTTGGGCTACACTGGCACGTCAGCCAAATGCTGCTCCTGCTGCTGCAGAACTCTATCTCCCCCCTCCCCTCTCACTCTCTCAGTTTTTCATACCAAAAGCAACACGGCCTGGCAACACTTTTTGGTGTGGCTTTCAATTTGGCTGCCTTTGCAGTTACTTCCGTTTTTGCAATCGCTGTTGCAATTGTTGTTGTTGTTGTAGTGGCTGCCGCCGCTGTTGTTGTTGCTGTAAAGTTTGCCATTTCCGGCGCGCTCATGCGTATAATTTTTGCTTGAGGCTGTCGCTGAGCACGAAACAATACGTCCAAAAAAAAGGGGGCCAGCAAACAAAAGCAAAAAAAAAAAAAGAAAAGCCAAAAAAAAAAACAAAAACCAAGCAAAGCCAACGTGACGTATGCGCAATGTACATAAAAGAACTAAAAAAAAAACAATAAACAACAACAACGAGCACGACAACAACAACTGGGAGTGGATTTTCGCCCAGTTTGAAGTTCGAAATGTGCGGCTGATATCTGGGGCAGGTTTTAATTTTATGCAATGCAATTGAGTTTTTGTCTCAGTTTGGCTCTGTTTTTTGCGAGCGAGCGCAAGAGAGAGAGAGAGAGTTGGAGCTAGATAGAGCGAGTGGGAGCGGGCGGATGGTCCAGGGGCCGATTACATTTGGCTGCTGTTCGTGGACATTTGGCTTAAAGCTTAAATTATGGCTTACACATTGACAATCGTCACATGGTCACAGAGCAATGAAGAAAGAGAGGGAGAATGGTAGAGATGGTGGATGGGCGGCAGGCAGAACAATGAAGGCGCAGGACACAAGACTGGACTCGCAATCGCACTCGGACTCAGCTCAATGTTTATGGCCACGGCCATGGCCAGCCAGGTTGGCTGCTTGCTTCATTGTTGTGTGCGCGCTTTTGTTCGTGCCCATTGGGCAAAAAAAAATAAAAAAAATAATAAAGCCAGCAACAATGCACTCAAACCGCCCCCGCCCACCAGCCAGCACCAGACTTGCTACGTGTTAAAAACTGTGCACAAAAATGTGCATTTAATCAGGCAGCAAGGCAGGAGAAGGCAGAATGCAGCCATAACAACAACGCATAACAACTCGGACCAGAGATTAAGCTCCCACGCTGCAAAGGCAAAGTGCGTTTATTTTTATTTTTTTCTTTTCCCTCGAGTTTTTTGCTGCTTTGCTTTTCTTCTATATATTTTTGCTTTGTGCAGACACTTGAAGTTTATTTATCTAACTTTTGCATCAACACGCAGCGACAAACTACCGAAACCTCAATGCAATCAAGTTGCATAGACTGCGTCCAGGCATGCCACGCCACCTGCTGTTGTGCACATGCCACAACAACAACAACAGGCTGCACGTAGATCTCGTTATGAACTAGCACTTTGCCCCGGGCCCTGTTCACGGCCATAGCTGCTTGGAGGTCCCATATGCCTCATAGCCATTGCTTATTGTTAGATTATCCCGCGGCGCACTTTTGCGGTTGCCATTCCCATTTCGCATAACTATAACAGAGCTGAGGCCCAGTGCCAGTGCCAGCCCCGCATTCCCGTTCCCATTCCCTCCATTCCTTGCGCAATCACTAACTCAACTCAATCCCTCGGATCGCTACCGAGCGTCGGCGCATTAGGCAATTTCTTGCAGGCGCTTTACACGATTTACTTTTCCATTTCGAATTCGAATCTCGAGCCATGCAAATTGCTGTGCGGCACAGGGAGTCCACAGAACCAACCACCAAAAAAATATATATACATAAGAATAAAATTGTAAGGAACGAAACAAATAAGACGCCAACATGGCCACAATGAGGCCAATGATGAGCTACAATCACGTACGATGGTTGTCATTGGGATTTTGTTTTTCAATATCAATTTCCAATTTATATTTGTAATGCAAATGAGTAAGCGATGTGCTAGCGATACATTTTTATACCCTGAACCCATTGTAAATGGGAAATCTGGGTATAATGGTTTTGTTAAATGTATGACAGGCAGAAGTCGATTTAGCCCTGTCCGTCTGTCCGTCCGGCCGTCTGTCCGTATGTTTGAACGCGTCGATCTCAGAAGATATAAGAGCTAGAGACTTGCAATTTTTTTCCTAGGTCCGTGTATATCGAGTTTTGCTTTAAATATCGATAACTTGCCCCGTTATTTTGTTATCGATTAAAAAATTGATCGAAAACCAGTAATAAATTTATATCTGCTACATCTTTAAAGCTAGACTCTCCAAATTTTTTATGTATACTTATATATCTTTTTAATGTAATGCATTTTATTCAATCATATAAATTTATCACCAAGGAAATATATTTGTCAACAAATCCTTAAGTTGAAGTATCGATATTTATCAAATAATATTGATTTGTTATCAGTTTGAATTTATATTTTCATAACTAACCATATCAAAGATGAGATTTGATGAGAATTGTCGTATGTGTTCTTCCACTTGGTTTTCCTAATCCCACTGTAAATATACTTTACACACGCAACAAGACACCTGCACACACCCACACACACATACACACACACACCAATGCACACCTATAGAGACATTCGCAACACATTGAGTTGGCTTCCTTCGCTGCACTTAATGCACACGCTTCAGGGAGTTTATTGAAAACTTTGTCGTGGCAAAAGCAAGTGGCTGGCATTGTAGTAGGCCGGAAGGGGAGTGTGAAGGAGTGGAGTGGATACAGGAATGGTACACACAAAAGACAGGTATTATATGTACGCTGAGCATATTTGGTTGCTCGCCTGAGCAGGTTGTCGGCATCGGCATCGGCATCGGCGTTGCCGCTTGAATGCTGACACAATGCAGCACGGACCACGCGATTGCCTTGGCTCTATTGTGTCGGCAGCGATGCCACCGTCTGCCCAACCCTCCTAGTCCCATTCCATACAGCTGGTAGCCAGGTTCTGGGCTCTGTCGCGCGTCTTAAGTAGCTCAGCGCTGGGGCTATATCCCGCGATACTGTGAAACGATTCGGTTTAGAGATCTTATGAATGCGAAGCATGTTGATAACGCGTTTGCAGCCCGTTCCATCCGTTCACTGGGGATGCGCGGTACGTGTTCAGGACACGTTATGGTCATGCCAAACGGATGATGATGGCGATTATGAAGATAGCTGCAGATGCCAGAGATGCAGATAGAACGCCCGCGCATCAAACTGCCAAAGGAGTTCCCTTATATTTTTTTTTCTTCTGCTTCTCTCCATTTTCCTATTGATTTCGAGTAAAGTTCTCGACTCGAGCTAAAAGCAAGTGAAAACGGAAAAAAAATGAAACTACAACCCGTTTTGGCATTGTTCGCCAAACGGAATGCTGTGGCCCTTCACATTGTCTGTCTGTCTGTCTCTCTCTCTCTCTATCTCTATCTCTCTGTCTCTCTTAGGACAAAAAGTCGAAAGTCTGAGCTCTGAAGTGATTGCCTGCGTATGGGAATTGAGCGCGAAAACAGCTTCATTATTTAAAGTACTTAGAAGTCGGGCGGCAGGCAGGATATGTGCAGCCCAAATTGAGCTGTGCATTGTGCCAGGCGAGAGTGAAAACCCCAAATGGAAATTGCCTAAATAATTTGTATGCCCTGGAGAGTTCGAACCGCCTCGACTGGCAAACTGAATTGGTTAAGTGCAAAAGCGAAAGAGATCAAGTTTGTACTTGTTGAACTTTAAGGAAGTGACATTTTTTCGAATTTGTCAGCTTAGTGTTGGTAAACGGCTTGAAATTGGCTTTAATGTTGGCCGGGAGTTTTGTAGAAGTTGTGAAAACCTCTTTAAGAATATTAATAAAATGTAAAATTCCGTACTCGTGCTGTGTCTAGTGCTAAGCTGCTGTTACTATAGCGGAAACGGACTGTTAATCACCTGTTAATGTACTTAAGCGCTGTCGTTATTGTTATCTATGTTTTTACTGGCATTTCTACAGTTATTGAAAACTCTGCTGTAGTTTTAATGTCTGCACTCACTGTAATCTCTGCTAATGCCGTTATTACTGCCCGCACTTTATAGTTACAGACTCCGACAAAGCGTTATCTGACCAGACATCAACCTTAAATGTTTCTGCACATTTCTGCACATGGCCTCAAATCGAATTCCACAGAGCTTCCTGAAGTTCATCAATGCAAATCCCGATAGCATATTTATTAACAGTTTTGTTTTATGTTTTTTTCTTCTTTTTTGCATTTCCCCATAAACATGCACAATACCCTAGCAGCACACAATTGTCACGGTGCATTATTAAACTTCATAACATTGCATTTGCCATAGAGAGCGAGACAAACTAAAAAAATATGCATGTAAATCGAATGCATGACGAAATATGGTGACAGACGACAGAACCAGAACCAGAACCAGAAACACAACCAAAACTCAAACCAAGCATCGGCTGCAGCACACACAGCTCAAATCCGATCAAAGGCTGAGAGCTCCAAGTTGAGAGACAGCGAGATACCCTATGGGGGAGTCACTATCAATTATGAGTTAATCAAATGGTAGAGCTATGTTATAGCAATGTTAAAGCTATGTCAAATTTACTGTTAGCTGCAATGCTAATAAACATTGGCCCAAAATGTCAGTTTAATCTTTTTATAGATTTACAAATGTTAATCCTCTTTTACTTTATCCAAATATTTGTGCAGGGTATTGAAAATAAAAAGCTTGAACAAAATACTGGCTAGCAGAGAATTTGTCAACGCTGCAGGAAACCGGAAACTAGCAACAGTTGTTGTTGTCGTTGCTGTTATCGTTGTTGTCGTTGCTGTCATGCCTGCTGCCAGAACTTTATTTGTAAGGCCCAACCACCCCCAATATGTATATATAATGTATATGTGCATATCTGTATGTATGTATATGTACCACACCTTATCAGCCGAGCGCGTTAGTTTTTTGCTCGCGGCATTTGGACTATATTTTGTTGTTTTGCTTTGTTTGTTTGCAAACGTTGAAGGTTCAATGTACCTGAGCAGAACATGCAGAATGTATGTAAATTACGCCATAATATACACATAAACACAGACAGAGAGAGAGGGAGAGAGAGAGGGAGAGAGAGAGGGAGAGACGATAGAACAGAGAGGGCAAGCAGCTGTGATGTTAAGTGTAAAAGTTTCTATATTAACCACCTGTGGCACTTTTTTCTTTTCTATTATATTTTTTTTATCTCCCCACTTGGCATATTCACGCAAAAAAAAAAAAACGCGCGCAAAAAATGGCAAACAACAACAACAAAGAGTGTTTATTATGTGTCTACAATGTGTGAGTGTGCGTGTCCGTGTGTGTAGTTACCTAATGGGGCATATGTGCGTTAGACTATATAATATTTAAGTAAATAAACGCTCCTCTCTATGCCTTTCCTCGTGAAGGCAAACCCCGTGAAATTTGCAGCGAAAAATAAGTTGCTTTGACATGTGAGGACTTCAAAAAATATAAAAGTCACTTGCCACAGGTTTTTCTTTAGTAATTTTCCATATTTTCTTGGCTGCTTCTTTCGCAGTTGGGCGCTGGCTGGATGACTGCATTTGCATAGATAGAACAGTGAAATGAATAAGACATGAGGCAAAAACGAACATCCTTTGTGGCTGGTCGCATAAGTATAGATAATAGACACAATGAGGCAAACAAAGTGAACTCAATTGACAGTGAAAAGCTGAAGACGAGCAGCAGTTGATGGGGCAAAAATTTCAATAATGAAGATGGGAATTGAAAATATAATTATGCATTGAATATTTTAACTGAGAAATTCTTGTGTCTATTTTATTTATGAATTGATAATGAATAGAGATCTTCAACAAAAACATTGTTGGAGAAATTATCGATAAAAAGGTGATAGAATCGATATAATTATCGTTTTCGAATTTGTTGCCTTTTATACAAACTAAACTAATTTTTGTTTAACCTTCTTTCATTTTCAGGTATGTAATCTGAACATTTTGATCATTTTGAGTCGTTGACACAGGTAAATTTAGTATATTTAAATACCATAAATTTGATAACTTAATCTAACATAGCTGCTAAATGCGGCACTAAGAAACTCCGACTAAATTGTTGCTGAAGAAAAAAGAACGTGAAAAGAACAGCTTAAGCTCAAGAAAAGATCTGTAAGAAAGACAACAACAAAAAATCAGACTTGAAGTTTCACAAAAAAAAAAAAAAAAATTATTTAAAAAAAAAAATTGTAAAAGCAGAGAAAAATTGAGAGAAAAAGAAATAAAAAGTCTATTTATTTTGAACGACTACGAAATACTCGTTCAAGAGCTAAAACTTGAAGATAGAGAGAGATAGATGAAGACCGAGAATGAGAGAAAGAGAGATACTAGAATAGCAAAATAATATCTTACATGATTGTAAATACAATACTTATACTTAAATATTAATTGTAACTAAACAACTTATAAAAGAGAGGTAACAAAGGGTATATAAGAGCCAGGTCTTAGGCAATATCTAACGTGAGCTGCACAAATTTTCAAGTTCCACTTTCACAGTTCACACTCGTATCCCCCACATAAAAAAGTTGAGCGTGTATAAAACTAAAAATATTAGACATTGGCCAGCTGGAGCGGTCTGCGCTTTATGAGCCTGCAGGGCGTTTGTCTGCTGGCAATTGGGTCAAGAGGGCCATAACGGCAGCAGTGGCAGCCGCCGCAGCAGCGCCATCTAGCGGCGCTAAGCGAATTACGAATGAAGCGCATAACTGAAAGTGGCATCAAAACGGAAACGCACTAAACGCAATCGTGTTCGAGAATGGCCCAGAGTCCGAGAGCTGCATACAGAGTGCAGGCCAAACAGCTTGCAATTAAAATGGGGCCAAAGAATGCCTGAACAATGTATGCCAAAGGCAACTAAATACGGGCTGGCTATTGCTGCTGCCTTGTAAGTTCAGGTGTCTGCAAATGAAATTAGAAAAAAAAGAAAAAACACACACACACACACGTGTACACGGACACACCTTCGATTGCTCCACTCCACTTGACCGTATTAAGCCGTGCCGTGCCGTGCTGCAGCTGCAATCGCGGCCCAGAAACGTGCGACCATTCGAGAGTCAGCGGGTCGCTATAGCTGGTCATGACTGTGCAAGCAAACACACACACAGCGACAGAGACAGAGTCTTTCTACGTACATATGTACATGCTCTATAGTTATAGCTTTCACATTCCGGCGCTACACTTGACCAAGTTAACTGGCAGTCGCTGCTGTTTGGTCTCGGTCTCGCTTGGTCTGTTGCTCTGTCGGTCTTTGGTTCTATTCCCGTCTGACCACTTAGCCAAGCAGCTCGAAGCCACTTTCCCAACACACACACACACCAACACACACAGAGATACAAATACAGAGGCCAACTGACTGCAGTTTATTGGATTCCATTCAGCGGGCCTCAAAACTCTCTCAACTGTCGCCAGTGCTGCTTCGTTTATTTTTGGCTGTGTGTGTTTTTGTAACTATTTGCTAAATATTTTAACATCTCTGCGCTGTCGCGCTTCGGCTCATGGCTTTAATGAAAAACACTCGGAAAACCGTAACTGCTTTTGTTCTGGCCAAGTTTAGCGGAAGCACTACGCAACAGCTAAACATTTGCGCCAGCCAGGCGGGCGGGCGCATGGGTGTGGGCGTGGTTGCGGTCTGTTGGCCATTTGACACTGTCGCAACCCTTTGTTGGCATTAAGCGAACCATCATCGATGCGACGACTGGCTCGAAAAACACCAAATAGTCCTTTAGCGTAATTAAACTTTGGTTTGGCTTTGCCGCCCAACCAAAAGCGTTGCCAACATTTTTCATGGCATCGATTTTGAATTTTTGCTGCGGCTGCTAATGAACAGCAAATTAGTTTGTGCATACTAAAAGGGTGTCAAAGGCTGAAAGGAATATAGAAAATATGAAGACATTAATTGGATACAAATTATATAAAGGCTTTACTTGATTACTGTTAGCGGCGTAAGGGGCAGAGTAGCTTAACAGTGCTATATTTGTGTTATTGCTTTAATTTTTTACATCGATGTTAAGCTCAACATTATTGCATTATGTTCTTAATATTGACTGGCAAATTGCCAGTCTGGCAATCAATATAACATAGGCATGTTAAGTATAACAGAGCTATGTAGAGGCTGAGTTGAGCCTCCCTGTTAAGAGAGACTCACGTGAGCTAACATCACAGCTCAGTTTTTGTACAGCGCTCTGTTAACGAAAGCGCTCTGTGAGCTAACAGAATCTCAGACTCATGTCAAAGCTGAGCCTGTTGAAGCTAACAGAATGGTGCTTCCTGGATCATTATCATGCATATTAATACATATACATGTTTGATACTTTTTTCAATTTGTTACTTACTACAAAATTAATCTAAAATCTTGCTTCATCCTGCAAATTTCTTAAAGCAATGCCTACAGCAATTTCCATTGCATGCATCGCAACCAAATCAAATCTTGTCTTAAGACCAAGCCTAAAGCTAGCTGACAAATTACATAATCAGAATATTAATTTAACCCCAAACCTAATGCAGGCAATGTTACAGTCATTAATAAAAGTCGCTTACACCAAGAAAAATAAACCTGAAAAAAAGAGGAAAAATTGTAAAAAAGAATAATAATAATAAACAAGAAGACAAATGATTAGCTATAAATTTGTCTGCGAACGGGAAGCTGAAGCAAAATGCAAAGTCTGTGGGAACAACAAAGAGCAAAAGCGACAGATGAAACAAATTGACTTTCACTTTAATGATGTCTTTAGCAACGAACACATAAATTAATAAACATAAAAACACAAAATGAACATTAACAAATCTAAAGAGAAGAAAATGAAAAACAGTCACGAATCGTGGCCAAAGCCCAAGCAGCTGACCAAAGCGCATTCACATTTCCCGCGACGAATGCAGCTCCAAGTGCTAAATGGCCTTTCGAAAGACTTTCAAATTTAACATACACACACACACACACACACACAGTGAATGCATGTGTGTCTGTTTGTTTATTATATTATAAAGAAAAGCTACATAGCAAAACGAAATAAAAAAAAAAAAAAAAAAAAAAAACGATACCATATGCAATCGGGCCATGACTTTCAATGCTACTGCAGTCAAGTCAAGTACAATCAACATGCAACATACAACATACAACATGCAACATGCAAATGCTGCCAGCTGCCTCTTAGAGTCTCTCTTGTGGAGTCATGTCGTGTCGCTCAACCATAACGATAAGCCAACAGCTCCATAGCGTAAAAGTCTCGCCTGTCAGCTCATCCTCTGCTGACCCCAAAAATCTGGGTCAACTGGGCCCGTGGACGCGCCTTTTATAGCCAGAGTGAAATTTTTCGCGCTTTGATTTCAAGCCTCGCTCCCTCTCTCTCTCTCTCCATCTCTCTCTCTATATATAAAATATTGATCTATGCACTTGGCTTCTATTCAGATTTATGACTCTTAATTAGCTGAATAGTTTCGCTCGCCGAATGCCGCATGCAACATTTGATTTAGGCCCGTGGCAACAGCCACAGTGACAGCTGTTGAAATGGCTGATTGCTTCCGATAAAAATATTAAACAATAAATTAAATAAATTAATAAAATAAATGCGTGACAACAAACAAATATTTTACCATTATCGATAGCATTGTCAAAAACCTTGCAAAATAAGTAAATAAACACGGAAGTGAAATTTATAGAGAGCACTGGGCTCAGCTGGCAGATACCCTGTAGCAGGCCTTAGTACAATAATATAATATAAGCTGGTGCTGATGCAATTGAATTGCATGCACAATGGCGACCTCTAGCGGCAGCTGACATTGTCAATGCCTTTAGCTTTTGAAGTAGTTCAGATAAGAGCTAATTGTCAGCTTTTAGCAAATTTATTTTCAAATATTGTTTAAAAGTCTTTGCAAATCACATTTTATTTATTTATTTATTTTATTTTATTTTATTTTATTTTATTTTTTTTTTTATTAATTAAATATATGTGCATCAGTACACAAAGTATAATAGGATTATAGCTCAAATGATATAGAATATTTATGGAGAGCATGAAGGCAATCCGCTGTGAGCACAGTGTATACTCTAACCACACATTATTTACAGGGTATACGCCGTTTATAGTTAAAGCTGTTGCCGGAAACGTTTTGCAGGACAACGACAAAAGACAACGAACAACAGCAAACAGCAACTACAACAGCTTGAATTTTGTGTGTGTGTGTATGTGTGTGTGTGTGCATTTCGCATGCATTTCTTTTCACTTTTTTTTGCATTGTTGCCATTTTTATATGCATAAAAACTGAACAAAAAAACAAGTAAGAAGGCTCCAGTCGAGACTGCTCGACTAGGAGATACCCTGAACCCTCCAAACTGATATACTAATCATTCTGGACTTCTTTTATGCACACATACATACACATGCACGTATAAGCACGCGCTCTGATAACTGCGCAGCTAGCAGCGGCTGCGCTTGGGCTGCACTGCAGTGTGGGCAATATTATGAGAATTTATTTGTTGAATAATTTCTTTTGTAGACATACGATCTTAATGAAACTTTTAGAGCGTAATCATATGGTTAAAATGTGTGTACATTCCAAAGCACAAGTCTCTAGTACTTGAAATGCGTTTTTTACAAATTGGGGGCGAAGGGGGCGTGGTATCCAAAATCTGTAAATTACAAAATCTTTGTATCCATTAACTTTATATACAACGCAAATTTGAAGTCTCCAGGTCTAAAAGTGTTCAAAATAAGCAGAAAAAACAATGTCGATTTTTCGATTATTCTCGATAAAAAAGTTATCGGATGAGTTATCGAAAAAATAAAGCAAACTTGTACTGCCTATGGTATACACGAGTATGCATGCCAAATTTCAGCTCTCTAGCTCTTATATCTTCTGAGATCCTTTTGCTCATACGGACGGACGGACGGACGGACGGACGGACGGACGGACGGACAGACGGACAGGGCTATATCGACTCAGCTCGTCGTCCTGATCAAGAATATATATACTTTATGGGGTCTGCGATGATTCCTTCTGCCTGTTACATACTTTTCACAAAACCATTATACCCTGATTTCCCATTTTCAATGGGTTCAGGGTATAAAAATCTATGCAATCTTATGAAATTTGGCTTCATGACAGTTGCCATTCGGCTTTAGGGCAGCTTGTTGGCCATTGTTGTTGTTGTTGTTGTTGTTGTTGTTGTCATTGCATTATCATTTTGTTGCCTGAGTGCACCTTAAATAATCGTTGCGTGTGTGGGTATGTGTGTGTGTGTGTATTTGTGAGGGGAATGAATGCCTTACCTTGACTGCGGCAATTTTTATCAAATTTTTGTTGCTATTGTTGTTGTTGTTGTTGTTGCGCCAGCTGCTCCACGACGTTGATGAGCTTTTTATGGCCGGGTCATTAGGGGGCGTGGCACGCAATAGCTGCTGCAACAGCCAGCAGCAGCAACCTCATCTTTTGTCTTGCCTGCTGCCATAGCATTACCATCATCATCAGCATCATATTGCTCTGCTTCTTCTGCTTCGTTTCTGCTCATCTGCTTTGCTGTGGTTACTTGCATCTTGATGTATCTTTGGCATTGTGGCAACCAGTTGCCTTTGAACCGGTTTCTGGGCGTGGTTTGCGTGTGCCAGCAATTTGCTCGAACGTTTAACGATCTGTTTATGGGCCCCAAATACAATAGTTGATTTGCCCTCAAAGGCGCAAAAGGGTTCCCTACACATACATACATACATACACTGCATTACTGTACCTACATATACCTTTGTCCACTTAAGCCGCAATCAGCTCCTCGAAATCTAGCACAAAACTCCTTATTTTGTTTGTGCCCTGGCATATTCAAGTGCATTGGCCATGAATACAGCATAATAAACAAACAAACAAGCAAACGAAAATTCATTTTCATAGCATCTACGAATGCTATTCATACATTCAGATGAAGCACTCGAAACACAGCACAAAATAAAAGAATCATTCAACAATAAGAAACAACAGCCCGGAATGGTTCCACTGAACTAGTCCGTCACTCAGTCAGCTCTACAATAGTTCATTTTACTCCCTTCTCTTGCTTTCTTTACTTATTTGTGTTTACTTTCTTTTGCTTTTGTCATAGTCACTGCCAGTAGCTTTGTTGTTGTTGTTGCTGTTGCTGTTGTTGTTGCTGCAGACGGTAGCTTGCATAAATATTATGCGCTCATCTATTATCACTTGATCTCTCTCTCTTCTTGTCTCTCTCTGCCCGGCAGAGAGAGAGTGTCTGCCGTTAATTCAGTTTCCAAGAACGAATGCCGAGCCTAAGCCCAGGTCACTCTGCCTCTCTCTCATGCCGTCTCGCTCGTACCTTCTAAGCTTCTCAGTATTTATGCACTTTTCACAATTAGTATGAACTGTAAACGTTACAGTTATGTTTTGTTCCTCTTTTTGAGTACACTGCGCGACAAGAGTTTAAGACGGCAAAGTGATTTTGTCTTGAAGAAATTTATAAGCAAATGTCGAATAGTGTTTTTTTTATTTATTAATATTATTTTAACATTATTAAAAATATATTCACGTATGACATTAATCGTTTTTTTATAGCACAGTGCATTGCTAGAGTCTCTTTGGATTGCTTTGAGCTACATTTTCTGTTACGCTCGATTACAGCTATAAAGCCTTTTGCCTCCACTCACCACCTGCACCAACCTGCACCACGGCCCCCTCTGCGCCCCGCTGAGGCAACAACAAGCCCTCTATCATATTTATGCACTTGGCATTTTTGCATTTATTGCCGCTTTGTTTGCCCTGCTGCTGTTGCTTCCTCTCTCTCTCTCTCTCTCTCTCTCTCTCTCCCTCCCTAACACTCTCTCTCTCTCTCGTCACTCGTCTTTACCGTTGCAATGATTTTTCAATGCCAAGCTACAACTCTTGCTTCCTGCAGGCATTCCCTGGGCTACCCGCGCTCATTCTCTCCACTCTCCCTCTCTTCTTCTGCCGCTGCCTCTGCCTCTGCCTCTGCCTCTGTCTCTGCCTTGGCGCAGTCAGTCTTGTCGGCTTAGTGCGCACACACACCTCTACTATGTCTTCTTCTTCTGCTTTTGCTACGTCTGCTTCTTATGGCATTTCATACAATGCCCGCACAACATGCACTTCATTTCAAATGCCTTTCGCTTGTCGCCCTCGCCCACCCGTGCGCCCCTGTTGCGTCGATGTGCGCCCCTTTGCTTTACTGCATTTGCTCGGCCCATTGAAGTTATGCCCAGCGTTGCCAGAGTCAGCCAGAAGTTAAGTCCGGGGCTCAGAGCACTTCCTTCCTGCCTGCCTGCCCGCCTTGAACTGGCTGGCGGGCTCCGTTCATGTTGTGAGCACTGCTTCGCAGTGTGGGTAAACGTTTAACTCTGCTGATTGATTGCAGTCAACAATTGTTTGTTCTTTATACAACATTTATTTCCAGTTAGGCGGTTACTCATAGGCTTTTTTCAGCTGAACACACACACACTCATGTGCTTGTGTGTGTGTGTGTGTGTGTGCAGTTACCCTCGCTGCTGTGGGCGTCTCTCTCTCTCTCTCTCTGTTTGGTTATGCTAATGTCTTTTCATTCCAGCTTTCAACTTTAAGTTTTTGCTGCTGGCCTCTTGTTATCTTTAATTGGCTTTCCCACTCATTTATTGTAGTCCTAACCATTGCTTGTTGTTGTTTCCCTTTTTTAGCATGCATACATACATACATATGTATGCACGTTCAGCCCACAGATCTACATATATACAATGACTATGCCTAGCCACGCCCACGTCCACCCAACCAACTATTATAATTGGACGAGTGTTTTCAATGTGTTCAATGATTCATGGCCGTTTTGATTTTACCTCCGCTTGCATTTTGCATTTGTTGCTGGAAAATACTCTAGGAAAATTGTTGGCTAACATTTGGGAGTAATAAACTGGCAATTACTAGAGTATGGCGAGCCCTACTACTGACCACCTGTAATGCGGGCAATTGGCCCATTCCATATGCAGAGCAGGCGGAATATGCGTAGAATTCGAAGAATTTCATGAACATGAACTTTGGCATTTTTAGGAAAAAAGAAAATGAAAATAGTTTAAAAGTATTCTAGAGTATGTATTACTCTTAAAGTATTTCTCACTCTCCATTTCGTGTAGCTAACTAATTATTATAGAATCGATATCAATTTTAATTTAATTAAAATCCTTTCTAGCAGGCAAAGCGACAAAATTGCAAAAGCGTTTAGAAGAGCGAATGCCCCTACCTAAAAGACATACCAACTAAAAAAAAAAAAAAGTAAATAAATAAATAAAAGAGAATAAGAGTTAAATGAATTCGACGCTTGGCTGCGTTTATTGCTGCCTTTTTAGTTACGGAAATTGATTGACATAATAAAATAATCCTTGAGAGTTAATTGAAATGGACGAGGCAAGCAAATGTGTATAGAGAGAGAGAGAAAGAGAGAGAGAGAGAGAGAGAGAGAGAGAGAACGAGCGTGCGAGGGAGCGGCAAATGAACAGCTGAATAATGCGTGACAGGTGGAAAAACCAGATGAAAAAACAACAGCCAAAGCAATTAAATGAAATTAATGCGAGTTTTATTGAAATGAAATTTAACTGGCAAAAATTTCAGTGGAACGAATATGAGCGGAAGAACATGCAAAAATGTTCTGCAAATTTATGTCAAATAAATTCGATTAGTGCGAACTGAACTCTGGCATCGGCCTTAAAGCGTTACCAATTGAATTTTTAGTAAAACGAGAAAAGAAGAAACCAAAAGCGTCAACTCTCTTTGGCCATTACTCAAAAGTTTTGGTCTCTTGTTTGCCATCAATCAAGGCTGGGCGAAAATAAAGCCAGAATCGTATAGAGCAGAGCACAGTTTTCAGTACAAAAGTTGAGCGGGTTGCTGTTGTTGTTGTTGTTGCTGTTGTTGCAGTTGGGGCTATAATCTGCCCGAGGCTTACAATGCGGCAAGAAATTTTAATTATGGCTGGCTTAACGTACCAAACTTTAGGCACGGTCAGTGCCCAGCTGTGCCCCTACGCCTCCGCCTCCGCCTCCGCCTCCCCCAACGCCGCCTCGTACTCATAGCCCTAAGCTCGGCCGGCTGGCAACAATATCTTCGAATAGACAAAGTTTTTCGGCAACAATTTATTTATTTGCCAGAATAACAGCAGCCAAATAAAAAGTAGATGGCTCAGTAAACCCCATTTGAAGCCCTTTCGTGTCTTTGGCAATTATTCGCTGCTAGGACATCTTGTTGCCCAACTGTCAAGCATTTTTAATTGACTCGCAATACCCCTGGGTGTCCGGCATCCCGGAATCAAACACGCATTTGAATCCAATTTTAATTGCCCTCACACTCTGCTCGCTCGCTCTCTCTCTTTCTACCCTACCTTTCTTGCTCTCTATGTTACCCACTAAAAGCTGGACTTAAACTTGGTAAACAATTTATTGGATTCGCTGCGTTTTTTGAAGTTTTTGTTTTCGCATTTTGCCCATTTGATGAGATAGGGATTGTGATTGGGGTGAGCTGGGGTTTGATGGGCTTTGAGCTGGTTTAGTTAAGCTATAATGAGTTCGATTTAAGTGTGATAAACCTCAAGATTTGTAAACTTACCTCATCTATAGCTCTATCTAGAAGACTTTTAAGAGCTATGTATTTACTCCCATCCCAATCACAGCTCTATCTACCCCGCATACCCCATCAGTTCGATAATAATCGTTATCGATCTACCACCTATTTCCTCCTACTGTTAGAGTTACCCATATCAACTGCAGTATGAAACTTAGGGTAACTGCTAGTCGAGTACACTCTGCTTTAACTCTTTCCACATTTTGCTATTGTTTTTACAAACCGCCGTGCGCTCTGCCGTAAAATTAATGCTCTCACAGGGGCGGGCAGGAGGAGGAGCGGGCTTCGGCTTGAAGCAGTTTTGCCCCTTTCCCTGAGCCATGTTGTGTTGTCTTTTTTTTGTTGTTGTATCTCTTCTATTGTTTTCGTATATTTCCGGCTCAATTGTTGCACTAAATACTTTGCACAAACATCGGCGCAAAAGTGCCCGAAAACGGAACCAGTTCGCTTGTATGTCAGCTCATCTGAACATATGCTAATGCCCCCGAGCAGGAGTTTGTCCAGTTGCCTGATGCATGAATGCCCTGCGCTTCAGTTGATCTCTAATAACATGTTCAAGCAAATTGTCTTTATAAAACGAGCGTCGCATCAATATCAACGCTTGAGCGGTAGGAAAAACCGTAGCGAATGCAAATGACGAACGACATTTGATATGCATCTATCTGAGAGATACTATTCGGGCATATGGAGGATTACGACTCGCCGAATGGGTGTTTGGCCAGCTGTCGCCTTTAATTGGATTTGAAATTAATCGATGTAGCCAGAGGGTTTAAGGGTTTGACTTGATATGCAGTTAAGCATCTAGTTAGACAAACAATTCTAATGAGAGTTCATTGAGTGATGGCTAAGTGGTTCCTGTAATGACTGAAATTCATTAGCTCAAAGCTCTTAATGGACAGATCATTATATTTAGAGAATATATTATAGAATTGTAGAAGGAGTTATAATGTTGTATATTAATGTTGTAAAAAGCTTTTGACTTAAGTTTCACTTTAAATTTTAGATAAAATATGCTAAAATATCCTATAAGCCTTACCAATCAACTCTGCTAAGTGTCAGATTTCTTCGTTGATCTACACTACATACTGAAAAATCAGCTCTAAGCACAGAAAGAAACCAATCCTTGGTTATTTTCATATAAAAACTTCCTGTTTTCATTTGATTCGACTGTCCATCAGCAATTGACTTCACTTATAATCTTGTTCGCATGTCAAGCACCTTTCAAACTGTATTTTAAATGTTAATTCGGCTTTTAAGCCTTATAAACAAAAGGAAAAAAGAATATATATCAGGTTTAATTTGATTGATTGTGTCACGGTAAAAAACTGACGATGCCACCAGGCTAAAAACTTTAATAAGTTTAGCAACGCTTGTACCAATATCTGACGTTACAAAAAAAATCTTTACAAACTTTCCCAAAAGTAACGAAAAAAAAAAAATACCTTTAGGCAAATATTCAGCGAAAAAGTTAATTAAATTGAAAGCATTCAATGGTTGCCATGGCAACAATAAAAACAACAGAGAAGCCGAAAAAAATAAAATAAATTAAAACATTTACAACATCGAAAATGTTTCATGCAAATAAATAGCAAACAAATTGAATCCAATTGCGAATAGAGCACTGCAAATAAATATAAATAATTGCAGCTGCATTTTTTTTTATGCCAATCCATAAATATATATATGTTAATATTTATATTTATTTTTATCTTTATATACATATATATGAAATATGAAGTTTGTCAGAAAAAGGACATGACACAAATGAGCTCAGGGCTGCAATTTTACTATCGTCAGTTATCAGCTTTACATATGCCATGTAGTTAAGTGAAAATAATACAAGAGATGATATTATGACATGGATATCCTGTAGTAAATGTCTTTGATCGAAAGTGTAGAAACTTAAGATCTGAGCGGAAAACAAAGAAGATTAGTTTAATTAAAAAATAAATAAAATAAAAATAAATAAATAAAAATATAAAATATCATATTAGCATATTACTCTTTGACACGCCCCCCCCCCACTTGCAATAAATAAAAAAAAAAAAAAGAATTAAAAGAGAATAAATTTTGTGTCTCTAGCTTAAAAAATTACCAAAATATAGTTTTTACCCATTTGCCACAACCTCTATGGGCGTATATATACAACATATATGGTAAAAGGATCGAGAAAATTTTGGCACTTTATAAAGCAAGGGTATACACGAGTATATGTTCCGAAATCAAGTCTCTAGACAATGACGAAATGGCTGGCATTCATACGGACAGACGGATGGAAATTATGTTTTAAATTTCGAGTAAAAAATAAATATTTTAAAAATGTTCTCGAATGTAGTAGCAAAAACAAGCTTAAAAGATAAAATAAAAAAAATTAAATAAAATAATAAAAATATAGGAAAAAGAAAAGAAAACAAAGTAGACTAAAAGAATATAATAATAGGGTTTTATTTTCAGAGTCTCCCCCCACAGAAGCAGAAGCAGCAGCAGCAGCAGCAGCAGCAGCATGAGATCAGCATCAATAATTTGTGTACCGCGTGTTGCATTCATTTGTTCAAACTTTTTACACACTTTATTGAATGCAGTTCACAGAGAAGAGAAAAAAAAAAGAAAGAGAGAAGAGGATGTTAAAGTGGGTGAATAAAAAATGGAATCGAATGCAGTTGTAAATGTGAAATGCGCTTTAAAATGCGCTGCAATGCGTCTTGTTAATTTAATGCAATTTATATTGGGCAGAATCCTGTCGCCGCTTGACTTGGCCCCGTTTGTTGATTGCGGGCCGTTTGTAAGGATTGCGGTTGAGCAGCCTTTTGGACAACTGCCACGCAGCGCCGCGCCGCGCAGCGCAGCGCAACGCAATCAGTCGACAGAAGTGTTTGTGCCACAAATGATTTTGCGAGCAGATTGCCTGCCGGGCTGCTGTCTATTGTGATTATGCGATGCCAGCTGACAACAGGCCCTCAGGCAGTGGGCAAGGGGGCAAGTGGGAGAGCAGGGCGTGACGCAGTCACACGGAAGCGATGACAGCAGCAGCAGCAGCAGCAGCAACAATAACAAACAGTTCATTACGATGGCCACAGAAGTCAGGCGAGGATGAAGACGCAAAAAGACACCGAGCGCAATTGCAGCAACACAGAACAAACTGCAAGCAAAAGCAAAAGTATCTGTCAGATACAATTTTCAAATTGCTGAGATACTCTCACGGCATTTTGTGCGCTGGCTTAAGTCACAAACACAAACGCACACACACGCAAAAAAATAAAGAAAAACAGAAAAGCAAATGCGGAAAATTGTGAAAAGCCATGAAAACTGTTAACTGGAAACAAGTCGGCGCCGCAGGTGCTGGGAAAATGGCAAAAAGCTGCCAGCTATTGAAATTATGCAATGGCAAAATTTCACTCAAATGCTGTAAAGCTAATGCTTAAACCAAAAACAGCCTTGGCCCAGTTTAAAGGGACAGAGACAGAGTGAGAGAGAGAGAGAGAGTGAGAGAGAGCTAGCAAGAGTTAAACATAATTGCCATTCATGATGTTGTCTTATCGAGGCGCTTCCATCGGCTAGCCACAACAACACAGGATCAGGATTTGGGCCTAAACTCAGACAGCCAGACAGACAGACGGATAGACAGACAGGCAGACAGGCAATTGGGTTTAGTTTTAATCCACTGTTGACAGTTGAAAGGCCCATTAAAACGCAAAAAGATATACAGCCAAAGATACTAAAGCGAATGCCCGATGCCCGATGCCCGATGGCTGTTGCCTGTTGCCTGTTGGCTGACTCACAGTCAGATAAGGCTAGAAAGTCATTCAATTAACGTTCGCCCAGTAGTCAGCAAAATGTCACTTTTGACATTTATTAACTCACAATTCTTGTTTCTCTCCCTCTCTCACACTCTCCCCCTCCTGCTCCTGCTCCCTCGCCCTATCCCTCTCAGTCTATAGAAAGTCCTTTCCATTAAGCGAACACTTCTGGCCCAGCCAATTGTTCGATGCTTATGCGGGCTCTGTGACCAGAATAACTGAATAACTGAAATGCGACTACGTGAAGATGAATGAAGATAAAACGAGATGCAGAGCGGGCTTCGGGTTGAGTTTAGTTTGAGCAATTCAAAGATGCCAGCGCTACGAGAGAGTTGGGCGAATAGTTTCAGACGGCTGCAAGGGCTTACTCAACTCATATTTTTAATGCCACTTCTTCATATTTTGAGTGTTTTTCAACATGAATACGTAAAAACCTATAGAAATTATAAGACTGCTGCCATTAAATACGAAAATCGGCTTAGTTTCTATTTCATTTCGTTGTTTCTTTGTTTTTTTGTCAACCACAAGAATTTCTTGCTGCAGCTGAAGCTCGCAATCAATCAGCTTTGAGGCATTAACAAATGAGAAATTCTATTTACATTATTTCCGTCTCTCTTGTCAGTTGTTATTCACTATTTGGGTCAACAGAAGAAGAAGCAGCTGAAGCAACAGCAGCAGCAGCTCCCAGCATAATTCGATATGTTGTCAGCTCAGCGAATCATTGCAAGCGCATTCTATGCCAGCTTTCATCTATCCCTAATTCCATTGCCATGCCTCACATTCATCTAACCATCTATCTAACTATCTAACGATCCATCCATCTATCTTTAAAATGCTTCTATTGACTATTTGGCTTTCGACTGTCGCTTCGCTAATTTCGCACTTGACGCGCGGCGCAGCAGTGATTGGGTAAGAGAGAGAGATGGACATAAATGTAAGAGAGTGAGAGAGAGGGAGTGCGGAAGAGTGGGAGAATAGCTGCCCTCGCAATTTTTATGATGTTGCGTTTAGCATTTGCATCACATTCGCGACATGTTGCAAATGCAAATGTCTTGCTTTGTTTGCCCACATTCTCCTTCCATCTTCTTCTTTTATTGTCACTCTTCTCTTTCACGCTTGGGCGCTCAGCGCATTTCTCAGCGGGTCCATTCACATCGCTGTCAATGTCATCTGTCAATATTGATTTAAAATCAATTCATCTACAGCTGCCGCTGCTGCTGCTGAATCTGATTTGGCTGCAGCTGGAGCTTTTTCATTAGCCGTCGCGGAAAGTCGGTCGTGGCATAGTTTACTTGTTATGCGTACGTCTCTCTCGCTCTATCTCTACCTCTCTCTCTAGCTCTTATTAAATTTGATGTATGCATGCTAGCTGAATTAATCAAATTTAGTGCGACGCGCCCTGAAACCAACAGCGCCGTCACATAGTCAGCAGACAGTTGGATGGTTGTCAGTCAGTCAGTCAGAGAGAAAGAGAGTGAAAGAGAGAGAGAGAGGGGGGGGAGAGTGTGAGAGAGGGAGGGAGGTAGATAGCCAAGCCCTTTTGAGTCGCGTCCATGACACTTGTCCATCAGCTGGGCAAACAAACTGGCCCAAGTCATGAGCCATGGCTAGACCCGCACCTATCCCCGCACCGTTGCCTGCCTGCCTGCCTGGCTGCCTGCCACTCATTTCAATTGAAACGAATGCCATTTGAAACGTGTATACCCCACCCCGAAACGTCAACGAGCCCAACTTCAACCGCAGCGATTACGATTACCAACCCAGTTCTCAGTTCGCAGTTCTCATTTGCCGGAGTTCAATGCTCCAATATGCAAATTGAGTCTTGTTATTGCTTTTGCTGTTTACTGTTGTTGCTGCTGCTGTTGCTGCTGCTGTTGCTGCTCAGCTCAGCACGCACTGCAACAGCAACAATATCTTTAAGAGGCAACTTAAAGCGACGCCCTGCGCCCTCTGCTGGCCAACTGAAATACAATTTTGCGGCCATGTTTTTTAAGAATTACAACGCGAAAATGCTGTTAACTTGGCCCCTTACACATGCAAAGCCCCCATCGAAATCCATGAAATGACCATGCAGTCGTACGGCAACAGCCAGCGTAAACACTCTCTCGGAACGCACACAACTTTCGCCAGATACCCTATTAATAACAAGCAGTTGAAATTCGAGAGAAATTCATGTTTTCTTAAGTTAGTTACATATTTTGATTTTGATTTTTGCATAAATAAGTATATATATTTTTGGATACAGTATTTATTACTGAAAATTATTTATATACTTAATACATAAATACATGTAAAGTAGAAGTAAAAATAAATTAAAAAAAAAAAAAACAAAAAAATTATTATACATTTTTATTTATCATCCATTTTCAAGCGCAGAAATTGCATTTCTTAAATTTATAATTAATTATTTTTTAAAAGTTTATACATATACAAACATTTATTACTATGAATTTTTAGGTCGCAAAATGCAATATGTATTTTACCTTAAGCTTTTAAGCGATTAACTTATTTAAATTAATAATAATAAAAATAAATTACTTAAAATATGAAATGAAAAATTACTACTTTTTCTATACATATTTTATAATTTTTTTTTTTTTTTTTTATAAAACATTTAAATATTCAAAAAATAATTGTTGTAAATTTTCAAGTAAAAATAAAATATTTTGTTTGGTTACATGAATAATTTAATCTAAATAAACTTATATGAAGGATTTCTAGTTTGCCTTTAATATTTTCATTTATAATTCTGTAATATTTTCCTTGCTTCTGTTGAGCTATCACAGACAGTTTTTATTCCTTTTACCTTATTCCTTATTCCTTAAAGACGGCTCTCACATCAATTCAATACTTAAATTGCTTTTTAGTGCTTGTTTACTTGCGTAAAATGTCTTACATAAAAATATTATGCTCACAGATAATATATATCTAGCCAAAGCTTAAATACAATATATTTTCAAAGGCTTTTCCACATTTAAAAATATTTTAGCAAAGTGAACCAAGTAAGCAAACCATAAAGAGCTATTTGAAATATGCTTATATTAAAAGTAATATTATGAACATTTATTCACACATATATATGCACACATTACCCACAACCTTATAGGGTATCAAAGGCTTTTCTGCTGCTGCTGCTGCTGCTGCTCCTGTTGACTTCTCATTTCAATTGCATTCAGAACACTTAACAATTTACTACCAACTACGCAACTGAATTACACAACATATACATACATACAGTCGCATAAAGTATGTGTATATGTATGCGTTATATATGTGATATATATAAATTTTCACGCAATAAAGTCAATGGCTCTTGCCTCGGATAGGAAGAGAACACAAAAAAAAAAACAAAACAAAACAAAACAAAAAAAATGAGAAACCATAACCAGGTCCATTTATAAGGCAGTAAAAGTTATATATAAATTTTATTTTTTTTTCAACATTTTCATTAATGGGAGCAAAAAATGAATTGAGTAGCGATGCGCTGGGCGGAAAAATTGTCGTTAAAAAATGACAAACAGTAAAGCCCTGAAAATGGTGCATATTAAAAGAAAAAAAGGGGAAAAATGTGGAGGAAAAAAACGTGATTAATCCGTGAGATAGTCGAACGCGTTTATTACAATTTAATTTGAAGTTTATTTTTATTGTATTTTTGTGACCAATTTGAAATTGATATCTGCAACAATTATCGCTTGAGAATGGAGAATGCTCATCATTGATTGCATGCTGGGATTCAGATTATAGTATAACAACATTTTAATTAAAATTCCTATTTAACAGTCGCAGTTCATGTTAATCGCATGCTGAAATTTGGAAATTTACAATTTGACCGCAAAATATGCGAAACAATTAGACAATTGTTATGGGTGAGTGTGTGTGTGCATGTGTGTGGTGTGTGTGTGCATGTGTGTGTTGCAAATTAAATTATTTTACAGTTTTATTGGCCTATTCATATGCAAATGTGTGTTTAGCTCACTCCATTCGCATAGATGTCAAAGTTAATAATCATTTACTGCTGTCTTTGACTTATCTTTAAGTCTCGCATGACTTTACGCATTCCATGTGCGTGCATGCGTGCGTGTGTGTGTGTGTTCGTGTAAAATTAAATTAAATTAAATTCAGGCATACATTTTGAGTAAAATTTTAATTACGTATGTGCTGGTATGCACAACAGTTATGCTTCAAAATATATATGTATATGTATATGCATGTGAAAGTGTTGTTTTTTTTTTTTTTTTTTTTTTTTGTTTGTATCTGACAGATACTTGACTGGCTGTCTTACAGAGACTTTTAGTACACCCACTCAGTCGACGTGCGCGTGCTCGAGTTACAAATGAACCTTGATTCAGTTTTGACAGGTTCATGTACGAAAATGAAGTTCACTTCCGAAACTGTCTGCATTATGGCCATATTAATTAACAATAGCGAAACGGCTAATTAGCAGTTTATTTAGCCATGAAACTTGCTTTTGTTTTAACTTACATTTTGAGCAATTTATGGAGTATGATTTATTGAACTCGATATTGAGCTGAGGCATTTGATTGATTTCTATGGAGACGAAATTTGAGTTTTAGAATAAAAAGAAAAGTAATTTAACTGCTTTAAATTTTTTTAAAATATTTATAAAAATGCGCAGGTAATGAAAATGTAGTAAATTTTATAAGAGAGTTGAAAGAAAAACATTAAAATAGCTTTGGAACATTAAAAAAAAAATTATAGTGATGAAATAGGACATTTATTGTATAACTAATAATGAAAGGGAAGTAATGATTAAAATAAAAAGAAAAAATTTGGAAATATAAAAAAATAGTTGGAGTAATTTACATGATAATATTATAATAATCAAATTTTAATTTTTATTAAATTTAACTAAAAAATGAATTATACCAAAATGAACTAAATAAAAATAATAGTAAACTTAAATACCCAAAACTTATCCAATTAACTATCATAAACATTTAGCACTGCCATATCCATTCTGCTGCTTTGCTTCCATGTCCATTAAATGCTTTTCACAGACTTCAATATTAATTGTATTATTAAATGCTGCTACTTTGCTCTTTAATTTATTGCTTAAGCCACATGGCTGGAAATTAAATTGGTTTTGCTTAATTTATTATTAATGTGTTTCAATTTCCATTCACATTTACAACTGTAAATGCGAGTACGAGGATTTTCCATTTGACTGCAGCCACTTAGTTGTAGTTCCTGGAAAAGAGACATTCATTAAGAGAGTGAGTGTATGTGTGTGTGTGTGTGTGTGTGTGCAAACAGCGTGTGTTTAATTTGGCAAAGACCTGAAAGATGTGGCCCAGACGCCAGTCTGAGCAGTGAAAACTTACATTAAGAACAACAACAGTTTAATTACATTAAAGTTGGCTCTATTTAATCAGCAACAATAACATTGCCTGCCACATGAGGCGGCGCTCCGTTTGTCCTTTTCAGCTCGGCATTTGGCTAATTGATGTGCCACAAAGTTTAAGCAAATATCAAAGAACATTTCGTGTGCAATGTGCAATGTGCAAGTGCTCGCAGGCATTTTGAAAAACAATTTAGCTGCAGGTTTTTAGTTGCTAGCCAGATGCTCTAATTCACTTAGCCCAACTGCAACTAGAAACTTGTCAAAGTTGCTAGAAAAAACGAAGAAGAAGCAGAAGAAGCTAGAGAAAATAATAGAAATTAAATTTGGAGAAAATGCCAAGAAAATGCCAGCAACAAATTACGATAAAAACCTGAGGCAGGGAAAATGTCAACAGAACTGAAAGCTGACAACAGCCAAAAAGATGTAGCTAAGTCAAGGTAAAATGTTACAGAATGCGACAACTGACTACGGGGAGGGTGTGATGCAACGGGGGGTTGGATAGCTGGATAGCAACACGTGCAGTCAATTTGGTGTTAAGAATAAAAAGCAACAACAACAAGAACAACAAAGTTTTTGGCTATTATTAAATTTGCGAGAGCCCAACTAAAAACTTAACATACTAAACTGCCAGCTGCGGCTGCCACGCCCAACGTCCCTTTCAGCACCTGGCTGCAGAGGCTGACGAGTTGGGCGAGCACGGGGGGGTGACGAAACATTTGAATAATTACTAAAGTTGACTGGAGCTGTAAGCGAGTGAAGTAGAGCAGGGACAGAGCAGCAGCAGAAGCCCAAGCTGCAGCACTTTATGCTAGCTGGCGATTTATGTGTCTCCAGAGCGGCAAAGGCACATGTGAGTTGTGTTGTTATGCTGCGCTTAAAAGACGTGTGAATTTATGTACTGAGATGCATTTTAAGTGAATTAAATTCCCCAAGCAGTGAACAAAAAAAAAAAAAAAAAAAAAAAAGGAGCAGCGATATTCAATATGCCGAACAAGTTAGACTCTGCCAGGCAAGTGTTTTAGGAGGTTGGAATGATGAGAGAGGGCTTGTTGACAGAGTTCGGTTGAGTTATTATGAACGATTTGCCGTAACAGGTTTAGCAAATACATTTTTACACCAAGTTCTTCTACATAACTGCAGTAAGTTCTGGTAAAATAGCCAGAGAGCCAATCATAATTAAGAGTTTTCCTCTAATAACTCAATAATCATCCGCTGTTTGCTATGACAGCAATATTATATGGTGTAAATAATGCCTCGAAATATTCCTTATAGAATATCAAACCTAGGCAAACTTAATATGATAACTGTTAAATGAATAATACATTTTTTAATATACATTAAAATCCATACAAGCTTAGCTACTTAGACTGAACAGGAATACTATATATATATATATATGGAAGTTACATATGAAGAGGTTATAAATGGCTTATAAGCCATGATAACAGCATGCGTTTCACATTTCATGACACAGCAATGCAGCCGGTTGGAAGCGCATAAAACTCACACAAATGCAGTTGACAAATGTTGCACGCACATGTTGCAGCAACATGTTGCCAATGCAGACTGTCTGCGCAACATATGAACGAGGCTTAGCAAACATTTGCTTAGGGTTGCAGCCGACTGCGACTGCTGGCAAACAGCCAATGGCTGCAAAGCCTACAGATAATATCTAAAAAAAAAAAAAAAATAAATAAATAAACAAAATTGATGGCTTTGACGCCGCTGCAGCTAATGATGTTCATAACGACAACGATGATCATGATGATGTTGTTTGTTGATGATGCTGCGTGGAACAACCCTGCAGCCGCAGCGCTAGCCAAAGCAAGCCTAAACCAATTTGGCACGCGAAAATTGCATTACAGCTGGCAAATTTAATAAACCAACAAACCGAGAAAGCGAGCAAGCCAGAGAGTGAGTGAGAAAGAGAGATAGAGAGAGCGTGAAGAAGCTCAGAAGGAAAACGCCTGGCACAGTAGCACTAACAACAACAACAACAACAGGCGGAGACAACCCCAACATGCTGTCAGGGCTGTCACGGCACACCACAAATGTTGAAAATTTCAAAGCCTGAACTTTGGCTTCCATTTTTGTTGATTTCGTTTTTTAAGGGCCAAGGGGTTGCTTCACTTTTTATTTGTCGACGGGGATAAAATCAAATAAATAAAGCCGCACACACATTTTTCGGCTAAATGTTTGGCATATTTTGGTGCGTGTAGCATTTGCATCGCCATTTTTGATTTATGCCGCATAGAAAATGGAAATTTATGTGTTCTGCGGCCATTAAAACGTGAGCTAGAATTTTTCTGATTTTCCTTCTTTTTTTTGGCATATGGAATTTGTTGGAATAGATTCAACCACATCTAGCTATTAAATGAAATTGTAGCTATTGCTGGGCCACAGACTAACTACCAGATTGCATACAAACTAATGCCACGCCCATTAGTTAAGAGCCGCCTTCCGTTGGTTTAGAGCAAAATCCGAATGGGCTCTTCTACTACATATATATAGCTAAATGCAGAGTTTGATCGACTATAAAAATCAACTCACAAATTCAATCCAAAATTCCAATTGTGGCCACAGACGCCGCACATGCCACACGCACACAGAGCCACAACACTCCCGCCCACTGCGCACCCCGCTCTGGAGCTGTCAACATCTATTCAATCGCTATTTAAAATTCCATATCCAAAATCGCAGCGCATAGAGAAGCTAGCAAAAATAAATCTAGATAGTGTGCGTGTGTGTGTGTATGTGTGTGTGTGTTGACACCGGCAGCGAGCTGTTGGCGACAGGTGAGAAAATCTATTGAAAATTGTAGTTAAATATTTCAATGCCACGCCCACACGCACCCACAGACAGAGCAGTGAAAAATGCATGAGGCAAGTTCATTAGTTTGATTGTTGTTAGCTGTTTTTGGCTGTTTTTGTTGCCGCAACTAAAAATAAACCGCAAACGTTACAGGTAAAACTCGTGCATAGTTGACAGCAACAACAACAACAACGACAACAACAGCAACGGTGTAAAAAACGAAAGGCTCACATATGAAATATTTTCGAGTCATTCGTTTTGTTTTACTTTTGGCATTAAAGCGAAAAGAACGTAATTCGTAATGAAAGCCGACTTCAAAACATGCAAACACTCACACACAGACACACACAGATAAGGTTTTTTCTGCATGCCCAAACACACACACACACACACATGCACGCACAGTCACTCACTCAGGCATTCACACTCACACACACTCACACCCACTAATGGATTTATGCAATGCTTGCAGAATTGTAAAAATTCCTTTGACTCTTGCAATACCCTGGAATACGTAATGCATGAAGCGGGAGTTTTGGGATGAGAACATCACATCATCATCTTCAGATGTGACATAAATATATGCGTATATTTATATATAACATATGTCTTATATGAAGTCTTCTGTCAGCTGAATTTGAATAAATAATTTTGAATTTTTTTTTCTTGAATCTAATAATATTTAATTTTCTAGCTGTTTTGGCTTGAGGAACTCAAAACTCTTGAAACAAACGCTTAATTTTGATTCAAAATCTGCCAAGTTTTAATGAAATTTAACTCAAGGCAGATTAAGTAATTAGATTAAGTAATTAGGCGCACAAAATTGTCCTTTGAAATCCACCAAGTGAAGGAATACATTGAATAACTCCCAGTGTAAGAGTCTAACTCTCTTTAAGCTCTAGCTTAATACATTTGTCCTGCGCCTCTTTTATGAAATATTTCACTCTAAAGCTCTGCTAGTAAGGTGGATGCACAGAGTGTGCTCGCTGACAGTGGCGAAGGGCAATAAAAATTCCACAATGGTATTAGCTCTGCTGACACACACACACACACACACACACACACATACACACACACACACACACTTACATGCACAGAGAACACTCTGTGTTTGTTTGCGTGAATTTTGCGGCGCGTATTTGCGGCCGTGCAATGTCGCACACGCGCGGAGCTGCTAAAAGTGAAATGCAATAAAATAAAATGAAATGCACAGAATTTCGCACCAGCACATATGCACACACACACACACACACACACACACACACACACACACACACACACACACACAACAGTGGATGTGTGAGTGAATGTTTTTATTTATATTTATTTATATTTATGCTATTATTTACATACAAACTCGCAGTCCAACTGCAGCACAGAGAGTGAGAGAGTACTGTACTCTCAGCTCGGTGCTAAATCGTATTACTGCACGCGATTCCCATGAAAGCCATTAACAGAGACAGCAGCAGCAATAACAGCCACAGCAACAGCAACAGTAACAGAGACTCCGGACCGTAACTCACTAACTCAACTGGGCAGTTCCCATATAACATTTACAAACATCCATAGACCGTATAGCAATAAATATATGTATATATTTGGAGAAATTGGGAAGTACTTTGTAGGGGACTGAGAATACCTATAAGTATTATAAAAGAATGAAAAATAAATCAAAATTAATATTAGCTAGATTTTGCTAAAGATAATCAGAATACTTTTTTCGTTTAAATAATTACAGTTTTCAAGTATTGTTAAAAATATACATATGTATAAATCTTTAATTTGATATATGAATCAGCTGTAAAAGAAACATATTTTTTACTTGATTCTAAACTCGTCTCTTAATTAAGAGTATTACTGAGTTCAAAGCTTATATATTAAATATTCCTAAATCATGCCCGCGAACTGATATTCAACAGCTACGTATTTGGGCTTAAGGCTTAATCAGCTTTGAAAACCATTTAAGATTCTTTTACAAGCAGCTTATGTATTAAATGCCGAATCGGTCGCCGATTTCTCTGAGTGCATAATTGCCCATATACTAGTACATAACATATCATGCATACAATATTCACAAATATCTCTGTATGTAGACAACAGTTGGCGGCTATAATAAGCCATGGCAAAAAAGCGAAACAGTCCCTTCCAACCCCGCACCCTCGTACCAATGCCAATGGTGAGCAGCCGCAAAAAGTTTACGCTGCAGGCTAAGGGATAGGGACAGAGATAGGGTATTGGTAGAGGGAGAGGGAGAGGGAGAGGGATAGTACGAAGCACTGGCTCACTGGCTGAATGGCTGCCTGGAATGGAATGTGACCCACAGTAATTAGTGTAATAAGCCTCAATGTACACACACATGCGCACATGTGCAGCACTTACTGTGTCTGTGTGTGTGTTTGTGTGTGTGTGAAACTGTGGGCAAACTAAATCCTTTGCTTCAGTCTCTATGCAGCCATTTTGTGTGCGAGCCAAAAAAGCCAGAATCCAAACGGAATTGAACCAAAATGCCTTGCAGAACTTTTATTTTCATTGCACTCTTCTTCTTCTTCTTCTTTTTGTGTGGCATTTTACAGATATGTGATTCGGTCAGAGATAACTTGCAAACTCCGAATCATATATCATCTTTTTTTGTGCAGTGCTAAATGCGCTCTGCATTCATGGCAGAAATTTAAGAAACTTGTTGCCCAGCCAAACGCCACAAAATTCATAATCAAATCACACACAAAAGCGGATTAGCCAATAACTTTTTCTTATAATTCTGAATTAGTTTTTAGCAGCCAAAAAAGAAGCTAAATTGTACTTTAATTGGGCTTGTGTCTACATGAGCTGGCCAGACAAAAGTTTAGATACAAACTTATTTTATTTGAATTCTCTGAGAGCTCTCGTAAGATACAACACTAAGACCGAGCATAAAGTATAGCAGCTAAGTGAACATAATGTTAACTTTATGTTAACTTGCGGTCAATTTACATATCTGATTTGCAAGCAAATTGTAAAAGTTCCCGAGTTGCTTAACCATGAAGTAAACTTAGTGTTAATGGCACACAAATTAACCTAATGTCAACTGAATGCTAACTCGACTTGACACTTGATAAATTGTTGTGAATAAATATTTTTCAGCTAAGCTTGTTGACCTGCTTTTAGCATAATTAAACTAAGCAAAGTTAATTAGCCTTCATCATATTTTACAACTAGAACAAGTTTTGTTCTTTAATATTTGCCAACTTTTTATGCAAACAGAACTAATTTAATTTTATTGTTCTTCTACTTTCAGGTAATTTACAGTTTGTTCAATTCACAATAAGGCATAGCTGGAGGCCACAGCACAGTAAATTGTAAGTGTTTGGCCACGCCCCCAATTAGTCACGCATTTAACAGACGACAACAATTATTATCGATGGCAAACATGTATATATACATACATATATATTTGTATATACATATATAAAGAGGTTCTATTGAATTAAAAATCCATCAAAGACTTGATGGCCGCCGTTGCGGCTCCTGTTTTGAGTTTGTGAGCGGCTCGTGACACGACAAGCAAATCACTTACCCCCTATCGTGGCTCAACTTCAGACAGTCAAGCACAAAGGGCTACTTGTGGTTGGCTCCTTCATAAAAGTTAAAATGCAAATACAATTTGCCACTTAAAATCAACATAAATTGAAGCATGGACGGGCAATTGCAGGCACACAGTGGGTGAGGAAAAGATGGGGAAAGAGAGAGAGTTGAGGAGGGAGAGTGAAGGCAGCAAGAGGTTTAATGGTAGGGGAGGCCAATCGTTTCGCATTCGAGAGGCACTTCAAACAATTTACAACAAAAACGAGGCAGCACACACACACACACACACGCAGAGCAGCAGTAGAGATAAGAGACGAGAGACAAGCGACAAGCGAGTGGAAAGTCAGCAAAATAAAAATCAAATTCTAGGACCATAAAAAAATAAAGTTCAAACTAAATATGTGTGCAGAGCTTGTGCGGAAAATTACGAAAACGGAACTTTGGCAAATTCTGTGGAAAAGGTTATCAAAAGCATAAAACTGGGCAATACTCTGTTCAGAGAGAGAGAGCGAGAGAGAGAGAGAGAGACAGAGGCAGAGACAGAGACAGAGACAGAGAAAGAGAGTGAGAGGGGAGAGGAAAAGAAACAGAAAATAATTCAATTATTCCAACAACTCTTAAATTAAATATTTAAGCTGTTGAAGTGGTAGGTAAAGTTGAAGTGGATAACTAAAATGTTTTTACAATAGCTTCAAATCTCTCTCTATATCAACATCGTGCAGGGCATAAGCAGACAAAGCGATAAAGTCAGAGACAATTATAAAACCATGGCTACAGATCCATATTGATAAATTCTACCTTACGGTTGTTTCAAAAGTAAAAACCAGAAAACGAATTTGATTTGTTGCCAAGTAACTCGGCTTAAATAATACTTACAGGCATGTTCTTTATCGTTTATCAAAACTTTGTGAGCAGATTAAATTTTTGAAGTGCATTAAGAATGGAAATGATGTTAACAAATGGAATCAAGTGATTTTTAGTTAAATATTTAAACTAAAAATAACAGTTAGAAACTTTCTTAGTGAGCTGGAATATGAACTATGAATAAAGTAAATATGTATGTATATTTAAAATTTAACACAAATCAAAGTAAATACAGGGTTGTTTGATGTGACGTCTCTGTCAAAAGATACGGCGTTGCCAGATGGGTCCGTCGAATATGGATAAATAAATTGTACAAATTTCAGAATTTATTTACGAAAAATGTATTAAAGCTTTTAAATATTAACGATTTAATTTTCAAATGTGTTAATATTCACGATTTAAAAACATTTCCGTCAATTATCTCACTTAACTTCTCTTTGTCTGGGACTATCCTCAGCTGCTGCCATAGCCAGAAATCTTGATATCTATATTTGATGCCAGCTGTTACTGATTCTCAACCCATAATTACCCAGTCTAAGACTCACACACACACACACACACACACACATCCGTGCATAGCTAGGCACAATTGTAGTCTCTAATAAATTCATAATTGACAACGCCCTTCAGTACCCCTTGAGCCCCCCTCGCCCGCCCAGCACACACATGACAAATGCTGCGAGGCGGCGCATTTCACGCATAAACAGGCCGCACTTCCACATCCTCCAGCCATCGCCCGGCCAACTTCCTGCCATGGCTGTTGCTGTTGCTGCTGCTGCTGCTTTGCGAATTGCTGCGCTTCCTGCTTCGTTCGGGCACACATAAAAAAAAGGGTTAGGGCTGTCGCTGTACGCACAACCCTTCGGGTAATTGCAAAAACTATTAAGCCAAATTATGGGTTTTAATATACGAGGCGCATAAAATGCCGGCTGCCTGCTAAACCCCTCGACTTTGGCTGCACTTGAGTGTTTCAAGTGCCGTGAAAATCAAGCACACGCGAAATTATTATATAGATTTGCAGCCGGGACCAACAAACCCTAACCCCCCCCTTCCCCTCCCCCCGCTCGCAGTTTGTTTGATTGCAAAATGTTTGCTCGGGCGAATAAAAAAAAATAAAAAAAAAAGACGCCGCTTCGAATTATATATGAAAAATGCAAGGGTAATATTTGCTCGACCCATGCACGCAGCTCGCCCCCGCTCGCTCGCTTACTCACAGATCAGCACAATTTTCACATAGAGTAGTTTTTTTTTCCGTCCCCCCAATTGGCCCAGAACTCTCTGTAGCATTCCCATGGCGCTCTTTAAACATTTCAGCTTCGAGTCCTTCGAGAGTCATAAGCAAAACAAAAAAAAATAAATTTAAAAAAAAGAAATAGATATAAAATTGAAAATTTGGCAAATATGGAAAAAAAAAATGAAAAGTCATTTTCCCATGCATCGAGGGTGGAACATGAACGTGTAAATTTTCCTCTTTGTTTTTTTTTTTTTTTTTTGGTTTTTGTTTTTTGGTTAGTTAGCTTTATTGTTATTTGCTGTTTGGGGGCTCCGGTAGTTGGGGCCAGCCAAGTGCTGCATAATTTAAGCGATGTATTTAAGCGGAATTATTGACTGTAAAATTCGCCCGCGTGAGCGGACTGTGTGTGTGTTTGTGTTTGCTGATTTCCTGTAAATGGATGCATTTTTGTTGCTGCACATTGGGTATTTGGCCAATGCCTCTCGTTAGTTATTTAGTTGCCTGCTGATGGGCAGACAAGCGCCATAAATCACAGTTAGTTCATAATTTAAAACATTCGCCGTAACATAAAAGACACAAATATATATCTATATACAATTTCATCGACAGCAACTATTGAAATATTGAGCCAACACATTTGTTCACATTTTAATTGACATAATTAAAGCAGGGCTCGCATAAGCATGCTAATTATAAAATAATATAAACAAATTATATTCTACATAGGTAGACATGGGTGTGTGTGTGTGTGGTTTGTGTGTATGTGTGAGCATTCCAAAACATAACACGCGCCCGCAAATAGAACGTGTTTGCTTAGTTTTAGCCGCGTGTAATTTCAACATGCATGTCAAACTGCCAGCTAACAAATATTTAACATGAAAGCTTTGTTTTTCAGCCAAATGCTATTAGGTATGTGCTCTATCATAAATGTTAACATTTTGGGTGTACAAAAAGAGTGAAATTCCTGTTTCGTGTACTGGCAGTAAATGTATATTTGTATGCACCTTTAAACCCAGCTTGTTAATCCGAATATGCTTGTTGGGCTTGGGCTGAATTGTGCTTAGATATGCGAACTCATGGAAGTGAAATACTTTCACATATAATAGATCTATGAATATATGTGCATTATTATACGGTCGAGTCCCGATAATTCGCAATGGCAATGAGATCATTTTTCTTCGATTTACACAGAAATTAAAATTATCGATAATTATCGAAAACGAATTTTTCGATTTATCACGATTTTTGATTTAGCGGGGCTCAAATTATCAAGTATGTACTGTATGAAAATTATAAAAGCCTTAAGTGCATATACCTTCTACGAGCTTAGCAGTCTTACCTAGTCTTATAGGCTTATCTAGTAGACTAGATAGGTGTATATGCAATATCTCATTTCTAAGTAGCTAAAAATTTCACTTCACTTTAATATGCATGTTAAATTTGCCAGCAGTATTACTCTGCTTCTTCTTCTACTGAATTCCTGCTTTAAGTAATCACCTCTAAGATTGTTTTATAGCTACAATCTAATGCTATAGCTTTAGCATCTGTAATCCCGTCTGCATTGCGGTACGAGCTACACTCGTTCGGCGCTTTCAGTCGTGTTCGTATACTTCGCCCTTTCGCTCATCCCATTTACACTTGCAGCAAGCACGGCCCGAAGATAAATTGCACTGCACTTGGCCATAAATTAAATATATATATAATTTTCTCTACATTTTTTATTTTTTTCATTTCAATCGTTTGCTGTTGTAAATCTAACAGAAATTTTCGCTTGAACGCCTCTTAAGAATTGAGAAATGCCTGGCTCGGCAGACAGCAAAGCATCCCCTCTGCGACTGCAGTGCGACTTCTGAGCAGTTGCTGTCGGAGTTCGGTTCGCTGTTCACTGAAATTTTAATAACTCAATTACGCACACATTTGAATTCATTAGCGCCACACGAAATAACAACAACAGCAACAACAACCAGGGGCTATTGGCAAATATGGCAGAGAGAAGAAAGATAGACAGAACAAGGTGGCTTACACAGGGGATGGCAAGGGGCAAATATAATAAAATGTATATAAATCAAATTTAGCGCTGAAATGGCAAAAGGAGTGCGAGGGTTTAATGAAAGAGCGGAACCCGAGCAGCGCATAGCGCAGAGCCAGCAGAGGGCAGCGAGAGGGACGCCGGAGTCCTGGCATCCTGAACCTTTGTTTGCCCACGGGTTGCGTGTGCGAAGGAACACAGCTCACGGCAGGGGTTTCCTTTGCCTTTCATTCGCTTTATTTTCTTTCTGTGTTTTTTTTTTTTTGGCAAGGGCTGGTTTTTGGAAAATTATTGCCTGTACCGAAAGCATTTGAAAAACTAATAACCATGTACGGATTTCATAATAAATCAAGTACGGCAACAACAGCAACAACAACGGCAACAACAATAACAATAGCTATTACAACATATTCATCTATGCAAAAGCAGGAAAAGCAGACGCCATTACATATGTTTCACTGTACAGGACAACAATGGCCCAGGCCACGTCCCATTCACAAACACACAAACCTTGCTGCCTGGCTCTGGCGCGTATTTGCCAATCGGCTAATAAGGTCACATTTGTGGACTCAGGTAGCAATTGGCATGTGCTCTATAAGGCGTAAGACCCATCCAGTGCGTTTGTCTAATGCGGCTTAAGCTGCTGCTCCGCAGCAACTGCAGCCATTTGGCTAAGCGCTTCCTGTCCACAATTGTCTGCAGCCAGAAAGAGACAATGGGCGCAGTAAATGAGTGAGTGAGCGAGTCAGCGAGCGAGATTAGCCGAGGCTGCTTGACTGCAGTCCGCAGCGAACGCTTCAATGGATCGCAATCAGCTGGCAGTGAAGCTGCTGCTGCCACTAGGGGCAGCTAATTGACAGCTCAGCCAGCGGATGAGGTCAGCTGGAAATCGTTGGGATCGACTGAGTGAGCACATATTGAGAGATTTATGCAGGGCTTATCAACGATTCAATTGAGCTGGCAATACGCCTGTCAATTTTTTCTTTAGGTTTTACAGAAAATGATGCGATCGGGAATCGATAAAAATTATATATAGTATATATAGAGGTGCTTCAATTGAGAAGATTGCTTATATTATAAAACATATGAAATATGTTTAGATATTTTATCAATATAAACACATTATAAAATATGCTGAGATATTTAATAAATATTTTTTAAGAGGCTATAAACATTTCAGAAGCACTAGCTAATAATAGAATATTTTAAAATGATATTATATGGATGTCATATAGATATTATATAAATATAACATATACATGTAAATATCAATACATTCTTGTGTAAATTTATCCATATTTTTATAATATTTAATGCCGATACAAACTTTTTTCGTGCTTTTCGTGAAATTCCACACTTTTCATTTTTCCATAATATTAAATTTTTTTTTTCATGGTTAATTAAACATAAATTCCTATTTGCTAAAATAAATTCCTAATGTTGTACAATTTTTTGTTATCCTATAATCTGTTTAAAGAATTAATGCATTATGAATTTGTTTCAATTAAAATATTAAAACATTAATAATATTTGCTTGAACAAAAGACTTAAAGACTTAATAGCCAAAATGTTTGATAATAATAAACATGAAATATTCAACATTGCCTTTGTTCATTCATGTTTCAGCCACTAATTATGTAGACCAAATATATTAGCCATAAAACACACACACACACACACACACAGGCGCACACCCACAGGCCACACCAAACACTGCTCGATGACCTTACTAATTAATTAAATTTTGAATTTTGCATTTGCCAACAAGAAGCAGATCGGCTTACAGCGCAAATAGATATATGTATATATATATATATATAAATACAGAGAGAGATAGAGAGCGAGAGAGAGAGAGACTAATGTATGTGTGGCTGACCAGGCCAAGTATTTGGTTTCCAGTTACCATTGACAACTTCCTGGGCTAGCAGCAGCTAGATGCGTCCGCCTTATGGACCTATTGAAATTGTAGCCGCTTGCTAAAAATAATTTGTATTCAACTGCACTTTGGGTAGCTCGCCTTACAGCTGGCCGGCACCTGTTTGCATTTGGCTCACACATCTACGTATATAGTACACATGGCATAGATATGCCTTGAGGCCCACTCTTGATGTCTCAATTTCGAATTGGCCAAGCTAATTACATCTCGACTGACAGCTGGGATGCTTTTGATGACATAATTCCTGGTCGAATTTCGCGTGAGTGCCCCTGCGCATGCAGGCACCCTGACTTTTTACACACACTCCGCTCAATGGCATAATTAGGGTGAGCTCTCTGAGCTACCCTCTTAATGCAGAGCCACACCCCTCGCTTGTGTGCACAGCTGGCAGTCGTGGAAAAACGCAATCAAATGTAAAGCATTACAATTGTTAAATGAAAACTTTTGCTTTTTAATATCAAATTATGCAAATTTTTCATTGAGCTTGCTGCATTTTCACGCATTAAGCGACGAGCGAGAAACTTCATGAAAATCACAAAATGCAAGAATCAAAAAAATACAAGAATCAAGAAGAAAAGAAAGGGCGACAACAGCTAGCAACTATTATGTGGCAAGTTCGCTGTGTGAAACATGCACTAAAAATACCCAGTGTTTATTTGAATGCTATTCTGGGGTTAGGCAGTCAAACGGCATATATGCAATACATGCAATATATTCGGCTAGACGTACAGTTATTTATTTGTATTTTATATAATAATCTATAATAATAATCTTTCAGTTCATATAGAAAGTGAGACATCAGCTGAGTCCCGAATTTCCTTATATAAAAGTCGGTTTCCATTTGAGATCTTTACCCTGTCAACCCCACCTGCACTCACTTACCTACAGGGTATATTCAGGGGGTGCACCTAGCATTTATTGCTAGTCGCAAAGACCCCGAGGCGAACAACAACTGCTCTCTCTATTCATCCTCGCTTCGCCTTGGCGCCTTGGCGCACCATAAAAAATGCAAGTCAGCAACTGCTGAAATCCTCAAGGATTTGGCAGCGATATTCTCTCAATGCTTAAGCTAAAAGCTTTGCAGCGCTAAAAATTTTCGCGTTGATTTCTCCAGTGTCGTCAGTGCGGGAATTTTCTGCTTTTGCGGTACTTGAAGGACTTCGAACGGTGCCAAATCAACGGGAGTTTGGGTGAAATATTCAATAGTCACAGATACTTAGTTCATGAAAAATTCAAGCTATTTGCTCTGATTTTTATTAGCTAATCGAAGCACACACGTGTATTCAGCGTGTGTGTGTGTGTGTGTGTGTGTGTGTGTGTGTGTGTGTGTGTGTGGGGGGTGTTTGAGTCCCTGTGGTGACAAATCAGAAATAAAGCTTCAATTTTTAATGGGATCAGAGCATTCATTTTGTAGTTTGAGCTCTTTGCTGATTGTTTTCATTCACTGAATGTTAATAAGTCCAATGCATGTTTAATGCGGTCAGCCAAAGGTCTGAGGTCCCTGGTCAAACAAAAAAATGTATATTGATATTGCAAAACGAAATAGGTTTGGTTGGGATTACTTAATTCTAGGCTAATGATTCTGGTTTGATAAAAGTGATCAGAACTTAAGACAAATTTATTTTTCTTAAATTCCTTTATACCAAATATTAAGAAAACGATCTTAAACTATATTTTACCATAACGCTTTGATAGTTTAATTTACACTTAGTTCAAGTAGAACTACTTTTTATTAGTTCCATGCATTCCACTTAAGCTAAGCCTTCACTTTCAGTTCCACTCGTTTTCTCTGAGTGTATTATCGAACAGTTTGAATTGCTTGCTATGGGCTGAGAGAGATTCGAGTGTGGCCAAAGGCCATTCGAAAAGCATAATTAAATATTTCAGCTCTGGCCGAACTGTCTTGAACAATTAGTGAAATTCAGTGCTCGAGCGGAATTGGAAACTGCTCGGGCCCGACTAAAAGCCAGGCAAACCGCAAGGCGGGCAGCCAACTTGATAGGGAATGAGGGACAGGAGGGACAGTGAAGAGAGCGGGAGGGGACTGGAGAGAGCCGTATCGACAAGGACAGCTCATCATCATTAACACCCAACGACAATTGTCGTAACTTAGCAACTAGGCAGCCAGGGATTGGGTTAGGGAAATGATTCTCTCTGGCATGTGGGTTGCCGCTGCTGCTGTTAAAGTTCTGGTTCTGGTGCTGGAATTGTTGCTGCGCCAGCATAATAATGTAACCAGGGAATCGTTGACGACGTAAATCAATGCAATACACATATTTACTATAACCAATGGGTGTGCTAGTGTGTGTGTGTGTGTGAATTGAAACAATCATTAATTAATGTCAATCGAATCGAAATGAAATTTTGCGACAAACGTTTTCCGCTTGAAATCAACGCAAATGAGCAGCCCTCGTAATTATCACCGACAGCATCATCAGCATCATCATCATCATCACCATCATCATCGTGGTTAGCAGGAACAGCATCTAGGGGTAAAGGGACTACGGGTCTATGGCAGGTAGACCAAAACTCTCCCCTAACCCCGCCCGACATTCGTTTGCTAAATGAAAATCATTCTCAGCATCAGCTCCTGCCAGCAGAAGTTGGCTACTCTTTGGCAGAAGAATGACTGTGGGAGCGGGACAGAGGTAGAGAGTTGGGGATTGACGTAACGGAAGCGGAAGCAACGAAAACATGACAACAACTTCTTGGCAAAAAGCAAATGTCGCTTGCAAAAATCCAGCAAAATGTTCTGCAATTAATTATCGCAGCTTTAGGGAATATTTTTGGTTTCCTTCAGCAATGTGTGTTGCATATTGATGTTGACTTGAATCACCAAAAATTACATTTGCTTTGTGCACCAGAGATGAGCTAGTTAATTGGCGCTGATTGTCACAGAAAGCAGAAGATGGAGAGAAAGAGAGGAAGAGTGAAAGAGAAAAAAACTGACCAGAGAAAGACTGTGATTTAAATGAAAATCGAGCTAAAGTTGTGTGCATGCAAATGCAAGAAAAACTAAAAGTTGAATTGGCAATGAAAATATGAATGGCAGAAGTTGGTAAAATAAGTTAAGTACGTCTGACAAGGCTAAGAGGGCTGTTAGATATTTTAAAAGTAACTGAAAGTTTGCTAACAATAGATAACGTTAAAATGTTTGACAATTCTAAGAGGATTCTTAGAGATTTTAAAGATGGGTGACATACAGACTTTTTAGTATTTTGTCTTTCTCTCTCTCTCTCTCTTCTGTCTCTACATCTTGTCTTTTTCTCTGACTCTTTTATCTTTCTTCTCAGCGCTGCACCGTATCTGAAATATTTAATGATATTTCGAACGTGTCGATCTTCCATTTCAATTTCCCATGTCTTGCGCATCAAATATCCGAGTAGAGCAATACTTATCTAAAGCTTAATGGTAAATTAATTATATACGAGTCGAGTTACACGTTTAAAGTCCACTTTAAATGATGAAAACATGATTTTTATGACTGGCAAATTTTCAGCGCTGCCACAATACAAATTTAATGAATTTCGGTTTCTTCACGTTGCCGTTGAGCGACTTTTAGCTCTGCTGCCATTGTCATTTGAAACAATTGTCGAACCCTTTTCGATAATTGTTTTTTCTTCTCAGCCTTTGCGGCTGGCAGCTTTACGTCCCATTGAATCACATGGCCTTTGGCGGGCTTATAAAAAATATGGCGAAAATATAAATATATATATATATATATATATATATATGTAGAGAGAGAGAGAGAGAGAGAGGGGCAAAGGCATAAAAGAGTTTGACATTTATAAGTGTATTTTCGACCTTAATTAAAATAAATGTATGTATATTGAATATGTGTGCTTAACACTGAAACAACACGGCATTAATAGTAGCTCGACACAAAGTGCAGCAGATGCGATATTAAATGACTGACGACTGTATATTTGCAGACTGCAAAGTGTTTTCACTTGTAGGCAATAACATCAGCAGCAGCAGCAGCAGCAGCAACAACAACAACAACGATGACATTAACACCACGAAATACAACATAATTGCAATTTAATGCAGTTTCACAGGCTATCAACGGGCTGTGAGAATGATTCGATACGTTCATTAATTAAAAGTACGTTTCCATCTCCATAAATCTCATTGTCTCTCTCTCTCTTTCCTCTCTGTCGCGCTGTCATCAGAACTTTTCAATTTGACAAGCTGTTTTTCAATCCACATCAAAAGAACAAAAACTAAGATCTCGCGCCTGTCCAACAAATCGCAACATTTATTAAAACTAAGGCCCCACCTCTGACGCCCCCTTTTAGGCATTGAAGCTTTTAATTAGAGCTGCCCTAGCAACCCCTACACCAGCCCTTCAGCCCACACCCCGTTTGGAGCTGAGCAAAAAACTTATTCCATCATCATAAATCTTGACACCGGCCCAAAGGTAGCCGAGCTGCCTGGCCTACAGGAGGAGGCGGCCAAGCGTGCGGGCTTGCTCCATAATTAGCCCTGTTCGTAGAGCAAACGGGAAGTAAGTCCCGCCCATCGCCCCTTCCGTCGGCTCCTGCACAGCACAACATAATTATGCAAAAGTGTGAAGCGCAGAGGAAAAAAACAAAAAACAAAAAAACAAAAAACACAAAAAGTGAGAAAAAAACACAAAGTTGACTAAGCAAACAGTTTCTGAGCTCAACTTTCGCAACATAATTCGTTATTTATGACTTCAATTATGTTTGCCCGTGGCCAACGCGCGCATACACACACACAGGCACATTCAGGTGCACACAGGTACACACCTACTTATACTCACACACATACACACACAGTGTGCAGGCTAAACGGGCGCAGTGAGACGCATTTAACCTGCAGGCGGCTGTCAGCTAAAGCGCCTCGTGGCATGCTACACATTTGTCGCCACCTTCAATTTAAGTAGACGCAGAAAGAGACAACTAGAGAGTTAGGGACAGAGAGAGAGAGAGAGAGAGAGAGAGAGAGAGAGAATGTGTGTAGAGATACTGAGCTAAGGTGCGGTCACCTTTCGCTTTTAATTAGACTTTCAACAAAGGTCCGAAAACAATGCCGCCTCTGCCCTCTTCAGCACCTGCCACGCCCTCCACCCATTCGAAGTGACAAACGACAGCCCACACCTGGGAGTACTGTGCACACACCATACTTATGATAAATGACACTGGGTGAAACTTTAGTGACCGTACTCGACTTGAGGCGAACGCCTTTAATCGCCTAATCGCATGTGTTCCGTAAATCAATTGCGCCTCGAATTGCGCCAGCCAGAAAATGCAAATTTAAACTCAGGGAATGCCACTATATTATGAAAAGTAGAGCGTGAAGAAAGCGGCAAATTCGCTTATAGCTCTTGAGATATTTTAGACTCGAAGAAATAAATATAAAATTAAATTAAAAAATTAATTTAATAAAATTAATATTATTTATTTAAAATAAATTGCAAAAAAATATATATATATATTTCAAAATATAATGGTCTGTTCTTTACAAATAAATAATGAAATTAATTATTATTAAGAAAAAAAAAAGTAGAATAAAGTGCAAGTAATTCTTTCAATTGATACTTCCTCATATCATGTTCCACATCATACATCATTAAATATTTTGGCTCCCCGATTTCGCATTGAAAACTGTCTTCTACATATATCTTTTTATTTAATGTACATTTGCCTCGCCATAAGCCCCAACTACTTTCTCCACAATAATGCCAACTCATTCCTTATGATTGACTGAGAAACATCTACAATTGAGTGATGGGAAATCAATGAAATTGAGGGGCAGCAATCGCATTTAACTAGCATTATATGAATTATTAAAGCTAATACGCTTTCAGGAAGAGATTTAACAGTTTTTATGATTGTCGGCTTTTGCTAATTAACAGTTATGTGCAACAACAACTGACGATTATGTCATCGTCTCTCATCAAATTATGCATAATGAATTGCATATAGTATAAATATAATTATAAAGGGTGTATACAAGCCCTTTTCAATGCGCATTAATGTCACAAAATATTTAATAGAGCTGCTAAATATATTTAATAATATCGTATTATTTGAGCGGACAGTTAATGCAAAAAAAAAAAAAATAAATAAAAATAAATAAAATACAAAAAAATATACATAAAACTTCAATTAGGCGAGCTTGTAAAAAATAAAATAAATGCAACAAATGCAAATAATAACAAGAACTAACCAAGTTAATTTCAATGTCATATAAAATGCCATCATGCTATCAGCTGATTAAAAATATATAAATATTATGCAAATGCAAATGAGCTTTGACTTTAATGTTATTATGCGCTGGGAAAGTAAAACACTTTTGGCGTACTTGAACCGAGGGCAGAGGTCGCAGCGCAATTGTCAAGCTGAGCCCAAGGCCGACCCATTGAGACACCCACGCTCAGATTGTAGACCTAATCACATTTATATAATCGTAGTTTTTATATATTTACCTCTTGACTTTCTATACAAAAAAAAAAAAAAAATACAAACTCGTATTTTAAGCACACTAAGCTCTAACCAGAAGCGGCTCACCTTGGGCTCTTGGCGCTTGTCCAATAGGCAGCCCGTCTAACTGCAACTGCAATGAAACCTTGAGCCAGCAACAGCAGCAGCCGTCAGCTTATTTTCCCACAAATCAGCGCTGTGAATGGTACAAAAATAAAAACAACACAAAACACGTTTCCCACTTTGCTTTGCGCAATTTGCATGCGAGTGAACAAAAAACAAAAAAAAGGTAGATACAAAAATATAGAAGAAAAACGAAGCCATGGACAGACGCGCGTTAACCTGTCTAACTATGCATATTCAATCGTTTCGTAAATTGCAGTTATTTAGTTGCAGTCTGGAAAGCATTTAAATAGCGACAAATATTGCATAAATTAAAATGAAATGCTGTTCCTGAAGTTCTTTGAGCTCTCACCTGCCCCGCCCCTCTTCTCTGCTGCCATCCTAGTCAAAGTTCAAGTTTTTCTTTACATTCGCTGCTGACACACGAGACGCAGCAAAAACTTGGCCAACTTCTTTAGCACTTTGTCAGATGTCGTGACGAAAGAGCAGAGCATAATACAAAAAAAGGTTCCAAAATTATTGTGGTGAGGCGAAGATGGAATACCCTAATGAATGCCTAGGAGATATATTTTGAAAGAAATAAAATATTTTATTTAATCTGGAATTATTTTGAAAAGTTGAAGGTGTATGTGTATATGATTTAAAAATATTCTTGTATTTTATAAATCTCAATGAAACTAAGCTGCTGGAGAAGAAGAAGAAAAAGAAAGGTTTACTTTGATAAAATTATGCAAGTTTTTAGTTTTAAGACTTTAAAAGCGCTAAATGCAAATGGGAAATGCTTAAGCAATGTTTCTTGGCTTTCCGGCTGTCAAGAACTGCTATTTTATATACATTATCATATATATTATAATATAAAATAATCATAAAACTCTTTAATTGTGTAAAACATTTGGAATAGTAAATCTAGCATCTGGAATAACAAGTCTACTTATCTCTCTCTCTTTGTTTCTCTATCCTCTCTTTTTTTTATGCGTTACACATAGCATGACACATTTCAAATACGCTTGGGAGGAATATAATAATTATATGTATATTTTCCGCATTTCTTTTGCATGACGTTCATAATGAAATTTGCACCGTGACCGAAATTTCCTGCAGACAGCAAAATTCTTGAGAACAAAATTATTAATAAAAAATATTTTCTAAATGTATATAACACAAAAGTGCGGCACATATGTGTCGCTTAAATTTACAGTTAATTCAAATTGTTTGGTGTCGGCTCATTACAAGTCGAGGCTGAGGCCCTCTATGAGTCAGTGGGCTAAGCAGCTGCTCTATAATCGCTTCAGCAGATCAGCGTAAAGTAAAATGCACAGTGGAAAGTTTTGGACTGGAGTTCAAAGACACTTTTTGCCATGACAGCCGTTAGTAATGCTTGAGTAAGCACCGTTAAGAAAAGAAAAAGCTTGATTACAAAATATGAATGAAATAAAACGAAAGAAATACTATACAAATTTCTTATAGTTTGCTGCGTTGTTGACTGCGATGACACATGCAAACAAAATTTCTTTTTGCACAGCACTTAAAGGTTGCGCAAAGAAAAAACATGCAAATATATATATACATATAAACATGCATATACATACTGTAGATATATATATAAATGAACATGAATATGTATATCTGTGCATATTAATTATGCAATTAAAATGCCGCAAGCATCTGCTGCACACACACACACACACACACACATAAGTGTTACAAAAGAAATGTGCCAACAATTTTGTCTTTAATTTGTATGCATGCCGCATTACGTTTAACACTTTTCTGCTCAATTGAAGTTAAGAATGTCATAAATAAATAAAATTGAACACAAAATTTGACTCATTTTTAATGCCACAAAGGAATTAGCCAGCAAGAGTGAAATATTTTCATATGAGACAATTTTATTCTGCCTAATGCTTTGACTTATAATAATATTTGGGTATTTAAATATTCAATAAGATTTGTGATGAACCAACTTAAGGCTAACTAAAGTGTGAAAATGATAAAATTGGATTTTTCTTTGATGCTGCAGCTGAATAGATATAATTGCATATGACGATTTGCAAAAAAAAAAAAAAAAAAAAAAACGAGAAAAGTAAAATAATTAATAAACGTAGTCGAAGTAATACCTACACAAATATACGTATATGTAACTTTATATATCTAAAGATCTTAAGCCAGTTTAATGTTGAACCCTTACCCTCTATAGCCTATATATTAAGAACATTTTCATTGCTTAATTCGCTTTAAAATGTTGAATGCTTTCAAAGCTTTTGTCTTTTGCTTCCTAATTTAATTCTAATGAATTTCGCAGAACCTTCTATCTAATTAAATAGCTCAAAAATCAGTTCAATCAATGACATGAATTTGTATGGAAACTTTCATAGCTTAACAGAATTTCAATAAATAAATAAATGAAATTTAATCACACTTGAAATAAAAATATGTAAATTTTCATGAAGCTTCAAAAGTTGTAATTTAAATTTGTAATTTTATTAATTATACTTAATTAAATATTAAAATTTGTGCACTCATCAAGCCCACGCTCCCACTCCCACGCCTCGGTTGCCCTGGAGTGCCCGCCCGAGGGCATGTGAACACCCGTTGGGATCAATAACCTGCGGCCAGACAAATTGTGCACAATATACCATATATATACATATATGTATATGTACACATATATATATAGAGTATTTCATTTCTGCTTTTTATATTGGTATTTGGCTTTCATTTAATTGTTAATACGCACTTGCAGCGGTAATTAATTGATTTGATTTTCGTTTCGAGTTTCGTTTGCGAAATGTGACGATACGCCAGCCATTTGTCAAACAAAAATTCTGTGCTCTGTGCAGTGCGTTGGCACATAAATTATGAGACCAGAAACCGCAGATCAATTTATTTTGTGGCCAGAAAAATGTTCTAGACATTTTCCCTTCCCTCCTGCAGCTCCCCCCTCTGAGCTAGTCAGTTCTGTCAACGTTGCGCCGCAAAAACAATTAAAACTAAGCCCAGACACATTTTACGAGCGTCGGCGACGGAGACGGCGACTACGTCTGGACTATTGGCCCGCCCCTCCCCGACCGCCTCGCAGCGATTGCCATTAACTTTATTTACCTTTTGGCGCTGATTTGGCTAACCATTTTTTTTTTTTCGTTTGCTTGTCTCTGTGTTTGCAGGTTTGATAAATGTTTTGCAAATAGCAGGCGACACTTGGCGTCCAGCCAAGCGACCTGAAAGTAGGCAACGTTTCTTTGCTCTCTATAAATTCCATTCGATTCTTTACGTTGTCGCTGCTTAGGTGCATTAATAACTTTCATGCTGTGTGCGCGTCGTAAAACCATTTCGAGCTCATATTCTTTACATTTTGTCTTCAATATTTAAAGAGCAAAAACTGAAATGTGTATGTATGTACATATATATGTATGTGAATCGAATAAAATTCAAGCCGAGCCCTGTCTGTGCTGCTCTCTTTTGCATAAGGCCGCCAGTGCGCAGAAGGCGCAACAGGACTGCCTCACCTGGCATAAGGTGCGGCCAGCTGGCGCGTGTATATAAAAATTATGTTAATGAACGCCTCGATAAGCCACACTCTGCCTCACAGTATATAGATATGTGTGTGGATGTGTGTGTATTTGCCAGCAAAGAGCAGGAGCTGGCTAAACTGTGCTCCATGTTGGCATACCTCGTGAACTGATTGTATTCCACATAATACAACTGCTTTGCTTTCAAGTATTCTAAATAATCTTAAAGCTCTTCGGGCACAATTTTACATACATAATTCCAGCCGACTTATTCGAGTTCTATTTTTAGGTCTGCTCTCATAAATAAATATTTTATCATATATTGATCAATCTGAATACCCTGTAAAACCGAAAACTGCGTTGCCTGACAGACTTACTTCACCTCCCCCATATAAGCATGCTAAAGCAGCTTTGGCTTACACACCTTACAGGGTATTCTAGTTGACAGCATTGACTTCTGCTCTGTGAACACATCCGCCCTGCCACATTTTGCGTGTGCGTGAGCTTCATGCATTAAATTATTAAATTAAAGGGGAAGCACGGGGCAATGGAATGAGTTGGAATGGGCCCTCGGGACCGGGTAACAGTTTTCTGCTGCCTGTCGCATAGCACGGGCAACCGTATTTCTTTGAAGCAAAACAAACAGAAACTGCTCCAAAAGGGTTTGAAACGAGTTCACACGTGCTAATATCGAATACATAAAATTCCCAGAAATTTATGACAGATTATTGTGTTAAACTACATGGAAATTATTCCTAGAATATGATATCAAGATTAAACACATATTTCAGCCAACTACAAATGCTTGAAAAATTAATCGGCTTAAAGACCTGTAAGCCCTAAAAGCTTTAACTCAAGTTCAAAGAACTGTGAAGAGCTCCAAGCTAAAGCCATTTGCATGAGTGTATTCATATTTATGTATGTTAGTCTTATGCCTGATTAGTAATATGTAAATTTATACTAACGCTCAAGTTTGATTGTGCCAAGATCTAAACTAGACCGCCTTGTGGCTAAGTGTAAAGGATTGTTCACTTCGACTTGAATGGGCAGGATTAAAACGCTTTCAAAATCGCAATAGTATATAATATATTTATCATGAATCGCACCTAGTCATACTTAATGCAAAACTTCATAGTGGAAAATTCAAGCAGGCGGCTGTACAATGGCTAAAACCGATTTGTGGGCCATGTGCAATTGCACTTCAAATGTGTGTGATTGTGTGAGCGTGTATGTGTTTAATATAAATAATGAGCCGAATTCGCTCCAAGTTATGCTCATTTTCGTGCTCAGTCACAACAACAACAACAACAACAAGAGCAACGACTCTCGGTCAAATGGTCTCTGAGCTGACGCATATTAATGTTCGCTCAGAAAACTAGCGCAATTAATTTGAAATATTCGTAATTGGGCAAAATACATTTAAATGCATGCAACAGCAACAACAAGAGCAGGCTCTCGCATTCTCTCTCTCACTCTCTCTCTCTCGCTCTCTCTCTCTCTCTCTCTCTCTTTCACTCTCGTATTATATATAAATCGGTTTTGCAGTTGTTGTGCTGTAAAATTTATGAGGAAAATGCACCGCAAAATTTATCACATGTCCGGCAAACAGAGTTTTGAATGGCAAATCGCTTATATATATGTATATATGTATGTATATACAGTATAGTATATACAACATATATTTATACGTATTTGCACATCTGTATATTTATATAATGAGTCAAGAGGTCCACATCCGAACTCAACACAGCTGGCAAACTTTGCGGTTTAGCCTCGTCTCTCCCACTTCCCAGTCAGTTCAATACGGTGTCTCCCCTTGTCCCTGCTCCTCACTCCGGTCATTGCATTGCATTAATTATGATAATAATTCTTGGGGCCTTAATAAGCATTTGGCATTCTGTGGCCACTTTGCTTGGCCTTCTGCCTAGTTGGAGCTATTCAAATATGCAAGCAGCTCGCCACTTGCAGTCAGCTCCAGTTGTTGTCGTAGCATTTGTTATTGTTGCTGTTATTCTTGTTGTAGTGCCACTTGACTGCATTGTCAGGTAATTATAATAAGACGCTTATAAGCTCATCGAAAACTTAAGTGCCAAGTGTAAGAAGTTGACTCTGCATAACAGCAGCCACAACAACAGCAACAACAACATCGGGCAACATCAGCAACAGCTCCAGAGTCTCTGATTCTCTGGCAGAGATACTTTGCCCCTTGCCTTTGTGTGTTTGGCATATTTTATAATAATTAACTGAAAGCTGTTCAAGTGGCTGCCAGCTGTATCTGCACACTAACACACACATACACACATATACACACACACAGGCACACAATTGTTGCCAGTGAAATGACAGAGAGCAGAGAAAAAAGTAGAAAGAACTTGGACAAGAGTTCAGCATTCGCAATAGACAACGTGGATGTTAACGAACAAGCCAATTAAAATAGATTTTGTGCAATTGTTAAACAAGCTCTTCCCTTGCTCTTTTACATAATTGCAATTGTTAATTGTTTAGTTTCTCGAAATTGAATTATTTAAACTGAAAGTAGAAGCTGAATTAAGACATCCTAGATATAAGGTGTTCGATCATTAATAGCTTTTATAATAGCATTCTGGCAAAACACTCTCTGATTTACAGAAAAAGAATGTTTGTGTAGATAGATAGACGCAAATCTAAGAATTTAAGTATTGTACTGGATTGTACTATCTGTATCTGTATCTGTATCTGTATCTGTATCTGTATCTGTATCTGTATCTGTATCTGTATCTGTATCTGTATCTGTATCTGTATCTGTATCTGTATCTGTATCTGTATCTATATCTGTATCTGTATCTGTATCTGTATCTGCATCTGTATCTGTATCTGTATCTGTATCTGTATCTGTATCTGTATCTGTATCTGTATCTGTATCTGTATCTGTATCTGTATCTGTATCTGTATCTGTATCTGTATCTGTATCTGTATCTGTATCTGTATCTGTATCTGTATCTGTATCTGTATCTGTATCTGTATCTGTATCTGTATCTGTATCTGTATCAGTATATGTATCTGTATCTGTATCTTTATCTGTATCTGTATCTGTATCTGTATCTGTATCTGTATCTGTATCTGTATCTGTATCTGTATCTGTATCTGTATCTGTATCTGTATCTGTATCTGTATCTGTATCTGTATCTGTATCTGTATCTGTATCTGTATCTGTATCTGTATCTGTATCTGTATCTGTATCTGTATCTGTATCTGTATCTGTATCTGTATCTGTATCTGTATCTGTATCTGTATCTGTATCTGTATCTGTATCAGTATATGTATCTGTATCTGTATCTTTATCTGTATCTGTATCTGCATCTGTATCTGTATCTGTATATGTTTCTGTATCTCAAAACCTAGTAAGATTTGATCCGAACTTATAAAAATCTAATTTAAACTAGAGGTCTGCATGAATGTATTCATTTAAAAAACCATAGTACTGTACAGTAGTAAAATGTTCTCAAAAATACTGTACTCATTATGTACTGTACAGTATATTCAACTGTCAATAGGCCTTTTGAATGCATCCATGGAGATGTCTATTTTAAACTCTAATTAGTTCAACTAACTCTACTGTTAAGACTTCCTTCTCTTGCCTCCTTCTAATTGGCATTCGACTGTTTCGATTGCTGCGCGCAACAGGAAACACTTCACGGGTTGATTAAACTCTTAGTGCCTGGGCAACTTTCACCTGGCCAAATGAAAATTACACTCAATACCGGTGGAAATTCGGCAATTTGGCGTCGTCTTTCACTTTTATAAAGGCCCAAGCCGGCGATTAGTGAAATGCAGTGCCCAATCATAGATGGCGCTGCGGTGCAACGATTGCCCTTACCAAATTCGAAAGCCAAGCCAAACTTGAGGCCTGTTTTCGATTGAGAGGAACAGACTGCAGACAGGGCTGGGTGCGGCTCACTTTTACCGTTGCCTGTGTGTGGCACGTGTGGCAAATGGCCGACACACTCGAGCTCTCTATAAGAGAGAGAGAGAGAGGGAGAGAAATAGAGACTTTTCGCAAGCTTTTGAGGCTGGCTTTGATAATTTGTCGCTTAACACTTTTCATTATCCGGCGCATAAATCAAACGTAATATTTAATAAATTTTGGTCACCTTGTACATAAAGCGTGATTCATACAGGCCATAAATAATGCTAATAATAAATAAAAGGAAAGCCAGAGACCGCGACCCGGCAATTTGATGTAACAACCAATCATTATTAATAGCCCAAGAAATTGCACACACGCCATGTTAGCCCGCATAGCAAAAAAACACGAAATAAAGAAATGGCAACGAGTTTTTGCGCTTTTTGCTTAATTCGTGGCCAAGAGTCAAGCTTAAGATGCGCGCACATAGATATCACATATCAGCTCCAGACTAGGATATAATCGCGCTTTCCTTGGCCATAAATCAACAATAATTATTAGTTTTTTTTTTCATCGATATTTATTTTGTTTGCTGTTGTTGTTGCTTTTTGTATTGCGCTGCAGGTGGAATCAACAACAATAACAACAACAATAATATATCGATAAGCCGCCGTTGATAAATTGAAAATTACGAAGGAAGACAACAATGCAGCATTATTTGCCCGAGTGCTCGCTCATGTCTTTCTATGCCACAGACATAAACATGACTCTATGGCCGCAATGTGTGGCTGATTCCTTTCTTTATACCCAAATTGCATGCTGACTTCTTGTGGCTTGCCACCCAGTCGGGCAGCCAGGCAGCCAGCCAAACAGACATTGCTCGCTGGATTTGGCTGATTCCTTTTGACCTGTGCAACCGAGAGAGAGAGGCGCACAGTGGGGCCAAGCCATGCTAAATTGTGTAGCAAATGAAGATAATAAAGATGGGTGTAATCTGTGCGAGGCATGAATAAAACATGGGCGACGCAACAGTGGAATCGAATGGGCAGAGATAAAAATATATATGGGAATATATACATATATCAGCTAGAGTTTGGCACAGATAATCCATTGAATCCATGTGCTTGCAATAAATTTAAAAAAAAAAAAAAAAAAAAAAAAAAAAAACAATTTTATTCCAACAGCTTTCACATTGAGCCTTGCCCCACTGTGCACTGATAGCTCGAATGGAGGAAGAAAAAAATGGTTGATGCGACTGCCCCGCGGGGCGGAAAATCAAATACTTGAACGTTATATTTAAGGAAAAATCACGTTTCACATAAAAGACGCTAACGTGGCCAAAGTCAAATGGAAACAATAGCCATGCAATAGGGGGCGTGCCGCGGGGCGTGCCACTTGGCCGCGATTGCCCGGCAATGGTCGGCAAGTTGATTTTATTGCGCTTTAAATTAAATATATTGTACAATTTATATAGAAAGAAAGTGAAGTGAAATGATTTTGTAACCACACACACACACACACACACACTAACACGTACAGCACGTATGAGAGGGAAATCAAAAACAAAAGAAAAAAAAAAAAAAAAAAAAACATACAAAACGGGAAAGCAACTTTTGCACATAGCATCAACTGAGCCATGACCACTGAACTGGACAGTGTCCGTCCGTCCATCTGTCCGTCCGTCTGTCCGTCCGGCAGCAGCCGCCGCTGGGTCTGGCTGGACCAAGGCGAAAACTGCAGACTTGGCATCAAATAAAGCACACATATTGTGAGAAAGAGTATGAGAGACACAGCGTGAGAGAGAGTGAGAGAGAGGGGTGTGGGGGTATATAGAACACGGGTAGAGACGACAAGATTCCACAGAAAAATGCAGTCAGCTCGAAAAACAGAAGAAACTAAATAAATAAATATCATGATGCGTTACAGGGTATACAAGGCGTGCATGGCTAGTCAGCGATAAAGGGAATTTTTAGTGAAATGATGGATAACAAATACCCCGCGTTTAACTTATTTAGTTATAAATAATATAAACATTTATATAACTTCATTCTATTACATATCATGTACACAGCATCATCATACCTCATCATCATCATACGCTGAGGCGAGGTTATTTTTTTTTTTTTTTTTGTCAAGGGTATGACTATGTTGCCAATCCATTCAGCATCCGTTTGCCATTGTCGCCATCATCTTTGTTTTCATAGCTGTGTCGTTGTGTGTGAGTGGGCTCATCCACAGCTGGGTGGCCGAGCATCGTCTGGCTGGGGTGTGGGAGCTGTCGACAAGTGCTGACGCTTGAAATTCTAGCTTCAAACTGAATATAAATTCAGCGATTTGGCTTATGTACAGAACTCTAAGTGGTTTCATTGCGCCGCAAGCTGAAGAGTGTGAAATAAAATAACAAAGAGTTATTGAATGAGACCGAGAGCAAAAATCACTCGCAACTCAATTGTCAACTGTCAACAGCAGTGCGCGGGGTGGGGTGGAGAGGGGAGAGGCAGTACAAACTGGGTCTTAAATTTCAGCCAGACTAACGGACCCAGCTGGCTGACCCGCTTTAAAGCCAAACAAATGCAAATATCAAAGACGAGCCCGATGCATTGGCAGCCGGCATGCAAAACAAGCATTGTTGCTGTTGTTGTTGTTGCTGTTTCCTGTCGTGCTGCGCCTGCTGGGAGAACGCGTGTGTGTGTGTGTGTGTGCGCCTGACCAAACAAAAGTCTTGGCAGGCCCGCACGTCAGCCAGACAGAGTCAGTCAAAAAGCCAAAAAGCGCAACGAAATTGAAATCAATGCATGCCCAGCTGCACACGGCTGGCCTTCACGCCGCTCCCCGCAACACGCCCCCAGCCTACACAGCCCTCCCCTTGTGGCCATCTCAGCAAACAGCTGCAACAGCAGCCGACTCATGTTTATGGCACATTTTGCAATTTTGCGGCTTTCATTTACAAAATTAGTTAGATTGGCATTGTGGCATGTCCAGGCAGAGCGAAAGAGAGAGAGGCAGAGGGGTAGGTGTCATGAGCGGATGGAGCATTATCCATTGCGGCAGTGTGAAAAACGAAGCCTATGCGGAAAAGCGCAAAAACAACAAATCAATCGATCAACAGCACAAAGAAGGGGAAAAAAAAGGAAATAGAAATGAAAACTTCAAGCCAAATTTGTTGGCAACAGTTGGATAAATGTTTTGCATACCTAGTTGAAGGGCAACGAATTGAGGAAAGTGAATTGGAATTGATAGGTATAGCAAAGAGCAGTATGGCTGGGGAAAACACAACTGAACGTGGGCCGAGAATAAACAAAAGCCAAAGCCACAAATGGAAGAGCTTAAAGAGCTGAAAGCAAAGAATAAACAGAATGCCATATTTGTAATATGCTCTGCTTGCTTCTGTTGGAAGAGCAGTTGGACTCACGGCAGAGTTAAATGTAATTAAGCAGAATGCGTTTTCAGGAGCAGCTGAAACAGTTTAGAGAAAACTTTTCATGTTGCTAAATCATTTCATTTGTAAGTTGGCAAATCGCTTCAACATCTCAATTGGCAGCAGCAAAAAAAGAAGAAGAAAAAATGACTCGAAGAGAACTTTTGCAAATGCCATTGCAGTTAAGTCCTCCACAGAGACAGGGAGAGAGGAAGATAGAGAGGGGGGAGGCATTTGAAAACTGTTTGCCAAGAAAAAAGCTGGCGTAATTGAAACTTAATGAGCAGAGACAGCAACCGCAGCAGCCACATGCCTATTTGAGGCGCAGAGTCATGTCGAGCTGTTGTAACTGAAGATACTCTGCGTATCTTAGAGATGCAAACGTGCAAGTGTCTGAGCGTGGCTGAGCCCAGGCATTGGGCAAGCGTTACTTTATTATTATTTCATTTTATATATGCATTTATATACCTTTTTATCTTTAAGCCATAAAATACCAGTTAACAGACACAAGATACTTTTGTTGCATAACAACAAAGTCTGAACAATGGCCATTCATTTAACTGACTTTTTTTCCCATTTCGCTTTTCAGATGCGCTCAGCTTTGGCCAGGTGAACGTGGAGCCCAACACAGCGCTGCTCAACGAGGGCGATCGCACCGAGCTGCTCTGCCGCTATGGACGCGCCATCAACTACTGCCGCATCGAGATACCCGGCGAGCAGAAGGTGCTCAATTTGTCGCCCAACTGGAGCAAGACGCCCGGATTTACCTACTACGGCTCCGGCCTGAATGCCGGCCAGTGCGGCGTCAGCATTGAGCGAGTCAAGGCCAGCAACAATGGCCAGGTCAAGTGCAGTCTGGGCGTCGAGGGCGAGGAGCTCTCCGGCACCATAGATCTGGTTGTGGCATGTAAGTTAACCGCATATCCATTTCATATTGCTCAACTCTCACTCAAGCCCAATTGATTCCCAATTGTTAGGCCGTTAACCTCCACCAACAGCTCATTCATTCCCCTTTTTTTCGACTCCTTTGCAGTGCGCCCGCAGCAGCCCATTATTGAGCTCATCTCTAAGCCTAATCGCGATGGCTTCTTCTCGGAGAACACCGAATTCCACGCCCGTTGCAGTGTGCGCGACGGCCGTCCGGCTGCCAACATTTCCTGGTACATCGACAACATGCCCGCCAACAAGCGCACCAGTCCGCTGCAGGTTGTGGCCACGCCCACCCACGATAATGTCGAGCTGTCCACCTCAGTGCAGGACATCCAATGGCCATTGACAGCGGATGACAGCAATCGCAAATTGGTCTGCCGTTCACATCATCAAACCGATCGCGAGAGTGTCCCGCCCCAGGAGGCCGCCTACATCATCAACGTGCGATGTGAGTAGCTGCAAGGGACTGGGGTATATAGCATAGATGCCATAAATAGTTGATATTTATGTGTAGAGAGTTAGAGTCTCATCTGAAGAACATACATATAATCTGTTGATCGATTTATATCAATTTATATTCAAGTTCTTAAAACAAATACTAGAGATAATAGAGAGGAAATTCTTGTTTCTTTTGGGAGAGTAGAATACCCTTCAATATTTATTTGAACACGGTATAATATCTCTGTTCTATCTTTACAAAAGCTTTAACTTTTTGAGGTTACAATCCATTTTCCTATATAAATTTAGAGTATAAAATACGGTCTACTCTATTTTTTCGAGGCTACAATACCCTTTACTATATCAATTTAGAGAGTAGAATACTCCACTCCATCAGGCTTGAATAGCCTCTATTTTATCTTCATAAAGAGTAGAATAATATATAATATATCATTTAGATATACAGCAATATATTTTATAGACGGCACGACACCCTCCACTACGTACAGATGTATAGAATATCATTTTTGATACCCACAAGTATTACAACCGATATCCTTAAAGGGTATAGTCGCCTATAGACTAACATTTGAGTCTAGTCCAGCAACATCTGCTGTATCTAACACCATCTGCTCTATCAGCACCGCCTGCTCTACCTTTATAGAGGGCATTGCAATATGCAGCTTAAACTTTTGATTATTTCTATCAACGAATTGATTAAACTGAATATTCCCCCGTTCCGTTCCACAGATGCGCCCGTTCATCAGCCAGAGGCATCGGTCTATGGACTCTACTTGGAGCACACCGCCATTGTGAATATTACGATTCGTGCCAGCCCGCCGCCAACTATTGAGTGGAACATCGATGGCACCATTGTCTCGCAGGGCCGCACCGAGGGACGCTATTCGGCCTATGAGCCGCAGTATGTGGGCAATGACGAGTACAATGTGACCCTGGCCATTGCCGGCCTCACGCTGGAGGACACGACCAAAACGTACAATCTGCGCGCCAGCAACGAGCTGGGCACCACCGACTACCATGTGCGCATCAGTTCGTCGAGCAAGCCGCCCAGCAGCAGCTTGGATGTGGCTGCCATTGTGGGCATCGTTGTGGCTGTTGCTGTTCTAGTCCTGATTGTGCTGCTCATCCTGTTTGCGCGCGCCACCGGCAGATGGTGCTTTGGCGGTAAGTAACCAGAGCTGGTTGCTTCCTCTACCTCGCTCTTTCTCTCTCTGTCTCCCGCTCTCTCTTGTTCTCTCTATCTCTCTCCCTTCCTGGGGCTTTCATCACATTTTATTTGTGCGCGGTTGCCCTTGCCCCAGCCCCCTATCATCATGATCATCATCATTATGAGCATCATCATCATCATCCATGTACTCGCATCATTGTAGACAACATGCCATCATCATCAGCTATGCTAACAATCATTTCGGGCCCTCAAAACCTACCCCAAGCCATTCGGCCATCGCTCATCTCATCCAGCACATGTGTGTGGGCGTGGGCGTGGCAGCCATCGCCACAGCCAGTTGCTAACTTTTAACTCATTGTGCGGCTTTTAAATTTTAATTAGCGTCGAGTTGCAGCCTGGCAGTGGCAGCAACTCACGCAGCCTTAAAAACTCATCTAATTAAACATACTTTTCATATTTGAATTCTTTTATATTTTGGTCCTTTTTTCCCTTTTATTTTTCTGTACTTCACTTGACTTTTGGGCGGCTTGCTCCTTGCTTCACTTTCTAAATTTGTTGGCTGATGCTGCGGGCGGAAATTAAGGGATTGTGACAGATTCTTTAGATGTATCTCGAGATGCTTAAAAAAAAAAAAAAACATAATTAGCATTAAATGCTAAGAAAACAAAATACGGAGAGGCCATCAAGCAACTAGTGAGAAATTTGTACAAAAGAGAAAGAGAAGTACATGCGACTTGTAGTCGATTGGCATGTGGATACTGATGATGTATTAGATGATGAGAGTCTATTATGAGAATAAGAATGAGCATTAGATGACTTCTCTTCTCTAAAGATAAAACTTGTAGCTAAATGAAGGTGAAATTGATTGAGCTAGAGTCCAGTGGAAGTCGTTTTATATACATGAGATTATGGTGATTCAAGCAAAGGTATAATATAACCTGCAAGTCAAACTAATATGCTCTATACTTTCCGAACTAGTTAAATTTTCCGATTTAAGAATTTGGAAAAAATATATGTAGGTATATTTGCATATGTAAAAATCACATTTTTAAGTTGAATTTTAACAAATTTTCATCAGCAATATACAAATACATATTATTAATTGTTCTTTAAAATGTGTTGTTACTAGAATCTCAATTATACATACATTAAAAAAAAATAAAAATAAAAAAAAAACTTTTATATATATTATATTTATATATATGTATATATATATAAATGCATCTTTGATAAAAATGTTGAAAAATTGTACAGTAACAAAAGTAACAAAAGCCCAAAATGTCCATTATCAATCGGTTTAGGCTATAAAAAGTGAACAAAGCCCCTATTAAATACCTATAAAAGTGCTGTTTATACACGAGGCCAACACACACTGACACACACACTTACACAGCTTATAAGAAATATCTTTCTCAAGCCGCAGCATGTTAATAATAAATACAAAACAAAAGCCAAACAACATTTGAATATCATTTTATTATCCATTTTTTAAATGTATTTAGCATATAAAAAGAAACAAAACCAAAAAACACAAAAAAACACAATTGTTAAACTAAACAAAAAAAAAAACCTGTATAAATAATTTAGCAAACACACAAATACTCTGCCTTAAAAAATGTCTACAAATGACAACAACAAGAAGAGCTAACATAAGAGACGCTTCACAATTATTAATTACAACCATTTTTGTTATATCTAAATTTAAATTAAATTTACTTTGCTTTTCTAATTTTAATTTCTATGTGTTTCCAATTTCTGTCGATGAAAATTCGATTCTGGTTTTTGCTTATCTCTGTTTCACTTTTAACTTTAGTTTTCAACTCTTTTTTTTTTTACTGTAACTTTTTCTTTCGCTACTCTGTTGCTTTACTTGGTAAATGGACTAACCCCACACACGTTCTTTTAGCTTTGGCTCAAACCGACTAAACTGGTTCAAAGGTTGGCCCAAAATGGTTGTGTCAAGCCGTCAGAGCTCGCTCGTCGCTAAATGTTAGTTCTTGTTGTTCGTTGTTCTTGCAGGCGCCACACTTAATACGGATCTCGGTCCCGATTCGGAGGCCCAGATCCATCCCGATCAGCTGGACGACGAACTCCATGGCCAAGACAATGGCGATGAGCACATCGACACCACGCAGCAATCAGAGGAAGCCACGCCCCCAGTCACTGACAAACTGGAGGCGCAGAAGAAAGCCGACCTGAAGAAGAGCGCCGCAGCGACCGCCGCTGCCGTAATCGCGGCCGGAAACGGCCAACAGAGCGGCGCCGATGCACCCAAGCCGCCAAACACGTCCGTTTGAGCCCAGTGAGAGATCGCTCGGTCAGCTGTGCGCATTTAGCCTCTGCTCTAAGCAAACAAAACACCTAAAGATACCTTAAACAAAACCACAAAAGAACGCTCTCTATTCCGCTCAGAAATCTCAAAGGCGCACAAATTATGAAACGAAAAATCAAAATATACAAAATACAAAACTAAAACTGAAAATGAAAATGAAAATAGAAGAAGAAGAACCTTAAGTTGGCCAAGTATTTTGATAAGCTGTGGCACAACCTGTGCCGTTCTCTCTTAAGTTAAGGTTAACAAATCTCGAATTGATCAGGAATCTCGCAACTTTGATAAACCCGTCCGCGCTCAGAATATAGATATATATATTTATCTATATATTTACATACATATTTTCCACCTTTATCATATTATATATACATACACATATGTAAATCACAAATTGTATTTTGTAACATAATTTTTCACATTTGTTTTATATGATTTTTTTGCCAGCAATTAATTTATTTTAAGCTCCGACCTGCCAGCATTTTGCATTTTGTTTCTCCAATACACAAATTTTTATTAGCCTGCTCCACTTATTAGTTAATAAAAGCAAAATATATATATATATTATGCATATGCTATAAATAAAACCTGGCTTGAATAATTAGATGAGACGTACATAAATTAGAAATAGTTGTAAATCCTAAACAAATTGGCTAAAACAAACACAAACGGTACATAAAACATAAATAATAATAATTATAAATTGCTCACACTTAGTAGTTTGTATAAGCAAATGAAAACAAAACATCTATATACATTTATTTTTAAAGTTAACAATAAAGTGTGTTTTTATTTAAATAATCAACAAACTGGCTTCATTTAGCTTTACTCTCTAGAGCATTGGGGTTGGTTGATGATGGCGGGGCTTCCCTTCTGACCCATTTACGCTACATAAATTCCATTTTTATATCAATCAATTCCAAATTTCAATCAATCAATTCCAAATCAATTTCCAAATTATTATTGTTATATATATTTTAATACAATCTTCTTCTCTTATATATTTCCACAGGTAAATCCATTAAGACGCCCACAAACGAAACGTAAGTACTCAAACCAGATCCTCAGAGCAACTGTCAAAATTCAAGTTCAATGTGCAACGGGACCAGGTCATTGCTATAAAGTCATCAAATAACTCCACCTAACTGGACAAACCATCCAACTAACCCATTGTAACGGTATCTGTTCTTTGCATCCACTGTTCTTAGATCAATTTTCATTCAGCTTTCTGCATGAATCTTGTTGCATGTGCTTCTTCTTATAGCTATTCAAGCGACTCATTTTAGTTAGTTTGTCTACCTAATTTGTTTTTCATATTTACAATTTACATTAACAAGCGCTGCTATATAGTATTAGTCATCATCATTATCATCGTGATTATCATTATTATCATTATCTTTAGGCAAGCTCAAAGTGTTCATATACAAAATTTAGCCAGCGTTTAACCTAAGCACATGCATACACACATACATACACACGTACACACATACATATTATAATATACATTCTTAATTTCCACTGGCAATTCTTGAAAAGCAAAAAAAGAAAAGGTAAACAGTTATATATATCATAGGTAAACATTTAAGCTAAAGCAAAACAAAATAAAACTAAATAAATAAATACGGTACTTTTTTGTATGTTTGAAAACATTTTCAAATTCAAAAATTTGAAATGCAATTATTTTGATTGTCAGTGGAAAATGCATACACAACAACAACAACAACAACTAAAACCCTACAAACTAAAACAGAATATTTTACTAAATATATATTGTCGAAAAAAATATAAAATAAAATAAAGTTGTGTTTAGTCTCATTTTTGTTGCGTGACGCTGTCTCTTGTCTTTTTCAAAATTGAAATCAAATCAAAATCACTTTGCTATACAAATTTCACGCTGGCACACACACACACACACACTCACACGCAGACATTCACCTACACACACAAACACACTCAACACACTCACACACACACTGCTCGCTCGTTCGCTCGCCTCGCCTCGCCTCGCCTCGTCCACCAAAAAATGCTCCCTAGTCGTACTAGTTGCAGTCTGTCCATCTCTTCCTCTCTCTCTCGCTCTGCCTCTCTCTCTCTCTCTCTCTTTCTACCACTATTCACTGTGCCGTTCCGCAAAAAAGCAACAACAACAACAATTTAATATGCATATACTAAAACGTCAAGTCGCTGTCCAAGCCATATCAAAAAAAAAAAAAAAAAAAAAAAAACCAAATGCAAACAAAATCAACAATTGAAACTGTCCATTTCGCAAATGCATCTCAAATACAACAACAACAACAACAACCACACAATTTCCCATTGTACTTATTTTATGTACTTTCATATGGACAACAACATAACATCCACCAAAAACTAAACTGTCCAAATAAATTCAAAACTGTCAAAAATTTGTTGTTCTGCCCCAAAAACAAACATTGAAACCACTGAACCACTCAACCACTCAACCACACCAAACGTTCGCGGACTCCATTTGCAGCGAGAAGCAGCTCGATTCCGGCGATGCAGCGCATCATGGCCAAAATGTGGCGCTGCTGGAGACGCCCAACGGCATCACGCTTCTAGGCGCCAGTAAAACGCGCGAGGCGAATGGAAATGGCCGTGGCAATGGCAATGGTAATGGGCGTGGCAATGGGCATGGGCAGAATCATGAACGCTTCTCGGTGGAGCGACGCGTTCACGACGAAGATGATTCATTTGAGTATGGCACGGATCGGGAGAGCAGCGTCTATAATCCAACCACAAAGCCGCTGCGTAATGCGCCAATGGGTCAGGCAGCGGGGGCAGCGACTCCGGACAGCGATACGGATACGGATCTGTTGCAGCGCGGCAATCAGCTGGGCATACCCGAGTCACGTTTTTCACGCTGGCTGCCCAAGGATCAGCGTGAGCTGCTCGAGAAGCAGGCTAAGCTGCTCTCAGGACGCAGTCAGGCGGTGGCAAAGGCAGCGCCGCCAGCCACGCCCCCAAAGCCAAACAAACATCCACAGGCAACAACAACGGCAACAACGACAACAACTCCAGCTCCAGCAGCACAGACGACAACGACAACGACGACGATGACAACGCCGATGATGACGACACCAAGGCTGCCACAGGAAACGGAAATTTAAATGTGTGTGTGTCTGTGTGTAAACATGTGTTTAGGTACAGGAAATGCCACAAAATTGAAGTCTAGAATTTCTAATTTATTTAGTTCACAATGCCGTTGCATAGCAGCGAGCTATGCAACTCGACAGGCTAAACGAAACTCATGACAGCTTCATTCACACACACACACAAAGACACACTCACACATATACGAAATCTTGACATAGTTAAGAATATTCACCAAAAAACAAACAAAAACAAAAACAAAAAACAGCATGAAATTTAAACATGAAATTAAGAATTTTTCGAATATGTATGTAATCAAGAGAGTTGCATGGCCAAGTCTGAGCGTCAAAAAGCTAAATGTTACGTCACTCAAGCAGCAACAAACCAAGAGAAAAGCGAAATGCGAAAATGCAATCGATTTGATTTCATATTTTGTTTCACTTTACTCAAGTATTTATTTGGAACAAAGCTAAATAGTGTGTTCAACTTAAGCTGTGCCCACTGTACTTTATATATATTTAGTCTTTCACTTCCTTAAGAACCAAAACATATTTTCCTTTATTGCAATTGTATTAATTTCTTTTTCATTTCGTAATTAAAACATTTAACATAAGTTTACGAGTTGAACAAGTAGTTAAGGTTGCAGACGAAATGAAATTATTTATTAAGTTGTAGTTAGTTGACTTTTTTAATAAGGTTGTTCTTTATTTTATAACTTATATATATACATATATACAATATATATATATTTTTAATAAATTAACAAAAGCAAAACATAAAACTGAATAAATGCCTGCGTGTGTGTGTGCGTGTGTTTCATGGTTTCAGGGATATTTCAAATGCTATTTATTTTATGTTTTTTTCCAACTATTTTTTTTTAACTTTTTATAACTAAGCACAGTATAACATTTGTTTTCGTATGGAAATTGCATAATATTGGATTTGTAGAAGCTGCGTGCTTCACATTTCCAATATGGTTGGCCGCATAGAGAACACGTGCCGCAGTTCAACTACCCACACACACACAGACGCAGACACACACTCACACTCTCACAAACATCAATAGTTTTTAATAGCTATTTGCAACTGAGCAAACACGCAGCCAGACGACTGCCAGACATTCAAATGAGCCAACAAATTATTTATAGAATATATATGGATACACTTGACGTGTGCTGCACGTCTGTGTGCTAATGTGAGTGTGTATGCGTGTGTGTGTGTGTGTGTGTGTGTGTGGCAAACAAATTATGCGACCAACTAGAAGCTATCAGCTAACTGGCATCTGAGTAGCCTCAGCTTTGAAGGTCGATTGCAAACAAGTTGAGCAGAGGTCAATGGTAAAGCTGAAGCCAAAAAGTTTTCAAGGCAGATTATCAGGACCCAGAGTTTTGGATACTAACATGTGCTTGAAAGAGAGAGCAGCTTTAGCAACTTGGTAACTTAAAAATATTCGATTTTCAAGTCTAGCGAACTTTAAGAGTTATTTGATTTCAGTCAAAAGTTTATTCACTAAATAATAATAAAAAAGGAAATTGATTTGAAGGCGTTTCTTACTTTTCAGTTGAAAAGTTAAGAGTATAGATGGAGCTCGTACTGACAAAAAATATGCAATAGCCACAAAAACTATCATAAGGATCTCAAAGATCTTTTATATATTCAAATTTGTATAAATGATAAAAAAAACTAATTTTTTTGCGATTTTTTTTTCAATCCAAATTGAGTTGATTTATTGGCAGCATTTCTTTAAATTCGATTTCTAGCTCTAAAAATCCCCAGTTCGTCTCAAACTCTGCCCCCGTAGACCCAGCCGAAGCAATTTAACAGATGCCGCTCCACAGACAACCAAAGTTCGCATTCCTTAATCCATTCTCTTTTCGTAACTTTTCCTTGAGCGACCATCCAATTAATTGCAATCCAAGACAACAAATTTTTTAAGTAGTTAAAGATTTTGGTTTAATCGGCTGCCACACAGCAAATAACAGTTACCGCCGCACAAGCTGAAGCCACTAACTAACCCAATGCCAATGGAGCCAGACGGAAAGCCCAAATACTCTCTCTAACCCAAAGCGCACACAAACAAACACACCTTCTATCTAACCCACGACTAATACCGCTTGTTGGGGCCAGCCAGCGCTCTGCTATGCTATACGATACTATACTGTACTGTCTGTTAATCTTACTAATGTCCCGGCTGCACGGCAAACAATTATTTTTGACACATTTAATAAGTAGCCCCAAAGAACTCACAACAACAACAACAACAACTACAATAATATTAATAATAATAATTACAACAACAACGAAACGGCAATCCCTTAACCACAATTGAAACCAAAAACAGCAGCGACACCGAAAGCGCCGACATAAAAGCCACCTCCACCTCAACCGCCACGGCAACAACAACAGCAACGACTACAGGAGCCGGAGCCGGAGCAGGAGCAGGCGCTGGCATTGGATCCGAGGATTTGGGCCACAATGGCAACGACCAGGAGGCGCCGGCCGGCAAGAAGGCCAAGCGCCTGCCAGCCTTTGCCGTTGCCATTTTAAAGCGCTTCAATGAGAAGGATGCCGGCAAGAAGGATGCCAAGGATAACAATGGTGAGCCGTTGACAACGGCGACAGGCGCAAATGACAACGACAACAATACAACAACAGCAGCAGGGCCAACAGCAACAACAATCGATGGCAATGACAATGAACCAAAGGTATACAAAAACTGAACCAGTCCTTGAATAGACCACCACACAAAACTCTCACTCTATCTCTGTCTCCCTCTCTCTGTTGTCTCTTACTATGCGTGCTTGTGTGCGTGTGTGTGTGCGTGTGTCTCTACACCATTTAGCTTAGCATAATATTTGTAGGCCAAATATATAAATATATATATACAAAATATATTGATTTATGATTTTCTATAATCACAAATTTTTTGCTATTTACTCTCTTTTTCTCTCTCTCTATTGCTCTCTCTTTTTGGCTGCTACACAATTTTTTGCCTTATTATATATTTATTGCTTTTTTTTTTGTAATTTCGTCGTGTTGATAACGCATGCAAAAAATTTGTGTAACTTGTGTAAATACTCGATCTATATAATCTATCGATATATGCTATATAAAGGCTATAGTTTGGCAGAGCACTTCACCCGTGTGGACTTTTAAATAAAAAAAAAAAGCAAAGCAAATAAGAACACGTAGAGCAGCAATAAAAAAAAAAGGTATCACAATTTGCCCTTCCACCAAAATGAAAAATAAATCAATTAAAATGTATAAAAATATGGTTTAATTTATAATTTAAAAAATTTTATTTTTCTACATTGCATATTAATGGAATTTTATTTTACTATCCACAGCAAGACAAACAACTCGTCTATGCTGAACTTGTACTAAAGCCCGCCCAGGAGAAGACGACAGCTGCAATAACAACAACAGCAACAACAGCAGCAGCAACACCAGCAAACACAGCAACAACAACAACAAGCGCAGATGCAGCTGCCAAAAATGCAACAGAATATGCCGAAATAGTCTATGTGCAGAAGGGCGATGGCAAGAAATAAAAATACTCTACAAATGCCCAATGAGGCTGTAACAACTGCAGCTACAACAAGAGCAACAACAACAGCAACAGCAACACAAAATCAACAACATTTGATAGAAATAAAAATAAATATATATATTGTGAGCTACAACAAAATACAAAACAAAAAGAAAAAACACAACAACCCAATGCAAAAACATAAAATAATAATTTAAAATAAAAACAAAATATGAATTATAAGTGTGGTTTTTCAAAAACTTCATTGAATGTGTGTACTAAAAATAAAACAAAAATCTTTAAGCTAATTACAAGACAAAGAGTAATAAATGTGTTAAAAAAAAAAAAAAAATACAAAACTAAAAAAAAATACATTTTTCCACATACATAAATATATAATAATTAAAAAAAAAAAAAAAGATACGCACAGCTAAATCCATACACAGTCCCACACACACCTAAATAAAATTTACAACAAAAAACTAAAACAAGCATAAAATTAAAAAGAAAATAAATAAAAATAAAAATAAATTAAATATACATAGGTAAAACACAAATAAGAAAAAAATATAATAAAAATTATGAAATGAAAACCTTAAAAAAACATTTGAAAATCTCAATTATTTACATAAATGTCTCGCAATTAAGCTAAATGTAATTTAAGCCAAGAAAAATATGCAACAGCAAAAACCCCAGAAAAATATATTATTATTTATTATAAACGATTTTTTATACAAAACGATAGATTCTTTTGAACAACTTTTTGATAAACGTTTAAAAAAAAATAAATAAATAAAAAAACAAAAACACAATTTGAGCAGCCAGAGTAAAGCATTTAATACAGAGAAACACGAAAAGCTTAATTTATTAATATTCGTAATCGATAAATATCGATCATTCTCGAATCTCCACGAAGGCGCAACAAAAGTGTAACCGAAAGTATTTTACGCTCATTTTCATTCACATTTTCCAATCGAATTCTAGCAGACATGATTATGTTATTAATTTAATTATACAAAAAAAAAAAAAAAAATGTATTCTATGATTATGATAATTATTATGTCTAATTTAAGCGCAGCACTAATTACAATTATATATATACCTTGATTATTGATTTTTTTACATTGTAAATTATAATTTGTATAAAGTTAAGCCGAGTAACTTTTTTGAATAAAATTCTTTACCATAAAACTATGTCGAGTATCTCTCCTATTCTCTCCTCTTGCTAAGCATTTGCAGGGCATACTTAGCGATAATCCGGAATTGTTATCCTGCCAGTGGCATAGTAGACGACAATAGAACATGGGCGAGTAGCGAAAGGCATGCATTTGATATGTCTCAACAAAAGGAGGCCCAGACAGCGCTCGCGGTCGTATACTTAATTTCTATTATCATGCACTCCATATGCTATCTACCATGTCAGTGTGTGTGTGTGCGCGTGTGTGTTCGTGCTTTCGCTGTTTTCGAGTGCTTTAAGCCACAATGCAAAGCAGAAACTGAGAGCATTTTATTTGTTTAATTAAAACTACAAATTTGATGACAACAGCTGCAGGTACAACAACAACAGCAATAAATATAACAACTAAACCAACTATATGAATTATTTGACTGGCAATGAAATGTAAAATCTACGAGTAAGTAAATTGAAATGGAAATCGAGTTTATGGCACAAACATGGAAATTTCATGTCTGCTGCAGTCACGTAATTGAATGCAAGAAAAACCACATTTGAAATTTGCAAATTTGCAATTCCAGCATGTGTGCGTGTATATATATATATATATATACACATGTGTGTGTGTAAGGCGAGCTCGCCTTGGCTTACTTTGATTTAAGACTTAAGCTGGTGAGCCAAATGCCCAGGACAATTGCAATTACAAACAAGTTAGCCAACTTGAGTGTAAACGACTGCAATATGCTCTACATATAGAAAAGGTAGATTTGATATATAGGGTGACTTGCCCTAAGGGTAGACGCTATAGCCTATGACCTATGAAATGAAATCGCTACAGATTTAATAATTTAATAATTGTATACAACAAAGAAAGAAAAAATGAGAAATTGCTTAAATCATTTGCCTGGACTATGAGGCAATTAGTTTAAGCAATCTTTTTTTTTTAATTATTTATTTTTTTTCATTATTATTATCAAGTGGAGAATCCTCACATAAATTTTATAGTTGTACCTAATTCAATTAATAATCATTTTCTAATATAAATTATCGTACAATCGAATGTTTTTCGTCTCTTGTATATTTTTATAAAAATCTATAGCATACTTTCGAGCGCAGTCTCATTTGTCTATGCTTATTATGCTTTTATTTTTCCTGTCCGTCAAACCTCAGGCTTACTACAATGCAATTTATATAATTATTTAAATATATATAATTTTTATTATTATTATTATTATTCTTTTTTTGTTTTTCAAAAGAAATAACAACTTTTGCACTTGACTTGGCCGAAGTAGAGGAGGCTCTGTATCTGGCTGGGTCTGTGGCTTTGACTTTTCAGCTTGGATTTGGCTTTAGCTTTGGCTTTAGAGTTTGCTTTAGCTTTGGCTTTAGCTTTGGCTTTGGCTGCCTGCTTGTCAGTCAAGCGCTGGGCGCACTCAACTTTTTCTGACATTTCAATTTATAAAGCTCAAAATCTGCACATTACCCCGAGCCTCGCATTTTACATTAGACGAACAAAAAAAAAGAACATCTTTGCATTTTTACGCGCTGGGCACAAAGTTGAATGGGGTATATTGGTTTTGGTAAAATTGTAACAAGCTGGAATATATGTATTTCTGTTTTCATAAACTGTAACATCAAGATCAATTCATTGATTAATTAACAGCCTTTCATTCATCTGAGTGTAGTGTATTGCTTAGCCAGTTAGACTCTTCTGCAGTGTTCTGACATGTTTTTATTTATTTATTTTTTTTTTTTTTTTTGCTGCATTTGATGTTTTTTGGGTATGTCTGCGGCGACAGCGTCAAAAGTAAAATACAATTTTTGCATTTTCCTGCCTTCGGCTGTACATTGAATTTGACTCGAAATCTTTTTACCGACTGCAACAGCAGCGGTTGCCACGACAGCTCTTTTTTCCCCTTTAAAACTGCAAATGTGCTCGAGGCGAATGGCATCGTTGCCGGCTGACAGGCTGCCGCATGCATTTTAAATGAAGCACTCGACTTGTACGAGCTTTGTTTGGGACAAGTTTGACTCGGCTGCAAACAATTCGAATCAATTCTATTAGCCATCTACTTCATTGTTGGCTCACCTGCACTTTTGAAGTTAGCTAGCGATAAGATATTGCTGTTAATTAACGATTATCTGCCAAAGAGTGGGTGCAAGTCCTTGTTATCCTTGGTTCAGATACAAGCTTGCAATACATATAAACAGCTTGAGAACTAATTTCTATAATGGAAGACTTAAGTATTACTGAATTATATCATTGGGATTATATCATTGGGATTCATTTGTATTTGTTGTAACTGCTGTCCTATAGCAAATGTATGTTACCTAACTGTTTGTTATATTTCTAAAGGCACTAGAATCTTTAAGAGGCTGGCCTAAGGATTTGAGATACTTTTGTATTTCAAAGATACATTTGGTTATAAAGCCTGTTTGTAATTAGATAAATTGGTTTAGATATGAATTTGTCTTAAAACAATCGTATCTCTAGCAATTACAAATATACACAGTATATTAGAGGTACACATTTAATTACTTTTCGATGCAACTGTATCAGCATATTCATTTTAATGATTATATTATAGAATCTATGAATGTGTCATGAAGATAAATATACATTTGTAGCTGAAGATATTTATCTGCTTTATAGCTGTTTATCTCTTTAGAGCTGTAATTCATATTGCTTTTGTATATATTGGTATATATATATATCGACCATAAATCATGTTTTAGCTTTCCAGCAGCAGCAGTTCGATTGATTCTTCAGTCTCTAGTGAATGCTGCTCCACAATTGCTGTCTCAGTTGGCAGGGCAGGCGCAGTTATATCTCCAACTCGAAGGCCTACATAAGCAATGTGCGACAAGTTTTAGCAATTGCTTTGCAGCTACCCATGGGACAGACACTTGAAGCACCTGTACAACAATAATAACAACGAGCACAACGAGCAACAGCAGCAGCAGAAACAGAGCGAGATGAACAGAGGGGATAGCTAGAAACTTTCTGTGCTCTGCTTCTTGTTTTTTGCTGGCTTCTTGTTGCTTGTGTTGGCACTTTGTTTATCTCTCACTCTTTCGGGCTATTTCTTGAGTTGCTTCTGCTCTTAATTTTTGATTTTTGTTTGATTGTATTTGAGTTGTGTCGCCTGCCAGCTGTTTGCCTTGTGAATGCTGCAATTTCTATACCCAGCCCACATTGAGGAGAGGCTCTCAGCGGACTGGGGATTCACTTGTACTTAGTAGTGGCTGTTGCTCCATTTGTTATGTCTCAGGACAGGGTATAAATAAGCCGAGAAACTTCAGCACGGACACTAGAAACTATTTTCTTTGATGTTTGTTATGCGTGTGACAAATGTATGTAGATTTGATGTATGTGCAATTTGGCAAAGTAAACGCAGACAAACTTCTGCTCACTTAGTTGGTAAGTGGACGCTCAACTTGCCTCACTGACTAATTCAATTAATATTTATGTCCAGCTCTGACCCAAGCGAAAAATGCAATTTGTCATTTTGGTAAATTTTGGCAATATTAAGATATGAATTTTGAATTGACTGAAGAGTCAGTATATACCAGAGCTCTGTGAGATACAGAATAAAAAACATACATATAAACCTACCATATAGTATATACAGTCGAGTCTCGATAATTTGTACCCCTCTAAATCAATAATCGTTCTCGATAATACTCGATCATTTGAATTTCTGCGTAAGTCAAAAAAAAAAAAAAAAAAAAAACTGATCCCATAGCCATTTCAGATTATCTGGAATTCATATTAAATTTAATTTTTAGTTTAGTAGCAAAGTAGCGAAAAATCATTTAAATATCAGTTCTGGAATGGGTTGAGGGTAGGGATGCAAAATAATCGATGGTACTATCGGTGGTTTTACATAACGGCGATACCCCGATAGTATTTTGCGACTATCGATAGTCTTACATGTGCAAAAGCTCGCCCACCTTCAAACGCGTAAGGAAATTATAAAAAAAAATTTAATTTTAGTTATTTAGTTGCTTCATATATTGTTTAAGTGTTTCTTTTTAGCTATAAATGTAAACGAAGACAGAAACATTATTTTGGTACCGAATTGTAAATGCAGACGAAATTGCAATTTAAAAAAATTTCCGATAGTACTATTGAAAGTATCGATGGTTTTTACTATCGTTTGAGATAAAAATCGATGGTGTCACTATCGATAGTTTTGCATCCCTAGTTGAGGGGATCTCGTAGCTGATTACCTAATTTAAAGCCAAACCCATTCGCTTAGAGAGGATTATTTATATTAGAATCAAAGCTCAAGGCTTTCATTGTTATGAACTGTGTAGCTAAGCTCCATTCTAATATCTTTGTTGTTGACTAATGCATATCGATTTAGTGAATGTGTAAGCTCATATAAAGTCGTGCTTAATTAGTTGACGTCTATGTTGCGCTTCCTTGGTTATTCAATTAATAAGCCACAAGTCGCCATCTCTGGCCCCTGTCAATTGCTTTATTGTTGCTCAATTCCAGGGCTCGTCCTGTGCCATATCACATATAGAAGGGCACACACACATGCACACTCAGCGGCAGTAATTAATGCCACGTGCATTTTAAGCTGATTATCTAATAAGCAAATGCCTCATCTACTAGTCAGGGATATCAGTTGCATAAGTGCGTGGCTCCCATGCAGTATAATGACCGACATATGAGACTTATCTCTAATCGAATTGGCAATTTGCTAATGCATTTGCAATTGATATTAAAAAATGTTTATCCAGCAAACATATTTAGAGAGGACAGAATTTAAATTTTAAAATTTATTAAGCTATCCGAAATGAGCTTGAGCATATATGAATAAATGAAAATAGGGAGATTTAATTGATAAACTTGTTACATTTTGTTTGTATACCGTGAACCCATTGAAAATGTTAAAATACATGTAACAGACAAAAGGGGGTGTGGCAACGCGTCGAAACTATACGAATGAGAAACATTAGATTGGTACTCCTGATAATAGCCATTCAAATTTAGGGCTGCAACTGCCACAGCAACAGGCTCCTTAGGCAATGCAACCATTTTTTGCACAGTGACCATTGATTTTCAAACGATAATTGCCAGCTGCTTGTTTCTGCGCGCCTGGCACTCTGTTAGAGCTATATATGTATATATTAAGTACCAGGCCCACAGAAATGAGCTGTAGGTTGAAAAATGTAACAGTTAACAGGTAACAGTTACATAACATAATGCAGTTACGTACGCACTGTTATTTAACATGAACATAACAATGTTAACTAACCACCCTTTAACATAATAATAACGGCTTGTTCATATAAACATGTTAATTAACATTAAGCTATCATACCTATGTTCTTTAACAGTACGGTTATAGTATTTAGTTCTAAGTTAAGGTTTAAGTCAATAATGCGCTAAATAGTCTCAGACAATAAGCTGCAATAAATGAATTTAAAAAAAAAAAAAAAAAAAAAAAAAGTATTTAGTATTATACTTACTCACTGTTAATTAATATTGTTTACTCTGCTACTCATTGCTGTTCGCCTAGTACATTCGGAATTTCAACGAATATTTTTGTGAAGTGCTTTATAATTCTGTTGGCCTGGTACTTCTGAGAGTTTTTTGTCCCAAAGTCAAGAGCAGCAGCCCCCTAAGTAATACAACTATATTTTGTATAGTGCATATACCCAATGATTTTTCAGCTAACCCCAGAGTTATGCAATGATATTCTGTATGTTGCCTTTAACATCGCCTGCAAAAAGGCCCTGTTAAAAAAAAAAAAGCTGTTTGAGAACAGCTTTTTATTTATTTATTTTTTTTATTTCCTTAAGTGTAGAGCCTGTACTTCAGATTAAGTACTATAACAGAACAAGGGTACAAAATTATTAAAAGAACCAAACCCCATAACGAGTTATGAGGATTTCAAAAAAGGTTTTTTTTTTTTTTTTGCTTTTCCAGGTTTTGCTTCATTACATCTACATTATTTGTATACATAAAAAAATTCTTAAGTTAAAGCAACACTAACTACTATACTGGAACATGTTCACCTAACATGTTTATATGTACTAAATTACAGTAGATTACAAAAGAACGAACTTTACAAGAATGAGGATATCCTTAGCAATGTAATGTACGTTAAAACTAATTATATTACACATAGATTTTATTTTTATATTTTATTCACTAGCTATAATCACCTCACACATCTATTTAATGCTCACAACTGAATATTTTGGTAGTAAAAAAAATCTAAAATTAAAAAAAATATATTTAACGTACAACAAAGTATTTTTTTACTCCTAGCAAGTTATCACTTTACTCACATTGCTTACTCTGCTGCCGCGTGCAAGATTGGATTACTTAAGCTTAAACCCGCTCATTATTAACATCATATGTCAATCAAAAGTTTGCCGGTCTGCCAGGATATGAGAGGTGGGCGCACCAACAAATTGCTCAAAAAGTAGTCCGGGAAGCTTTCGCCCAAACAGCTGTTCAAGCTGGCCTTATCAACACAGTTAGCATCCACACACAAAGTGTGCGCTCTCTGCTGAATGCGAAAGCATGCGAGAGCGTGCTGACAAAAGAGCGAAAGCTTTCAAAACTTTCCCATTACTCTTACCTGTGCTCTCTTAAGCAGTAAGCTTTTTAAGAGACCTCTAACTTCTAACGGTCTCGAAATCGAGCAAGTATATGAATTCTAGTTAGATTTTATATTTTTGGATAACAATTTGTTTGAGCCAGACTGCCTAATTGATGAACGCTTAAGAGTGTAAAGGGAGACTTTTAAGAGCAAGTCGCCGAGACGTCACACCCACAGGCACAGACACGCACAGATATGCACCAATACAAATTGAACGTTGGGTAATTCATAAAGGAACTGTGCCACTTGAGCAGTCAACAAGCTTTTGCTTGTGTCCTTCATAATTCCAGCGCTCTCTGTGTTGGTGTATGTGTGTGTCTCTGGGTGTTTATGTGTATGTGTGTCGGTGTGTGGGCTACTTATGCACTAGCATTTTAAGTAGCAACAGGTCTGCTTTTAAAAACTTTTTTGCTATTCAACATTTTTCAATGCCTGTCCACGACGACTTTCATGCTCATACATTAATACTTCTGAAATAATATTATAAAAATATATACATATATATTTATAACAAATATAAAGCTCATTCACAAAGCACAACCTTGAGACCTGAACGTCTTGTCAGCTGCGGCAAAAATATTCAAAGTAATTGCCGACTGCAACTCGTTGCAATTACGCTTGATTGCCACGGAGCTGCGTAAATTAAAACATGAAATAATATAACATAAAAAAAAAATAAATAAAAATAAAAACATATATATGAGATATACATAGAAACAGAAATTAAGAGATGTAATGAAAGCAACTAAAAACTTTCGTCTGTTGGTCTGGCAACGCGCTGAAGCTGTTGGAAGCCGTAAAAGGCAACAGTGCGCATACTTAATTATATTTGCGTTGTTTATATTTCGCCTGCTTGGTGTTTTTGGCGGTGTTGGTCGTGTTGGTGGTGTCGGAGGTATTCCTGGTGGTTCTGCAGCCATCCTCAACATTAATTTCTTTTATAAAATTTGTGGTTTTAATAAACGCAAACCAAGGCAAAAATAATATGCCAAAGCGAAAAGCGTAAAAGGGACACAATTAATTACTCTTGCAAAGAAAAAAATAAGTAAATAAATAAAATATAAAAAACACCAAAACTGCGCAACAAGTTGAAGTTGAACTTCTGTTTGCCATTTTCTCCGTGAAAATTAATGTGTAAATAAAAAAAAAAAATACCAAGAAGAAGGGAAAGATAAAAATAACAAAAAAATATTTGCTAAAGTTTATTTAGGCACGTGCGCTTAAAGATTCTTATCAAACTTTTCACTCCAATTTGGCAAAGGGTTTCAATTTGAAATTCGGCTTAACTTGACTTGTCTTGTCCTGACTTGCTTTGAGAATATCTGTATCATATCATGTTTATGAGATGCTACATATATATATATGTATATAAACTTCTTACAGCCTAACTCTGTGTATATAAAATAGTATTTAAGATATGTATTAAGATACAAATTATATTACGGTATGTAATTTTTATTAATTTTATTATTTTTTCTTATTTGAATTTATAATTATTTTGATTGCACTTAACAGCTTAAAAAAATATATGATTTTACAGCATGATAATAATATATAATAAACGAAAACCTCTTCAATTTCTTTTTAAATATATTTCACACTATTTAATATTTTAAAAATTCATTTGATATATGCTTAACATATCAAATGTTTAAGAAATTAAACTTCAAACATGGCAAATTCATATAATTTCCACTACATCTAAATATAAATTTAGTATGTGCATAAAAGGTAATAGCGCCCCTGTAAAATCATTTCGGCTACTAAAATTATTTCCCACTTTTGTTCGCGCATTTTCTGTCTCATTAAATTTGCAGCAATTTCAAGTTTTTAGAAATATTTTATATTCTATATATGATAGAAATAGAGAAAAATTGTATGGCAAGTGCCTAAATTACATGCTGACAAATATTTTATGTAAATATATTTAAAATAAATGGCAAACATTTCGGTTCAAGTGCGCCCAACGTAAGATACACATACTTGTAATGAAGTGCAGGTGCAGCGAGCAGCTGCTGTTCCCGTTAGAGGCACTCACCTTCGTCCTTCTCGCGCTCCATTTGCCGGCTGGTTTATGAGCTGTCTACGTCCCCCCCACCCCTCGCCGTGTGCATGAAATGCAGCTAAAAATAATATGCGACCCACAAAAACCGCAAATCTAGCACAGCGCATTTAATGTAGCCAACAACTGGGCGTTGGTGGGGCACCCATTCTGACAGGGGCGTGGCTGGAGTTCAACAGTTTTGCGCAATTTCACTTTTCAAACAGTGACATTCAATTTTCAGCTGAAATGTTTTGTGGCTATGAGACGGAAATTGAAAATGTCGCAACCAACAAATGAACATTGCCGAAGCTCTGTTATAATACATTTATGATATAGATATATGTATGTGTATATGCGTGTAAATAAATAATAAGCTGACTTATTGCAAATTGCTGTAGCTGCATTTTGCCTTTTAGCTACTCAAAGCGGACGGCAGACAACAGCCCGCTGCATGCAGAAAGTGAAAAGCATAGAGCCAAGCGAGCTAACAAGTTGTTAGTTTGCCCGATCGGATTGCTCGTCCGACTTTCGCGCTGTCAGCTTCAGCTCGTCAACACGCGTCAGGGTGTAGCATTTCAGGCAAAGTATTTAATTTCCACAGCACACACACACACACACACATAGAGAGGGGGGGGAGTGTTGGAGTGGGGCGGAGGCAAACAATGGAGGCTGGCATGAAATGTGTGCCAAGGCGAAGGCTGTCGTGCGAGCCATTGCAACCCCCGAAGCCTACAAGCAGAAAAGCGAAAGGTAAGCTCCACGCCACGCACAAAACTATGCTACAGTTTTTTCTGCTGACTTATGCTGCGCCGGGTACATCAGCTAACTGTAACTCTATGTCACTTGCTAAATGAATTTATGTTATCTCTAGGTCTACTTATAGAGCACATATAGATTTCAAGACATTTTAACACAAATACTATTACAACTATCAAATAATTCAGTTAGGGCATCTGGACTTCAATCTCTCGCCTTTGCTGTGCTTGTCCTGTTTATTTCAGATTTTCCTTATTGGTTTAATTTTGTCACGTTTCTGGTAAGAGAATAAAAGAAAGGTGAGTGGAGGAGTGAGGGGGGGGTGGCAAAACGAGTGCAAATCATTTCGTTGGCGCATTATACGGCTAGCAGGAGTAGCGTGGAGAGCAGCAGGAGGCGACAAAGCCGGAAGGAAGTATTCACATAAATAGCAAAATTTGCCATTTCGTGCAGTGCCTGAGAAAAGTTGGCTCTCAAAAAATGTATTTTTAGTTTTATGGCTTAAATCAATTTAAGGCAATGCAAACAGTTAAAGCGGCTGATCGGCCGCCAGTTGGCTATAAAGAATATGGAATATGGCTCAGGGGTGTAGGTGTGGGATGGTAAGGGGGATGAAGGTTGTAGGCTGGAGTTTGGAGGTTGGAGGTTGGAGATTGGCTGGCATTGGTTATAAGCCGGATGTTGTGGTTGACCCCGCCGCCAAGTCAATAAATTCTCATTGCTTGAGCCATAAATCAGCATCACGGCACGCTAAGTGTCATTTTTTGTGACAACGGGATGGCTTTTTACCTGGCCAAGAGCAACATAAACAACTGAACGGTGTGCGATGGGCGGTGGGCGGTGGGCGGACACGCTCGGCCCGTCCGGCAACTGGCAGCTCCACAATGCGCGTTATAATTTACACCTGGCGGAGCGACAGCAACTACAACTGTCATTTGACCTTAGCCCAGCGGATGAGCTGAGGGTGGCCTTGATGGCCATGGTAAGTCGACTGTGAGCGCATAGCATAGCCAGAGAGCAGGCGGTGCAGGAGACGGAGGAGGAGGTGGAAGTGGAGCTGGAGCTGGAGCTGTAGCTGGAGCTAGAGCTCTGTGCTGACGGTTACATAGTGACACGTTATATATTTTACTGAAAAGCGCAATTGCTTGATTTGAAAATTGGCTGTGATGGCTTTTCATTTTGAGTGACTGATGCGAGAGAGCAAAAGATGAAGCGACGACTGGAACAGATATAAATAGAGTATAGATATATATATATATAAGGTTAAAGGTGTAATATAGCATTGCAGCTGTGTGATTGATGCTCGGCGCCACAGCCATAGATTGCATTAGGGCTTAGTGAGTGCATGGCAGAGCACGAGCAAGAGAAGGAAATTGAGAAACCAATTACTTTCAGTTGGCATCACTTTATAGCCACAGCTAAGAAAACACAGACGAAGTTGGTGTAAGGAGAATATATATTATATAAGAGCTAGTCTAATAGGCCAACTGCGAGAAGAATTAATCACTGAAAGCAATTGCATAGCAGCAAAGAGAGGAAGAGAGGAAGGCTTCGCCCCTTTGACCAGAGATCTAAATAGATAATTGTAAATAATGTGAATAATGGCTTTTAGCCCATAATTTAGGTTAAAGTTTAATGATGACTGCGCTATACAGTCTAAGACAAGGAGCCTCAAAAAAGAATTTTTAAAAATTAAAAAAATGGGTATTATATATGTTTAAATTCTGTTTTTACTTATGCTAAAATTCAATCAAATGCCAATCTAAATTTAAGCTAAAATATTCCACTTAAACTCTTTAATTGTAAGCAACAAAATTAATTTCCTAGGCAATCGGCAGTATATACATATACATATATCTCTTACATTCACTAACTGTACCCGCTGGGTAAATCGTTTTAATTGATAGAAGTGAGCAACAGGCTTTAGGATAGATCATGGAAACCATGGCTATAAATGCTTTCGTCTTGTTAAAGACCAGCTGCGCTGGGTGGCATAAGAACTTTTGAAATTAAGTCGCAGCAAGTGGGGCAGATAGAGAATAGAGTAGAGCAGAGGGCAGTGGGGAGGGGGTGGTCTTTGGACTCCTGGCAGACGGGTACACAATTGACGCAATTGCAGCGATACTTTGATTTTATTTCATTTGCAGGCAACGAATGATGAGGACACAGAACCAGCAGCAGCGACAGCGACAGCGGCAGAAGCAGCAGCAGAAACAGAAACAGAAGCAGCAGCAAGCAAGAAGAATATCAAACAAGGCTAGCCTGGATGGGGCCATGGTGAAACTGGCTGGCGAACGCAGTCGACGAAACAGTTGCCAATAAAAATTGCATTGAAAACGCTTAACCAAGCGGCGTGCATTAAATTGATTCCACGCGCCAGCTACATGGCTGCAATTCTACAGCGCGCCCCGAAAAATATGCTACGCTTTTTGAGTTGCACAAAAATATTGTATTGCCATACACCAGCAACACACACATCCACACACACACACACACACACACACACACACACACACACACACACACACACACACACACACACACAATACATGTGTGTATGTATATGTGTATATAAAGATATATATACATATGTACATAAGTACGCCCACATACACAGCTTTGGTAACAGCAACAAAATGTAATTTTTGTAGCGATAAATGGAAAAAAGTGAATAACAAATCAGAATGTGTATACGACTTTGCAATACCCTTACTCGGCATTAGTTGATCGGAAATTGAGATTCACATAGGTCATATGTGAATATTGCTTTTGCAAATTTTAATTTTGAATAATCCTAAAAAAAAAATCAGTAAACAAAAATTAAGTATATATTTTGTACAATTTTTTATATTTTTAAATACATAAGTACATCTATTATTTTTAATTTCTATATATATATATATATATATATATATATATATATATTTTTTTCTTCTTGTTATGTTTGTTTTTTTTTTTTTTTTTTTTTTTTATAATAAAATATTTGAAGTAAAAATAAAATCTTGTTTATTTTAATAAATCAAATCAATTTATTCTTACTTTAGAATAAGTTCACATATCAGTCAATTTGCCAGCAGAATAAAACATACCCGCTTGAGCAATTAGTTAGGGTATTTGTAAAAAAGAAAACGGCATTGTGAAAAGCAAAAGTGGCATGCGTGAAAAATACGTGAAAATTGCTGGCGAGCTTTGTTGCCATTTCTCCGTCGTTGTTGTTGCTCTTGTTGGCGTATTCGATTTTCACGCTCAATCCCTCAATCAACACCAGCGACTCGTACCGATGCGATTTTCGCCTGCCTTTAAACTTGTTATTTCGAGCATATCCGCGGCAGAAGGAGACTGAGCGCTGGCATGGGCTATGGGCTTCGGGCCTGGCTCTGGGTTTCGGGCCAAAGAAAAACACATGCACACATCCACTGGCAGTCGCGGCTTTGGCAACAAATTCGCTTGTTGTTGCCAGATTTCTTTATCTCCTTTAAGCAGAACGCAAAAACAAACAGAAAAGAAAATAAAGACTTCGATAAAAAAAAAAAAAAAAAAAAAAACATTCATATCGTATGTATAAGCGAGATCTATTCAATTTGCAAGTTCGAATCGTTTGGCATGTTTAGCAGCTCACTGAACAATTTCGAATACGTGACTTAGGGGGGAACTGCTGTGGAGGGGACAACGCGGGGCCAAGAGAATTCACTCAGCTTTTTTCCACAACTATCAAAGGCTCTTAGCTGGATGTCTTTAATTAATTATGCTATTAGCCACGTTTACAGAACACTCAAGCCGTCGTCGCTGGAGCGAAAGCCTCTGGGTCATAAAAGTTCATGAATATGACAAACACTTGGATACGCTGCTGGAGAAAGGTTGCTGGAGTGCATTAAGTGACGGCTGAAAGGTGCCGGCTGCAAATGCGTTTTCTATTAGTAGAAGACGGAAGAAAAATAAAGAAGTTCCATTTGAAATGCAATAAACTGGAAAGAGCACAGGGCACATTAAACCAGAGATGTCTCAAGACAGAAACAACCAAGAAAATGCTAAGTAAATTAAACCTAAAATAGAGACATGAACAAAATTGGACTTCTATAAAATAAATTATTTTTTAAATTAAGATAAATTCATTAAAGCAAAACTAGATTTTTTAAATCTATAAAATATAAATAAAAATTATTTTATAAAAAACAAAAAAAAAATCAATTACCAAGAAACAAGCGAGTCTTGTTTAATAAATATATAAATTAATAAATTAGAAAGATATATATATATATATATATATATATATATATATATATATATATATATATATATATATATATATATAAATATTTCATTCTTTATTATAAACTTAATCTTAGACCTTGTGGTTCTTACCTATAGTATGATTGTACTTACCTATAGTATTATTATATGATTAGGTACATTTCATTTTAAATTCAATACTGTCTTTTCTTAAATCCAAGAAACGTAATCTTTTTTTCTTTATGTCGATAATTTATATAAATTTAATAATACAGAGTTTGTAGCTTTACCCACAGGGTATCTTGATCAGATTGACGGAAGGAGTACGTAAATGCTGATTTCATTATTTATTAGTTCAGCTAACTTATAAATCAAATATTATTTAAAATATCAACCTAATTCGTTTATCCAATCTTATTGATATATTTAATTATATGCCCACTCACCATTCATAAAAACCAAATATTATTTAAATTATCAATCTAATTCCTTTAGCGTGCATAGAAACAAAAGTGAGCTCGATGCGATGGCAGTTTGCGCTGACAGGTATCCGATGGCAAGCGCTTAATAACACAAGCCCGCAGCGAGACATCAATCAAAAAAGTCGCACAGTGTGTCTCGATGCTGTTCTAAGCCACTTCCTTTACACTAGCCCCACTCACTGCTCTTGTCGCCGCCCCCGACCCCGCCTCATGCACTCGAGTGGTGTAACCTTCAAAATGGCTACCACAAATTGGCGTTGAAAATCGATGGCTAATAGGCTAGTGTAGTGTGTGTATATGTACGTGGCTGTGTGTGTGTGTGTGTTAGTGCGCCTGTATTGGTGTCAGTTATTGTGATGTGTCAATGGCAAAAGGCAGCGCAGTGTTGCATGAAACAGTCGCCTACCCAGTGTGCGGGTGAGAGAGAGAAAGAGAGAGAGAGGGAGAGATAGAGAGAGAGAGGGAGAGGGAGAAAGAAAGAAAGGAAGAGAGAGAGATAGATCCTGTGTGTTTGTGTGCATCTGAATTTGATTTAAGGCCAAGTTGCTGAGTTAGTTCTTGGCTAAGTGGCCTGAAGCTAGCGAGACATTAGAAAAACGCGGCAAGCGTGAAAAAATGAAACAGGACAACACTAACACCAACACCAACATAGACACACACACATACACCAGCACACTGACACTGAAATTCCCATGCATGTGCGGCCGTCAACGGCAGTCAAAGCACAGGCAAAACCGTTAGTCAAGTTGAAAGATTGATTAGTTTTTAACAACTTGTGACTGGATACTGCTGGGCAGCAGTGCGCCGCCAGAGGGCAGAGATGTTATGCGAAAAAGAGCAGTGCATAGGGAACTAGTTCCAACACGTGCAAGGAATCAACACAGAAATGAGAGCTTGATGACGAGACTGTCGAATAGAAGCAAATAAGCAAAGCCAGCAGCAAAGTTGTCAAAGCTGCAACAGTCTTGTGATGAAAAATTAGATAGATCAGAAGACTGAAAGCAGATGAGAGAAGACAGAGAGAAAACGAGAGAGAGAGAGAGAAGACATAATACAGAAGACTGATGACTGATGACTGATGACTAATGACTAATGACTAATGACTAATGACTAATGACTAATGACTAATGACTAATGACTAATGACTAATGACTAATGACTAATGACTAATGACTAATGACTAATGACTAATGACTAATGACTAATGACTAATGACTAATGACTAATGACTAATGACTAATGACTAATGACTAATGACTAATGACTAATGACTAATGACTAATGACTAATGACTAATGACTAATGACTAATGACTAATGACTAATGACTAATGACTAATGACTAATGACTAATGACTAATGACTAATGACTAATGACTAATGACTAACGACTAATGACTAATGACTAATGACTAATGACTAATGACTAATGACTAATGACTAATGACTAACGACCAATGACTAATGACTAATGACTAATGACTAACGACCAATGACTAATGACTTAATACTGATGACAATGACCGATTAATTGAGAAATAATGGTTAATGATTGACTGTCGGAATATTGGATACACTTATTGACGTAGATCCGTACAAAGAAATGGAAAAAATATCTGCGCTGCCAGAGAACTGTATGAAAATTGTGTAAAATATGACAAATTTATAATTTAATACTAAATGCCATTAAATTTGTGCGTTATACAAACTTTGAAATTTTCTTACCACCTCGAGGTGCAACTAAAACCAGGACGGCTTATAAGAAACGTTGTTAGTTAGAAACTTAAATTTGCTAAAAACTTTGCTGACCCAGCGCAACCACCGCAACCCCACTGACGGTGCATAGAGGCCACCACCGTCCGCAGAGCACTCGCTCGACTAGCAGCGCCCAGAGCAGGCAGCTAACGCCACCTAACGCCTATCCATGCATGCTTTATGTGTGGTCGCCAGAGAATGCGATAGAGAGTGGGTGCTGCAGGGATCCAGGATCCTGCTAGTCGCACAACTGCATACAAAATCACATTTCATATTTGCATACGAAATGTATTTGCGCTCTACGAAGCACAACAATAAACATTGTAAATATTTTTTATATACATATATAAAATATATATACAATATATAGGTATTTTTCTTTCCCTGTTCATTTTTCTTGCTTTGTTCGTTTGCCTTTATACCTTGTTGCTGTGGTGTTAGTTTTTATTGCCGTAGAAAATATATTATTCAATTGGGTTTTGTTTTTACCATGCACATCAATATTTTTATGATTGTTTCGTACGTAAATCAATACGTTTGCGTTTGCGTCACATGTGTGGAAAATTCGAAATTGTTTTTGGGAAAAGTGCAAGTAAATTTATAAAAACAAAGAAAACTGCCAGGCAAATGCGATCATCAATAATTCACGGAGATTTTCATGTTCAAGTAAATTAAATTACATATTAAATTGGGAAGTCTACGATTTCTCTTCGTATTAGAATTGAGTATAAACGATAACAACATCAAGTGAAGCACTTTCATTTTAATATCTTTCATCTTCAAAATTAATGTGATATTGAAATACCAGCGCGTAGGCCCTAAGAAATCCGAGTAATTGGCTAATTATGCTCATGCCAAATGGAAGTTAATTAGCCAACGAATCGTAGACCTTTCGAGAAATGTGAAGTGCGAAGCTCTTGGCAAACACAGCAGTTGATTCAGCTAATTTGCTTGAGAGGCTGACGTTTTTAAGAGCCAGGCAACAACAACAATGGCTGCACGTGTTGCACTAAAAAAATGACATCGGGTAATTGGAAAAAAAGTCGCAGCAATAACAACAACAACAACAACAACAACAGCAACTGCAGGCAGTGAGCATGCCTGGGAAACAGATCCTGTCCGGCAGATAGCTGGCGATTCTAATTAAATTCATGCTCGCACTTTCGTTTAAGCAAATTTACAGGGAGGCGTGGCCCAGGCGGAGGCATAGGAACTGTTGTCGGGACAAAAGTTGAAGGCAACATTAATTGCAAATCCGCCGAGAAAGAGAAAGGCACGCGAGAGACAGAGATAGATAGAGATAGAGTGAGAGAGAGAGAGAGATCCATAGCAGACGCCACCTCAGCCTGGTCATCCTGCAGCCTGGCTGGCTGTCCTCGTTGGGCGCATATCCTTGACCCGTTTCGCTGCCGCTTGCCGGGCCGTAAGGCCGCAACGCCGCAAAATGAAAACGACTTTTTCTCACTTCATTTCATTGCATTTCATGAACAATTTAAGCCAATTGCCAGCCGGCTGTCCTTGCGCCCAGAGCTTTATAAATTAATTTTTGCAATGCAGTTTACTCCACACTGCAACAAATACAACAGCAACAAGAACAAGGCTGATTCAACTTGGGCTACAACTTTGATGCAAAACATTTTCCCTATTCAACACTTAATTACATTTTTTATTTTGCCTGCAAAACCTTGCAAGTTTAGTTTGTAATGCTGTAAAGCTAGATATTAGTGGAAAATATATCTTAATATGATGCTGTCTAATACGAATTTAACAGTTGAATATGCCATTTAAATCCAAATTGTATTCAAATCAAAGTCAAGTGCATATCAAATTCACAAATTCGAGTATATTTCTGTGAACTTTGGCAAATTTGGATGGCAGTCTAGACTCTTGAGTCGAGTTAGACAGCCATTCAGGTAGCAGTCGAAATAAATATTCTAAGTGCTCTCGCATAGAACATTTTTAATTAAAATCTCGCAGCTGTTCCACAGAAACTAACCGCAAAATCTTGCTTACACGCCTAACCGCAGTTTAATGTGGCATACATTTGGGCGCCCAGACGGGAATCACCTTTTTATTTACGACTTCAATAACGCGTCGCCGCCATCATGTGTTAGGCTCAAGTGGGTGTGGCATACCTCAATGTGGGCGTGGGTGTGTGTGAGTGAGTGTGGGCGTGGGCGTGGGTGGCAGCCTTTCGCACGGCAAGTTATTAAAATGCGGCAGCTTTGCGCTCGACTCTCGGATATTTACTGTCGCCGTTCCGCACAAGTCGCGACAGGTGGTTGCCCACACGAATGCGCCACAGATATGGCCATGCAGGGGGGGTGGAGTTGGCCTGGTGGTAATCTCATTAATAGGCACACGTAAGCACGAGAGCATTGACTTTGAAGAGTTGCCCTAATGGATGCGTAACAAGATTCTCTGTCCTGCAATGATTTAGGAAACTCTCAGTGGAAATCGCCTACGCATTGCATATATAATTCGAATTTACATTTTTCTGTAAGAGCTGAGTGTTTTCTCAAGAAATAACAAGCCTTGATTCGACCCTGTTCTCACCTGGGCCAATCTCAATGCAGAATTGACCTCCAAACTAATTCAAGGAAAAACGAAGAATACTTTTCTAGCATTTGCTTTCTATCTGCACAATAACAGACAAACACACACATGCACACACATTTACCCTCACACACAAAATAACCCATACTCACACACACATGCACCAGAGCTTTTCAATTGCCAAGAAAAGTTGTTTGCCTCAAGTTTTTCTTTTGTGGACTTTTTTGGCCAACAATTTTTTTTTTTTTTTTTTTTCGTTTTCTATACCCTGTGCCCAATGCAAATGGGTGTATTCGGAATATAATAGTTTTGAGCAAATACATGTGACATGGAAGAGGCGTGGCACAGCCCATGAGTTTTATAAATAATCTCCTAACCGGGTTTCCATTCATATGAACACAGTGATGTAGTTAATCACATAAACGGAGGACATGAAATTTTAAACGTATTTTTTCCGTATAATTTATCTATAATTTACATTAAAATTCTATAGTAAGCAAATATAATGATTTATTGAAAAATGTATGCTGGCAAAATGTGTGGGAAATAGAAGAAAACATTATGCATAATTTTGTTATAATATTATCCTTTTATTCCTATCGATAATAATCGATATTGTGATTAAATTTTTAAGCATTGAATCTTAAATTCATAAGCATCTTGAATATATATATATATGTTTTTTTAAATATATTTATTCTGCGATAAGAAGCTTTCTCTCCTTTCAACTTGTTCAACTTTTCCATCAATATTAAAAATCGGAGCCCATGTGAATATAAATCAAAAAATATATACCAGCTCTATGTAGCGTATCTGCCAGTCGAACTCTCCCGACTTGCTTTTCCCTGGCATTTTTGAATCCAGGCGAGAATTAACAAACATCGCATGTCTAGTAAAAGAAACTTTAAAGATGAGTAGTTCATATAGAGCTGGAGCCAAAGCAACTGCTGCAAAAGAATTTGAATATTTATAAACATTTTTGCATTTTTGGCAGCTGCAGCAGCAGCAACAAAAGTCTTTTTCATTGAAAATTTGTTTATTTGGCCAAGCTGAGGCCAAGTGCCAGAAGTCGCAAATGGGGCCGCCGGTTTTTGGACCACATTGAGTGGAGTGGGCTTAAATCGCTCGCAGGGCAATAACAAAACTTTTGCCTAAGTCAAGCAAATACTACTTTCGAGTTGTATTAAAAACAATTTTTATTTCTAGTTTCTTGTTTTTGTAGCTATTGTCGAGCGCAAAAGTTGACTCTTCTATGTGCGGCCAGTCGTGACAACTCTATTAAAAATGTCTTTTCAGCATGTCCAACTGCGCAAATATTTATTTAAATTGCTGATGCAAATGAAAACACATTTTGTATTGCTTAACAATTCACTTCTAGCTGAAAAGCTGAAATTAAGAAGTCTACATTTAGACTATTAAAAATATAGTATTATGGTATAGCTCTCTCTCTCTGTCGCTCTGACTCTGTTGGAATTAAAATCTAGGCTAACCAGTTAGCTATTCTAAGATGAAAATGTGAAAAACATTTATTAAAGAATTTACAGAAATTCTGCCAAAAAATATGCTGAATTGGCAAATATATGAATAACAATTTCTATCCAAAAACTCACTCGCCTAAAAAATCAATTGTGCAGCATTTAAGCGAAAGCAAAGATGGAGCTTAAAATATATAAAGAAAAAAAAAAAAAAGTTTGACAATGTGTAAACTAATCCGGCAGGAAATAGAGCGTATTCCAGGCGGTGCTTTCAATTAAATGGAACTGCATAGAAGCGCTGCGAACTAAGCTGCAGAGTAGAGCCCGCTCCATCAACAAACAGATAGACAAACAAACAAACTGACAAACTGGCGCGTCAAAAAGCAACAAATGCGTTTAATCAAACATGCAGACGGCCAGAGAGAGAGAGAGACGGAGAGAGACAGAGGAAGAGGGAGACAGAGAGGGTCTCTCCTTCGGGGCGGTGGGGCCAGACAGGTTGCATCAAAGGCAAGACGGGGGAGTGGCGTGTCAACCTAGTTGCCAGAAGCGTGTACACAAAACTGGGCACAAAATTCTAGGCAAAAAACAAAAAAAAAAAAACAAAAACACAGCAAGCGCAAATATTTGTCAACTGTAATGAACATTTCATATTTTCTTCAGTGAATTTCCTCGTTGCTGTTGCAATGCCTTTCAGAGCCCATTTTCTTTCAGCATGCGAAAAGAGTGCGTCCGGGTCTCAATGAGAGCACTAGATGAAAGATCCCCTGCCCCCAGCTCAGGGCCGAGCATTAATAGAAATGTAACGTACAACACATGTTGCAGCCCTGCAGGCAATTCGAGTCGAGTCTCCCTTTCCCCCTCTCTCTCTCATTCTCTATCTCTCTCTCACTCTGCCCCAACTCATGCACACGCTGCGTATGTCGTCTGTCAAAAGCAGCCACACACACACACACTCACACACATATTTGCTGTTATCACTTAACAACAAAAATGGGTGCGAAATACGCAGCCCGATTCTAATTTATTTTCAATTGAAAAAGGTAAATGTGCCAAAGCCCCCCAAAAGGGGAGTATAGGGGGCCAACCAGGTTATCCTGTCTGGCTGCTTGCCTCTGCGATGCGAACGACAAGCAATCGCCCTGAAGCAAACTATTTGAGTAAACAATTTGTTGTTGGCAGCAACAATTTAGAATACCCTGTAATCATAGACATACAACTGCCTATTGAATACGATACCTGAACGGGTAATTTTCTAAACGGTTTTGAGCTATATGTCCTTCCAAAAGGAGTCTGGTCCTTCGATGGCCAGTGTATAATATTTATAAAAAAAAGTAGACAGCAACTTGCGGTCTCTCTGAAATATACGAAGTGCTGGCACCGGTGTTCAATTTTGTACTGAATTTATTAAATTTAACATGAACGCAAGCGCAGCTTGCACAGTAGAGAGCGCACCTATGCGCATCTAACAGCGAGCAGCGAGAGAGCGATCTTTTGGAGAGCGACACTCCCGTGCTAGCGCGTACAATAACAACTTCTCTGTACAGTGGTTCAGCTTCAATTACTTAACCTATACAATTTCGATAATAATTCAATTAATAATTCATAATAATTCAATTTCTTATAATAATATAATAATAATATTTCAGAAGGCAATATCCAAATGCCTTAACATCGGCCGCGTTGAAAGGCCGCAGGGCTTCAATAACATGGTGTATTAGTGGAGTGGCAGTGGTGCAACGCGATGAATTGCCCTTTTATATGTGCCATTTTTTGTCTTAACGACAATTACGCGCACTCTACCATCTCCTCCGACTATGGCTTCCGTCACCACGCCTAGCATCCACTGTTGTGGAGGAGCGTTGTCCTCTCCCACGAGCACGACTGCTCCGACCTGTATGTTCTGTCTCTCCTTCGTCCATTTTGACTTCTGCTGCAGGCTGAGCAGGTAGTTCCCTTGACCAGTCGTTCCAAAATCGACGCTTGATGTTGGATGTCAGCTGCCATCTTTTAATAGTGTCAGCTTGACGTCGTCGACTGGCTCTGTGGACGCGATTGGCAGCGGCACGAGCGTTGCTCCTATCAGGAAGTGCCCTGGCGTGAGCACTTCGCCGTCGTTGGGGTTGCTGCTGGGAGCGACCATTGGCCGCGAATTGAGCACGGCCTCGACCTCGACCAGCACGGTGGCCACCTCGTCTTGCCGTAATCGAGCGCTGCCCATCGCTTTCAGCAGCAAACCTTTGGCGGATTTCACCGCCGCTTCCCAAAGGCCGCCAAAATGCGGCGCTCGAGGAGGGATGAATACAAACTCCATGCCCCGCTCCGCAGCAAACATTTCCATGTCCGCTGTGTTGCCATGGAACGTAGCTTTGAGGTCCAGCGTGCGTGCAGCACCCACGAAATTGGTGGCATTGTCGCAGTACAGCTTCCGGACAAGCCCACGTCGACCAACGAACCTGGATAAACACATTAGAAATGAATTTGTGGTTAAATCGGTGACTAATTCAAGATGCACTGCCTTCGAAGTAAAGCAAACAAATATGGCAATATACATTTTGACTGGCGATTTGCCCCGAATTCCCAGCGAAACTAGTATTGGACCGCAAAAGTCCACTCCACTGATCTCAAATGGCCTATTTCCATGTAAGCGATCAGCGGGAAGATTGCCCATTATTTGGGATAAGAGTTTCGGCTTGTAGCGAAAACAATGTACACATTTTCGGACTACTGCACTGCAAGCCTGTCGAGCATTGACCAGCCAAACCTGCTGACGAAGCAGGCCCATTAGTACTAGGGGATTGGCGTGGCAATGAGAGTGATGCAAATGCTCCAAATAAAGCGTTACGAAACGACATTTTTTTGGAAGCAACAATGGGAATTTGGCATTATGTGCTAATGGTGCCTTCAATAAACGACCTCCTACTCGTAGCAACCATAACATACGCCTGCCATGCTGATGTGGGTGCAAAAATGGTGTCAGTTTTTGCAATGACGGTTGCAACACGACTGACTTCTTTATTTTCTTTATTTCTTCGCTGAATTCAATGTGTTGAATTACAGATATAACTGCAAGGAATGCGAAGCTTAACTCAGAAGCTGTAGGAACAAGTGAAGAATGACTTTCTTGTTTTCCATTGATAAAGCGGAACATATAGGCAACGATGCGGATTAGCTTAGAAAATGATGACGTTGACTCAATAAGATGTACGATAGGATTTGCTACCTCATCGACCGCGATCATAGTAATTGCAGTTCTACGCTTCTCTAGCAGCTCTAACTCCTTTGATAGGGTGATTTGTGGGTTGGCTGGCCACCATGTGTCAGAGAGCTTTAAAAATCCTGGTCCGCAAAACCACAATGATGTTTTAAGCTCCTCAACTGAACATCCCCGAGATACAATATCTGCTGGGTTGTCTTTCGTTGGTACATGACGCCAAGATACATTAGTTGTCAACTCTTGGATGGTTGCAACGCGATTAGCAACGAATGTGTTCAAGCTAGATGAATGCATTCGCAGCCAATGAAGCACCACCTCAGAGTCTGACCAAAATGTGACTTGATTAATAGGACAATCAAGTACTTTCCTTACCGCATCCCATAAGGTAGCTAACAATTCTGCAGCACACAACTCCAGCCGCGGAACAGATTTTGTTTTCAAGGGCGCTACCTTAGATTTAGCGACTAGCAGCCTGGTAGTGATACCCTTATCTGTTTGCATTCTTACGTATAAACAACAACCGTAAGCTCTCGTTGAGGCATCAGCAAATCCATGGATTTGACATCCTTTCGATTTAAGTGTGCCAACGTAACGAGGTATATGCAACGAGTTTAGATTTGAGAAACAGCTAGTTACTGCCTCAAATTCTTGCCTCATTTGAACAGGCAATTGGTCATCCCACCCAAGTTTGTGCAACCACATTTCCTGTAAAAGGACCTTCGCACGAGTTACGATCGGACTTAACAAACCTAAGGGGTCGTATAACCTTGCTACAAATGACAAAACGGATCTTTTGGTCTGTTGAACTTCTACTGGACAGTTCATGGAATATCTAAAGCTGTCATTCATTGGATTCCAAATTAATCCCAATGTTTTTGTGTCCTCTTGATGACCAATAACTATATCGTTTCTAGCTGGTTGTGCTGCGAGTTGTTTACAATTGGACGACCATTTTGTGAGAGGAAATCCAAACTTTTGAAGAATTGCGATCAAGTCTCGATGCAACAAGCACAATTCTTCGACGCTATCTGCTCCTGTCAACAGGTCATCAACATAGAAATCTCGGGCTAACGATCTTGCAGCAGCTGGATGAGTGGAAGCATGCAAGTCGCTTAGATGTTTTAAACATCGAATTGCTAAGAATGGAGCAGTCGCTGTCCCGTACGTTACTGTGTTTAATCGAAAGATTTGTAACGGATCAGTGGGCGTTTCCCTCCACACAATAAGTTGAAAGTTGCGGTGGGACTCGTCAAGTTCAATTTGACGGTACATTTTAGCGATGTCTGCTGTAGCAGCCCAAGGACGAAGTCGAAATCTTAGCAAAGTCTCCCATAACTGCGGCTGGATGGTCGGACCCACCATGAGTAGATCATTCAGCGACAATTGAGAGGGAGGACTTGCTAGAGGCATCAAACACTACTCGAAGTTTAGTGGATGCGCTGTGCGGTCTTAGCACGCATTGATATGGGATGAAATAATGCGGCTCTCTCGGAATTTGATTGTTAGTTGGGCTCATGTGACCCAAGGCCAAGTATTCTTTCATAAAGTCAATATACATTGGCCGAATGTCTTCTTGCTTGCTCATTCTTCTTTCCAAGGCCAGAAATCGTCGCTTGGCTGTGTCGTAAGACGTACCAAGACAATGTGGGCTTGATTTGAATGGCAGCGACACTCTGAAACGACCCGAGGTAGTTTGGCAAATAGTCTCCACAAATGACTTCTCGCACAGTTGTTGCTCTGGGGTATACAAATTCGAATTAATTGTATTTGGCTTTTCTTCCAACTCCCAGAACTTGCGAACTATTGAATCTATAGCTATGTCGTCGTTTACGACGCTAATGAAAGTCGACGAACTAGTAGCTGCATTCAATGTTCGGCAGCGACCAGATACAATCCAACCAAAGGCAGTCAATTGCAATGTTGGGTTGTTATCGGATCCTTTTATTTTTGCCTTCTCTTAATATATCAAAAAGATATCAGCACCGAGCAACAAATCAATACGTTGCGGCTTGTGGAATTGAGGATCAGCTAATTGTACATTATCAGGTACCTTGATCTCTTCAGTGTGCTTCTCTGGTTGATACGACGAAATGGAACGTAACACACCAAAGTCTGTTCGGATTTCTATGTCGTCCGTTCGGGACGCTATCGAAGTTTGAACGCTGTGCCGAACAGATGACTGACAATTAGCAATGCCCAACAATTGAATCCCAGATCTTTGCCGTTTTAATTTCAACTGTTTTGCCAGTTCTTCAGTTATGAAATTTACTTGCGAGCCGGAATCTAATAAAGCTCTAGCTAAGTGATAAGATCCAGATTGATCTTTTATCTTCACAACTGCAGTTGCCAAAAGAACTTGATCAGAGGCTATCCGTGCGTGATTTACAGATGAAATCTGTGACGAAGTGACACGAGGGACTGCTGATACAACTGCTGAGCTACTTTGAGCCGCTTCAGAGCTGTATCTATGCAGTATGGTATGGTGCGGCTTAGAGCACACACGACAGTGGGCTGATTTGCAAGCAGCCACTGAGTGTCCTGTTCGCAAACAATTTATACAGAGCGGATAGCTCTTTGCGAACGTAAAACGTTTCTGGCAAGGTATTGCTGCGAACGACGAGCACGAGTGAATGAAGTGATCGTTCTTTTTACAAAACACGCATTTGGGACTCTGCGGCTCACTTGGCAGAGCGACAGCTAGAGAAGTTTTCCCAATTCTTTTCTTATTATCCTGAGCTACCTTACGACGTGGACCAGATGAGTCTTCAGCACTTAAATGCTGATACCGTCTGTTCAAGGCAGCTTCACAATCTTGCCACAATGGAAGCTTATTGTAGTCAAGATTCTCTTCCCACCTAGAGCGCGTGCCAGCGTCCACTTTCATCATTACCAAATGGATGAGCATGGCATTCGAAATCTGCTTATCAGATCCTAGCGATAAAAGAGATTCGTAAATGGCACGGACTGAGTCTATCAGCATGCGCAAAGATGATGCTGACGGTTCGGACATGTGTGGGAGATCAAATAGTTTTGAAATGCTGTTAAAAAATATGAGACACTGATTGTCGTACACATTTTTTAAAGCAGCTAACGCTTTTGGATAATTTGCATCTGTCACCTGATATGCCTTGACAGTGCCTAATGCTTCTTTGTCCAAGCATGACAACAAGTGGTTAAACTTTTCTATATTTGATAACCCTGGCTCGTTGTCGACTAAACTCTCAAAAAGTCCAATGAAATTCTTATATTCCGAATATTCTCCGCTAAACTTTGGCAGCTTTATATTCGGTAGATTCCTAGAATGTGACACTGAGCTAATCATTGTAGAGTTAGCGGGACTCTCACTTTTAGGTTGGCTATCACTACCTCGCTTCATAAGAAGTGCTTTTGTCGATACACACAAATCTTCTAACGTTGACCGAGGCACTAAATCTGCGTTAATGTCGTCCAACTCTTGTTGTGTCTTAAAAGGCCTTTTCTATGTAGCGGTTCAATATCTCAAGTCGACATTCAATTTCAAATGGCTCTACTGGTTTAGTGTAATCTTTTAATGATTTATTAATGCGTGTTATGTCGTTTGTAACATTTTTGTAAACGGCCAACAGAGCTTCGACACGCTCTGATGATGACTCGTCCATAGACCTATTCTTTCCTCGCTTGTTAGTCATGATGCTATAAGTGATGCTCAGTTGAAACCAATTTCAATCGAAACAAATAAAAGTTCACTTAATGTATGACAACAAGCGAAGAGCAATTCAAGAATGTTAACAAATGCGCGCGATCGTAATAAATCTCAATATATTACGCTGGCAGTGTTAAACTATACTTGAGTGACTGTTACGATATAGCGAAGACAACAACCAAAATGTTGAGTGACTATTTGGGCAAGTGGTCTATTGAGTTATATTTGACTGTTGAGCGACTGAGTGCAATGCATTCACAAGCGAGAGCGCGCCGGTATGAATGCCAAAATATAAGTGCAGATCGAGCTCATACAATGAGCGCAAAGCGAGAGTGCAAGTTTTGAGCGAAAATATATCCAAGTGACGAGCGCACGTTTTGAGCGCAAAGCGAGAGCGCTGCTGCGTGTGCAAGCGTGGGTGCAAACGATATTGCAAGTGAGTATGCAATGAGCGCAAAGTGAGCGCGCACTAATATGTGCAAGCGAGACAGTAAAACGAGAGCGCAACTATAAGTGCAAGCGCGAGTGCAAACGATATTGCAAGCGCGCATGCAAATGATGAGCGTAAATTAAAGCGAAATTTGCTGTGTAAGCGCGAGTGCAAACGATATAGCAAGTGAGTATGCACTGAGCGCAAAGTGAGCGCGCACTAATATGTGCAAGCGAGACAGTAAAACGAGAGCGCAACTATAAGTGCAAGCGCGAGTGCAAACGATATTGCAAGCGCGCATGCAAATGAAGAGCGTAAATTAAGAGCGCAATTATCTGTGCAAGCGAGAACGAACTTTTATGTGCGAGCGAGAGCGAGCTGTGAGCGCAAGCGCAAAACGAAAGTGCGAGACGAAAATGAGCAAAAAAACTGTAACACACTAGCGGCGCCAAAGAAAACTTGGATTATGCGAGGCAATAGAGATTGAATTATTTGCAGATCAAAGGTCAATATGCACCTTATTATTATTTTTATTTATTTTTTTTAAATTTCAATTTGAAATAAGCTCAACACAATGTACATAGGCGTAGATTGTACATACATTAATATTTTGTATGTCTCAAGTAATGCATTTATTTATTTATGGCTTGCATTACTTGGTCATCTATGTGCTCTATGTATTTATGTACTTCCCTGATTATCCACAAAATCCATAATCCAGCTTCCTTCAATTCCAGAGAGTGTCCACCCGGGGCGCCAAAAATGTCCTTCCAAAAGGAGTCTGGTCCTTCGATGGCCAGTGTATAATATTTATAAAAAAAGTAGACAGCAACTTGCGGTCTCTCTGAAATATACGAAGTGCTGGCACCGGTGTTCAATTTTGTACTGAATTTATTAAATTTAACATGAACGCAAGCGCAGCTTGCACAGTAGAGAGCGCACCTATGCGCATCTAACAGCGAGCAGCGAGAGAGCGATCTTTTGGAGAGCGACACTCCCGTGCTAGCGCGTACAATAACAACTTCTCTGTACAGTGGTTCAGCTTCAATTACTTAACCTATACAATTTCGATAATAATTCAATTAATAATTCATAATAATTCAATTTCTTATAATAATATAATAATAATATTTCAGAAGGCAATATCCAAATGCCTTAACACTATATATATGAAAAATTATATATGGTTTTATTCTGGCTCAAAATACATTTATATTATAAGTAAAAGAGTCAAGTCATAGAGAATTATTTCTAAGCGAAGAATGATTCCTGTTCTCCATGAAGTCCAGTGTATCGCCGGGTCGGAAACTCTCACTAGTTCTATCTATTATATTATACTTCAATGTTAATCTCTTATAAACATAATTCACAGACGAGATTGGGATTGATACTGAGACTAGAATATGTGGAATTCTGATTATAGGGTATCTTATAGTCTAACATACTCCTCCAAAACACTAACCTATATTTTGTTGTACTATTCTTTATTGTAGAACAGAAAATGTGACACAAAGCAAATGCTAAAGCTAAAGCTAAAGCCTCACAGCAAATTGACGCCTCAGCTGCATTGTGGGTATTTGCTAAGTGGGCGTGGCCATGGCACAGGTGTAAAACAAGTTGTTGTTGAGGCAGCTGAGTGAGTGAGCGCCGAAAAATATTAAAATTCCAACACAACTTAAGTAGCCAAAGAAAGAGTGACACAGACAGTGGGAGAAAGAGAGAGAGAGCGAGAGAGGGAAGGAAAGAGTAAGAGAGACTGAGATAGAGAGCGGGAGAGAAAGAGAAGAGGAGAGATTTAGATGTTTGAATGTTTTTAATGCAAGAATAGATTATACAAAAACACCTGTTGCTGAAAGGTAGCCCAAAACCTTTTAAGGACAACTGAGAGTGCTGATGGATGCAGATGGATGCTTCCTTTTTTTGTCAAACAATGTTCGACCTAGGAAAACATGAAATGAACGAAATGACCTAGAATATTAAGATATATGTACTATTGAAAATAAAAACATTCAATATGAATTAACAATATAGTGCTTCTGTAAAGAAAATTATTTAAAGAGAGCAGAAAACTGTGAAAATTATGCGAATATCAAAAGGAAGCCCGGAGACTTGCTTAATTTCCTTGGTTTCTTTTATTTTTTATATTACTATAATTATGTATATTTCATATTTATCTTATATTTTATTTATTTATTTAATCATTAACTAAAGACTAAACTAACTCATCGACTACTTCAGTAAAAACAACAAGCTGCCCTTGATTTTTAGCAATCATTATATACTTTATGTAAGTCAAATTCAGGAATTAACATATTACTAGATGCATGTATATAAGCTTAAGGCTTAAACTGCCCTCATATACAAAGCAAACACTGCAGCAGCAGCAGCAGCAGCAACATCTTATTGAGTTGTCTGCAGATGCTTTTGCTGCTTCCCATAGACAGAACTAATAGAGGAGTCAAGTTAAGCGCTGGCAAGATACGTGATTATCATATTAGCCGCAAAGCATATATCATAAACCTTAGACGTGTTTTTAACTCACGTTCTGTCCTGGTTTATAAACCACCTGACACATTTGCTGTCCGCCAAAAACGCTTTTACTCAAATTGAAGAAAAAGCAAACAAACAAACCTGCAGACAAACAACAACAAAAATATATATATATATTTATATATGTATATGCCATATTTTTAGCTCTACGCGACGGAGGACAACAACAACAACAGCAATGACAACAAAGAGGTGAGGACCTAAACACGCGGCTCGCTTATCAGAGCAACAACAGCTGCGACCGCACACGGCCAGAGAGAGACAGAGACAGAGAGAGACAGAGAGCGAGAGCGACTGCCAGAGAGAGTGAGAGTGCATGTGTGCATGTATGTGTGTGTGCTTCAATTTCCATGGCATAAGCCAAGGCGAGCGCCTCAAAAATTCCCGCAGCCATTTTATTATTATGTGCAAAGTTTTTTCAGTGCTCTGCAAAAGTAAAGAGGAACAAAATAAAAATAAAAATGAGAAACAAAAATAAAACAAATTCAGCGAAAAGTGACAAATGCTAAAAAACAGACAGAGGTGAGCGCTAAAGAAAGAAAGAGAGAGAGAGAGAGAGAGAGAGAGAGAGAGATACTCGGAGTCGGGGAGAACAGCTGGAAGAGGAATGACAACGACACTTGATGCATGATGGCAGCAGGGTAATAATGACAACGACCACGACGACTGCAATGGGGCAGATGGCAGGCAGCAGGAGCGGCAGCAGCAGTAGGAGCTCAAAGAGTCGAGGCCAGAGTCCTGCCGCGCAGCAGGATGCCAGCTTTGCCAACTTTTGCCAGAAGCTGCTGCTGCTGCTGCTGCTGCTGCTGTTGTCCCTACTTCTGCTTCTGCTGTCTCATTTGCTGCATTTCGCATGCAAATGCTTGCAACGTGCGATAAAATGACGCAAGAATGCAATAAGCCGCAGGTAGCCACAAGCAAAAGCTGCAAATGATGAAGCAGCTGCATCTTTGCTTTAACATTTACAATCTTAAACAAGCTGCAAGCCGAGGGTTGCCCTGTCTATATCTAGATGGTAATGAGGATAGTGGGCACAATAATAATATCCATATAAAGTGGGAAACTTAAAATCTGCATGAAGGAATTCCTATGCTATCGAGCATCCAAGAGCATTAAATTAAAAAAAAACACACACACACACACATACACGCAAGAAAAGAAACTATTAAAGATTTTAATTTAAATTCTTCCAAATTTTTAAAGAAAAAATAAACTCGATTAAAAAATAATTGCGTATTTTATGTAAATAAATATAAATTCTATATAAATTAAAATAAATAAAATATAAGTATAATAAATATTAATAAAAAACAAAAAATAATAATAATAAATATTTATAGAGCTAAAAATCCAACTATAAATACATTTGTAAATACGCAAATAAATTGACATAACCTCAATTTGATTCACCATCAACAAGTGTGCATATGTCAATATGAAATCAAATATGCTTAAAAAGACATATACTATCACACAATTTCCTTCATCTGTTCATTTTCTCAAACACAGCTTTAATAGAGTATGATAAAATATGGGCGTAGCAATCTGGTTGAACACATGGCTGTGGACACTCTGCTCGTTTAACAAACTTGGCCAACAAAGTCGTTCGCACACGCAACAGATATTCGCATTCGTATTCGCCTCCGCATTGATGGATTGTCTGAGGCAGCATGCAAAAGCATTTAGCTGTTAAATGAATGCCGCCAAATGCCAGCGAAACTATTTGACACCCGAGACAAGTTTTAAGGCCAAGTCGCAGTTGAACAAGTTTCAGCGAAATTTAGATTGATCTGACGAAGCGCAGCAGCCGAGGCAGCTGCCTTATTAATTTGCCAAGACATCTTTTGGCCAAGACGGCGAGGCAGCTGCTCTCAAAGTTTAACGACCATGCACAAGTTGGCGCTAGCTAAAACGTTTAGCATCTTTTCAGCGAGAGTCAGACTTGAGCAAGGCAATAAGAGCGAGAGAGATGGAGATAGAGAGAGAGAGGGAGAGAGAGAAAGAGGCAAGTACACACACACACACACACACACACACAGCCAGTCGCACTTCAATCACTTTAATTGAAACACGAAGTCTACTCATTTATCTACATCACCTGCACATATTGCCTCTGCCCCTGCTCCACGAACAGCACGTGGTTCAGCTATATGTGCCGAAGCTGATAATGATGAAAGCTGTCTCACAGCTGCCTCTGCCCTCGAGTTATATGTGTGTGTGTGTGTTTGTCTGTGGGTGAGTGTGTGTGTGTGTGTGTGTGTTGTCCCAGTGCACTTCGGCGTTACTGAAGTTGCGTGAAAAGACTTCAATTAGGCGAATTGTGAGCAGCAGCAAAAACTTCCAAAAGTTTCTATATACCACGTACATATAGCCTGGCGTGGTATGCTCATCAGCATCAACATATCAGAAGATATATATATGTACATGTTAACTAAATGATTAAAAAGGAGCTTCGGCATTTCAAAGCTCAACAGTTTAGTCAGTCTTAAATCGTTTACAGGATATATTTGTAGCAGTTGCAATCCTTTGGCAGGGCGCAAGAGCACAAAATGAAACATGGTCAACACAGAGCACAGTAGAAGCGAAAATTCAACAAGTATTCGCATCAAGCTGAACCCAAAGCGTGTAAAAAACAGAACAACTGCTTGAATGAAGCAAGAACTGAATGCTGAGCTGCTAAGCAAAAAATTATGTTTTATACTTTAAAGCTGAGGTGGACTTAAAGACAGCTCATATACAGCTCTCGTTGTCTTTCCTCTTTGTGTTCTGTCATTCTTGGTAAAATGTTTTAAGTTCAGAGTACTTAAACAAATTAAAATGTTGTATTAAAATTTTTGTATAGAGAAAAACATATATAAATTATATAATGTTTTCAGTCAAATCAAATTAATAAGTTGTTAAGAATTAATTTAATATATTATATATATTGCATTATAGATTATACAAAAGATCGTGAATGGCTAACATAATAGAGCTAATAATAAGATCATAATCTAGCTTCTATATATTTCAAATGCCAAGATCGTTTTAGAAACACCAGAATCAGTTTCCCTTCGCCTTAGTATATGCTTTAAAGCCAAATAATTTAATATGTATTTCTCGTCTCGTCGAAGATTTATAAATTCTAGGAATTTGCATTTAAATACAAAACAGAAATTGTTGACCTAATTGAACTCTGATTAGCTGACGCGTTGGCAGCAAACAATAAATTAAAAATTCCCCAGACAATCCCGAAACGAAATCTTTGGCCGCAGTCGGGGCGGGCAAACACGTTTGTTTAGCGATTCGCAAATCAAATAAACCGTAGCTAATTGTGTTTGTAATCAACTAAATAGCTCGGCATTTGCCTTTTACGAGGCAAACTGAAGATGTCCGCAATGGTCGAGACCAAAGACAAATACAAACACCTATCCGAAAGCGCCCAGGTACGATGTATGGGTGTCTCTCTCTCTCTCTCTCACACACTCTCCCGCTCTGTGTGCATAACCTCACTTAACCTGCTCGCCCTGCTCCCGATCGCCTTGCCACTCTCACATTCAGCAAGCATATAATTAATGACGGTAGAACAAAAAATGTTACATCTTACGCCAAGAGTCCAGGTCCAAACGCAAAGCAAACAAAAGTTTTCCGGCTCCACGACTAGACATGGCGCTCTACGTTTTATGCCCTTAGTCCTTAGGCGGAGGTAGTGGACCTACTTGCTGTTTGGCTATCAACGCCTTGGCCGCTTTGTCATCATTTCATTACCTTGCAGAAAGTTGGCTCCCCCTGCTCTGCTCCTGCTCTCCTCCTGCCGATGCTGGTATAATTTGTCTTGCAGGTGCGCCTTGAAATTTGTCAACAATTTCGGCCCACAAAACTTGCGTTTGCTTTTTAGCCCCAACAACAAGAAAGTGACCTTCTATTACTGATAAAAATAGCAGGAGGAGGAGGAGGAGCAACAGCAATCGCAACAAATGAGCCAGCAGCTGTCCAATGACTCAGCAGCTGTTGTTTTTTGTTTTTTTTTTTTTTTTTTTTTTGATTTGGATCTATAGAAAGTAAGGCCGAGCCATTGAGAAATTATTGGCATATTTTAAATCAAAGTTTTGGGGCAAGAAATTTAATTTGATTGGCCATTAGTCGGCGCCTGCCTCGACTACAGTTGGTCAACCACTTGATTTTGACAAAACGCCGGCTCTTTAATAACAGACGCTCGTTAGCCACAGCGGGCAGGTTATCAGCCTTCCATTTCCAGCTTCATAGCGAAAGCATTAATAAGTTATGACCCGTCGTCCCGTTGGCTGGAAGACAACATTAAATTATGACTTTAGCCATTTGGCGGCCACAAATGGCGACGGTTAGTTATGGCCAAATGATAGCCGCTAAAGGATTTCCCAGAGAGCAGAGAGCACAGAGCACAGAACCAAAGGAAAAGCGTGCTATTAACGCGTTAGAGCAATTGTTGTCATTGTGCAGCTGATAAGCTTTAATGGCGTAGGTGAATAAAATTATAATCTCGTTCATTGGAGTATCAGCAAATGCTTAGCTTCCTTTCATTACTAAAACTACAACGCTAGGTAGATTCCTTTACATTGTGCTGGGAAATTAGATAGAGTTTTTAGTATTGGAGGTGTAATTGCTAGCTATAAAGATTAACCATGTACTATATTAAAGTATATTATAGTATTTTATAATATAATATATGTAGTATAGAAAAGCAAAAATATAAAAATTATAATAATAATAATATACTGTAAGTAGATAAAATTTAAAATGTAAAATAGAAGTATTTTTTCTTATGTTAGGTATATAAAAACTATAATTTTATAATGTAAAATTTGTATGTAATTATTATTTAAAAATGTAAAAAATGTACATTATATAAAATTTACAACAACAAAAAATTATATTTATTTTTATTTTATGCATACATATATAAAACATAATTTAAAAATGTTAAATAAAATAAAATTTTCAATTTAAAAATGTAACATTAAATTATATAAATTGTAATTTATAAATGTAAATTAAGTGTATAGCTTGAAAATCGAAAATAGAATAAATTAAATAAACAAATACATATTAATAAAAAATGTACAATTAAAAAATGTAAAATACAACATATTTCATAGGACAGCCTTGGACTTATATAAAATTGATCTATTTACTGACTGAACAGCTCGAGTGAGAAAAGTAAACAGAGTGCAAGAGAGTGAGCTCTAGGCTGTCTAATACTTAAGCTCTCTCTAGAGAAAGCAACGGTAAGCAAAAGTCACGTTGCTCTCGTTACGAGATATTTCATAAAACTTCAATTAATCAAAGAGTCCTAATTATGCTTGTCAAACTACAGCAAGTACGTCTATATATGCATATATGTTTGCATATAAGTGTGTATGTGTGTATCTATGTGGCATGCTCTGCGCTCTGCTCAGGTACTAATGACTCGGCTACTTAATCAGGCTGAGTACCCAAGTTTAAGAGCACTTTAATCCGCCTGGCTGGCTGCCTGATATGGCTCTGGCAATCACACTGAAGAGCACTCGTATATACATATATATTCCCTTTTCGCTTTTCTTATAAATCAATTAAATGTTTTGCAATGCAATTGCCAATCAATAAACGCGCCCCAAAAATAGCTAAGCCAAATAAAAAGCAAATAGGGGAAAAAATAAATAGATGAGGAAAGAAATAAAGTTGGGGCAAGTGCAATTTGTCACTGCAAAAATAGAAGGTGCCAGCCACGCCCACTGCCCAGGATATCAATTTCAGAAGCCCGCTGGCTCATTTTTAATGCGCGACGACAGCGCGCGCCTGCATAATTATGCATGATCCGGCCTCCAATACAGGCAGCGAGAGAGCTGGCTCGAATCGAAAGTTCTCAGTATTTAAGCCACCAATCAGCGTCAGAGTCAGCAACGTAGCGAGTGGATGGGGGGATGGGGAGGAGGAGGGGGAGGGGGAGGTTACACTAATGCCAACACGATGGCGCCTGTTTTGAATTTTGAAAAAGTACGTGAAGTGAGCCAAGCTGCTGCAGTGCAACACGGCTGTGGATCCACGATTACGGCTACGTCCGGGGCTAGACCTACGTCCGTGGCTACGGCCATAACTGCACCAAAGTATGGCAATCATTTTCCGCTTTAAGACAGAAGGCGTCGCGACTGCTAGCCGCTCGGAATGACCAACATTTTCAATTACAACAAAGGAATGCCGGTCATTATTTATTATGCCGACCGCATGGCCTCCAGCAGTGCCCGCCACCCGCGCGCCCTATCTCTCCCCATCCGCTGCTCGTGCAGCTCCTCAGCTCATTTCAGCCGCTGAGCAACTTAAACCCTTCCAGCAGTACGACTGTCCTTTAGCTGGGCTTGGCTTGCCTTGCCTTGGCATTCATTCATCTAATATTCATGAAGAAAATGTTGCGCCCGTGCATATACATTTTGCAGCCAGTGTCTGTACGCCGTCATTTTTCACAAACAACTCCGCTCCGTCCAGTCCACGGCGTTTGGCGGCTTTTCATAATTTTCTGTTTATAAGACAGTGCAGGCTGCACTTTTTTTCCGACTCTCATTGCAGACCGCCCCGCAGCCCCGCCGCCGCACTGCCACTCCCCCGAGCCCTTTAGCTTGTCAGTTTTATGTGTTTTATGAAATTTTTCGCAGCATATTTTGTATATATTGTATTACGCTTTTGCTTAATTTTGTGCGCCGCTTGTTGTAAAACGTTCAGGCGAAAAATGCGCTCATAAATCAAACACAGGCATTTTTCTTGCAGCCCCCCGCCCATCGGCACACCCACTCCCACTCTCTACTTCTCACTTCCTAGCCTAAGTCCTGTGCCAAACGAGTTCATTGGCTCCGCAATTTGTTTTTTTGTTGTTTTTTCTTGTTTGGCAAAAATTTTAATTGCATTCTGCAAAAGCAAGTTGTAGTTTTCTATGCCAACTTCTCAATTGAACAAAGCGCCAGTCCGCCAGCTGAAGGACAAAAGGTCACAATGCAAAAAGTGCCCACGGCAACTTGAAGATTTAAAGCTCTCTTGAAGTTATTTCTAATGAAAGATTTATTTATGTATTTCGGGAATCCGAATGGACAGGAGAATATGAAAGATCATTTGTCTATTGAATATAAGCGATGAAGCGCCTTCTTTTTAAAGCAACCATGATCATAATGACATAGAATAAGACACACGAAAGGTGGATGCGAAGCTGAGACTGAAATCTCCGATTAAAGTTGAGACTGCAGCTAATAGCGAAGCTGAGACCAAAAGCTTCGATTGAAGCTGTGAGTGAAGCTGCGACTAAAAGCTCCGAGCAAAGCTGAGATTGAAGCTGAGTGCGAAGCGGAGAGGGAAGCTGAGATTGATGTCTAGACTTAAAGTGAGACTGATACTAAATATTAGTCTCTAAACTTACGCTTAGGGAAATCGGAACTAAAGCTGAGAGTGATACTCCTTGCGAAGCTGAGACTAAAAGCTCCGAGTGAAGCTCAAATTGAGACTGAATCTAAAGCTGGCAGTAAAGCTAAGACTGGGCTAATCCTTAAGACTACCATATCGAAAACATTTTAAGCCTCTTCCACATTAAGAAAAAAATAAAAAATAAATGAACAAAATGCAATATTACTATTATTTGTTTCAAATTGATAATTAAGCCTGAAGTTAATTAATAAACTTGAATTATATGAATTTTAAAAACAGTCTGCAAATAATTTGTAACATATTTTATATTATTAGCATTTCCATTGATTTTAATTTATTTTATATATATAACTTTCATTTATATATATAACTTTCTAATTTTGTTAGTAGTTAAGTCTAAATATTTAGCGGCTGCGTCTAATTCTGCTCAACACATATCCAAGTCCATCGTAGAGTAGGTCAATTAAAGCTCAATGTACCAAATTATGATTGACAAAAGGCAAGCCACAAGCTCGGGTGTATTAGTATGACCCCGTTTTGGTTTTCTGTTTTCTTTCATTTTTGTTTCCCACTCCCAAACACGGAGCATAGAACCTGAAAAAGGAAAACCAGAAATTAAGTTGCCAAAGGACACGGTTTGCCCAAAAGGCAAATGAAAACAATATGATGATGAAAACGATAACAAGCAGAAAGAAAAGAATGAACTAAGCAAAATGAATGAAATAATTTAAATGGTGAATATTAAATGCTCTATATACATAAAATTTTATACTATAAATACATATGCTCTCTACATATATGTATATGCATATAACATATATATTCTCTAAATATATGTTAGTTAACTACGTTTTTAATGGCATCTATAAATTATATAAACGAATTTAATATCCCTTAAGGTTATATACAAACAAAGAATATCATTTAGTAGTCATATTATATTTGAAATAATTTACATGAAATAGCAATAATTTATATCGATTATATATAATATATTTAATGAATATGTATATTCACTTCAGTAACCCAAAAAAACATATATAATAAGTAAGTCATATTATAGAAATGTATAATAAAAACAATTTTCTCAGTAATTTTTGCTTAAAAGAGACCTAAATATGAATACACTCATTTGACGTTAACAATATTATATTATATGTACTTAGAGAACCTATGTGTGCTCTCTATAATTCATGGCCCATTTAACATAATTATAATACGCTGCATGTAGTGTATTCGAGTACAAGAATATGCCACTAATTTGCTAGGTTTGTATTCATAATGCTCCTGTTGTTGCTGTTGTTGTTGTTGTTATTGTTATTGTTGTAGCTACATCCGTTTGCGCTGCCTAATTGTTGTCCAGCCCTGACACAGTGCCACAGATACAGCTACGAGGCAGAGGCAAACAATGGCAAACAAAAGTAGATGCAAACCCTTTTTTGTTTTGCATTGTGCCCTGGGCTGAAGGCGGGGATGGTGATGGGGGATGCATGAATTCGAACAACAAATAAGTTTGAGTTGACAGCAAATGCGGCGTATGCGTAATATTATTTGTGTTGTGCGGTCACAGTGGTCTCTCGATTTGATTATGTAACAAATAAGCCGCACAAGTGGCTCGCCAAATAACAACAACAACAGCAGAGAAAGTTGTCGGCCAAACAATAGAAATAAGTATTGTATATATATGGATATATGTATGTATAAATTTTTGATTTATTTGAGCGTGTAAAGGACACACACACACACATATACATATACACATATTCAATATATAAATGTATATACACACAGGAAATCCAAGTCGGAAAACAGAAGCTGCAAAAAGTTTTTATTTTCGTTACAATTGTAGGCCATGCCACGCCCACGCAATTCCTGGAACACCTCGACGATAATCCTGTTAAAATTTGTTTGTTTCCATCGCGCCAAAGTTTTCTTACCAATTTCGTATGCCCTAACCGAGATGAACTGAATTGTTTTAATGAATGTGTGAGAAAAGGAAAAGGAAGCTTAAGTTTGATCAACAATAATAGCCAAGAACCTGAATTAAATGACAGACAACATAAAAGAAAAAGAAAATGTATATGAAAATCATATTCTACACATATATATTCTAGTTAACTTATGAGTCGATTCTAGTTATTGCTGCCATCTCTTTCACTCAAAGTATCTAGAAAGTTTGAATTCTCATCCCTACAGGTATATTAGGAGCAGATGTAGACGCCATCACAGACAAGGCCTGCTGAATCGTGTCCTATATCTATTCAATTTATTAATGATTCCATAAACTTTACCACTAACTCGCTCTCAAATTTCTTTCATCTCCTAAGATATGTATCCTATGGTCGTATGTTCTCTAGATTTTTTATATTTAATTAATTGCTTTTTAGGTAATAACGTTAGAAGAAATATTAACCTTTAAAAGAAAATATAAAAAAATTCTATACAGACGTATTGTTTCTAAATAAATAAAAATAATTTATCTTAATCGAGAATTCCTACTTATTAACGGATTTAATCAATGATGCCAAAAACCATTTATCTCAACAACAAAACTTATGATATACTTTTATATATACAGCTTGTATTTGCTTTAGTATATTCCCCTCAAACTCAGGCTCAGCTGCAGTGTGCTTACTACCATTTGCTAAGCTCTCCTTCTTTTTCCCTGCTAGGGCATTTCTTATTCGGTTCGCTGCATAGTGCGCTGCCATCTTGAACATTTTTGTTTTGTTTTTATGGCTGCAACTTTGGCAGGTTAACCAAACAGAAATCGATTTAGGAGCCAGCCAGCAGGAAATTGATTTCGTATGCCATCGTCGAAAGGACTTGGACTGCTTTTGCCACGGTGTCCCCTCCCACAATCAAGCGCCTTTCCCTCTCTCTGTCTCTCTCGCACCTCCTGACTGGCCTTCTTCACAAATGACCCAATAAAACACAAAAGCTAGCAAAATGTTGCTTTGATTTGCCAGCAACGCGCAAATTAGCTGCTCCATAGTTCGAGCTGCCCTTTTTTTTATATCTCGCTATAAAATGTTTTCGCGCGAATTTTAATTTCGCCACCCCGCACACCTCGCACACCCTGCAGTCGCATCGCTGCCCATTTGTTGTTTACCCCAGAGCAGCAAATGTTTGCTTTTGTATTTGCTTGTAATTCATTTTAGCGTGAAACTTCATTTGCCAGCTGCTCAATTGGGGCTTCCATGGTATGTGTGTGTCTGTGTGAGTGTGTGTGTGTATTTTCCCCCCTGCTGTGAAAAGTGCCCTGAGTCAATTTTCAATCTGGCTGCTTCAAAATGCAATCGATGTATTCCAATTTGTTCGTTCATTAGATTCGATTTATTAATTAATTTCGCGTGCAGCACACAAACAATTTGCCACAACTTCGATAGAGGCCAAACTAAATGCTGAAAATTCAATTTAAATCGTGGCTAAGCGAACAGGAAAACAAAGCCAAAAACTGCAGAAAAAATACAAATAATGAGTTGATCATTATTACATCATTACACTTATATGGCAAATAAACTTTTAAAAATGCTTCAAAACTGGTGAAACTCTATTGTTTGCGGCTAACAGTGTTCAATGACTATTTTGAAGTTATGTGGATAAAGTATTAAAGCCACATAGCTTTCTCGTACTACTACTACTAGCTACATGTAACACAGCAGTTTAAAGACTATCTATTCAGACCCTTGATTAAATAGGAAAGTCATAAACAACCGGAGTTGTTTAATACTTTACTAAATTTGTATAAAAAAAATTTATTTCCAAGAAGTATGTGTAAAAATTTTTACCAAAAATATTTATAATAATTTACTTATTTATTTTACTATTTATGAATTTTGTTTATTTATTTTACTAAGTTTGCATTTAAAAAAAAATATAATAATATTAAAAAAAAAAAAAAAAGTTTCCAAAAAGTATGTATATTAATTTATTCAAAAAATAATTATTTTTATTTATTTATTTATTTTACTATTTCTACCCTGAACCCATTGAAAATGGGAAATCAGGGTATAAAGGCGTGGCAGGCCCCATAAAGTATATATATTCTTGATCAGCGTGACGAGCTGAATCGATATAGCCCTGTCCGTCTGTCCGTCCGTATGAGTGCGTCGATCTCAGAAGTTATAAGAGGTAGAGAGCTGAGATTAGGCATGCATACTCGTGTGTACCATACGCAGTACAAGTATATCATATTTTTTTCGATAGCTCATTCGATAACATTTTTATCGAGAATAATCGAAAATTTGATTTTGTTTTTTCAGCCTAATTTTACACCTAGAGACTTCAGATTTACTGGGTATATACAGCTTATCGATACAAAGATTTTGTAATTTACAGATTTTGGATACCACGCCCCCTTCGCCCCCAATTTGTAAAAAACGCAAACTAGGGACCTGTGCTTTGGAATGTACACACATATTAACCATATGATTACGCTCTGAAAGTTTCATTAAGATTGTATATCTACAAAAGAAATTATTCAACAAGTAAATTCTCAAAATATTGCCCACGCTGCAGCGCAGCCCAAGCGCAGTCGCAGCTAACTGCGCAGTCAGCAGAGCGCGTGATTATACGTGCGTGTGTATGTATGTGTGCATAAACGGAGTGCAGAATGTGTAGAATATCAGCTTAGAGGGTTCAGGGTATCTCCTAGTCGAGCAGTCTCGACTAGAGCCTTTTTACTTGTTTTAATATAATTTATTTTAATGTATATACCCTGCTCCATTTTTGTCGAATGCACTCTGATTTGCAATTGTTACTCTCACCAACATAGATTAGATAGCTCTAAACGTTTATCTATTAACTATTGAAAATTTAGTAAACAAATACTTTTTTAATGTATAACAAACATCAGAAAATTTTAAGGCAAAATTCTCAGACTCAGGTTGCTTTCAAATTCAATAAACAACTTCATAGATCCATTATGGACTCTTAAATTAAATGCCCTCAATTATCAGTGGGAAAAATCTTAAGTTTGATTTGTATTATTTATTGTATTATTTGATTTGTTCTTGCAATCAATCTCCACTTAACTTCAAATTCCAAGTAATCAATTTCAATTCAGTTCTATGTGTCAAACATATGGTGCACGTTCAGCAGTTGATTGAACTCCATTGCCAACTGTTACCTCATCAACTGGGGAGGGGGCGGGGGTGGTCTGAGGTGGTAATTGTAATTGTAATTGTGCTCGAGAGTGGGGAAGATGGAGAGCCACAACTACAACTGGAACTAGACCAAAATCATAACATGTTCCATGTCCTGTCCATTTCCTACACTCACAGTTTATGGATACTTGAGCTGACTTTCTCTGCAAAGCAACTCGCTAACTAAATGTGGCACGAGCCCAAGTAGGCAAAATGTGTCTCAACTGTTGCCTGCTGCTGTTTATTGAATACTTGTAGGCAAACACACACACACACACACTCTTAGCCTGCATAATGAGCAACTCTTGCAGCACATTTAACGGACAGAAGCAACAAATGTGCTTCATATGGCAACAACTTAGCAACTTGCCACTCGACTTAATGACGTTTCACTGCCACACTCCAGCTCTTACATTTTATTATTATTATTTATGCTGCAGATGATGAAGCGCTTTTGCGCGCTGTTAACAACTATTTATGCTTATTAAAAGCAAATTATACAAATACTCAAATATATATATTGTATATATACGAGTGTATATATAGAGTACTCCTTTTTTTTTTTTTTTTTTTTTTTTTTGGCAAACTGACTTGAATTTATGTAGACGAGAAGCAACAAATTATTTGCTGCTAACAAGGAAAAGCCAAACATATTTTCCAGCTGTAAATCGGTTAAGTTAAAATACTCTTTCTATGAGCAAAATGGATAATCATTTTTGACCATAATTTGCCAGAGAAAAAAGAAAATAAACAAACAAAATACAAATATATTGTATGTTTTAATTAAATTTTTAATAAAAATTGTATTAAACCTAAATTCAAAAGGAAACAAATTTAAATTTAAAATAATAATTTAAGAAAACGGATTATAGCTAAATAAAAGCTGAAAGTAGAATAAGAAATAAATAAATAAAATAAGAAAATAAATAAATTAATAAAATTCATTAAAAAAAATGTAGCAACAAATTTCATAGACAAAAAAAAAAATCAAAATAAAATATGACAAAAATCCGCTTGAAGCTAAATGTGTAGGAAAATGGAGAGTAGCTTTAAAAAAAACGTTAAATAAAAAAAAAATATAATAAAAAAGAAATAAAAAAAATGTATGTAATGATAAATTCAAATACACCTAAATGGCAAAAAAATTGCTTAAAAATAATTATAAAATATACTTTAAATAAAAATGATCAGCAAAAAAAATAATAATAGTAAAGACAATAATTTTAGAGTAAAGAAATAATTGAAAAAAAAAAAAAATTAAATTAAAATTAAAAAATAAAAATGTATTGTGATTGAATATTTATTTAATGTATGCTTATTGAAATCTCATCTCCATATCTACTTTTTACATTTTTCAGCTTTTTTTAGTCCAACAAAAGTAGTCACTACATAAACTCTTCAAATCTCAAGTCAATTGATCCTTTGAACAGATAAACTAAAATTAACCAGAATTTTGCCATATTACGTTAAAATTGTGTAAATGCTACTATAAATTGCATTTAACTGCAGCCTAAACTTAGGCTAAAAATAAACAAGAAACACCATCAAACTTATCAATCATTGCCAGCAATGCGTCTACTCAGTTATTGTTGAAACTTTTGTGCATTTAAAATGTTTGCTAGCGATTTTTAATATTGCCTACAGAAAGGGTATGCAAACGGTAACAAAACTACTCGACATTGTAAAAGCTTCTCCATCATCAAGCGGAAACGTATAAATTTGCCAAAAGTTCGTTTCAGCCATAGAGAGAGAGAGACAGAAGGAGAGAGTGAGTGACTGCGAGGCATGGCAAGTGAGAGAGAAACTAATCAATCTTAATGTCACAACGAGCAACAAATTTTTAGCTGTTGTTATGCCAAGTTGTTTCTCGCTGCTGTTGTTGGCTCTTTCGATGTCATTAGAAAATGCTGCAGGTAAATGGAATGCGAACGATCCATTTTCCAAACACAGCGCCTAACAGGCAATAGAAAGCTTTGGAGAGATGTTACCCAAAATATAAATGCTAAAAAATACGAGAAATGCTTGACTATAAGATACCTAGACCAAGCCTCAAGTTCATTTAAATATGAAAAAACAAGTTTAATTAAAAAATCATCAGTGGTAAGCCCTAATTATTTTTAAATATTTATTGAAACATATCAATAAATTTGCATTACACCCTGTTTTAGCTTTAGTCAGGGTATACATAAAATAAAAATAAAACGCAGACTTTTCACATGAAGAAAAATCGAAGCGCTTAAACTTTAACGCTGCGATTTCTTTAGCATTTCGGGGCGTGTGCATGTGTGTGAGGGGCGTGTCACTGTCTGTGTCTGGGCCCAGAGCAGCATTCAATGAATTTGACAGTGCGTTGGACGCATGACAAACGTGCTGGCTGGTGATTGATGTCTCATCATTCAGCTTACAGCATACAATTTCTTCATCTTTTTTTCTACTTTGCTTATTTTCTGCTTTCTTTTTTTTAAAGCCGTTTTACAAATGTTTACAATGTTGCGTGATTTGCAATTGAATAAGAGTGCAACAGCAGTCCTGACAGACAGGACATGCGCTGGGCGATGGGCGGGGCTGATGGGCGACACATGGGTTAACTGAAAAGTTTGTGTTGAGAAATGACATCAGTTTTAGGTACTTATAACAGAGACAAAGGGGCTTACGAATAAGATATAAATAGGAGGATAGAGAGATATTTTTGGTGAGAGACATGCAAACAAAAAAGACAAATTGCAAGACTTAACAAGGGGGGAGAGAGGGAGCGGCGATACGGGGGTGAGGGAGACGAAATAAATATGCGAATTATAAAAGAGATGTTTGGCTTAAAGATAGAATATATTTTGAAGACAATATTAAAGATTACAAATTTAAATTTAAAAACAAAAATATGAAAACTTCAATTCAAAATTTTAAAAATTTAAACGAGAAAATAGAGCTAACTTCAGAATAAAATAAAACGTAGAGCGAGATAAAGAGAGACAGAGAACGAAGATGAGAGAAATAGAAATTTAAAAGTGGAAGGAGATACAAATTAAGAAAAGAAGTAGAAGTGAGAGTCTGAGCGAGAGAGAATCAGATGGAATGAGAGATTAAAGAAAGACACGGACAGCGAAAAAGAGAGAATCAGAGACATATACAAGCAAAGATCGGGAGATAAAATCCCTTGAAAATCCATCAGGCAATGCAAAATATTGAATTAACATAGCACAACCTTCATTCTAGTCAGGCTATCCTCTCATAATTTCAGCAAAACAGCTTTAAGATCAGACACCATTTTTAACTAATTTCTAAATATTTGATATGCTAAAAGATTTAAAAAATAGAACAGCAAATAGAAATTCCATAGGAAATTCTTGATCCAGCCCGCTCACGTTATTTCTTCAACTCCCCTCACCTTTACTCTTGAATTTACCTGTAAACTGAAGCACATACAAAACACATTACCTACAGAGCAACAACAACAACAACAAGAGTAACTGCTCAGCGATTACGTGCCATTGAAGAATGTTGGAAAACAAAGTTAGCTGAAAATTGAAACAAACAAACATCGAGAAGAAAATACAAATTTAGCCTTGAAAGGTGTACGGAAAACCAAAGTTGACTCGAATTTAAGCTGAACTACTAAAAATGTGGAATGGGCAGCGGTGAGTGGGGCGTGGAGGCGTGGGTCTTGGGGGCGTGTAGCAACTCCTGACTTACGCGCCTGGGCTTTTGCCCAATTCAAATTTAGAGCGCGACAGAGAATCGAAAAGTTCGCGCACAAATCCCATAAATACGGGCAGTTGCTGCCGACGCCAAAATAAATTATCTGAAACGTTGTTGCAGCCAACAACAACAACGACAACAACAGATGCAACAAGAAGAAGAGCGACAACAGCACGAAAAACAACAATTGCAACGGCTGCAACAAAAATTGGCATGCAACATCCGGTAGCGGCTGCGCTTAGAAATTGCAACAACGCCGCAGTCAGAAAACAAATGTCGATTTGAATGTCAGAATATTATTTGGAGCCCCGGGCAAAGTCGAAATGGGTGCCCGGACTATGTAGGCAAGTGTAAAGAGGGCGGCGGCGCCTCGGCTGCGTGTAAGCCAGCAATGCATGTCAATGAAAATATCAACGGCGGAGAGATATGCAAACATGCAGCAAAAATGAATTTGCAATGTGGAAATAGCCACTGTAAGAGAGCGACAGAGAGCGAGTGAGAGAGTGAGAATGTGAGAGAGTGAGGGAGAACGTTTAGCTGTTGCACATTGATCAGAAATAATTATACAAGTTTTTGATTTTCATCATCATCATGAAACAAAATTTTCAACAATTGAAGAAATGAGAAAATATGTGTTGCAGTGGATGATAGAGTATATAAATATATAGTTTACAAATATATCAACAATAATCATAAATTTATACATTAAAAATATGCAGCAAAGCTTAATTTAATGGCATAGAAATCAAGCAGCTCAGACAACACGAATTTTTCATAAATATCAAAAATTCTCAGAAAATGAATTGAATAAATAAACTGAAAAAGGAATTCAAGTTTAAATATGCAACATTGCAGAGCAGAAGACTTCGATGAAATAAATATTTCTAAACGGTGTAACAAAGTTCAATCGGCATTTGCGGTTTTCTTTTAAAATTCTGTTTAGTTGTTTAAGCTGACATAAATGCAGGGCAAAAGGAAAAAATGCTATAAATATGTATTAATTATAGTAATAATAATAACAATAATATAATACAATATATAATAATACAATAATAATAATATATAATATAAAATTAGAAGAGTCTGAAGTTATACATAGACAGCAGGTCAAAGAGATTTGAAGAAATATCGTATTTAATAAGACAAATGAATATCAAACATTTCTTAATAATAATATAATATAAGTTAAGCGCCCCCACACTAGAGCACTAGTGATTGGGGACGCTGTGTTGGGTTCTTGTGAATATAAACAAATGAAATAATATATTTTGTATAATTTAGTAACAATAGATCTAAACTCTCTCTAGTCCGAATATGAACTGCCCTATATCATTCCCCTTGAATGTCTGACTGGACTCTCCAGCCTCCTTAGATTGTCGATAGTCTTAACTTATAGAATATAATGATGTAAAAATCTGCAGCTATGAATAGACAGCAGACTAAAGATATTTGAAGAAGTATCGCATATCAAATGACAAATCAAACATGGAAATATTAAATTGAATTTAATAAACAGTCAATAGCATATTCAAATATACATATCTGATTTCGAGTAAGATAAGCTGAGATGTCTTCCATATACAGCTGTCCGCAACGCTGCATTTTTCAATTCGTTTCTGCTTCTATTTTGCAGCTCGTATAGCATTTCAGTTACTTAAGATCTGGCCTGCCAGCCGAAATGTCTAGCCAATAGATATCAGAAAGAAGAAATGCAGCCAATAGTAAATTCTTTGGCAGGCCGCTGGAAGGCATGCCATACAATTGTGCCCGGCTTAGTTGGATGGCAAGAAGTAAGCTTTGAATTTTATATGCTGACGTTTGATTATCGACACGCTTTTCTGCGCTTGCCGAACTCGCTGGCAGGCTTGTGTCCTCAATGGACCAATCTAACAGTAAAAAGTGCTGCAAGTGTGGCAGCAGCAAAACAGCTTCCGAGAAACACAAAGAAGAAGCAGCAGCAGTCGCAGCAGTAGCAACAGCAGCAAAGTAAATGTGTCTGCCACATAAAAACAGCCCGAAGATGCCAAACATTTTGTGCAGCTAAAATATGTGTGCCCATGTGTGTGTGTGTGTGTGTGTTTGTGTGTGGCATGTGAGAAGTGGAAGGGGACTGTGTGTGTGTGCGTGTGTGTGTTTGACAGTCATTTTCCAATAACTTCATTTTTCTGTTGTTGAGCAGAGATTGTGTTGCAGATTGCAGATCGCAGATTGCATGCAACAGCAGCGAAGCCAGCTGCCAGCAGATAAGCATGCCACCCAACCCCAGCCCCAACCCCAGACCCAACCCAACCCGTCCAGACCTTGCCACATCATTGTGCCGGGCCGGACCGGGCCTTGTTATGCGGCTGCCTTGGCAACAACAAAAATTGCATTACATTGATAAGCGAAATCAGGTCAATGTGTGCCAATGTATGTGTGTGTGTGTGTGCATCTGTTGGGGCGTATACGTAATGTAAAAAGCATTTTTTTTTCTGCTTTTTCTCTGGCGTTTGTTTGTTTGAGGAAATTCACATTCTTTTGTCTGATTCTATCGGCTGACTTTTCCATAAGCTCAGCTACCAGGCCAAAAATGAAAACTATTTCGAGTATGCTTAAGTACGATGTTGTTCTAGTAGATGTCTGAGCTTTCCGAATGAACAGTTGCAAGGCATTCGAACTGCAGACCAGGTTCAGTGGAGTTTTCGTTACAATATAAAAACATTTCCCAGAGTAGAATTGAATAGAATTAGACAATACAATATCTATAGGGACGGGATCCATATCAACTTCGACTCATGCCCTTATTCCAAATCAATGATGATAGGTCGATTTTAATTACAATTAATTTACTTTTTTTTTTTTTTTTTTTCATAAGATCAATAAAAGAGCAAGCATCAACTGCGCTTTAAAATAATATTTAATTAAGGCATAACATATTGAACAAAGTGCCGGCAATTAACACAATTTGCATTATTAGCACAATGCCTCGCTTTGTTCGGGGAATACCCCTGCCGGCATGCTCATTGTTAACACTATGATTAATTTTTATTTTGCTTTTGCGAAATTCCCTCGCCGAGTGCATTAACGTGCAATTAATTTTTTATTTGTCAGCCGTCAATTGGAGCGCCATTGTATGTATTTGATGAGCCCGAGATCGTGCTCGACTAATTGAAGTGTAAACATTTCAATGGCTTTCGAATCGATGCACAAAACGCATTAAATAATTATATGCAACGCAAAACTAAAAAACCGTCATTTGGCTGTAACCGACTGCACAATACTCGTTTGGGGTCGAACAAGAGCTGAAGTTGCATAAAGTGCCAGTGTTGAAAAAGTTTCAAATACTTTGTTTTTACGTGTAGATCCTTTCAAGGAGATTTCTAGGATCAAGGCTCTAAAATAGTATCTATACAGTGGATAGTGTAGATAGAATGCTAGGATTGTGGCTCTTAAATTATATCGATATATGTATGTCGATTTACTAATTTGCCACACCACAAAATGACTATATATATAAATACGATCGTATATAATTTAAGATCGTATAAAAAAAAACTCAACAGTAAAGCTAATATTTCCACTTTCCCTAAAAAATTATGGAATATTTAATATATTTGTGGATTTGTAGGAATTCCTAGTAAATATTTTATAATACGAAATCCCTGCCAACAATCGAGCTCCGTTCAAAACCAATCCACTCTCTATCTACCTTCCTTTATGAACGAGTATAAACGATAAGCGTCGCGGCGGCGCTGGCTGACCAACGAACCAACCAACGAAGCAACCAACTAACCGACCAACCGACCGACCGACCAACCAGTCGAGTCCAACTAAATTGCATTAAATTGCGTTAATCAAATGTCAGAGAATTAAAAAAAAAAAAAAAAAAAAGAAGCAGAATACAAGCAAATTCGTAGAAGGAGAGAAACAGAGGTCAGGTGCGGCATATAAAAGTCCATCAATATGCACTCAGATATTTAAATTAATAATGCGCGCATTATGAAGGCCGTGGCGTGGGCAGCAGCAGATAGATACAATTAAACCGTTACTTCCATTGCACGGCGACGCCATTTTATTTTTGCCGCGACGCTGATTACACTTCCGCTTTGGGAGTCCCCGTTTATGGCGTTTGCGCTGTGCATTAATGAATTAATTGTTCCACCGGATATTTCAAACATTTTAGATTTGTGGTTTTTAATTTCCTGCAAAATAATCGACAATAAATGCAATATTGCTCAACAAGGGTAGAGTAGCGAGAGCAGGTATATTGAATATCATATGAGTTATGCAACGAAAAAACAAATATTATAATTAAACAATTATATTAATGTATGTTAGCGGGTGAGGAGTCTAGCTCACTATCTCTGAGCAACATCTGGAAAATTTCTAACTTTAAAATGAGAGAAAGAATAAAGTAAATCCTCATAGATATCTCTTCTGTTCATCTATTTTTGTGTATATATAAATATCTAATATCTAATATCTATCTAATATTTCTTACCAACTTTACAGCCAGCTTTGACGTGATTAAAAACTGTCCCTAAATAGAATGAAATTAATTTTCGAGTCAGAGTATTCAATTCACTTTCATAGACATCACATCTAAACGTTCTTTGTGGCTGTCAAATAAAATTATATTCAAATGTTAAATATTTTGCGGTATACGTTTATTGGCTGCCTGACTTTAAATGCCAACAACAACCACAACAACAACAAATGACTGACATGTTTGTTTGAATGTCAATGTGTGTGTGTGTGTGTCTGTGTCTGTGTGCGCAGTGGTTAAATTAGCCTAAGTGCAGTCAGCACCACTGAAAGCGGCTGCATTTTACGATTTGGACCCAAAAACTTTTCGCTAATAGAAAATATAAATTTTTGAAGAAGGCATTTGAAAATAATTTTAATATTTTTGAAAGGCTTTTCGCAAGCTGACTCACAGATGTTCTATATAAAACTTTGCGTGCGCGAATAATGCCAGCAGCAAGCTGTTCAGATTTCAGGCAATTAGAGAATCCTACAGCAATTTAAGAAAATTGCTAGCCTAATAAATACGTAAATAATAAATAAATCAAATGATTATATGTTTATATAAATATATATTTTTTTTTTTTACTCACTGCATAATTCTGAATTTCATATAAATTGGGAAAAACTCTTGGCATTTCAATAAAGTTTTCTCTTATTTTGTTTCAACTACAGAAACTCTCTCATTTGGCCCGTGATGCTGCAGCTTCTTGACCATCGAGCAAATTCAGGTCCATTCCATTGATTAGCTGTAAATAGCACTCATATGTGCCCATTGATTGGGCTGCTGTCTATACATTTCCCTAGCTGGTTTTTAAGCGGAAAGGTACTTTAAGAACTCGCCAAGCGACTTGGCAGCCAAAGGCCACACAACTAACGGAACCCCTCTCGCACCTCCCCCCTCGGCGGACTGTGCCTTGGCAACCTGCTTAAGCCGCTTCCAGTTTCTGTTTTTCCTTTTTTTTCTCTCTTCTTCTTCTGTGCAGTGAGCCCACAAAACATATTTCCGTTTCATTTACTGGCCAAAAAAGAGAAAAAAGAGAAAAATTGAAACGAAGAACTAAGTGAAAAACGCTGGCCAAATACCGCACAGAGCAGCAGCTACACCAACAAGGGGAAGAAGCAGAGAATGAAGAAGAAGAAGAAGAACTCCATAAACAGGCGACCCAAGTAAAAATTGCTTGTAACCTATTTGGCAGCAATTTCATCGAAGCCCAGAAATTTGCTCGACCACAAAAATTTCTACAGCGCCAAAAACTTTCCTTGGCGTTTTCAGCCACATCGTCCCACTAGTTGTCCTGTCGTCCTGTCAGGACGTTTGCATGTTTTCCCGCCGCACTTGCTTGTTTTTTCGGCTTGGCCAAAAGGCGAGTGCAGTAGGGTCGACACGAACTCAAAATGGTCCTAAAAGGAAAGTTATAGAAATAATATTTAAAATAATAAATAATTTATTTATTTTATTTATTTATATGGAACACTTTATTTTTAATCAGTTTACTGCATACTGTTGTGTTTAACATTTTTAAAATTTTAATAATAAATAATAAAACCTATTTAGTAGTCTGCTTTTCACAAAGAATTATTTTAGCTTAAGGACCTTAGAATATACATATATACCATCCGATAGTTCTCGTCTGGAGCTTGCTAGTCTTATCAGCTTGGGCTACCTGATCCAATTAAGTACAAATTATATATCCAAGCTTCATTTCACAAACTCCGATAGCTCTCCATATTCTCTCCTTAGCTTAATGGCAAGAGAAAGAGAGAGAGAGAGAGAAAGGAAGCTATCAACCATATATACCCGTTTGCTTGTCTGAGCCTGTATAAGAAATATAAATGCACGGCAGGCGTAGCTACTTCATTCTCAGCTTTATATTTTGCAGTTTTCAAGCCTGTGGCTAACCCACAAGGCTTTACAACAATTTTTTGGCACTGTCCGCTCTTGCGCCTGCTATCTCGCTCGCACAAGATAAACAGCGATTTGGGGCGAAGGTCCTGCGCGGAGCTCGCTGCATATTTGCGTTTAACTACTGACGATGACTCTCGACTCTCGACTCACGACTCTCGACTCTCGCCAACTGGCCAACTCCAGCAGCGACTCGAACTTCCAATTTTGCTGGCATTGTTACGATAGCTGCGAAGGTTTCTTCTTCCTAGTCATTTTTTTTTTTTTTTTTTTTTTGTGCATTCCTATTTCGCATATATGTATGTATGTGTATGCATGTGTGCTCGGCCTATATGTGTTCATTGACCGCATTCTTTTTTGGCGCGAGCCAACAAATTTTTTCAATTTTTTTATTTTATTTTATTTTTTTTTTGTCGGTTTCTTTTTGCTGGGTTTGCTGTTTGGTGAGGCATAAAAATGCATTGAAAGTGTGCACAATTTTACATTGAATACGGTTCGCATAAAGTTCGATGAGTTTGTACAACAGCCGGAAGTCTGGCAGCTAAAGATATGGTTTAATCAAGTTACGGTAGAGCACACAACCATGAGAATATTTGGCATATTTATAGATCATTTCGTTTATCAATAAATATAAATTATGAGAGCAGAAGCGAATTTTAGCCAAGCATATAATATTAATATTAATACATGATTTTGACGGATACAAAACAATTTTTTTTTTAAGACTAACTAAAATAGTTAAGAATTTATTTCCACAAAAAAAAAAAAAAAACAAAAAAAAAAAAAAACAAAATTAAATTAAATTTAAAAAAAATTGTTTTTTTGAAAATTAAAAAAAAAACAATAAATAAATAAATAGAAATATTATATAATATGATATAAGATATTTAAATAATAAAAAAAAATATATATAAAAAAATAAACAAGAACTTGAGATGATAAATGTTATTTAATAAATAACTAATATATACATACAAAGTGTAATCTGACATTCGAGATCCATAATTGTCCATGCAAACTGATTGCTCCATCTCAAAAGTGAAAAACCTGATTTGGTAACAAATTTTCAATGAAAAACGAAATACTTATATATAAATCCCATAAGTATGGAATGCAATTGAATAGAATAGCATTCAAATGTCACCTAAACGAAATAAGTAACTCCATCAAACGTGTCAGCAATTATGAGTGAACTCAACACTAAACTTTGGCTACAATCTAGAAGCCCTACGCTCCTTGACATTAAGATTCCAACAAAGAAGAAGACACAAAGGACACAAGATGGTTTATTGAATACTCAACTCAAACTGCTTAAATTATAATGAGTTTAACTAAAATAGATATATAATGAGTTTGAAACACAACTGAAAACTAGATTCTGTTTGCGCTAAGTAGCTTCTAAAACCTTTGTTTGATTAGCCAATTATCTGCTGGCATAAACTTGATTTTAACGATATCATAAAAGACTTTAGCAATATTTGGCAATATGCAAGATTTTAATAGATGACCATTCGATTGGATTTTACGGCACATTAATGAACTGAAAATTGAAAATGGAAAACTGAGAGCAGAGCGTTGAGAACTGGAAACTGGGCAAAGAGTACTGAGCGCTAAGAGCTGAGAACAGTGCCAACGCAGAAACGGCCACAAGAACGCACCACAAGCCATATCTGGGATACGAAAACAGTTTATCTTGCGGCCTGAACGAGCAATAAATAACTTTGAAATGACCGCAACAGTTCATATATCAGCCGATTGCTGGCTGGCTGGCAGTCAGGCACTTTCATAGATTTTTCACATTGAGTCTTTTGCCGTTTCGGCTTTCAGTTGAAGTCAGCAGAGCTGCTCAGCTCAGCAGGCACCCGGGAAAAATGGCAATATCAACACTCTAATGCTGGAGGGTATTGCTCAAGTGTTAATAGCTCATAAATATTTTAAAATGTTTAGCAAATTCCGAGAAGCTGTCTTCAGCTCCCAGCCATAAACCCTTCCAGCAGCCAGTCCAATCTGCAGCTCCCTCCATCTCTCTCTCACTCTCTGTTTGTGCATGTGCGGTCATAAATGGCGAGGACATCCCTTAAGTGTGACATAATATCTGAAATATTTTGTGCAAAGTTATACAAAAGGCTAAAAAGGCATCAGCCAGCTGAAGTTGGAAAGGAAACGGTAGCCAGGCAGCCAGGAATCCAGGGAAGCTAGCCAGAGAGCCAGGCAGCCAGCCACATGTGCTTGCCTTGCATGCCATTTAATTTTGCAAAATGTTTGTTTGATGTCCTTAATAGGCTTAGCGACGGCTCCATATCTAGCTAGCTGCTGCCAAAATACTCTCAAAAGTTGGCCCACAAGAAAGCTGCAACTCAAACACAAAAACTACTTTCACATGTCGATACCCTGTGGCAATTGATAATGTTTAATAACGGGTATATTGTAGACAACGAATTTAACTTTTTGCGATGCAATTTGCTCAACATTTTTATGTCTAATGATTGACCTAAATGCGAGTACAGCGAATGACAAAGATCAAGGATCCAAGTCTAGCAAACAGTTTTAGAGGCTAATTTATCTGACACACACATATATATCTATATGTATCTATACAGAAAGAGTGACACAGAGACCTATTTGTACTCCTTTTCTTATCTGTATCAGACTTTAGTTGCTTTCACGAATTAGCTGCCGCCCCCTAATGTCTAATGTCTTTAGTCTTAGCCAGATGTCAGAGTGGCCGCGATAAGCGATGCGATGCTAAAAGCGATAATTATCGCAGCGATCTGCAAAGCGATGGCATGTCAGAGTGAAAGAGAGAAATATTGCTTGAAGTGCCAAAAAGAATATATTTCACCTACTAAGCAACGGTTATTTAAGCTCAGCACGCAACGAAAACACACGTATCAGAAAAGCTTTATCATGCGATAAAGTGAGAAAACGATTCAGGAATGCTTTCTCGCAACTCGCTTTACTTCCCGCTTTGGCTCAACCAACTAACCGCTTCTCGCTTCGCTTGCACTCTGACATGTTTTGAGCGATTATATGTAAATCTGCATGTAGAGCTTTCTCGCTTATTGTCGCTCCATATTATCGCATCACTTATCGCGGCCACTCTGACATCAGCCTAAGTCGTCTTAGCAACAACTCATTCGTAATGCTTAGTATCTACTTCAACTCATTCATAATACTTGGTATCTAACGGTGGACCCAAGGTACGTTTTCAGTTTTAAAACCAATAAGAAATATCTCTACCGTTAAACGCGAGCCATGAAATTTTTCGATTTGTCTTCCCCCATTAATTAATTCTTAGGTAATGGTCATAACCACCTTTAAAATGAACGAGTATAAAGTTTTATTATCATTATTATATTCATCTTACCAATATACTTATATCTATTAGTCTGTATATAAATCATAAAGGAATGAAACGTCCTGCTCTGAGTGAATCGAAATACACGAATACATGATATAGAGCTGAGCCAGGATATGCTTTCATATCAACCTCAGCGCCGACTGTCAAGGGAACAAGCTAGATAAGAATAGATTTAAAAATCTATTTAGCAATATATCTGAGCCGTTTGTACATATTATATTATATTAGTAAAAGGTTCTGCACAAATGTCACGAGAACTACTGCAAAATATCTCTATAATTGCTCTTGTTGTTATATTCATGGCATACATTGCTATATATGTCTGACCGTCCGTTTGTCAGTCCGTACTTTTTTTCGATAAATCACCCTATTTTCTTATTATCGATAGCTTTAACCTACTCTCTCTCTTTCTCTTTATCACACTATTTTTCTCTCTGTGGCTCTCTCCCTCACTCTCTTTATCACTCTCTCGTAAAGGAATATACGATTTGAAATTTATGGTTAGCGACATATGTAATTCTTGAAAGTACCATATATATGATGTACATCTAGAATTGCCTTCCACTTATGTAAAATGTAAAAACATAAATGTTGCTTTGTGTGTGTGTGTGTATGTTTCCATCGTCTCCAGCTCGGATATGCATGTAAAATCTCTGGAAATCTTGGAAACTTTTCACATTGAGGTTGTTGAAAGTTTGTCTATTCATTAACCTAAATACGAGTGCATGGCAGGACAGAGACGTGTCCTTTGGAGGCACAAGTCCACGATTAAGTTTCAGAAGCTAATTTGCATATTTGAGTGACACAAACACAATCACACACACACACAAACACGGAGAAAGAGAAAGATAGAGAGAGAGAGAGAGAGACATTCATACATACACAAAAAGCTGGAGAAATGCTGCGACTTTCGCTCTTGTTTTCTTGGCCAGGCCAAGTTATCATTGTCAGATTTTAGTTGTGCAAGTGCTTAAGCTGCTTTCAACTCTTAGCGCCTCGCAATATGAAAGATGTCTCGAATTAGGTGCCGCCACCTAATGTCTAATGTCTTTAGTTTAAGCCGTCTTAGAAATAACTTTGTCTTGGCTCTCAACGACTTGGTTTACTGGTGGCCAGAATGCTTGATGTAGTCCCAGTCGAGCGTACTCCTTATGCGCCTACTCTTGCTTATTAAATGTCAAATACACACACACACTCACACACACATTCGACTTCCATTAGCGAGCACGTTATTCCATCAATTGGTATCGAATCATCAGGCACGACTGTTACCTTTTCATACACTGAACCGCAAATCAAATACGCCCAATTAAACAGCTTTCATCTTTTCATCTTAAAGCGAATGATTTTCCATCGGTTTTTCACTTTTTCTCTCTTCTAATTATTATCTAGAATGCGAGCCTTTTCAAATAGATTGTGTGAAATCAACGCTAACCAATTTTCAAATCAATCACAAAGCTGTGTGCCCAGAGTCAACCATTGAAGTCGTCTCCTGCTCCGGCTCCTGCGAATCAGGCGCCTAATCGAGCGTAATGATTGCGCTTATCTCTGGACGAAGTTAAGCAATTGCTGTCTTTTATTTTATTTTATTTTATTTTTATTTTTTTACTCTTTGGCATTCTGGGAAAATGTGTTAAATTAAGCGCTCATTATTTTAAGTGTATGCCCCGAGTCGGGCATAAAGCGATTGTATTGAATATTTGTGTCAAGCTGTCGCAAGGCAGCAAAGTTTCAAGGGGATATTCGTGCTTAAACTTAAGGCTCGAATCCTGTGGGCATCGCCGCACATTAATGAACACATGTTCACAAAACATTAAAATTAAATGTGCTGCTCATTAAAAATTGAAAACATATGCAAAACACACGCACACACACACACACACACACACACACACACACACAGGGTTCACAGCAACTGCGACAGCAAATGTTGCATGCCAGAGCAGCCGAATGACCCACACACACACACACACACACTGAAACAGGGAGACAGACAGATGAACAGACGGACAGACAGAGAACATTCAGAACCCAACTGTTTTGCATCATATAACAACAATAATGAAGCATTTACGTAAATGTCAAAAGGGGTTTTCATCAACGGATGGACGCTCGGTTTTGATCTGTTAGCCAACGGCTGCCGATAAGGCCAAAAGTGTTTTGGTCACTCAGGCCAGAGAGAGAGAGAGAGAGAGACAGAGAGAGAGGTGGCGAGGCGAGGCGTGGCACGTCTATAAAGCAAAAGCCAACACCGACTGAATGACTAAATGGCTGACAGACACAGAGACAGCAATAGCGACAGCAACAACAGCAACAGCAACAACAACAACAACGGCGACAGCGAGCGGCCCGGACAGGACTAAGTGAGTGACATGAACATGGCACAAGTTCAATTCAATTTTTGGGCCATGTTTTTGACATTTCCATATATGCAAATGAGTGTGTGCTGAAAAACGGCCAAAAATCAAACAAGGCCAGCAAAGGCTGTGCGATAAACAATATGACGAAGAGGCAGTTAGCTTTAGCCCAGCAGCTTCAGCTTAAAAGCGTGCGTAATTGGAGCGACTTTCTTTGATTATATCTTATTCGTCCACTGCGCTGTAGCTTTAACTATAGAAATCAATTGAGCGTATATTATGGGAAATGAAGGTAAATTGAGAAAACTATTAATAAAGAGAAAGCTGACATAACAAAGCGATCATGGAATATTTAAGAACCAGTTAGTCATTTCTGATTACATCTTAAATATTATAATAATCTGTATGAATGGGCCAATTAGACAAGATTTTTATTATTAGGTGTACAATTATTAATTAAATGTCCAAGAGTGAAATAAAGAAAAGAAAGCATTAAATAAATAAAATGATTAAAATTAATTAATTAAGAAATATTCATGAAAATATAATTTTATATTATATTATATTTTTTATAATAATTTTAAGATAAATAAAAAAAGTTATTATTTTATAACCAATTACAATTATATATTTTATATAATATAATATATTAATTTTATTTATTAATTATTAAGCAATATATTGGTTATTTATGCAATTATGTCATATATCTATTATATTGATTTTCATAAAAAAAGAAATGTAAATAGAATTTTAAAGAAATTGTTTGAATTGTAAGGCATATAAAAATATTTAATACATTCAATTTTCAGTTTTAAATTCGTATTTAATTTCATTTAACAAAACTGCTTAAAAATCTAAAATATCCTATAAACAAAAAATACCAACCGTGCCACGCCGGCTAGCGAATAGCGAACTAACAGCCATAGCTTATAGATTGGTCATGTTTTTGCTGGGCAATGAGTAAAGTCAAACATTTAACGCAGCTAAATGATTGACTGTGCAAAAGAGAGATGAAAGAGAGAGAGGGAGAAAGAGTTAGAGAAGGTGTGAAGGAAGAGATAGAAAGAGTGAGAGGGGGAGAGGAACAAAGGCAAAGCTGTTGGGCAATACAAATAAACATACGCAATGCGGCAAACAAAAGCCAGAACAGGATATACACACATGCACACACTCATATATATGTAGGTACATATACATATATATGCTGATATAGAAAAGGACGGAGCACGCATATGTAGAGAGAAGGACATCCGTTTTTGCCACTAGCGACGACAAATGTCATCAAGCAGTCCAAATAATAATAAAATATACACTTAAGCCTCGTTTTGTGTGCGTCCGCCGGCCCACAGCTGTGCGAGCTGTGTACGTGTGAGTGTGTGTGCTGTGTATGTGTGTGTGCGTGTGCGTGTGTGGATTTAAATAAAACGGAAATTTATTTCGACAAATGGCATTTACTTGCAACGGATGTACCACCATTACACTGACACGGAAAGGCTAGACTCTCGCCGCTCTACTCAAGACTCAGTCACCAACCGTGCGCAATTTAAAGTGGCTAAGCAGTAGAAAGCCATATAACTCTATTATTAAATTTACTACAACGAATTTGACATACACTGTAATAGAATTTATCATATAGATTACAATTTATCATATATATATATATGTATGTATAAAGTGAAATAGTAATATAATAACGCATAGCATAGAAGTTTAAAGAAAAGATTAAGGAAACAAATTGTTCATTATATATTTCTATAAACTTGCTTGCATATAAGCAGCTAAGCTTTTGCATATATTTAATTTTGTATGAAGTCTTTTTTTTTTTCTCTTATTTTTTTAGGCTGCAAATCCTTGCTAAGCGAATATGACATGCCTCAGAGTGGAATAATGTATCCCTTTAATAGAAACATCATCTAAACTGTACGCTGATGGGAGGCAATCGCAATCCCAGCATGACACGGACTGACTTACTGCTGCAGCCTCGTTTCCAGCTCCCAGCTTCGTTTCATTTCGTCTCGTCTCGACTGGCTAACTGAGTGACTTGAGTCGAGGCGACTGAGTGAATGCCTTCAACGTGAGTAAGTGGGATAATGGGTCAGACTAAGCCACAAGCAACCCAATTGGACCCACTGAGCTGTCTCCGTGTCCGGAAACCCTCACGCAGCGCACACACGCGCGACAGTTGTATGATAAATTGTATAAGATATTACTGTAGATTTTTACATACGAACATGCACATCTGTGTGTGTGTATGTGTGTGTGTTTGTGTGTGGTCCCTTATTATGGCTGGGGCATTTAGCATTCATGAGATAATAAAAAGCAGCCCAAAAGCCACTGGACAACAACAAATGATTCGGGCCAACTGTGCTGTGTCATGTGTGAGTATGTTTGTCTGCTTTTTTAAGCGCGCCACATTGCGTATACGCAATATTGTTTAGCGAGCAAAAGTCAGTGCGCCGCCTCCAGCTGTTGATAATTTAGGGACCAAACCAACACACACACACTCTCTCTCTCTATTTCTCCCTCTCTCTCTCTCTCTCTCTCTCTCACACACACCCACACACATTCATCTCTATAATATTTTGTTGTCTTTTTTTCTGTGGAAATTTCACTTTGATCCATTTGCCAACGAACAGATTGTTTGTTCGGCTTTGGCTTTGGCTTTATATTTGTATTTTATTTTGTTTTTATTAAAAACAAAATGTTTTATATACATTTAGCTAGACTTGGCTTTCGTTTCTTTCACTTTTTTCGGTTTCTGTTTTCTCTCTGGGTGCGTGGGTTGCCTAAAAAGGGTTAGCAGTTTGTTCGGCATCCATTTCCTTGGCGTGAAAAGCGGAAAAATGCTCATTGCTATCCTTCTGCAACGCATTTCCCTCGTGGTAGTACCCTCTACACACGTCGATGATAAAATTCTCCCTTGGAATTATGCAAGGTAACCGCCAGGTCGCAAGCAAAAGTGAAATGTACAAATGGAAGAGGGTGAGCTCATTTCGAGCACAATTAAGCATTTAATGAGGCATTCACATATTAACCGAACTTTTTCACAAATTATGCAAATTTCATATGCTCAACCTCTTCTATATACTCAATTTTAGGCTCGTTGTGGTTTACCATTAATATGAAAAAAAATACTAATAAATAAATAAGTTTGTAAGACAACGATTTAAGAAGTTTGAAAATAGAGGGAGATAAAGTTCCTCTTTGTCTTCACATACGATGACGGTGTCATCTATGTCTTTACATGGGAACAGTCGAACAGAAGCTGAGCAGGCGAATTCTTTACTCAATCTTTCCTCAACCTTCTCTCTCTTCTCTCTCTTTCTACACACATTCCCACACTCCTACATACACATTCTCTCTAACTCTCTGTCTTTCGCTCTCTTTAAAAGTGAACCATTTAGCAAGCCATTTAGCTCGCAAACTTAACTGTTAATTCAATTATGAAACATCATTATCAAAGACCGCATTGTGTCTGTGTAGACCATAAACGCATTACCGCCACGCTAATGAAGAGTTATGCTGAAGCAGAAGAAGCAGCAGCAGCAGACTAGACTTCAATAATAAAAGAGGCGCCTATAAAAATGTTGGCCCATTAGCATAAACGAGGCGAACTTCAAACAAGTCACCGCTCCTTTTGCAGTCCATTAAAAGCGCAAAGATATATACACACACACACACACACACACATCTATATACATATATTTATGTATAAGCACATGTTTATATATGCTTGTCTGGTTGGCTTAATGTGGTCAAGGTAAAGTCGTTGAATGGACACGTCGGGGGACTCGGCCCAACTGCAGCAACTTCTGCAGTCAGTTGCTTTAATTATTAATTAACCCCAAACAATTAAGAGTGAAATGTTTTTGCAGAACTAAAAGAGGAAAAATAAAATTAAATATAAGAAAATAAATTTATGCAATTGCAAACAGAACTTTTGAACTGGAAAATGGCATAGGGTGAGCGTATAAAATATTTAAAAAGACATTTGCACGAGCGGGGAGGAGTTCATTTGTAAAGCCCCACCGATAATTAGCTGGACCGGAGTAGCACGCAGGTGCACTGTGAGCCCCATCGAATGCCCGCCAAGTGCGTCGCTGAGTCCTGGGCTTAATTGCATGTGCACAGGACACTGGCTAGCCTGCGAATGAATGAATGACATTCATTTTCGTGCCTTCTTTTAAGCATTTTTATACCCTGAACCCATTGAAAATGGGAAATCGGGGGATAATGGTTTTGTGAAAAGTATGTAACAGGCAGAAGGAATCATCGCAGACCCCATAAAGTATATATATTCTTGATCAGGGCGACGAGCTGAGTCGATTTGGCCCTGTCCGTCTGTCTGTCTGTCCGTCCGTCCGTATGTATGAACGCGTCGATCTCAGAAGGTATAAAAGTTAGAGACTTGAAATTTTTTTCCCTAGGTCCGTGTATATCACGCGCATATCAAGTTTTTCTTTTTATATCGATAACTACTTCCGATACTTTATTATCGATCAAAAACCTTATCGAAAGCTAGTTATTTAAATTTATCTCCTACACCTTTAGAGCTAGAGCTTGCAAATTTTAAATGTATTTTATATAATTTCGATTTTTGTTGTAATTTACCCCCCACCCCTATATCCACCCCCTCACCCTCACCTTTGTAAAATGCGTATTTCAAGTACTAGAAAGGTGTGCTTTAGAATGTACACATATTTTTATCATATGATTACGCCCTGAAAGTTTCATTAAGATTGTACGTCTAGAAATTAAATTATTCAACAAATAAATTCTTATAATATTGCCCACACTGCAGCGCAGCCCAAGCGCAGTCGCTGCTTACTGCGGAGTTAGCAGAGCGCGTTCTAATACGTGCGTGTGTATGTATGTATGCCGAAAAGAAGTGCAGAGTGATTAGAATATCAGCTTGGAGGGTTCAGGGTATCTCCTAGTCGATACCCTTACTTGTTTTTTTCATTCTTTGTTGCACTTCCGTTTGCACAGCGGAAGCAGTTGCCAGATAAAAACAAGCCGAAGCCGGGCGTGGAATCGGAGGGACGGGCAGAGCCGATAAAATGAGCAGGAGCATAAAGTTACAGGACGTGAACACGTCTGAAGGACTCAAGCGCACTCGAATTTCATAAAGCATTCTCAATGAAAATAATTAAAATGCGTCGAACGTTCAAAATCAAGCAGCATGGAAATTTAATTGTATTGATGGCATCAGCAGCAGCAGCAACTGAAAAATGGGGGACACGTACACGCCCATGCCCACACCCACGCCAACGCCCACGCCCACGCCCAGATGATAACGAATGGATTCCCAGTTGCATTGGGGCGATAAATGAGTTTTCTCACAGGTGACAATACTGAATGCAAACAAAATACAATCTTAAATCGAATGCAAACGTTGATAAATCGAAACAGCACAAAAAGAATCGATGAAACAATTTCAGCTGCCTGTTTACAGGTCACAGAAAATTATCAACTATGTAAGTGTTCAGGACGTAAAATATGATATGAAAAGCACAAATCAGGTTATTGGAGCAATAAGCGACAATTGAAAATTGTATAGCAGATTGAGAATTGCATAGCAGAGCTGCAATTAAATAATATCAAACAGATCATCCACATATCCTATTTAAAAATCAAGATTATATTGACTTGAGACTCTCTTATAGATTATACATGCATATAGAGCATATTGCTTTTCATCTGTTTTTTCGCACAATTCGCGTAGTCAATGGACTAGGATGTAACCCAAGGCCACCGCAATTCCAGTACAATAAACACACCCATACACCCATTCACACATAGTCGCGATATGAACTCACAGCTGTCATTGATAATAAACAGAAAAATATGAAAAAAAAAACAAAACAGGCATTGAAGAAGGAATACTCTGCAAATATATATAAATACAAAATTTTAAATGAATTCCTTTTTATTCCTTTTCGCTCTCTCTCGCTCCCCTTTCTATGCCGCAGCAGCAGCACGACGACCAATGACGTTCAACGAAGCCTACGCCAAAGCGACTACCTGCACTCCAGACTTATAACGGAATCCAACTTTGGACAGTGTGTGAATACAATACTTAACATAGCTATGCAGCGAAAGGAGAGCTTTCACTAAGAATATACAAAGCTGGCCCACTGTCAATAGTGAATAGCTCAAAAGTGACCTTATTGAAGCTAGCATAGAACAGAAAGAGATGACCATATTGACTCTCACTATATGGCATTGAATAGACGGGGTCTTCTAGCCGTTACACATTATGTTAAAGTACTCTGTTGAAAAGTATAAAGAGGAATCATCATAATAATGGCCCTGCACCTTTAACAGGGGACTACAAAAGCCACATCCCCAGTCACACCCGCAGCCGCAGCCGCAGCCACAATAACAACAGCAGCAATCAAACATGTATTTTTTTATCAATCACAAAATAAACATTAAACTCGACTTTATGCGGCGCTTGTAGTGGGAGTAGGCGTCAGCCACAATGCTGGCATATTTTACACTTCTGCTTTCAATGCAAACAAATTTTTTATTACAATATTATTGCTGAAGGCATAACATGTGAGTGAGTCCCCCTACAGCCAGCCAACCCCGCCCACTCTTGCTGATATTTATGTGAAAGTAAAAAATGAATAAATATTTATATGTATTTGTTTATGCTATGTACATGTATGGGTGTCTATTTGTATTTTAATCTGCACAGCCTTCAACATAATTGAAATGAATGCAACGCCATTTGATGAGGCTCCCATCATCCTACCCGCCCAGCCGTTTGTCTGTATACATAAAAAGAATGCTATTTTTATGATTTGTTTGACAAGCGCCCAACAACCCCCACTTGAAGGAAAACAGAGAGCAACACCTAATAAGATTCGCGACAACCCGAGTCTAAACATATTTTCCACATTATTTCCCATTTTTCAAGACCCAAAATGGCATTGACAAAATACAAGAAAGGAATATAAAAAGAAAATAAAAATAAAACATATTTATACATATCTATGTATGTGTGTTGGTGTGTGTGTATTTGTAAGTAAATATATTGCCTGCAACATAAGCACAATAAATGAGCGCAAAAATCAATTGACAATTTATTGTCGAGGGCATAAAAAGCGAGCTGGAACATGGGCTAAAAATCTACAGTGCTTATCATAATTATAGCCCACTTTTAATCCACTTAAACGAATAGGCTGAAAATTTTTCCTAAATGGCATATTCCCTCAAAATGAGTAGTTCAGTATTTCAATTATGAATGGCAAAAAACTTTTTCACTTCAAATTAACGATTTAATAACAATTTCTTAAAAAGAAGTAAAAAACAAAGAAAAACAGCACCATTTGCTATATCAAAATTACAGCCCATATTCTTACTTTGGTAAAAAGCAATCCAAATTCGTTGCGGATTGATGGAAAAACTAATGTCAATACTTAGTCCGGCCTCTATTTGCCTTAGGTGACTCAAAAATTCTCTTCCTCATTGAAACCACTAAATTTAATAAAAGGTCCTTTTCGAAACTTTGTCATTCATTTAGAATTTGCGTTTTAAGATATCAACTGTCTCCAATTGGCGAATTTTGGTATACACATGTCTTGTTAGATTATCCCAGACATTTTCTATCGGGCTGAGATCTGAAAAACATGCTGGCCAGTCAAGGACATCAACAAGAAATTCCTCCAAATACTCCTTTTTTCGTCTGCACACATGGATTCTGGCATCATCCTATTGGAATACCATTGGTTTCTCACGCAATTCCCTTAAATATGGAATGAAACTACTATCCAGAGTCTGAATATACTCTTCACTGTTCATTCGGCTCGTTACAAACTTCAATTCCAAGGTACCAAATGAACAAAATGTACCCCAAATCATGACGGAGCCACCTCCAAAGTCTGTCCTTGAAAAAAACACAGAAGTGGGATATCCACAAAAGATATCAGAACGCATATTGGAGTCGCAGAGGTCAGCACCGAGAAGAGAGTAAACTTGTGTACAATAATAAAGCCGAAAAGGAAATATGTACCAACTGGGTGAGCTCTTTCCATTTTTTCTTTGATTCGGGTGCCGAGTGTTATGTAATCAAGGAAACATGTAGTAATTACTGGTTTGGCAAGCGAATAAACAACCTGATTAATATTGAGAGATATAGGAGTAAATATTGTGAAGAGCAATTGGCGAATTTTGGCTACAGTGCAAGTTTTTCAATTAAACCTAAAAATATTATTTCATGTGTAAGCATTTCATTTGATGACAGATGATTGCTTGAAGCATGATGTAATATCAGTCGAGAAATCTTGCAGCTCGGTTTCAGTGTGATAATTGAAGCTGACATAAAATCTAATTGGTTAGGAAGAAAGATGGTAGTGATAGACTGTGTGTAGACTACCGTGAACTAAATGCGAATAAATATCCTCTTCCATTGATATCAGATCAGATAGCCAGATTACGAGGTGAAAATATTTTTCCAGTATGGACATGGCAAGCGGGTTTTATCGAAGATTCTATTGAACGAACCGCTTTTGTGACTCCAGAGGGTCAATATGAATTTTTAGCTCTTAAGAATGCCTCATCGGTGTTTCAGCGTGCGATTGTGAGAGCTTTAGGTGAATTGGCATATTCATACGCAGTTGTTTATATTGACAATGTTTTGATTGTGGCTGAATCAAAAGAACAAGCTTTTGAAAATCGTTAAAGGCATTGGCAAATGCAGGATTTTCATTAAATATAAAGAAATGTGAGTTTTGAGAACAGGAATTGAGTATCTTGGATTTTACAAAATAAAAAAATAAAAAAATAAAACTGTGAAATAAAACCAAACCTAAGAAAAATAGAGGCGTTGTCCGTTTTATCAAAAAATCATTTCCATGTTGACAAGTGACCCAGTGCTTAATATTTTTGATCCTCAACTCCCAAAAGAACTTCACACAGATGCGAGCTCGTACGGTTAAGATGCATGCATAAGTAAGAAGAGAAATGTAGAGTAGTCGTAGTCAGAATCCAAATATCATTCGTTGAGTTGGAAACTCTGGCAGTGTACAATGCTGTGAAGCACTTTCGACACTATTTACATGGCACAAATTCTTCTGTATATACTGATTGCAATGTGTGAAAGGCAAGCCGCACAAAAGCTGAATTGACGCCAAGAGTGCATCGATGCTGGGCATATAAGACGGAAAGCCAAATGGTCGGGTTTGCGCAGAAGAGTACGAGCTACTGAATTTGAGTGATATCCTGCCAAACTTACATTCGATGGAGAGCCCTTTTGGCGAGTGGTTGCGGAAGAGTATGATGTACTTTAAGAATGTAAGTGAGATATCCCGTAACACTGCCATTTGATGATGTAACATAGGTGAGAGATAAAAGTGAAATCCAAATGGTTGAGTTTATTTGCAATAACTAACATTTGAAGACATTAGGAAAATGTGTAATGAGATAAAGTAATGATTATGTGGGTAATGAACAGAAAGATTTATTTTGATAATATCGATGAGAGCAAATGTAAATGTTTAAATGATGCGAATATGTTACATTGGATAATGAAACTATGTAAGCGAGTTATTTTATTTTGATTAAAAATTAGATATGAGTTTTTAACTGTATACACGAGGACGTGTAATCGTATCGTAACAGGAGTATGATATGATAACAACATGAAACATGAAAAGATTCGCGCGACGATTGAAAATAGTCATATTTGCGTTCATTTTCTGATCATAAAAGACTGTTCTGTCGGGAGATAATGGTACCCTAGCCGCGACTCATCTTGATAAGTCGCTTATGATTCTTTTTCTTAATCATAAAAGAGTCTTCCACAAGTTATAATTTAACCATTTCTGACTCATATTCGAATGAAATTTTCAATAATTTGCAACGAAAATAATTTGTTTATTAATATAATTTTCATTTACTATATATATGTATATTATCTTAAACAAGTAAGAAAGCTATAGTCGAGACTGCTCGACTACGAGATCCCCTGAACCCTTGGAGCAATAGCTATTTCAATAATTTTTCGCGTCTTTCAGCTTACACAAGAAACACGCACACACACACACACACACACGCACACACAGGCATACATACACATACACGCATACACACACGCATACGCACACACACGCATACACACACAAACACATACACACACACATATACACAAGCACCCACGCATAAACACGCATGGGCTGCAGTGTGCGCTTACTATGAGAAATTAATTGTTTAATAACTTTTTTTGTGGACATACGATCTTCATGAAACTTTCAGATTATGATTACACCATGGATATGCATGTATTTGCCAAAGCACAAGTCTCTAGTATTTGAACGCTTTTTACGCTTTTTACAAACATGGTGGTGAGGGGGTGGATATAGGGGTGGGGGGTAAATTTTAACAAAAACCGAAATTGCATAAATTGCATATAAGCATACATAACAAATTTGGAGAGTCTAGCAATAAAGGTGTAGGAGATATAATTTTATAACTGGTTTTCGATATGGTTTTTTATCGATTAAAAAAAAATTTGAAGTCTCTAGCTTTTATATCTTCTGAAATCGACGCGTTCATACATACGGACAGACGGACAGACAGACGGACAGGACCAAATCAACTCAGCTCGTCGCCCTGATCAAGAATATATATACTTTGTGGGGTCTGCCACGCCTCCTTCTGCCTGTTACATACTTTTAACAAAACCATTATACCCTGATTTCCCATTGAAAATGGGTTCAGGGTATAACAAAATGTGGCCAATAAAAAAACTTAACATAGGCCTTGGCCTAAGTAAATTAGTTTGGCATAAAAAACCGCATGAGTATATATGGTCCATGTATATATATACTTCTTTTATACATATGAAATTTGTAGTTTAGCTCTTGTGCGTAAGCGGAAATTTAATTTTAGCGCAATTGAATATTTTAGTTAATTAGTTGAACGTCGAGAGAAATGAAATGCCAAAGAGAAAATATAAGAACAATAAAAAAAAAAAGAAAGATACAGGAAGGGAGAAACAGACGCCCTAGTTGTAGTCGTCGTCGCTTTCCTCGTCGCTGGGCAGGTGCACCGACTGCTTGCTGGCGACCAGCAGGGAGTGGCCCAGGACGTCTATGGCCAGCGGCTTTCGCATGTCGAAGGCATCCTCGTCGGGATCGCCTGGGTAGTACTCGAGCAGGACGCGGCGCAGACAGTAGCCGAGGGCGCAGTAGAGCTGGTAGGCGGCCTGGTTGCTGCAGCGCAGATAGAGATCCACATACCAGGCGTTCCTCAGGTCCAGCAAGTGCGCAAAGTGGTTCATGAGCAGCGAGGCCACGCCCAGCCGGCGATAGTGCGACTCGACGGTCAGCGCGCAAACGTGACCGTGCAGGTCGGCGGCATCCGTGCCGGGCAGGCACTTGCCAAAAATGAAGCCGGCCAGTTGGCCCTGAGGCGAGAGGGCGGCCAGCGCCAGTTCGGGCCACTGGGCCAGGTGGCGCATGAAGAAACTGAGGCCATACACCTCGGTGAATGGATCGAAGACTAACGTGTTGAATTTAAAAAGATCATCGAGATGCATCTCCCGCAGGCAACTCATGATGATATCCGAATACGGTAAACAATATGTTTAACAAATAGATTTTGATGATGGCAAGTGCGTGTTGTTTACTGAGTATTTATGATTGGGTTTGACATGGCATATGACACTCAACACGAGTTGAGAACATTCTCAAAGCACGTTCAATATGGCATCCCGAAGCATGCCGAACAGCATTTTCAGCACCTTCACCAGTTCCCGTCCGGCACTGTAAAGGCCGTCTATAGCATTCATCCGTCCCTTGAGGCAAGTGCCGTCCACGTCCTGGGATAGCGGCAGGCGCATCTCGTACCCATCGTCATCGTGGTAGTATCTGGGCAATAAGGAGTACTTCGCATAGCCCAGCAGCTCGTAGAACTTGATGGCGTTCTGGTTCTTGCAGCGCACAAATAGATCGATGTACCACTCCCGTTTGACCTCCAGTTTGACCCTGAAGCTTTCCATCAGCAGCGTGCCCACTCCCAGACGTCGGAAGTCGTTGTCAATGGCCAGGGCACTGACGTGGCCATGGCTGCTCATCTTCTCTGGGTCCTTGCCATTTCCGACCCATCGCTCATTACGAACGCGAACGCCCATGATAAATCCCGTTAACTGGCCATTGGGAGCAACGGCGACTTCATTGAGCATCGGAAACTCTAATAGTCTAAAGGCGTAGAACGCATTCGAATAGACCTCGGTCAGGGGATCAAAGAGCATCCTATTGAACTTGAACAGATCATCGAATGCAAATTCCCGTAATGCCGTCATATTACAAGGAGCTGCTTTTTGATATATTTTTATTTTTAATATATTAACGTAGAAATTATTTCTACAGTAAAAATGTGTCGCAATATTATTGACATACTTCGACTTTTCACTCGTAGCTAGCCATGTCTGTAAATATCAAGATAACATACATATACAATGAAAGTTAAGCTAAAGGACTAAAAGCAAATTGAAAGCTGTCATCGAACAAAATCAATCCCAATTATTGAAAGTGATACAATTTCCAACTAATAATAGAAATATTAGAAGTCTATTAACATTCATGTTTAATAAAAATTCGCAGCTAGAAAAATTCCGATGTCGCGGAAGAATTCCATTTTAAATCATTTGTATACAATGCGGGTCGCAAGTTTTGTATATGTACATACATGTTCAAATAAGTATTTGTAATTATCCTACTTCAGGCACGAAAGAGTATATTGGTCTTTGCTATATTCGTCCTTAAAAACGCATTCGCTTTCGTAACTGTTGAAGATGTAGAAATACTTATTAGGGGCGTGGCAAATACTATATCCGGTATCTCAAAGACATTTAATTAAAATGCTATAGACTTGAAATTCCGAATACAGACATGTAGCTATGTATGTCTTTAATGCAAGGTAAAACAAGTAAGAAGGCTCTAGTCGAGACTGCTCGACTAGGAGATATCCTGAACCCTCCAAGCTCATATTCTAATCATTCTGCACTTCTTCTATGCACACATACATACACATGCATCCAGACGCACGTATAACAACGCGCTCTGCTGACGGCGCAGTAAGCAGCGACTGCGCTTGGGCTGCGCTGCAATGTGGGCAATATTTTACGAATTTATTTGTTGAATAATTTAATTTTTAGACGTACAATCTTAATGAAACTTTTAAAACGTAATTATAATGTTCAAATGTATGTACATTCCAAAGCACAAGTCCCTAGTATTTGAAATGCGTTTTTTACAAAGGCGAAGGGGGCGTGGTATCTAAAATCTGTAAATTACAAAATCTTTGTATCCATTAACTTTATATACAACGCAAATTTGAAGTCTCCAGGTCTAATAGTATTCTAATGAGGTTGAAGAAACAAAATCAATTTTTCGATTATTCTCGATAAAAAAATTATCGGATGATTTATCGAAAAACTAAAGCAAACTCGTACTGCGTATGGTACACAGGAGTATGCATGCCAAATTTCAGCTCTCTAGCTCTTATAACTTCTGAGATCGACGCACTCATACGGACGGACGGACGGACGGACGGACAGACAGACGGACAGGGCTATATCGACTCAGCTCGTCACGCTGATCAAGAATATATATAGTTTATGAGGTTTGCCATGCCTCCTTCTGCCCGTAACATACTTTTTCACAAAACCATTATACCCTGATTTCCCATTTTCAATGGGTTCAGGATTTAAAAATGTACCCAACCTCACTGTTATAAGCGTTATTTTTATTTTTAAGCGTTATTGTAGCTCGATATTTGGAGTCTTGAATATATAGTCGTCAGTATTACCAGCATTCCAAAAGAAATTACCCTTGAGTCCTTGCCATCTCCAATCTCGATAAAAGCAATCAACCCAAGTAATCTGAAATGAAACTGCACATTCAGCAAACGCACTAAAATCCATCCTGCTGAATTTGAACAGATTATCGAAGGCAAGTTCACTATTGACGTATGCTTACAGACAAAAGCTTACTGCTATTTCAGCTTATTTAAATTCTCGTTTTGGCGCAATTACCAGAAGTTTTATATTTTAAACACATATATTTAAAATAAACATATATACAAAAGGCGTATCTGATAACTGAAATCGAATCGACATACAGAACTAGACAGGTGGCCAAAAAAAGTCAATTCCTCTAAACGTTCTTTAATTACGCTCAGTAAAGTAAGCAATTGCCGCTTTTAGAATACTTAGTCTTTGCACAGTGGTGTACAATTAGTATATTAAATCATATCGATAGTTGTCTAATAAGCTCTGTTAAAATTTCTGATATCGATATATGCCAATTCGATTGTGGCCAGCCGCATGTATTTCTGTTGCTTAACATAAAATACACCGTAACAACAAAATGTTACGAAATTTTAGTCGAATTGGAATTAAAAATATTAAATTAAGTTTCAATGAAGTACAACCTGTGCGTTACATGGCTGGACATTCCAAATGGGCCAACATAAAACATATTAAGGCGCAGAAAGATGGATTACGGGCAGCTCTTTTTGAAAAGATTGCAAGACAACTGCGGCTGGCAGTACAGGAAGGCAAATCGGCTGACCCGGCTGTGAATTCGCTTTTGCGATCGGAAATTGACAATGCCCTGAAGAGAAATATGCCCATGGGAACAATACAAAATACAATTAAGAAATGCCAGCATAACAAAGCACAACTGAAGAAACATCGCTTCGACATAAGATATAGAAGAAAAGTCTATATGATTTGCAGCATATATAGCGATAATCTGCCTGGGATCAAAATGGATGTGACGGCAATGATAAAGAAATCTGGGTAAGTTCATAAATTAAACTAATAAAGAGATTCAAGTATATTTAAACCCTCACTTAAGTCAAAAATCTATTGCAGCGCTGAATTCGTAGACGTGAGCCATATGTTCGAGGATTTTGGACTTATAGAAGCCCGTTATGCTTCACCGTTGACCAGCACTGAAACCAGCCTAGAGGAGAAGGTCACGGAAGACGCAATTCAACTAGGAGCTGAAGATGTGGAAATTGTTGATGCTGCCACAGCCGCAGTGAATGTTAGTAATCAAAGGAGATAACTAATCCAAGATGGGCTATCTAGATTCTAGTTTACTTTAGAATAACCGCCATTACTAACATTTTGTATACGATTAGTTCATTTGCAGTCCGACTCACTTGACTGGCCTCAGTAAAACTTTGGAGCAAAATGGGTACTCGATCGAGAACAGCGAGCATGTATTTACACCAAATGTAATATATAGTCTCTTCTATATGATGCGGATACTAATTCAAGTATTATTTTAGAGTCTTGTACAGCTGGACGAGGACGAAAAGAAGGCATACCACGTATTTATAAAGAAACTGCGAGGTGTTCCTGGTATGGAGGACATATATGATAACGTCGAATAAAGTCACGTCTTCAGCTATACATATATATATATGTTTATTGTACATAACTGGCAATAATCTATGTTCAATTGTTACATGTCTGTAAAGATGTGAATAAATATGTTATAAAATTACAAACTATTTCAAATGTGCTCGCTCGGCCTACTGGATACAACGGAACAACATTTACTATGAAATCTCTTATATCAAATGCTCTTTACAATGCGGTAATGGGAGTCTTTCCTTGCTTGTCTCTCATTAACAGTTATTTAACTTGAAGTTCCCTGAATAAGATCCAACCTATTGAAGAAATTAGAGATTAGTTTCTGATGCGAATGTGCTTTGCTTAGACTTACAGTTTGTGGAGGTTCAGCAGCTGAAAGCCTAGATTGTCTAGACGAAAGTTCGAGTTACGATAATCTATATAGGCGACGGAAGTACTTAAATAGGGTTTACACAATGTTTAACACTCATTTCAAAATTCCTAAAAGATTTTAATTATTTATAAATAGTTTAAATGAACTGGTAGTAAATTATATAATCAATGCAGCAATACTTTTTTAACATTACAATTAATTGCATTTAAAAAAATAATTACTTTTAACTTAATTTAAAATCGTTTATATAATCATGACAGGTTATCCTCCCAATTCTTGTTTTGGATTCTTACTGCCCAAAGATCATGCAAACAGGCCGTTCGTCTAATCTTTACAATTTGGGATTGTCGAACAGAGGACCGCGCGTTACCGTTATATCGGCATACGGCGCCGATTGTGTTATATGCAGGGCCTTGAACTTTTTCAATACGAGCAACGAGTAGAACTTCTGAGCCGCCTGTTTTCTCGTGTTTCGCACCGTCAGCTGCGATAGGGTCAGGTGATCTTGGTTGTTGAAGTGAACTCTGACATCGAGGAAGAGTTGCGCCGCTCGCTTATTCAGCACACGCTCCTCAAACTGCTCATCCGTTTCATTCTCCATTTGTTCCTCGGCTGTGGTGTGCGGCAAACCCGCCGAAGGCGGAAAGTCGTAGTCATTCCAATCTGTGGAAATATCGCACGACTTATTGAAGTTGTTGCCAGCGGGCATGTTTCTTCCTTCGGTCTCGTTGAATATCGAGCTGACTTGGTCTGGCGGCAGGTTTGGCATACAATCAATGTCTCCCATTCTTCCATGATGTGGCGTCATCTGTCCATGCTCCAGTCCAGCCGGTGTCAGGTCGCCGTGATGGAAATCATCGCCCATATCCTGGTGGCCATCGCGCGGCGTCAGCGGTAGTTCGTTAAGGTTTGAGAAGTTCTCCATGTCGTTGAACGAGAGCAGCGCAGGACTACGCATATTCTCAAATATAGCTGCCTCGTTCTGAGGTCCAAGGCTCTCCTGCTCTTTCGTGGTAATTTCAAGTGATACAGCCGACACGCCCAGCGATTTCTCCTGCTCTCGAAGCATCTCGGGTGCCGCTAGACTCTGAGTGAGTGTGTTATTATCTGCACTTTGGTCAGCAGCCAAACTTGCAGACGTGTCATTCTTTCGCTTGCGTCCCTTCTTGTTCACAATTATGACCGAGCTTTCGCCTTCTTGTGCGTACATCTCCAAGCCCAGAACGTCCATGGGGGCAATCACAGAGAAGTCCTCCAGAGGCGTCGAATGTGATACTAGTTGCCGGTTATAGTTGTTAAGTAGAACTCTGGCGGGTATTGTCCGAGAGGGCAGAGCAAACAGCTTCTCCACTCCACCCGTTTCCTTCCAATACATCAATCTCTTTGTGGGCGGGGCCAGATCGAGAGTCGTCAGTATATCGGAGGTGTCCGCCAGTTGGGCCTTCATTTCCTCTCCCGATATATTTTTGATTTCGTCAATGATAAGCTTTCGCTTGCGCTTGGCTTTCGTGGCGCCCTTGTAAGTGGTTGCATCAATGGGCGCCAGAGCGAATCCCTCGTCGTCATTTTGTACCAGGGTCAGATCATTTAAAGCCGCATCCCCGCCAGCTGCATTGACGTCCTCATTAAAACTGTTATCCTTTGCCTGAAAGTTGTCCTCCTTGTCATCGTGCACCGAATCGGCACAGGACGACGCCGGAGACGGAGGGTTGTTGAAGTTGTCGATGCCATCATCATCTGAATAATCTGGCGGATTGTTGGGCTCATTAATTGCCGTATTTATGCCAACTGTTTGCGGGGGCTCCCCAAATAGATCGTCCTCGAATAATGCTGGCTGTCCAAAGGAATCACCAAAGCCATCACCGTCCAGTCGATCATTCGGCATTTCGGACTGTGTTAACGTGATGTTGGGATCGTTTGGCTCAACGACATTTGTGAGTACATCATCATCAAAGAGCTGATCATTTATGTTCCCGGACAAGGGGCCACGCATCATCTCGGGCGTGTCCGCCTCAAATCCAATGTCTCCAAAGCCGTCGTCCTGGAGGGAAAGCGACAGGCTACCATAATCCTCTCGCATTGTTATCTCATCTGCTCGGGACTGGTTGACAGAGAACTGAGCCTCAATATCAATATCATTGAGTTCGGGCAGGGCTGTGTCAAAATCGTGGAAAACTTCGGGCAGCGTAATTGCATTAACATTTGCTTCTCTATGGCCCTCAGGTAAGTCCACCATTCCTGGCCTGAATGCCATTTTGATTTTAACAAACGCCTCATTGCAATCCGCCAATAGATACTTTGCCTTCCTTGAGTAGATTCGCACAACGCCAAGCAGTAAGTGGCCTGACGTACGTAGCGCCAATTTTACTTTTGGCTGTAAAATACCCTCCACTGATTTCTCTATATTTGTTTCGAAGACGTGCGCTTTAGTTATTTTCTTATCCCAATGGGCTGCTAGCCAGATTCTGGCTAGCGGGCCTTTTTTGGCCAATATTATGTGTTCGTAGAACATTTTTTATTTTTGTTTTAATCTTTCAATCGTTTTAATACACAAACAAAACAGAGACGCACAAATTACTAAACAACATGGCGACCTAAATGCTGGTATATTTCGATATTTTCGATAGCATATATCGATAGTTGTATTTAATTAAAAATGTACCGATATAATTGAGTGCATTTTCTATGAATAAATATTTTTTTATTATAAATATTTTTTATTTTAACGTTTTTGGATCAAAAAATAAGTAAAATAATTAATAAGCACATGAATCATGAAATACCTAAATACCAATGAATATGCTGGCTACTGTAAACATTAATGTTCTGTTAGCCGATTATCGATACTATAATTTAGGTTGAGATTAATTTTTCTTTAATGAGTATTTATTTTAATTAATGCAAATTGCTTCCCAAATGCTAAAATAAAATTTTTAACTTTTAGTAAATATTTAAACTTACTGCACTTAGTCAGTGCTTACTGTTAATTAACAGACGAGAAAGTTCTTTTGGTATTTTACTTTGGTCTGACTGGTCACATTGTTTAAACAGATGTTTTCTTGTGCTAAAGTGTTCTTAATATAATATAAATATACAAAAATAAATAAAAGACTATCGTAAAATGGCCCTTAACGGGTTCTTAGACTTTTTCCAAAAGGGAAAGGTATGTTATTGCTATAATCTTTACAAGATAACTATATTTAGAGAAATGTTTCTATGATTAATATGGAAATGTTTTTTCGGCTTGCAGACTTTTAGGCCAAATAAAAGATTTACGGCCGGTACCATCCGCTATTCACTTCATAAACAGGCCCAGGCTAGTTTGAACTCTGGAATCAATTTACGTCAAGTGGTACGATTACCAGAAGGCGAGAATATGAACGACTGGTTAGCAGTGCACGGTGCGTAAATTCGACTATTTACAGTACAGTATATTCATATGCTGATGAGAGTTCCAGAACTACACAGGGGCACCTTCCGCCCAATATAGTATAACTCGTGTGCTTTACGCCCTTGAGTTGTCAATTATGGGTACCTGGCTGACATTGTGCTGACTAAGAGCTCCGATGCTTCCGTTTGTCACGCTCGTATTATTTATTTATTTTATTATAACATATAAAAGAAACTATCGAGATGCGCATACATTTACACTCCACTATAACTGTATTCTATGCCTGTGCGCAGTTGAATTCATTGCAAATGTTCCGTCTATATATGGTATAAATTTTGTATAATTCTTTTTATACAGTTGTTGACTTCTTCAATCGCATCAATCTCATTTATGGCACTGTGTCTGAATTTTGCAATGAAACCACCTGTCCGACAATGTCTGGTGGCTCGAAATATGAATACTTGTGGGTGGACGGAGATGTGTAAGTGAAAAACCAATATTCCTGTAATATAATTTATCACATTTGCAATATTAAATTGTAGATACAAAAAACCCACTGCTCTGCCTGCACAAAAATATATTGAGTTGCTAATGGATTGGATAGAGACTCAAATTAACAATGAAGCAATATTTCCCGTCTCTACAGGTATGTCTAGTCATGATTATAGATTTATAAATATATAGTTAATGTTTTTTGTTCGATTTTAGATGTTCCTTTTCCTAAATCATTTAGCTCACTAAGTCGAAAAATATTAACACGATTATTTCGGGTCTTCGTACATGTTTACATCCATCATTTTGATAGAATTGTGACCATCGGTGCGGTAAGTAAACAATAATGATAATTAAATATACTCTAAGTAATTACATATTTTCAACTGCAGGAAGCACACGTGAATGCTTGCTATAAGCATTTTTATTACTTTGTCCAGGAATTTGAACTGATATCCGCGAAGGAATTAGAGCCACTGCAGGAAATGACATCCAGAATCTGTAAAGATAAAGATCAATAGTTGCGCAGGCATAAAGCTAACTATTATATATATCTATATATAGAACCATTAATCTCAAGTCATAATTTTATGTTGCTTTTAAATTTAGTTGATATACATATATATGTATATGATTGTGTATTAGCTATAAGTCTGTTATGTCAAAAAGTATACAATAAAATAGATCCAGAAAGTGTGTTGCCAAACAACTTCATATTTGAAGTAAATTGATCTAAAACAGAAACAAATTTTGTTTAATTTAATTGGAAACTAAAGTTGATGCAATGTGGGATGCTTGGATTTGCAGCTGCAAAACCTATATCTACATTAAAATGCAGATTTCAAATGACATATGCAAAAATATATTACAAAACTCAAAATGTATATACTAAACTTAGTAAATAAATCGAAATGCATTTTAAATGAACAAATCCAATAAGTACTTCTAGCTGTATTATCATTCGCTTAACAGCTTTTATTATGAGAGGTCTAAGTGTCGTCAAATTTGTGAGAGTAAGATAACGCCATTGACTCTTTGAGCATCCGCATCTGTCCAAAGGCATTCCTATCACTCAGAGCTGTTGAATCAGTCGACGAGGAGTTTGCCCTCTGTCTCAACGAGAATGAGCTAGATGCCTGGCCTCCCACAGCCAATAAGTAAATTTTAACTAATAAAGATTTATTATCCATATTATATCGTATATCAAAACTTTAAAGACTAATAACTTTATAGCAAACACGAAAATATTAATTTCCTTTTATTAATTCGAATTTCAAATAGATTCCACTGACTAGAATATGATACTTCATAAAAAATATAAAACAAAACTATTTCTTTAACTATTAATTACTTTAATGAGTCTTTAAAATACTTCGAACCAGTAAAGTCGGCGGTGGTCTGGACGTGAAGTTTCCACATGCCAAAGTTAAAATACGAATCTTTAAGCACTTATAATCCGCACATTATATATGAAAGTCAAGCAATTATATACTTTTAGTTAAAATTCAATTACCAACCTAAGTGCTACATATTTGGGCGAATGCCTGCGAGATATTTTCATCAATTTAATCCAGGGATAAAGTGAGAACAACGTGAAACTCCACCCACATAGGCGATTGCAAAGAAAATTATTAGGTGTTTTATACACAGTTAATGTGTATACAGGATAAAGCGGCTATAACCAATAACAGTAAAGTTGGGTTGAGCCAAGCAGCCTACAACCACTTTGCAACAACAACAACAGCCAACACGTAAAGACCAATGAGAATAAATTGAATATACATATACGTGTCGGACAGGGAGCAACACCTTCCACTCTACGACTCTACGGCTCTTTAGGGGTTGTTCCGAACGCTCGATAAAGAGCGAGGCCAAAAGGGAGCGAGCAGATTTACTCAATGAGCGTTGAGGGGAGAAGTATCGTCCCTTAACTAAGAAATAAAAATATTTATACATATGAAATTGTATTTATTTAATTTAAATAATTAGAGAATAAATAAAAATAATAAACTTTATAGTTATTTAATTCATTTTGTACTGTCTAACTACAATAAATACTAAATATTAATTTAATAAATATATTTGTTAATATTTGTATTCATTTTCGGCATAATTAGCATAAAATAATTCAAATATGTTAATTAAACTACAATTAACTAAATATTTAAATATGTGCCAAATCTCAAATGCTTGTTGATCTAAGGTATCTCTATGCATGTGTGAGTGTGTGTGTTTCTGTGTTTGTGTGCGTGCTTTGCTCTCTCCCAGTGGGGGCGAAAGGTGGAAGAAGCAGAAGCAGAATGGCATGCGCAGCCGTTAAGAGTAAAAGCGAAAAAAATCAACTTAGAGAGAGAGATTTTAGCTCGATATAAGTTTTTTTATTTGAATTGGAATGAAACTGTATGGGGACCTGTAATGCCATTGGCGTTTCCTGCGAAGTAGTCGAGCGTTTTATTTTGTAAGAGCAACTATGATGCATCGGAGTGAAAGTGCTGTGAAGAAGATTTCGATATTGGATAAAAAAACATAATTTGTAATTATAGTGAGCCAGTATGGAGCAATTAGCACAGTTTGTAAATAAATCATTTGAGTTCAATTTAACAAATAATCGAGTCAACCATTTGTTCAACTCGATGACAAGTGCGCGCATCCATAAACTGGCCGACGCCACAACAACGGCAACAAAGTCCATATTAGTGAGCCCGAGCGGATTGGGCCGTGTATCTGTTGATAACTGTGCTAACGGTGAAGAGTCCATGGACATTGATATCACCGATATTTCGGTAGCCGAAGAGAACAGCGCGGAGGATGATACGAGTCTGCCCAAGCCCCTCTCTCTAGTCAAAATCCGTTCGCTTCAACAGCAATCGATTGCAACTATTTCGGATAGTGAAGAGCTCCGTAAGACTGATCCTGCCCCAAAGCCTAAGAACTGGTTGATTTCCGATCTATTGGTATCGGATACACAATCAGAAGGTAAGTCTATTTGCCTAATTACATAAATACCTTAATTATGATTATTGTGATAAGATAACTTCGTTTTAGAATGAAAAAACTGGAACTTTTTTAAATATATATTGTAGAACTTATTTATTTTCGTCAAACTTAAGTAACATATAAATGTATTACCGAAAAGAAGTTGATATAAATATGTATCTTACCTATTACCTGTCTAGGATGCGGTTGATTCTCAAGATTATCGTGTTTAGTTGTCTTTAATTCCGATTTCCTATAATTTCAGATGAAAAGTGTGAAAAGAGATCTTCCCGTTTCGATGATTCAACTGCATGTATTTCTAGCACGGCGAATAACTCGAAACTGAATGGTGACCTGATCGTAAAATTTCAAGACTCGGATAGTAAAACCAGCAGCAAGTGCATGAATAATATGGCAGATCCTGACATCGAGAGCTCATCAAGTAAATATAAATAAGTATAAAATTCGTAAATAGAACATAGTACAATAAATGGTAAAAGAGGATTCTTTGCTATTGATTGAACAACAAAAAAGATAATGGAATTGATTTTTTCAATGGCCACAATAAATAATATAAGGATTCCCTTTTTAAAGCAGATGACTGATTGTTAAATGTTGAGGAATCTGGTCCAAATACTTACTAAAAACTGTGTAGAAAAACATTCTACAGTAACCTACTTGCAGTACATTTCAATTCTGCGACATGAGCGTAGTCATATAAACTTTTTTCATCTGGGTCTGTATTCCGAATTCGAAGTCTGCATATAAATCAGAATATATTGCAGCTTCAAATTGCATCGCTCTAGCTGTAAATGAAACGAAATACACATAATAACAAGTAAGAACGTTGCAGTCGGGCGTTACCGACTACGGAATACTCATTCGCATCCCATCAGAAATTAGCAGCAAAATTGTTAAATTTACAGGGTGTTTTTCGATTTGAAGCTTCTAGCTATTATACTTTAGGAGATATCAACTATTGCGGTTTGCCACGCCCCTTGTGGGCGGACATATACACGTCAAAGCTTTTTGGTCTTGGATGGTCAGCCCGAGTAAATATACCAAATTTGAGGTCTCTAGCTTTAATAGTGTTCAAAATAAAGCAGAATTTAAAAAATCACTATATTTTCAGGTCCGATTTGCCACGCCCCTAATTTCCATTCATTAATCTTTAAAGAATCATAGCATTCAGCGCTCTAGCTTTAAAGCTCTAAGAGATACAGTTTTATCCGATTTGCCATGCCCCCAATGGGCATAGATATATCCGTCATAGCTCGTAATCTTGGGTGGTCGATGCGGATCTTCATTCCGAATTTCAGCTTTCTGGCTCTTCGACTAATATGATTTCTGGTATATCGGAAAATGCATTTTCCGATTTGCCAAGCCCCAGTGAGCAGATCGGGAAAATTTTAATACTTTATAAATCGGAGATATACACGAGATTTCTTCCAAGACAGACGGACAGCCTGACAAACGGACGGACATTACAAAAAAACAATATACTGATTCACTTTAGTGAATGAGTATAAAAAGCAAATATGGTAAATCGAATTACCCCTTTGGAAAATATCTAGACTTTCACCTCCTCTTCTATTTTTTCGATATAAAGAGACTTGAAATATATAATTTATAATTATTAGTGGTACAAAACAATTGAGAGGAGATAAAGAGGTTCATACCGATCAAGTGTATAAAAAATTGGAAATGTTCGTGATATACACCAGGCTATATTAAATTTGTATATATACGAAATTTATAATATATGAGTTAACAGAAATACTCAAACGGTATACAAAAATGGCATTAATATTATTAGAGAGTAGTAAACAGAAGTGTTAGATGAATTTGTTTTGAGTTAATCTAGGAATGCCTATGCTTAAAAACACTTTAGAGATTCAAAAAGTATTATACATACAAATCAGGGAATGAAACAAAGATATTGTGTTTAGTATTGTTATACATGAAACGTTTGAAATTGAAGTTTGGTATACATAGGGGTTTAAAAAATATCATGAATACGTGATATCATTGTATAACACATTTTCTTATATTCATGTACAACTGTATAGTATAACTATTACATACTATATAATGTACTATATATAACTTCATCTTATTATATAGGAAATGGATTATACAAAGGTGATTTGTGTATTAGATGCGAAATAAATAGTATGTGGATTGTATGTGATAAAATAAAAGTGCAACACATTATAAAAGCTGAAGAGGATAAGTGTTATACAAGAGAAGACAATTTGCAATTGGAATATACACATCTTATCGCACACATATGAATGTATGTGTACTATTTGTGTTTATTTCGACTTGGCATATATATATATATATATATATATATATTTCTTTAAACTTTTTTACTAACAAATAAGTAACTAACACCATAAATTTGTCATTTCATTCACTTTACTTGCAAAAGCAACAGAAATGAAAACATCTGCAACAATCAATATTAATAACAATGAATGCTCCAATGATAGCAATTCCCCGGAGCTATCGTTGCATAAGGTGGTCAGCTCGGAGAAGTCTATATCAATATCGCCGGAGCCGCAGTCAAACATAGGAGACACAAATATCGCCCGCATGGAACACTCTGGACTTAGCAGCAAGCAGCGAAGATCGCGCACAAATTTTACGCTTGAGCAGCTCAACGAACTGGAGCGACTGTTCGAAGAGACCCATTACCCAGATGCCTTTATGCGGGAGGAGCTGAGTCAGCGCTTGGGACTGAGCGAAGCACGAGTGCAGGTAAGAAGCAGCAAGTAACGATGTGGAAGTCAGTTGTAACCGACTGTCTACTGGTGGACTTATACAAGAAATCAATGGCATTTGATGATCAACAAAACATAGGCTATATCAAGTCTTTGTGAATCCAACGTTCTGTAAAATTGTGAGAGATAAATTTTAGTTTTTCCTTAATCCTTCCAAGAACTGGTATTCCAATGATTCCTCACGTCTTTTCTGCTTACACGACAAACAGCACATGCACATACACACGCGTACATTGCCAGCTTAGCCTATTTTAGGCTAGATCTAGCCTATTCGAATTAGCCAGAAATCGAGGCAGACTATGCAGAAGGCGTAGTCCTTAAGAGAATTATGGAGCAAAAGATGTTAATGTACATAAGATATTTAACAGATCAAAATTTAGCCTTATCAAGCATAAATCTTCTTGAGCAGCGTAATGAGGTAATCTTATTTAACTATGAGTGTTTATTTGTATATCTATCTCTATGTCTGTCTCTCCGTCTATCTCTCTATCTCTCATTCTGGCTTCCTAAGAAACGCAAGAGATGAAGAAGAACTATAGAAGTTCATTTAACTTATCTATATGTATGCAGTAAAACGAAGCTAGAATTCTTGCAGCAGCAGCGAGTTTTCCTATTGGGGACTTAAGCCACGACTTCAACGACTCCTACCTGGCGTCGGGCTCAGCATTTGAGCGCGACTTAGGCTTTGAGTGAAAGTTGCCCTATAAAGGGCAGCTGTAGCATTTTTTCAGTCGCCCAGGCTTGGTGGAGGTCAGTCGTGCAGTCCAGTAAAGCAGAGTTATGTGTGTGATCGTTCAGCTAAGCATTAAAGACTTGCAGGAAATAGTTAGTAGAAATATACACTGGAAAAATTTGTTGGAATACTACAAATTCTTACTAAAAATACTTAGTGGAAATCCTTAGAGGACGTACCTGGAAAAAATACTTGCAGGGAATACTTGGAGAAAATACGTGTAAGAAAAACTTGGAAGAAATACTTGGAGTAAATACTTGGTGGATATACATAGAGGAAATACTTACAAGAATTACTTAGAAGGAATGTTCAAATTAAAAACCATTAAGAAATGGGTAGATTTGGGAGTGAGGGTTATTAAACATAACAAAAAATTCTACAAAATAAACCCAAATCTATATTAATATTTGCAGACTTTAGCTCCGAATTGGTAGGAGACATAATTATACCCTGAACCCATTTTCAATGGGAAATCAGGCAATAATGGTTTTGTTAAGTGTATGTAACAGGCAGAAGGAGGCATGGCAAACCTCATAAAGTATATATATTCTTGATCAGGGCGACGAGCTGAGTCGATTTAGCTCTATCTGTCTGTCCGTCTATCCGTATGCTTGAACGCGTCGATTTCAGAAGATATAAGAGTTAGTTAGCAAGCGCATATCGAGTTTTGTTTTAAATATCGATTACTTGCCCCGTTATTTTGTTATCGATTGAAAACATTATCGAAAACCAGTAATGAATTTATATCTCCTGCATCTTTAAAGCTAGAGTCTCCAAATTTTATATGTATACCTATATGCATTTTATACAATTTCGGTTTTTGTCAAAATTTACCCCCCACCTCAAATTCACCCCCCACCCCCACCCCACCATCACATCTATAAAAGGCGTATTTCAAATACTAGAGACCTGTGCTTTGGCAAGTACACGCATATCTATTTTATATTCATAACATAAAAGTTTCATCAAGATAGTCCATCCACAAGAAAAGTTATTAAACAATTAAGTTCCCATAGTAAGCCAACACTGCAGCCAACGCGTGTTTAAGCGGGCGTACGTATGTTTATGTGTGTGCGTGTATGTCTGCATATGCGAATAATTATTGAAATATCAGTTGCTCGAAGGGTTCAGGGGATCTCGTAGTCGAGCAGTCTCCACAAGAGCTTTCTTTCTCGTTTTATAACTGATTTTCCATAAGAGGTTTAATCGATAACAAAAAAGTCAAACTGAAGTAGAAAAACTCGATCTGCGGATGAATAAAATTCAAATGAGTGTTTTCTCCCTTCGGACTGTTACACACTTTTCTACAAAACTATTATTCCCTGATTTCTGATTTTCGGCTTAGGGTGTAAAAATTAAAAATAACTTTTTATAGAACAAAAAATTTTGTGCAAAACTGAGCGAAGCATTCACAATTTCAATTGAGAGCACTATTTCGTTTTATTTTAATATCGATTCATTTTTAAGATAATAGCTCTAATAAAAAATGCTTATGACGTACTTGTATTAACATTCTACAAAACCAATAAACGCCTTTCATTCCTTCAGCGAGAGTATTAAGAGTTGTCATCAAAAATTTTTGGACTGCCAAATAAAGAATAATGATTAATATGCAGAAGTTAGCCAAAGTACTGGGCACAAATTGAAATACAATTGATATTCATTATAACGGTGCTTTCTACTCTACACCAAGAGTTAGTTGTGTAACAAAATTTGTCTTTGCAACCACCAGAGTTACGAAGAGAACGATATGGGGTGTTAAGTGGTTTACGCCGCCCTTCGTTACAATTATACGGAAGTAAGAGATTCGTGGTAACAACAGGGGGCCGATTACAAGTTAAATGCTCAATCAGGGCGACTCTTAATGGACCGCTGTGTGGTAATATATGAACCAGCTACTGGTTCCTCCAGCAAGCACTATAAATTACAAGTCCCGTCCTACACATGACAATTTACAATAAATTTATCCTAACTAATGGAAATGAGCAATGCCTACACTTAGAGCTCGTTAAATTTTTTCTAGCTCTTCCACAAATGGACACTCGATATATGTTTGGCTAGTTTCAGATATTATAGTTGGGTAAAAGCTCTTAAGTCATTTGACGGAAATTTATGAATTAGGATTTCCAGATATTTATACCTTATCTCAAATATAAATAAACAGCTATTTGATTATAGCTGTTCAATAATATAAGGTGCTAGTTCTTTTGGTACTAGTTCTCTTATACTTATATTTTAAATTAAAATAATTTTTTTGATATTATTGTTAATTAAAATTATTTATTTTAAATTTAAATATATTTTTAAATTATGCAAAACACTACATTTATATCCCCTTTCTGTATACTCAGTTCCTCTGTAATATAACATGAATTAAAAATTTGATTACATTTTCTATTTTTTGCAGGTTTGGTTTCAAAATAGAAGAGCGAAATGTCGAAAACATGAAAATCAAATGCATAAGGGTAAGTATTTTTGTATATTTATGTATCTGCAACATTCAGGATTATCCTTAACGAGTGTTTTTTGCTCTTTAAAGATATCGCACTAAATGAGTCTATCACTAACTAACGAACTAGTTATTATTATATCTTTAAATGTGCGCATAAAACATCTTTACGACATATTTTAATCGAACGAAAAACAAGAAATAAATCGGGTGTTTCCGACAGCATATCACTCTTGCACATTACGAAATTGATTTTTATCCAAGCATTACATATAATTGATTGAATTGATAAGCCTGGCTTTTAATCTGTAAATGTAGCTAAACTTGGTGTTGTTTGCCCTCCTCTGCCCGAAATATACTTCAATATATACATATATGTAATAAATGGAAATTTGTCAGATGGTTCCACTTCTTCCATATTCATTACTATATGTGGACGAGTAAAATAAAATTGATGCGTGCTAGGTATACCATCTATGTATAAATTGTAGAGTTCGTGTTCAAATGTATGATGTGTAGTATGTAGTTTTCTACGATTAGACAAATATATTTACAAATATATAACTTGATCAATCTGTAATTGTAGTCAGCAGTTACGTTTTGGAGTTTATCTTTAAGAAGTGTGAATGATTAAATCCCAAGAAAAATCACTTTAAAGCCATTATAAAAAGTTTATTAAATTTTAAAGCCCAAGCCAAAGGATAAATAAATAAATAAACTATTAAATTTCAAAACTCTAGATAGACATCAATACACGATACGATACTCTGCAAAAATAATACATATACCCATTTCATTTCATAATCGTGTAACAGCAAATTTGTATGTAATCAAACATAAAATTAAAATTATTGCTTAAAATCTGAAACTCTGCATCTCGCATCTGCTGTGATTTTTCGAAAATCGCAACCAAATATACCCTCTCGTATATATGTGCTATATCTATGTATATACAGCTACGGCCTGGTGACAGCGACACAAATCATTGCCAACTTAATCAAATTAAATATTCCGGCCGTAAAAGTGGAAAATAAAAATGTTATCCGTGGTGAATTGAGCGGAGGGGAGCGGAGCTACGGCCCGGTTGAGGGGGCGTTGATGAATGAACGGGAAGGAAGCAATCAAAGAGAGAAAGAGCGAGATAGAGAGAGAAAGAAGAGGGTGAAGGTTTTGATATATTAATGATGATACATTTGAATAAACTGCGAAACCATGACATATTGTGTTAAACAGTTGGTTAAATATTTTCACAGAGGGTACCCTGTACATTAAGACAACTGCGGCATTACACAGTTAAGCTGTAAACTTTCAACATTTACTTAACTAATTGCCGTGTTCTTTTAAATTTGCATAAATTCAAACCAACTCCGTGTTCGATATAACGACGAGGAAGGATTGTGGCTTAGCACGGCATTAACGAACGTAAGGAGGGTGCAAATAGAAATTAAAGAGAAAACGTAAAAGTGGAAAAGTTTTGGCTTGAGGCCGGGCAGCTTCTTGATATAGAAAATGCCTACACACTTAAAATTATTAAATTGATGTAAATTAAATTTACATATTGCTCTCTCGCTCTTGCCTTCAGCTATACACTGCAGTATCCTGCTGGTCTGGCAGTAAGATATCTATTAATTATAACTTTGAATTTGGCTTCACAGTGCACGACGGGGACTCTGCTCTGAGACTCATTTATGGCTGTGCAAGAGGCAAAGTTTGTTGCGCCATAACAATTATTGGATACTGCTGCACTGTTTTAAGTCTTTAAAGCTATTGAGCTGGGGGTGCTCTTATGTGGCAGTACGTACTTATCACTGGCAAATTAATATAAGTTGTACGAGGAAGACTTTATTTACTTGTAGTCTTAACGATACCTGTAAAAGTTCACCTAAAAATGAAAACGCGATTGTCAAATTCTTCCTATTTTGAAGCCTTAAATTAAAGGCTATTGTATTAAAATTAAATAAAAATCAGATGTTCAAAATATGCACGCTTGTATATTTCAGGATGATAAAGTTTGTCTCTGTTTCCATGTAGGGCAATATATCCTACATTTATTATTATTATTATTATTAGTTTGCTGTAATATTTGCACCTATAATTCTATTTGGCATAATTCTATTTGGTAAGAATGTCCATGTAATTTTACATATTTTCATTTTGAGCTGATCAATAATAATAAATTCATTTAATAGTAACTTCCTTTTTTGTAAAAACTTAAAGTGATCTTTCGAAAAAAAATACTGCAAAATCTAAAGCCACTCAACAGTGCTCTGTTAAGCTACAAAATGTAATCTGTATGCAATATAGGACTATATGTAGAATAGGACTACTTTGCCTTAGTAGCACGTAATTCTAACATCCACTTATATATTATTTTTATACCCTGAACCCATTGAAAATGGGAAATCAGGGTATAATGGTTTTGTGAAAAGTATGTAACAGGCAGAAGGAATCATCGCAGACCCCATAAAGTATATATATTCTTGATCAGGACGACGAGCTGAGTCGATATAGCCCTGTCCGTCTGTCCGTCCGTCCGTCCGTATGAGCAAAAGGATCTCAGAAGTTATAAGAGCTAGAGAGCTGAAATTTGGCATGCATACTCGTGTATATCATAGGCAGTACGAGTTTACTTTATTTTTTCGATAACTCATCCGATAACTTTTTTATCGAGAATAATCGAAAAATCGACATTGTTTTTTCAGCTTAATTTGAACACTTTTTAACCAGGAGACTTCAAATTTGCGTTGTATATAGAGTTAATAGACACAAAGATTTTGTAATTTACAAATTTTGGATACCACGTCCCCTTTGCCCCCAATTTGTAAAAAACGCATTTCAAGTACTAGAGACTTGTGCTTTGGAATGTACACACATTTTAACTATATGAACACATTCTGAAAGTTTCATAAAGATACTCTTACTACAAGAGAAATTATTCAACTAATAAATTCTCATAATATTGCCCACATTGCAGCGCAGCCCAAGCGCAGCCGCTGCTTACTGCGCAGTTAGCAGAGCGCGTGCTTATAAGTGCATGTGTATGTATGTGTGCATAGAAGAAGTGCAGAATGATTAGAATATCAGCTTGGAGGGTTCAGGGTATCTCCCAGTCGAGCAGTCTCGACTGGAGCCTTCTTACTTGTTATTATTATTATGATTTTCTTTTAGCTATATTTCATAGCAACACGAAAAACTTCCATGCATGTTAAGAAATAGCATTAGGTCCTACAATATATCAAGGATTCAGCTTGCTCGAGTTTAACTAAAGTGCATGGACTTGGACATAAATTGTTGAATGAAATGGATTTGTTGGAGGGGAAGGAACGTGGTGTCTAGAGGGCCGTGGTAGCAAAAATAAAGTAATCAAATTAAAATTCGAATAAAAAAACACACACAGAACCTTTCTCATACAGAGTAAGGAATCGTTTTATGGACTTATATCAATTCTCAGACTTTTTATCGCCCCAAAAGCAAAACACTGCATAAATGACGAGGCCAACCTGGTCTTGGCCTTGTACTCCCTGGAGTGTCATTTTGATATGTGTCCGTCTGGCCTTGGTCGAGTGCTGGGGGCGACCCCAGCAGCAGATTGTGGCAGCAGTAAGTGCGAGAGAATCCGGCGAATCCAGCCCTCGACTCAGCTCAGTTCAGCCCGAGGGTGTTTTCATGGCAATAAATTAGAAAATGAATTCAATTACTTGTCACGAATTTTTGTACCGATTTGCCAAATTGGGATGTTCATTTGTATTTATGTACTTGTATTAAGGTATGTCCTTATGTAAATTATTTACACATAGAATCAGACTTGCTCAAGTAGAGAAGGGAAACAGGAAATGCAATTAAGGACTGGGTTGGAATAAGCAAATCAACATATTGTGCGGAATATTAAGCATCATGGGAATGCATTCACTTCATACATATATGGGATATACTGACCGATATAACACTAAACTTTATTTCATTTAATGAGTGAAAGTACTTAGGTTAATAGAAACTCTCCAATCCAAGGTTGCACAACGATTTTTTAAATATGTTACTAATGGTACCTTAAAACATTTGGTTTGGATTATGTCCCATCTATAAATCTAATTTAATAAAATAGTATTATTGCATAAAAACGAATGCTTTAAAAATTAGATCGAATTACGAATGTACCTCTTTTTCGCTTTCGTCTATATAATTTCCCACATTAGTCATAAGTGTTATTTTTTATTTATTTTGATACTTTGCTCATTGTTTATTCAATAGTCTTTCATTTTAACTTGAAAGCTACAACCTATTATTATGTTAATAAATCTAAACTATATTTGAATTTGAGGCTAATTAAGAATGAACATAAGCTTGTGTGTGTTTTATTCGAATTTTAATTTGATTACTTTATTTTTGCTACCACGGCCCTCTAGACACCACGTCCCTTCGCCTCCAACAAATCCATTTCATTCAACAATTTATGTCCAAGACAATAAGCTATTTATAATTTTATATGGAATATTATAAGTAGCTAGCTAACTGTTTCAGTTTCTCTTCTTTTCACCAGCCTCAATCTTCTATTTAGCATAAATGACTAAAATTATTAAAGCGATTCCTTTGTGATTACAATAAGGTTATTATTTAATTAAGACATTCAGTGTTGCATAGCTACGCCTATATAAACCATATCCCTAAATTAGACAAGAGATTACGTTTTACCTCCTCCCTAAATAAACCGAAAATAACATTCAGTTGTGATCTTATGAACTGAGAAAGAAAATTATATCTTTCAAAGTTTTAGAGATAGAACTATCAAGGTTTAGGGTTCGTGTTGTTTTCTCTTACAGAAAATGTTTGTAGTCTTATTTGTCTGTTTTTGGACCACGCAGAAAGTTTTTGCCGTCGGTTTCGTTGGAGCGGAAAGCTCATTGCTTACAATGAATATATATGTTAATATAATAACAGAGTTTGTTTTCAAAATAATAGTTAAGAATTTAAATGAAAAAATAGAATTGTTATATATTTATATTTTAAGCATTTCTTATTAAAAATATGTTTGCAAATTTCAGGGATTTTATTGAGCAGTCGAAGTCCGCCGGTGTCGACGCCGCTCGAGCCTTGTCGTGTTGCACCTTATGTCAACCTGGCCAATATCCGAAACACAAATACGACGATGCTTCCTTCGTCGAATGGACTCTGCAGTGTGCCGCAACAAACTGGCGGAAAGAGCGCCGTCAATATAATTAATAAACGGCCTCCATCTCCGATATCCGTTGTAACGGCCGCTGCCGAACATTTTTCAGGCAGCGTTGCAGCAGCGGCTGCATTTTCCGCCTTCGATCCAGCTATACTCTCAGCTGCAGCTCATCAGGTAAATTGAGCATTTTATAATTAAACTTGTATTTTGTTAAATATATTTATATACCATTTTAGTATGCAGCCGCAATAAACAATAGAAGTAGACCCGCTGGACTTTTTCCGTTGCCGCAATATCCGCTTCATTTGGCTGCCTTTGCTGCAGCGCACAAAAATTCTAGCATAGCGGATTTACGCATGAAAGCGAAAAAGCACTCGGAATCGTTGGGGCTTGAAGCAGATATAGTTATTTAGTACATAATTTTGTGTATTTAAATTAGGCTTAGATTAGTCTAGAGTTGTCTATTTTAAGACAATTTACTATTTACATATACATACTGATATTTGAAAGAAAAATTACAATAATTACATTTAACATTATTAACATATACATATTATCTATATGTTTCAATAAATAAATGCTTAGTTGTCTTGTTTTTTAATCTGCCTAATGTATTCAAAATCGAGTTAAATCAAAAATGACCACAAATACTAGCATAAATTAGTAACTAAAAATACTGGTAACGATTGGCACGAAAAATACCAAAAAGGCAACAGTTGGAACGAAAATATTTTTTTTAACAGAAAACCATTCTGTTAACGGGAGGAGCAGTCATCACTCAAGATATCTATGTAACTTGCAAAGCTTTTGGTTGAGCCAACAAAAACAATATGCGATAGAAAATGTTCAAGCCAATAGCAAAAAGAATCAATTTACTATTTTTTTGAATCAGCACATAAACAGTAAAATTAATATTCAATTATAGTTGTTAGAACAAAATTAGTTTAATATGAGCACTAAGCATGGCATATTTTACGTCTACCTACCAACATTTCACGGAATACCCCAAACTTCATATGTGAGCTATGGTTTCGACGAATTGGTATTTTTCTGATAAATATATTCGTAGATGAATCGGATATCAGTATTTCGGTTTCGGGACATACGGTCGCACTGCAACTTTCGCAGTGAAACTTTTTTTTTATTTTTATTTAATATTTCTTTTCGTTGAAATAAAATTACTTTATTTAAAATACAATATTAATCTGATTAAGAAACGTGAATGTCGGAAGCTAAGTAAATAAAAATATCAATGAACAGAAAGTGATAAAAATCGAGCCAACAGGCCGCTTAATCGGCCACCAAGATCCGATCTCCACCTAAAGTAATGAAACGAACATAGAGTGAAAATAAAGAAGTGACGTTTGCACTGTCTAAAATCTGAAGGTTGTTTTTTACGTTGTTTGTTCGTTGTATTTGTGATTTCTAACTTATTTTTCAAGATAATTTTCATCAACATATGTTGTGGGTGTGAAGGTGCGTGTGTGTGGGCAATGCAAAAAATATTTTTTCTTTCGAAGTTTGACCTTTAGTCTATTTAATATCCTGATTCGCCTTTTTGTTGTAATTATTAAATATTGAAACATACGTAAAAGGTAAACTTGCCAGTTGCGCATTCGCATCCTCAACGTTAAGTCAAGCACAGGGGCTGAAATGGGGTGTAGTCGTTCGTTTTCATTCATTTGTTGCGTTTGCGTATGCGGCTGTGTATGTGTTTCGACATGCATGCATACATACATACATGTACATAAAAACGAATATTCATATATGCATTCATATACACACATATATATGTCCATATGTTTATTCCATAACGCTCACTCCAATTGGCAAATTTCCTGATGTGTATCTCTCTCTCCTCTCTCTTTCTCTAACTCTCACATTTTTCCTTTTTATACCCTGAACCCATTTTCAATGGGAAATCAGGGTATAATGGTTTTGTTGAAATGTATGTAACAGGGAGAAGGAGGCGTGGCAGACCCCACAAAGTATATATATTCTTGATCAGGGTGACGAGCTGAGTTGATTTGGCCCTGTCCGTCTGTCTGTCCGTCTGTCCGTCTGTCCGTATGTATGAACGCGTCGATTTCAGAAGATATAAGAGCTAGAGACTTCAAATTTTTTTTTAAATGTCCGTAATTACAGCGCGCATATCAAGTTTATCATTAAAAATCGATAACTCATCTCGATCTTTTTTTATCGATAAAAAACCTTATCGAAACCCAGTTATAAAATTATATCTTCTACACCTTTATTGCTAGAGACTCCAAATTTTAAATGTATGCTTATATGCAATTTATACAATTTCGGTTTTTGTTAAAATTTACTCCCCACCTCTAAATTCTCCCCCTCACCCTCACTTTTGTAAAAAGCGTATTTCAAATACTAGAGACTTGTGCTTTGGCAATTACATGCATATTCATGTTATAATCATAATCTAAAAGTTTCATGAAGATCGTACGTCCATAAAAAAAGTTATTAAGCAATTAAGTTCTCATAGTAAGCGCACACTGCAGCCCATGCGTGTTTATGCGTGGTTGCTTGTGTGTGTATGTGTTTGTGTATGTGTGTGTGTATGTGTGTGTGTGTATGCGTTTGTGTATGTATGCGTGTGTGTGTGTATGTGTGTCAGTATGCGTGTGTGTGTATGTATGCCTGTGTTTGCGTACGTGTGTGTGTGTGTGCGTGTTTCTTGTGTAAGCTGAAAGTCGCGAAAAAGTATTGAAATATCTATTGCTCCAAGGGTTCAGGGGATCTCGTAGTCGAGCAGTCTCGACTAGAGCTTTCTTACTTGTTTCTATTATACGGCAACTTTTTCTCTTCGATTGGGAATGCACGTAGTGCGTTTAATTTACACTTTCTGCTTGGCTGGCTTAATTAATTCTTTTAGTTAGTTACTGTCGCCGCTCTCCCACTTTTTGTGCTTACTTACGAGATACACCGCGCACTCAATTTGCGCAACAACAACAACAGCAGCAGCAACAACAGTTAGCGATATTAGAGTCATTAGCCTTTTAAAAGCTTAACTAGCTTTATAGCTAGTTTAAAGCTTCTGCTACTCCATTAAGTCTTCAGTTTGCATAGTCTTTGGCTTTTCGCTGTCCGTTGTAACCGGAAATTTCATTGTTTTATAATTATTATGAAATTATTGAATTAATAGAAAAATAAAATAAAATAAAATAACAGACAGGATAAACAGGATAAATTAACATAAATAAAATAAAATTCTGCTGCAAAAAAAAAAAAAAAAAAAAAAAATTATAAATAATAAATAAAAAAAAAAATAAATAAATAAAGAAAAAGCAAATTATTACATATTATATAATGAATAAAGTATAACTAATAGATAACTAAATAGACAGGATAAATGCGTATCATAATGAACAATAAATTATTGTTGCATCCATAAACCAAATTTAATTAACCAACAAATTTTAAAAACACTAGACACATAGTATAACTCTGTCTTAAACAGATAAATCTAGAGTCAAGAGCAATAAGACAATTGAAATTTTAAGTTGTATCTAATTTAATTAATTAAATATTTGCTTTCAGCTTAACTTCAAATCTAACTATTGCATATTGGAAAAAGATGAAATGATATTGTGATGGCGAAAATGGCATCTGGTGACCTCTCGTTGACCAGCACAAGCAGTCAAGAAGGTGAGCTTACATGATTATTTTTAATGAATTCAAGGATTATTTCAAATACATTTTCTCATTGGATTCACAATAATTCCAGAAGAAAGTTCGGAATATGCGGGCTATGATAATACGCTGCGGCCACCTTCCAATTCAAGCGGTAGCACAACGGCAGCCAATATGGCCAACAACAATGGGCCAACAAAGGTGGTCAACAACGTAGGCGGCGGTGGAGGAGTTGGTGGCAACGGAAAGAAATACGAACTACTGCAGTCGCAGTACGAGTCGGCGATGTGTGACCTAAACACGCTGCGGCATCAGCATTCAAACTCGGAGCGGCGTTGTGATGAGCTCGCCACACAGCTAAATCTCTATCAGGAGCACTACATGGCTGATCGCAACAAGTATACGGATATTGTGGCCGAGAGTGCCCGTTTGAAACACAAATTGATGCTGCTCGAGAATCAGAATCAAAACAATGGAAATCCATCAGCTTCGCAGCCGTCGACGCCCGGCAGCAATGCGTTTTACTACGGTAAAATGCAAACACCCTGCGATGGCAGCTGCAACAGCAGCGAGAAGCTGGCCGAACTGAAGAAGGAGCGCAATTTGATAGCTATGGAGAGAGAGAAGTACAAGAAATCCTACATTGAGCTGGAGAAGGAGCGCAATTTCTATCGTGAACGCGGCGAAGAGAATCAAACCTTAAAAGTTCTGCTGTCCAAGGAGACGAAGCATGTCGTTTCGCTGACAGAGGAACTCAATCAGCTCCTCTCTGAGAAGGACAATGTGTTGCAGGAGCATCAAAAGATGTCGGATGACCTGGCGCTGGCCAACAAAGAGATCGATCGTCTCAAGAAAGATGAGCTGGTATACAAGAGCGAATTGAAATCGTTGCAGTTGGCAAACGCCGAGCACAAGAAAAGAGATCTCCTGAAGTCGCGTGAAAGCAGCTGGTCGAAGGAGTTCAGCAATGACAGCAAGGAGGAGTTGGAAAAGCTGCGCAAGAGCCTGGACAAGGCTCAATCTGAAGTCGAGCGCGCACTGCAAGACGCCGAGGAGGCAAAACGCGTGCGAGACTGGGCCATCTCACAGCGAGAGAAGATCGTCCAAGAGCGTGACTCGGTGAAGACGCTCTGCGATAATCTGCGCAAGGAGCGGGACAAGGCGATATCCGATTTGCTAATGGCCATTCGCGACAGTGAGAAGATCAAGAAGCAAAAGGATGAGGCCCAGAAAAAAATCGATGCGCTCAAGGAGCAGCTGGAGAGCCAGACAATTTCGACACCAGCAACACCGTTCGACAGTGCATCACGTCGCAGCTTCCGCCTGAGCAGCTTTGAGAGCGGCGAAGATCTCCTGGAAATCGAACTGTGCAACTACCACGACTCGGATCTGGGCATAATCCTCGATGACAGCAACAAGCGTCAGCTGGTTTGCGGAGTCACCAATAGCTCGTCGGCGTTTGGCAAGCTGAAAATCAACGATGTTATCTGCAAGGTGAACAACCTGGAGTGCCAGGGACTGTCGAAGCGCATGGTCCTCGACGAGATTCGCGCCTGTGCGCCCCGCTGTCTGCTGCTCGTCTCCCGCACCCGGCACAGCAAGCGGCACTCATACGCGGTGCAGCTGAAGACCAACGGCCGTGATGCCATCGGACTGCAGCTGGATATGGGCGTGTTCATAGCCAAGATCGAACCCAATTCACTGGCCTTCTACGAGCCAGAGCTGGATGTGGGTGATCGCGTGCTGAGTATTAATAACAAGTCAATGGACTCGCTGCAGTCCATCGATGAGGTGATGCAGCTGCTCAACACCGACACCGTCAACATATTCGCCCTGAAGTATGTGCCGGAGCAGCAGTCGGACGCCCATTGCCGCATGACCAGCTCGTCGGCGCAGACAGACAGCTCCATCGACTCCATGCAGCAGTTGAATAGCAGCAGCGGAGTGGCTAGCGGTAGTGGCAGTGGCGGTGGCAGTGGCGCCGCCAAACATCCGTCCAAATTCGCAGACTTTCTACGCAAACTGAAGTTCAGTAAACCGGGCACGGCCGACGACAGCTTCGAGCAGGAGCACGACGTGGCCATTGCGGCGCTAGACTCGGTGCTGAGCGAGAACAGCTCGGAGAAGAGCAAAGAGAATCTCTTCAAGCGCCACAAGCGCGGCAAAAAGGGCGAAAAGGAGGCTAAAAGCATGGGCACCTGGCCCCGCACCAACATCTCGCACGACAATCCCACAGGCACCATTGTCCAGCGTGGGGGCGAGAAGAAGCGTGCGCTGATGTCGCTCTTCACCGCCGGGCCCATCAATGTGGACAAGGACGACGATGTCGTCGAGCAGACGGAGTCGAAGCCGCCAATGCAGCTGCAGGAGCTGCCTCCGCCGCCGCTGCCGCCGCAGTTGTCGAAGCCGCGCAATCTGAATGGCGGCGCGATCAAAACGCATCCCAATCGCAACTCAAATCCCGTTAGCAACGTGGCCTCCACACTCTTTCAGCCCGGCAATGTGGGCGTTACCTATCCGCGGCATTCACTATATGGGGGCGTAGTCCCCACTTCGTCCGAGGACAAGCAGTCGCCGATGCAGCGACCCGCACCGCTAATGGGTGCCAATGCCCGGGTGAAGCTGCACGGCCAAGAGCGCTCCATCCGCTCGCACAACCCACACCGGTTCTCGCTGAATATTCCGCCCAGCGGCGGGGATTTCTACCAGCCCAAAACGAGCGGCCAGCAGGCACAGCAGCAGGTCGTCCCGGCGGTGGCTGCCGGAGAGTTTCCGACCCGCAAGCAACAGATGTTCGACATGTTTCAGCAGCCGGCGCCACCACTGCCCCTGCCACTGCCCAAGGTGAACGCCACATTCATGCCAGTCCACCCGCCGCCTCGTGTCTCGGGCGGCAGCGGCTCGGCTGGGTCCAGTTCGGGCGGACCCGTGGACATCATCTCGCTCAAGTCACAAAACTCAATTGAGTCCATGCTGTCGGCTAAGAGTCCGCCGATCAGCGAGTGCAATGTCTACAGGAAGCGCAATGTGCCGCCTATGCCTCCGAAGCACGTGCCCAAGTATCCCAGCGATAGCGAGAGCATTGGCTCCGGCATTCTCGTCTCCGGCGGACACAACTATTTGCCGTCGCATCAGGCGCACATGGCGACGGTGGGTAATCGGCACACGCAACTCTTTCCCAGTTTTCAGCCCAGCAGTCATGGACAGCGCTACATGAGACGCTCTAGTCCCCTGACGCTGCCCTCGCCGCCGCCCTCAACGATGGCGTCGATACTGCAGGCGCCGCAGGCGGCACAGCTGGAGAACACGAGCAACAACAGCACCATTGGCATACCCACGGATCTGGACTTTGTGCCGGGTCAGCACACGCAGCAGCAGCAGCAGCAGCAACAGCATCCACTCCCACATCAGCACCTCCAGCACCCGCCGTACATTGACTACAGTCAGCCGCAGTCGCACTACCCGTACAGTCTCGCCGGCGTCGTCGGGTCGGGGAATGGTGTCATTTACGAGGGCGGAACCTTTCCGCGAAAGAAAGACAATCAGCGCCTGCGCATTCCGTCGAATCCCAGCGTGGCCAGCAACAGGCAGAACAGCAGCAGCCTGGTCAAGAACAGCTCCGGCTCCATTGACCATCACTACGCCACCAGCGGCAGCACAGGGGTGCCCGTCTCGCTGATGAACTCGTCGCTGCACACCAACTATGCAGGCAATGTGAGCAGCATCAATGGGGGCGTGGCCGGTGGAGGCGGCGGCGGAGGCAGCGGAAGGGGCTCGCCGATGCCGCAGGTACACGTGGAGGTGCTGAGCCACGGCGGGCCGAGTGGCAGTGGCAAACGGAACTCGAACGTTGCCTCGGATTTTTTATGCCCTGGAGACCTTAGAAGAGTCACGATCGACAAGCGCGATAAGTCGCTAGGTATTACCATACAGTGCAACAACAATGGTGGCGGTATTTTCGTGTCAACTGTTGCCGACAAGAGTACCGCAATGCGTGCCGGTCTCCAGGTGGGCGATCAACTCTTGGAAGTATGTGGCATCAATATGCGTGCGGCCACCAATGAAATAGCCGCCAATGTGCTGCGACAGTGCGGTGATTCCTTCACAATGCTGGTGCAGTACAATCCAGAGAGTGAGTAAACCGAAACACTTCTGTTGTCTAACTATCGCTAACTGAGTTGTCTTGCAGAGTTTCACTCAACTGAGTACGAAGGCATACACAATCTGGAACCAGAATCTCCTCTTAATCACTCGGGCTCGCCGACCCCCAGAAATTCACCGCGACCGCCGGCTCGCAGTGTGCAAACGACAATGCCGATGCAGCCGCTCTCTCTGCTTCCGTCCGCGGTCTCCGTTACACGTGCGCCGCTCTCCCATCAGTCCATCAAGGATCAGAGCTTCACTGACAGTCTGGAGAATCAATCGGATATTAGCAGTAGCCAAGATATGCCCTCATCGGCGGCCACAACAACCACGACAACTGCCTCGGCCACTTCGACCGTTTACGACGAGGACACCAAGATCAGTCTGCCATCAGCTGCGACATCAGTGTCTACAGAAGGTTTGTTATATTAAATATTAGTATACCAATTTGTATATATAGTACATTTCATTATTATAAAATGGAAAGTAAATGCTAAAGCTAGGTTAGTTACATTAAATATAATTGTTATATTAATTAGTATATATAGTACATGAATTAATTAGTTGATAAAATGTAAAGCAAATGTTAAGCTCTTAGTCTTAGTCTTATATCTGGAGTCGGGCGGTTTTCGCTACAAATCTTAAGCATACAATATCATTGGCTGTACATTATCATTGACTTGCATCAGATTTTATTGGTATAACTAAGATTCCTTTTAATGGAACTATACTCATTTGCTATAAGCATATTGTAACAGATACGAATCAAATAACTATATTGAAATGTATAATAATATTGTTTTAATAGTTACGCATGAGGTACTAACAAATAAGTTAGTTGAATTTACCATAAACCTTAATTATTATATGTTATCAAAAGATTGTTTAGTTAAACTAACACTCCTTGAATCGAACTATACTTCCTTATGTAGTTTTAATAGTTATGAATGAGAAAATATGTTAGCTATATAATATATCATACTGAATATACCATACTATTCAATATATCGTATAGTCAAGCTAATACTCCTTTGATTTCCATCATTTTATAATTATATATTATTTTCAAACGAATTAGAAACTAATATAAGACAAGCTTACATTCGAGTAATCGAACTATACTTAATTCTTAAAAATACATCTTTACTTTATATATTGCTATATCAATAATCAATTTTAATATTTGAATGTTTCGTCTTTAGGTCTGCGTTTTGTCACACTGCACATGGATAAGTCGAAGAATCTGGGCATTAAGCTTTTTGGCGGTAACAAGGTGGGAATCTATGTGCACGATGTGGCACCCGGCTCTCCATCGGATCACGCCGGCATACGTAAGGGTGACCTCATATTGGAGTACAACGGTGTCGATTTGAGCGGAGTCACCGCCGAGCAGGCTGCCAATGAGATCTCGAAGCTCACGGATACCGTTACCATGCTAGTGCAGAACAAATTGCAAAGTAAGTTGTATTTTTGGATAATCAAACATTGTAAATCTCATAAATCAATTCTTTTTATTTGAAGCACTCAAGCAAATCAAGGATAAACCAGGCGATTCGTTTTACATACGAGTGGGGTTTGATCGCGTTGGTGAACTGAATGAGGAGGACTTGCGTTTCATCAAGGACGAGGTGCTTTATGTGGATAATACGGTTTTCAATGGAACGTTTGGTCTATGGCGCGCATGGAAACTAGATGCAATGGGACACCGTAAGGAGTGCGGCGTCATTCCAAGCCAAATGAAGTAAGTCCTGCTTTAGACTGCTTGATGGTCCATTATTAAGTGATTTCGTTTCTCTTGAAGGGTGGAGGAGGAGTTGCGTTCGGGCGAGGTTGTTGATTGTGATACAGGAACTGCGCGACGCGGCAGCACATCAGCACGTCGATCTTTTTTTCGGCGCAAGAAAAACCAGCGAAGCTCCTCGCGCGACTCAACGGAGATAGCAAGCTTTAGCAACACTCAGCTGAGTTTTTTTCCCGACTCGGGCATTCTGAATGACGATGGCGGCGTCCTAAGCTATCAGCGGGTTGAGCTTCTAGACTGTGAGTCCACGTTTGTTGTTAAGGATTCCTTTTATAGCTAATTTCATGTCACTTTAATACAGCACCAATACGTCGCCCAGTGCTGATCATTGGACCACTGTCTGAGTGCTTGATAGATCGCTTGAAGATAGACTTTTCCAATTTGTTCAAGCTGTGCGAGGTAACGACCATGGACTGTTCACAGGAAGCGATGGAGGAGGGCCTCAAAGAGAATATATTCGTGGATTATCGTCGACGTGGCAATAAGTTCGAGTGCACCACCGTGGAAGCTATCAGTAATGCGTGCAAAATTGTAAGAATCTAGTGAAAGGAAATTAAGAACATATAGATAACACATCTCTTATACAGGACCGGCGTCATTGCATTCTGGATGTGTCGATCTCAGCGGTGGAGCGTCTGCAACGATTGCAAATTTATCCGATTGTTTTGTTGCTACGCTTCAAGTCGGCCAAACAAATTCGCGATATCCGAGACTTTGGCACCGACAAAATATCAGCCAAGGCAGCTAAGGAGATGTACGAACGGGCATTGAAACTGGAGTTTGACTACAAACAGTATATATCCGGTGAGTAATGCTTTGGAAGCTTAACTTAGCTCGAATTATAATTATATTTTCTCCCTTATTTAGCCGTAATTCCTGGAGTCAGCATTAAGCACATGTGCACACAGATCAAGGATGCTGTTGATAAGGAGCAAGACAAACTTCTCTGGGTCCCTGTAACAAATGGCTAGCACAACTAATCGAGTTGTGAGGTTTACGTAGAGTTAAGGATTTGCAGATATATATATACATATATTATAATAGTATTGGAGTGCGTATTAATATTATACAAAGTTTTTGTATTCGTTTCGCTTAACATAGAGTATTCAATGTCGTCTATGCTAAACACATATTTTGCCCACATATTTCGTTTGCAAAAGGGCGCCGTATTCTGTATTCTGTATGTTTTTTCCATGTCTGATCTAGTTTACGTAATTCTTAAATACTTGTGAAATAATTGTTGTTCGTCTGGACGAGAGTTTTCAAAATTCTCTCTGTAGGGTTTCAAATCAAATTTTGTGCAAACCTTACTCAATTCTATTGTTTATATTATATATATTTAATTGTGTGGCAATCGAAAAATTGGCTTTATAATACTGCAACCATATTGCCTTACTTAATTCAAATAGTTTTCAAACAACTTTGGGCCTCTGAAGAAAGAGAAAAGAAAAGAAATCAAAATTGTAAAATTAGGTATAATTATTCAGATTCAAATTCTTTATTCGATGAACATTGATAAAACGCTATTACTATTATTAAATCACTTAAAATGTAATTGTAAAACTGATACAGAAAATGCCTTTAGCGAAAATTAATGCTACATAATTCAAATATACCTAAATCAAAAAGTATATTATGTAAACGTATTAAATACATTATAAACGATTTTATCCATAATATACTTACATATCTGCGTAAGAATGTTATTACGCGTATATCTATTTTTGCAATAAATATTTTTTCAAAATTGTCTATTTCGTTGCGCTTTATTTACAGTGTAAAATATATGTATATTATGGCCGCACTTACTCATAAAATGCAATACTATTAAACGTTGCTCTGCGCTGTCGTTTAATAGATATTTCTAGGTACACTTGCTCGGTCAATGTTCGCTGGGAAAGACATTATGTTGGTCTATATATACAATAACATAATGACTTGCTTAGGCTACAAAAGAAGATCTAAGATATTTTAGAAACTTAAATCATAAGTAGATTTAGTATAAGTTAGTTACAGTTGGTTACGGAAATAAGTCATATTATCTTCCAGCTAAATCTGGGGTTGCTACACTACTGTACATTTAGAGGGACTAGGTTGAAACGCAATATACTCAGTCGAAGACATTTTTCATTGTTCATTATATTTAGGGACTCAACTATCGTATCGTAACTAGCCCTCAAAGAAATCGTATTCGTCGCGTGGCCGATACCACTGATCGGTCGCATGCTCATAGATAGCTCGCTGGACCTCGGTTTCGGCGGCATCAATTGGATCGAGATGGGGCTGAGGATGCGACTGGGACTGGGTGGCATCAAAGCTGCTGTCGGAGCGAGGACTGCGCGACGTTGCACGGAACTCCATTGGGATATTGTAGCACTTGCATATGCAGCTGGAGGGGAAGCGGAACCAGTCGGAGAAGATGCCGCGGCACTCGTTGTGCGGGTCGTAGGCCAGCAGGCGGTGCAGCCGGTACTGCTGCTCGCAGCGACAGCCGTCACGACAGAACATCTGCTTGAACTCCTGGGTGCACTTCTCCCAGTGTACGTACTGCTCGAAGGGGTACAGATTGAGCAGCGCCAGGACCTCGCCACGCGTGTTGTTCGCCCAGAACGGAGCAACCACCTCGTCCTTGACAGGACAGGCATTGCTGTAGAATGGAGAGGAACATTAATGAAGTCCATTTAGCTATACTGATCGATAGCAATAAGCGATTGCACTTACACTCCACGCATATTGCTTGTGACAGCCATCGGTTCCTGCTTCATGGCATCCTGGAACAGCTGCCCTCCCTCGCGCAGCAGCCCAGCTTTCGTAGCGCTGGCAGGTGTCGACGTTGTACTGCTGCCCGGCCCGCCCGGCGCGCCCGGCTTGCGCTGCTTGTCCGCAATCAGCGATGTGAATGTGGGCGAGAAGAGCGATGCAAAGCTGGCAGGTGTCGTTGCTCCTAATATCGTTTTAGTCACATTTCTGCGTGGGACTAAGCTGCTGCCGCTAATGTTGTTGTTGTTGCTGCTGAGTGTTGCAGTTGTTGCTGCTATGGAAGAAGTTGCTGTTGCTGCTGTTGTCTTAGTTTGTGCCGTGGAGCTGCTAGCAGATGCTGCTCCATCTATAGCTGGACTTGTCGTGGTTGCATTCTCATTCACCTTTTGCTTGTGACTGGACAACGGTGTGGCAGTTGCTTTTGAGGCTGGGGCAGGTGTCCCAGGCAGAGGGTTGCTCGTGAAATTGCGTGGGCCCTGCACCACTTCCGGCTGTGGATTGTCGATATTGTTCATGTTGTTGTTTGGAAGCTCATCTGCGCTTGTTTGCTTAGACCGCACTGTCGTCGTCGTTGTTTTTGTTGTTGTTGCTAATGTTGTTGTTGTGGTTGTTGCAGTTACTCCAGTGGCATTGGCCACCTCGTAAACACTGTTCGACTCGACGCTGGGCTGCTCCTCGCCCAGATGCACAATTGCAGCCACTGTCGGCTCTGTCGACGCAAAACTCGTCGTGATTGGAGTCGTTGGGGTCGCTGGAGTTGTCGGTGTCGTCGTGGTCGTTGGACTCGTCGTGGACACTGGCCGGAAATGTGGCTCCATCAGCACATCGTTGCCTTTGTAGTTGCTGAACTCATCCCGATCCGCATCCCTGCCATGCAGCATATACTTGGCGCCGCGCGGCATCTTGGAGTAGCGCTGTGCTGCCTCCTCCATGCTGTCCACGTCGACGACCTCATTATTCTGGATCTCATCGCGCAGTATGGATATGTGACGCACATCCCCATACATGCGTTTCATCAGGCCCTGATTCTCGTGCACGAACCGGCGCACGGCGTGCCACGGATAAATCGAGCCCGGCAGATGACAGAACGGTTGCTTGGCCAGGTCGCACGGTATCGCCGCCAGCATCTGGGCACGCCCACGCCGCGACACCTTACTGTTCGGGCTGCACGAGTTGGCCGAGTCAAATCCAAAGCTGTTGCTGCCCTGCGAGCAGCTCACAATGCCCGTGAGCAACAGCAGCAGCAGCAGCAGCAGCAGCCGCGAATCGCACTGAAAGTGACGGAGAAATTAAAGAATGCAATTAATATTTTTGTTAAATCGTTAAATATTTAAAATCAACTAAGTTTCTTTGTCTTGCCAATATTATAATATATATTAAACTTAATTTTCAATGGGTGCACAGTGATTTAATCGGTGATCTCTAGGATCCTTACCCTAGAATTGTGGATGATATAAGCTGATATTGAAATATATACATATTTCATTTTATTTACTTCGCTCTCTAAGAAATTACAATGTGTTAATTTGGTTATTCATCTCTATCTATGCTTACATGATAGGATTACATAGATTTGAAGAATCAAGTCTTTAGCTGTGAGAAACAAACATGTATAATATATATAATAATTCATCAGAATGGTCTTTTTTTCTTATAGAGTGAGAGACCCTTGGTTTTCTGTAATGATCTTGAAAATACATGTTTTTTTTATACCCATTGAAAATGAGAAATCAGGGTATAATGGTTTTGTGAAAAAGTATGTAACGGGCAGAAGGAGGCGTGGCAGACCCCACAAAGTATATATATTCTTGATGAGCGCGACGAGCTGAGTCGATATAGCCCTGTCCGTCTGTCCGTCCGTCTGTCCGTATGAGTGCGTCGATCTCAGAAGTTACAAGAGCTAGAGAGCTGAAATTTGGCATGCATACTCGTGTGTACCATGCACAGTACGAGTTTGCTTTAGGTTTTCGATAAATCATCCGATAACTTTTTTATCGAGAATAATCGAAAAATTGATTTTGTTTTTTCAGCCTCATTAGAATACTATTAGATCTGGAGACTTCAAATTTGCGTTGTATATAAAGTTAATGGATACAAAGATTTTGTAATTTACAGATTTTGGATACCACGCCCCCTTCGCCCCCAATTTGTAAAAAACGCATTTCAAATACTAGGGATGTACATACATTTGTGCATTATGATTACGCTCTAAAAGTTTCATTAAGATTGTACGCCTAGAAATTAAATTATTCAACAAATAAATTCGTATAATATTGCCCACATTGCAGGGCAGCCTAAGCGCAGTCGCTGCTACTGCGCCGTCAGCGGAGCGCGTTGTTATAAGTGCGTATGGATGCATGTGTATGTATGTGTGAATAGAAGAAGTGCAGAATGATTAGAATATCAGCTTGAAGGGTTCAGGGTATCTCCTAGTCGAGCAGTCTCGACTAGAGCCTTCTTATGTACTTGTTTATTACTCAAAATAAACCAAGGGGTTCGCACGCTGGAGAAATACCCATATGAAATATAAATTCCCAAATATAGTAAAAAACGCTGCACCACATCTGCAACGGCTTGGAGATATTATATTCTGTAACTTATCAGACTAATGTGCACATTAATATATATTTCAGGTATCTGACAATAGCGAGGAAATTACAGACGAGTCGACGAACATCAAATTAAAATATAATAAATCAAAAATACTGTGAACATGACTAATATATTCTGACTCAAATTTGAAGAAACTTTAGTTGTTAATAATCCATTATTTTTCTTGTTCAAGACCCAATCGAGCAATGCACTTAGCTGGCTCTCACTCTGGCAAACAATTCACGGCTAACACGACGAAAAACTTAAAAGCGGAACGGACCAAACAAGCTTTTTGCCCCCCTCTCTCTCTCTCTCTCTCTCTCTTGCACTCTATCTCTGTCTTGGTTTATGTCTTTAGCTCAGTCTCATCAAATTTTACTTTCACGCAGTGCCAACTGCAGCAGACATGAAACGATGATCGATGTGCATCTGCATTTGCATATGCGGGCAGCCTGCAATGAATGGTCGGAGCATAGAGAATGCCAGCAATTACCTTGATTTACAGATGCTGGACAGTGGATACAGAAAGAGAGAGGAATACCGAGAGAGAGTGAAGGAGATGCAAAAGAGAGCGCAGTTAAACGTCAAGTAAAAGTAAAAAATCATCAACGTCCACAGTGGACCAATTATTGATCCCTTTCAACTTTCCCTTTCCCTTTCAGGAGCACTTGCTGAACTACATTCAACATTTTTAATCCACAATTGCTCAGGTGCTGAGCTCCGTTTTAGGTCTCTCTAGAAACTGGTTTGTCGCCTGGCCTCGCGTATTTGTAATCCATTTAGTTATAGTTCAACTCGCATGAATCACCTCTATTGCGTTTGTCGAATAGAAAGTGTTATATGCCTTACCCGAAATTTTAACACGTAAATTTGTCTGTGCAACGCTTTTATCGACTGGTTAGGTAATTCTGTCCCAATATGGACTTACTCAATCGCAGTCGACGCTTACAACTAAATTTATTTAATCAATTATGAGAATTTCGACGACCTTTAAAAGAAATTTGGAATGTAAGAAACAGCTTTAAAAAAAATAAAAAAATAAATAATTATTAACTTGTAGATGTAAAGAAGTTTGTAAAATAATAATAAAATAATTACAAAAACTTAAAAGTGAATAAGGAAAGTAAGGAATATATACTTATACTTAAAAATAAATAAAGAAAAAGTATAAAGTATAAGTATAAGTAATACTTTAAAAACTATTGAGAATCACAAAAAAAAAAAAAAAAAAAAAAAAAAACATAAAAGTTGAATCTTCAAACTATAAATAAATATAAAACAAAACCCATAAAAAATACATTTTTTAATCATAATAAAAAATAAAAAACAAACAAAGAAGAATAGACACTAAAAAATATAGATATAAAATAAAATTAAAACAAAAATGTGTAAACAAAATATTTGCAGAAATAATAATGAATATTTCGATAAATATAAAAAAAATATAAATGAATAAAAGCATTTATTAGTTATAAACATTTAAATGATTCTAAAATAAATACAAGATTTACAAGGGATACAAAATTCAAAGGCAAAGGCAAAAAAGTATAAAAAATATTTAACAAAAAATAACGATAAGTATTTGTAATAAATATATGCAATTAATATAAAAAAAAATAATAAATAAAAAATTTACCAATTAACAACAAAATTAATTTACAATTTCAATTACGCGAAAATTATTAAGCCAAATGATATATTAAATTTGAATTTAATGAGCTATAATATCACTTGTTAAATTTGTTGAAGTCATAACAAAAGACTTAAGTAACAAACTTGGTTTGAAATTAATTTTAAGTAAAGCAACGAATTGGGTCAAAGCCTCTAAACTGAAATGGAAAGCAAAAGCAAAAATTGCTTTCGCTAGAGCTTTATGTTTATATCAATAAATCTAAGTGATTAAAATTACTTCTCTGACAAGAAAAGAAAGAAAAAAAAAACATTGTCATATTTCCAAGTAAGTGGAGAAAAAGTCATGTGAAAATTGGAGCAACAGTCAGGTGGACGGTCAGCTGGACAGCTGGGCAGCTGTCAGCGCAGTCTAACAAATCAATATGTCCAATTGGCCATTAAGTCAAGTCGCATTGAGGAAGACATTTGTCACTCCATGACTCGATTGCAGCTACTTTAATGTGTCAGTGCGATTAGGATTGCGACTTTCTAAGAAGACGCTGCCAAAGGCAGCCTCCATCAGCGCGCTGGCCGCCTGATAGATGGCTAGTTGGATGGAGAGTCCAGCTGGAGCTGGAGCACTGGAGAAGCTGAGAGACATTTGCCGTGTATGTCTTCATTTCCCCCAAGTTGCCAAGTTGCCAAGTTGCCGAGTTGCCGAGTTGCTGTGGCCAACAGACAAACATACAGGCATACATAGATCGCTGTGGCATATACTGCGGCTAAGAATGAATTATTTATCAATTCAGAATGCCAACTGCAAATGAAGTTGATGTTACATTTAACCAAATTTGGTTTCGGTTATTGCCGTTTCTGTGCTTACTAATTGCCATCTGCCAGAGATCAGGCGAGTGCAGCATCTGGTGAAACTCGGGGCTAACCAAAATGTAAGGCCACTTCGAGCCTTTTCCAATTTCCAAATGCTAATTAAATATGCTACGCCAATTCGAACATTTTATGTAGCAGATAAAACTATTGCTAAATCGAAATGTCATAAATTTCACTTAACTACCTTACCGGAAAAGCAGGCCATTATCAAAACAGTTCGTATTCAAATTTGGCAATAGTATATTTCATTTGTTTTCTTCTTGCTCTTTGCGGCGCGCTCAAAATTCAAATGACGTACAAACAAAAAATCGAATATATATATGTAGGTATAATACAAACAAAATGTATACCGCCTAACTAAGAAATCGCTCCAAACCGTCAACGCTCGAAGAAAGTGAAATTTTTTGTGTTTTGTTTTATTATTTTCATGTCTCCCAACCGGTAACGAATCAACAAAAGCAGCAGCGGAACTTTTTTTCCATGGTTTGTAATACTGTTTTATACCCTGAACCCATTGAAAATTTATAAAGGGTATATTGTTTTACTTATGAGAAATGTATCAACATTTAACATGAGGGAATACAATAAATATCTAAAATCTTAATCAGAATCAAAAGCTCTGCCAATCTATCGATCTGGCTGAACTTTAATACTTGAGACTATGAAAAAACATAGACTTCATATATTTTTGCATACCCTTCGCAGTAGAATGAATAGATTTTTTTTCACATTTCTAACCATTTCCTATCAATAACCATTGGAACTCATAACTGATCGAATAAGTATAGGGTTATATAACCAGAAGAGAAATGTGGTATTACTATATATTTAAACAGACTATAAATATTTTTAATTTTTAATATAATTTAGTAATCCATTTCTATCCAAATTGGAAAGATTTCCCATTTTTAATAAGGAATTTAGATTGATTAATCTCGAACACCCGAATCTCAATTTATTCAATAATTAATTACAAATTTGGAAAGAACAAGAGCAACTCCTTTAAGTACACATTCATGTAGATATCAAATATATATCAATTACAAGATATAATATATAAATTTAACTAAATTTTAAGTTTTCAGCTGATATTAATATTAATTCACAGACTTCCTACAATATGAGCTGGAAGCTCAACATCAACGTCGATATTTCTGGTTACACGTTTATTGATATTTACCTTTATTAGTTTTGAAATTTGCAATCCCTTATCCATTTTCGTAAAATCCATTATTTACTTTCACTCTGTTTCACACACACACTGACACACACAGAATTGCGGCTTGTAGAAATTGCTGTAAAGGATTTTCACAATGATTCTACACTTGCCTTGGTTTTTTGGGGCCTGGGCCCAATAGGTTCGCACTTTGGTTTTATCGCCAGTGTGAAGAGTCACAGGATATTGAGACACGTACTCGTATATAGCTTTCGATTTGGCTTGTGGCTTGTGTGAACATTATTGACACTCGTAATATTCATAATAATTTAAATAGCTATTTTCAGTGCACACTCGTATTCAATTTTGCTTTGATTCAGCTTTCAGCGACTTTTTTAGCAATCTGTCCCGCTGGATTAACAGGCGCGCATAAACCACAAGAGCGCTGTCAGAGCTGAAGCTTGAAACCAAATCACGTTTACACGCTTCGCACTCACGTTTGCAACTGCGTCAAGAGCTAAGGCGAAAAAGCCATCGCAAAGCGGAGTCGGCAAATGACGACGGCGGCAGCGGCAGCGACGGCGACGGCGACGGTGACAGCGGCAGTGCCGACCCCGCCAACCCGTAAAATCGGAACCCGACTCACGACAGAGCCAGAAAGACGGCTAAACCGCGACGCAAGCGAAAACGCTTTCTATACCCTTCGTATATCAGCAACAAATGGGTATGATAAGCCCGAAACGAAGAGTTTAAATTATTAGCAACTATTGTTATTTACTCAAAATTGATTTAAACATTAATCAAGAGCACAATGGCCGTTATACAAGTTATGTTTTTCACTTTGTAGAGCCTCAGGGTGCATTTAACTATTCCAGGGTGTCACTCAGCTGGTCCCATTGATCACCATTGTTGTTATTTTTACAGCTTTTTATGGTTGTTTTTTGCGATTGCAGGAAAACTTTTTCTTATTTATTATTCGAAACGTTAGCGTCGGGCGGGCGCAGCAAAACACAACAAACGTTGAAAAACAAGCGAGCGCAGCACCAGCAACGACAGCAGCAGCGCAAAAATGAAAAGAAAAACAACAAAATAACAACAACAAACCACAGGCACACAAAGAGCCACACGCAATGACAAAGCTACAACACGACGAGAGAGCAAAGCGCAAACCCCGAAGATAAACAGATGGTCGACTCCGAAACGAAACGAAGGCACGACCGACCGACCGACCGACCGACCGACCGACCAAGCGATTGCTACTGCGCCTCACGCCGGCTTTGCTGTTATTGTTGCTGTTCTTTTCAAGTGTTGGTGGTACTCGTGCTGGTGTGCTGGCGCTGGAGCTGGTGCCGAGTTTTGCCGAGCAGCGAAGACGATGACGCCGCTTAGTAGGTCAGTAGTGGCCTTTAACTTTGTTGTTGCTGGAGCTGGTGGTGCTGGTGCTGCTGCCGCTTGTTTCTGCTTCTGTTGTTTTAGTTGCTGTTGATATTGTTATTGCTATATCTTGTTGCATTGCGTGTTTGTCACTAATCAAACACAAAGCTTGCCGGTCTAACAGCTGCTAAAAACTATTAATGCTCTTTGTTGTGTTAAGATATTCACATGCTCTGCAGTGAAAATAATTTTATTCAAGCAAGTTGCGTGCAGATCTAATGTGCACGCCGGCGAGAGCTATCTTCGATTATCGTGTCTCAGTAAAACGTAAATTAATGTGATACACACTAAGATATAATCTATTATATATGATATTCTATATATATGATATTTTAATATTGATTTACATTAGCTAACATTGCGATGAGGGATCACGAAATTCGCATTAAGAGAGAGATAGAGTGAGACAGAGAGGGAAAAAGAAAGAGAGTAAATTAGAGTAAAAGTTCGGCTAGAAATTATATTTGTTAATCTTAAAACTGATTGAAACAGCGATAAAGAAAGAGAGAGGATAGGAGAGAGCGAGAGTGACAGATTGGCAATTAGATTAACAGGAAAAAGCACAACTTTGGCTAATCTTAATTAAGATAGCAACAAAATCACAGGAATGATTAAAATTATTTAACTATCGTTTATTGACTTATCTTATCGTTACATATATATCATTAGCTTTTGTTATTAATAGATTCCCATAAGCGAACATAAAGGGTAACTCACCGTCGAGTTTAATAATTATGTTTCTCTTCACACAATGATTTCACATTTACTTCACTCACGCACACACACACTCAGGCGCGCACCTTCAGCGTGTATATGCGAATGTGTGTATTTGTGTGTACCCACACTTCATTATATTTGGAGTAAAGTGAAAGTGTAGAAATAAAGACACGGCTAAGCCACCTTTCAAAAGCATAATCAACCAAATATAAAAAAGTATTTTTTTCTTTAGTGTTGCAACGAGATAAGAAATAGAATATTCGGCGCAAAGTATTGAAAGTCCTATTTAATAGTGCCTACATTAGACCTTATCCGTTTTATCGTGTTTCGGCAACTTAAGCGCTGGAGTGGTTATAATTTACGATTACAGCAACATTAACGTCTCCTTTACTACATACATACATATGTACGTGGCGACGCACGACGCCAAAATGTCTGAGGTAAAGCTAATACTGATTCTGGTTCTGACGAGATGAAAGTGCGCGACTGACTGGTTGGTTTGCTTCCCATGCAACTACAACTCAGTTCATTAGCGTCATCGTTGCGACGTTGTACTTACGAGATGCAGTGAGACGCAGTAGACGGCATAGACGGCGTGGACGGCGTAGACGGTGTAGACTGTCTAACATACAGATTATGTTTTAAAATTTCAGCAAATAGACAAATAAATGTTCTACTTTCACCAATGCATCAATGGTGCAGCAGACGCACGATAAACTTTAAAGAGAAATTTTTACAGCATAGAACACACACGCGAGCTGTCATTGCAGGCGAATAATAATAATATTTAATAGTTATTAGTTATTCTGACTGAATGCCTATGTGAAATAAAAACACAAATTGTTATTGAATTCGAAACCGCCGTTAAAAATTTAAATATGTGTATTATAGCAGAAAGCTATTGGCTGTCTAGAAAATGGTATAATTATATATCGTTTAGCTTTTGCTGTTAGCTCGACATGGTATATCGACTAGCTTTTGTAAAGCAAAGTAAAATTATATCGATAGTTTGCGGCTATTCTTGTATGAGGTGACTTATCGATATTAAATTGTACACAATAATAGAAATAAATAGTGAAACAATTTGATTTACAATGGAATTTACAGAAAGTATGGACTTGGAAAATGAACGAGTATTAAAATTAATATTCCCAAATGGAATCCCAGGTTAGCATTTAAACTTTTTCAAAATACACACACCCCACATAGCTTGGTCTATTCACATTTTCAAGATAATCTGCGTGGCAATCCGGAGCTGGATAAATATTTGGCCAAATTGGGCACCTGCAAGGTGGAACAACTGAAGAAGGAGCAAACGCGGCTGGCCGACGAGACGAAGCGCATATTGGAGCGAACCCAAGAGCTGGCCATATCCAATTACAAAACATTCATCACAACAGCCGAGAACTCTCGTTCAATATTCAATGAATTTAAAAAGGCCGAAGATCAGGTGGATACCCTGATTGGCAAATTGCCTGCCTTCAGCGCCAAGTGTGAGGAATTTCTGGCCGAATCAGCTGAACTGACCGAGCAGCGGCGCCTCAACAGCATAACACTGCACAAAAATGCTCAACTGCTGGAGATACTCGAGCTGCCGCAGCTAATGGAACGTTGCATTCGCGAAGGTCGCTATGAAGAGGCGCTAGAGCTGGCTAGCTACGTCCAGCGTTTGGGCCAGCATCAAGGTCATCTTATACCCGTTGTCAATGTTAGTAAGAATAGAGAGGCATTTCTGCTTCCCTTGAGCCGCGTATCTATTAGTCCAATATGTCCAACAAGATCACTCTAACCTATGTTCTCTTCTTTTCAGAGTATTGTGCGCTCAGTGGAGGCTTTGTGGCATACGATGCTGGCGCAGCTAGTGGCCCAGCTGCGCCTGGATCTGCAGTTACCCAAATGCTTGCAAATTGTGGGGTATTTGCGACGCATGCAGGCGTTTGGCGACAACGAGTTGAAATTGAAGTTTTTGCAGGCGCGTGACGCTTGGTTGACAACGTGCTTGGAGGCCATACCGAAAGCAGACGGTACGCTAGAGTAATTCACCAATTAAAGACCGTTATAAAGATATTCAAGTATAATCTTATAGCTCAGCAGCACTTGACAAAGACCATCGAAATAACGCGCATCAATCTATTCAACATTATAACGCAATATCGCGCCATCTTTCCGGAGGCGGAGCACGGCAGCAAGTCGACCCCGTTGAAGCAGCTGCAGGGAGTCTCCTGCAATGGCAACAGACTCTTTGAGGCCTGGCTGCATAATAAGGTAAGCTGATTTGTTTTACAAATATATATTTATAAATGTACATAAACTTGTTTTAGATAAACACATTCCTGCTAACACTTGAGGAGGATCTGGAACGTGGCGTCAGCTCGATTGAAACAGTTCTGGGGCAATGCATGTATTTCGGCCTGTCCTTCAGTCGTGTGGGTGCTGATTTTCGAGCACTGATTGCGCCCATTTTCGTGCGCGTGGTGCGCAACAAGTTCGAGTCGAGCATTATGCAAGTGAATGAGAACTTTGAGAAGGAGCTGGACAAGTTCACGCTGATCAACAAAGTGAGCCTGCACACGCGCAAGCAACTCGATACGGCTGCCTTGTCTGGCAGCGAGCGGGATGTGGAATCGTATGCGCCGCCCGAGACATTGCTCGACTTTTATCCACTTGCGGTGCTGTGCAATGGGTATCTGAATGCCCTCAATGAGCTGCGCCTGTGTGCGCCCTTTGCCGTTGCCACCGATGTCACCTGTTGCCTGCAGAGCTCGCTGCAAATGGTGGCGCAACGCGTGCTCGCCTTCTACCGCCAGGAGCAGCAAGCCTTTACGCCCAACGAGCGCGAGACGTTTGCCAAACTCTGCTCCTGCTTCGCCTACGACCTGGTGCCCTATGTGCAGCGCTGCATCCACGGTGTCTTCCCACCCCAGTCCATAACGGTGCACCTTGGCATAAGCCTGCTGCAGCTGGAGCAGCAGCAGCTGACGTTCTTGCTGCAGCCTCAGATACTGGAACCCCTGAAGCACCTGCTGCCCAGCAAAGTTCTAATTCATTCCACTGCTGCATTGGCTACTACAGAGCCTACGCCAATTGCTACAGAGGGCTAAACCATGGTCAAATAAGCGTCATTTATGTAGATTATCTAACTTTTAAATTTATATTCACTTGTGTGAGCCCTTGGCTTGATTCCCAAAAAATGTTTATGGCTGTAATTTATTCCAATCAAATTGAGGGATGCAATAATTTACATTATGAATTATCATAAACTGTTTATAAAATAATACGTACATATATACATATATTAAAGTTATTATGAAATCAATTTCTTTTATACTTGTTCAGAGTATATTCATTTTTCATTTCATGCTCACTTTTCCGCCCGTCCTTCTGTACGTTTGTCCGTTATAATGCAAACTATTTCATCGTTATTGAAATTAGAGGCTTGAGGTTTGGATTATATAGTATATACTATATAAACATAAGTCAAGATACAAGTTAAGACTTTCGACAATCTAAGGAGGCTGGAGAGTCCAGTCAGACATTCAAGGGGAGAACCTAACCAGTTGAACAGATTTAGTTCAGTTTATATTCGGACTAGAGAGCGTTTAGACCTATTGTTCCAAATTATATAAAATATATTATTTCATTGAACACGAAGTTGTTATATATTCACAAGAACCCAACACAGCGTCCCCCAATCACTAGTGCTCTAGTACGGGAGCGCTTAACTTACATTATTATTTGAAGTCTTAGCATATAGATATACATATATGCTATATACTCATATGTCTTAGGTTCTGGTGAAATTTTGAATATATACATATATTGGCTGGGCGTACCTTCTAAGATTTTGAAGCCAGAGAATTAAAAACTCAAAAAAAGTTTTTACAACGTCATATGGTATATCAAAAGTACATATACTTTCACTTTTGTATCCTTAGCTGTTTTGCCACTTATTTTTTTTTTTTTTTTTTTTTTAATTTAAAGACTAAATCACGCTTAAGCTTATCTATTGACTTGAATTATTTTCGGAATATTTTAAATTTGAATGTAGTCCTATCAATTATATTATCAATGAGTCGATTACCATAATATTCTCAATTATTATCCTCGACTAAGTCTTAAGAAAAAGATCCCACATCTTATTGGGTAATCGAATTGAAGTAATTAAAAATATAGATCAACTGATGAATTTTAAATAGACCTCAATTGGAATGTCTACAGCAGTCGATTACGATGCTAATTTGTAGTTGGTCTTGGTTTTCTCTCAATCGAACGTAAACGCAATGAAACGAGTTGCGAATTTTAGTTGGGATATGTGTTTGAAGCCTGCGAGAGTGGAATAATATTTTGATGCCACCTCCTGCACAATCAGAGAGTGGGCCGCCAAATCCGAGAGGGGGATTGGGCAGTGGTGCTGGGAGTGGTGTAGCTACTGGTGTAGGTGGTGCGTGAAGCGCCGACATGGCCGTTCATGGCAGATTGAGTGCGGTTAGGCGACCGGGAAACGTTTATAAGCAAATTTCGCGTACAATGACTAAATTTGGAGAAAGCCGTGCGAGTATTTTTCTTTGTTGTTGCTCTCGGCCGAATCTGCATCCGCATCCGAATGCGATTGCGATTGCGATGGCGATGGCGATGGCGATGGCGAATGCGAATGCGTATGTGAATGCACTGTGCTGAAAATTGGAAAACATGGCAGCTGAATGCAAGCACATGGACGCTTACGCGGATGCGGATGCGGATGGGGATGTGGAAATGAACACGGCTGCGGCTTATCGTTGAACGTCAGAGGCCGGACGAATGGACGGTTTGACGACCACGGCCTTTGTGGGTGCACGGACGTTTCTGTATTTTTAAGTCCACCACTAAATACAAACGAAAGCACTCAAGCACAAGTTGGTCACGATTGGGCAACCGGGTAACGGGCAACAGACAACGGACAGCGGACCGTGGACCGTGGACAGCGGACAATGGACAACAGAGAGTGCCACCTTTTAGGCTGGAACAAAAAGCGGCCTACTGCCAGCTGCCCGGCTCCTGCTGCCTGCTGCCTGCTGCAAATGGAAGTTGCGATTTTGATTGCGAATCGAAATAGATTTTGTGGTATTTGCAAAGCAGTGCCAACCAGCTGGCGATTGTGTGAGTGTTTCGAATGGATGGATGGATGGGTGGGTGCCCTGTGGGTGGGGCTCATTTGTTACATTTGGCGCTGCAACCAGGTACAACATTGCGTATACGCGTTTTTGTTCATTTATTGATTGATTGAATTGAATGCACAGCTGGGTGTACAGGGGTGTATGAGTGGTTGGGGGCGGGGTTGAGAGAGTTGAATGTTTCTTTTACACGCTTGCTCGCTTCGTTTTGAAAAGCGTTCGTTTATTTTGCAATTTGTGTGGCCGTGTCTCTTAGTTTTTGGCTACGGCAATTCCATTCAGGTTGATTTTCGCACAAAAAAAAAATAAAAATAAAAATAAAAAATAAAGAAAGGAAAAGCAGTAGCAAAAGCAAAAGAAAAAGCAAGTTCTATAGTGGTTTACTCCTCTGGCCATATTCGCATATGAGATGAAATTGTTTTTGCTATCGCAGCTAGAAATTAAATTTAGTACTTAGCGCACCTTGAGTGGCAACGGCACTTCGGGGCTTTTTATTTGCGTCTATTCAATTTGGCCACGTTTGCCTATTCGGTATGCAAAAATTATTACCGCAACGCATGGGAATCTTCGAGGGCGATGACGACTTTTGGGTCTGCTCAACGAGTTGGAAAACACCCAGGGATTTCGATTTCAATAGGGTTCTTTCAGTTCCTTTTGGCGGAACCTCGCTGCGTGCGTATGTAAATTCGCATACAAATCACTCGCGTGCTCGCCAAATGCCCTTAGGGGAATCCTTTAGTTATCCTTTAGCGATTTTTCAAATAAACACGAAACATACACGGGTTCCATTTCCACCTCCCCCTCTTCTTCTTCTTTCTGTTTATTGCCTGCGGCAAAGGAAACTTTGACGCGCTTCTTGTCAGGGCGCTGGGCCATCAAGTATCTGATTTGCTCAAACTCAGTTTGGGGTTCGCTGGAAATTGATAAATTTAGTTATTTTTTCTGTTTCGCTTTTTTCTTTTCGGCATATCTGTCACTGATTTGGGTTTATTGTCGTTGTCAGCTGATATTACGACAATGCCAACCAACGCCCGCAGGACATTCAATGCGACTATGATATGGCTAAGAAATCCTATAGATTTTGATTTTGTTAAATAACAATGAATATTATATATTTGAAATCAGTTTTATAAGCAGTTGGAAAATAATTATAGATTTGGCATAAAACTAGATTTGTTTAAAGTAACTGTATAAATACTGAAACTGTCTTCATTTCATTATACCCTAGAGCCTTATAATTCTCAAGTGGTTAGTCTATTTGGTAATTATCTTGAAAACGAAACCATTATAGTGATATTCAAGAGCTATAAGATTCACGATTTGTCAATATTATTATTACTATTATTATTTTTTTTCTTTTCATATTTTAGCGCTGTATTGGTGTGCTTTGAAGATGGCTAAAAGAAACCAAAGGAGTTCTCACGCTTATAGAAGAGTTTTCCGGAGAAATGTCTAAATGAAAACAATGTGCAGTTACCTTTGTTATTGCAGATTGCAAAGCGAAATTAATAAACATTATGAATACATGCATTATGGAGATTTAGTTTTATAACTGATTTTCGATAAAAATATGATTATCTGATTATCGATAAAAAATAACGGGATGAGTTATTGATTTTTGGTGATAAACTCGATATCCGTGCTGTATATACGGACATTTAAAAAAAATTGAAGTCTCTTCTGAAATCGACGCGTTCAAACATGTACGGACAGACGGCAGACAGTCAGACGGACAGTGCCAAATCAACTCAGCTCGTCACACTGATCAAGAATACATATACTTTGTGGGGTCTGCCACGCCTACTTTTGCCTGTTGCATACATTTCAACAAAACCATTATACCTCGATTTCCCAATGAAAATGGGTTCAGGGTATAAAAATAAACATTAATGTAATGAATCCATCATGGCTTACTTTCTTTATTATTTATATTTATTGTGTTATTTATATTGTTTGAAATATCTATGCTGACAAACTGTTCGGGATTCGATATACTCATTCACGAATAGAAATGAGAATGTTGGGTTTGCGCAATATCCATATTTCTATCTGTCCGTCCGTCGAACGAAAACGATCTCTAGTTAAGTTATTTCTAAAAGTGAAATCGATATACCGTTTCTCCACTTCATAATCATAAAAGAAAACCCAAGCCAAGTTTTGAAGGCTGGAACTGATCTAAGAAAATAGCTATAATAAATAAGCATAGATCTAATGTTTGACATAAATATACCCAACAATTCAATAATATCAATAATCTTATATCTAATACATCTATATATAATATTTATATATAAATTTAAGTCTTGCATCTTTGTCTCTAGTGGAAATCGTAATTAATATTCTATTGTAATTATGACAATTGTTAATGCACCTTCTATTCCCTTTCTCATCCCTTTCCACCTTTCTCTTCTTCTCTCTTATTTCTCCTTCATCTCATTTTTTCAACATTCTATATAACCGCCGAATGGAATAGAATAGAATGAAACCTAGGCAAAAAAAAAAAGCGTTTCGTTGCAGCAAAGTTGAGTAAAATTTCACTCACCATTCCATTTTTCTTGCATCGCACTGATCCCCCTCCCCTGCTCCATGCCTTCACACCCCACCCACATTTTCACTTCAGGCAGCACAATTCCTTCTTCTTCCTTTTCTGCACGCTCACTTGACAGCAAAGCTTTTTTCTCCGCATACCCTGTAATCATTAAGTTCGTAAAAGGCTATATTAATGCGTGCATATCTAAAATATATATTCATTTATCAGATATGTTGAGTATACAAAGAGGAACTATTTGTATGTATGCATGTGTGTATGTAGGCATACATTTATATTCATATATCTATCTGATATAGCCATAGTTTACTTTACACAGGGTATTTCTACATATACTTAACCCCAGCATCATTAAATTTTTTTCTTAGTTTTTTTTTGTCCTGTGATATTTTTTATATTCTCAATTTTTATATTCTACATAAGTATGTGGCAATGTCTGTATGTATGCGTGTCTGTCTGTGTATGAGTATGTGCAATTGTGTGTATATTATATTATTGCGACGCGAACCAATAACCATCGACCGGGCAGCGTGTTTCAGCTTGCCATTGGCTTGTCCTCGTTCTCGTCCTTCTGCGGCAACGGCTCAAGCCCAGACTCAGAGCTACATCTCAGTCTCAGCTTTTTTTTACCACATAGCTGCTGCCCAGCGTGTGTATGTGTGTGTGTGTGTGTGAGTGAAGGTAGAATGACTGACCGTTAGGTGCTGCTGCTGTTGCTGCTGCCGTCTCTGACCCGATTCACCTGTCCGCCATGCGAATTTTGCTCTGTTATTTCTCTTCTTCGTCTCCTTTGTATTGTTGCCATGAGATAGTGAAGGTGCCAGCAAGTCGAGCTACAGCTTGGATGAAGCACTCGGACCCCCACACGCCCCACTCCTCACGTTGAGGTCACCTCCATTTTTTTACGATTCGCTTGGGTTTGGTTCTGGCCAAAGCAATATAATTTATTGAAGTTCTAGCATTTTTCAAAATGAATTTTTTTCCTTTTTTTTTTTAGTAGCAACGATGATTGAACAAAGTATGCGTGTGAGTGTGTGGATGTGTGTGTGTGTGCGCGCTGCAGATACGCTTGTAATTGTGTCTGTAAGCTTGGTGGCAGCCATTGTTACGAGTCCGGGCTGCGCACGTTTGGCCTGTCCATTGAACGCCATATTATTGGTCGATTGAAAAGTAAAACATTTTTTATTATCCGCACGTGTGCAGGCAGCCTCCCATAGCCCATAGCTCAGCTCAGAGTCACTCTCGCACACACACACACACACACTTTCACATACAATGTACCGTTTTATGACTACGAAAAAGGAAGACGACGTTCCATGTTGGAATGGTTGGTTTTTGGTTGGGTTAGTTGGGTCACTTTGACCGCCTACCTGTTCGCTGACCATAAAACTTTGGACTTAACTACCCTTAGGTGCGGTCGGCAAGGTGAGCTCATGGCTTTTATGATGCCCCCACACACACATGCACACACACATCGAGCGATTCGCTTTTGTGTGTGCTCCTTCATATTTGATAAGCAAGTTTTCCTTTTTTACTTCTATTGCTGCACGCCATCAATATTCTTCTGCCCCTCCATATCTCTGCTCGCACTCTCTCACTCTTTCTCTCTGTTCTCTATCTCTCGAGCTTTCTCTCTCGCTCTTCTTTTCTCCTGGTTATAAAAATATTTCATTCAATTTTTTATTCCTGCCGACATTCGGTGGCTCTCGCTCTGTTGCACGTACATCATGCGAGGGGCGGGGGCTAGCTTCCCTTTTTGCTGATTTTCTGTTTCGCTTACGCTCGGTTTTTATGTCCAGCTATTTATTTGCCCAGCCAGCGGACCACATGGTTTCTCATTTTTTCCTTCATCTGCTTCTTCTTTCGTTCGTTTCGTTTCGTGTTTTTTTTTTTCCTTTTTCCAGCGGCCACAGGTCGGCGACGCCATTGCCATTGCCATCACCGTCGTCATCGTCATCGTTTTCTTCGTCTTCTTCTTCGCTTTCGCTGCCGTGCTGCGTCGTGCTTCAGCTTCATAATTTTTTCGCCGTGTTCGCCGTCGCTCTCTCCCCACTCTCCCCACTCTCTCACTCTCTCTCGCTCGCACTCGCATCGAGTGTGCCTAACGGGGCATTGGTATTGAGCTGCTGCTGCTGCTCTTCGTATGTGTCTGATGCTCTGTCTCAAGTCCTTTGGGCGTCGCGTCGTGGCGGCAGAGCGTGAGTCCCAAGTCAAGCGTGAGTCCCAAGTCCAGAGCGTGAGTCCCAAGTCATTTCGCTCGTCCACTTCCCCCGCCCCCCGCTGCAGCGACTGCTGGCCATGTGTTTGTTTGCACTTTTATAACAATGTTAGCGGATTGTGGGTGGTGTCACGCCAGGGCCAAATGTGGTCAAATATGTACTTTCCACCCCACCCACTATACTCTCTCTCTTTCTCGCAGAGCTGAGTCTGCGGTTGCTAGCAAAATATGATGTCATACTCTGAATAGCTCTTTGGCAATATATGTTTAAATATATGGATATTGTCGTAGCATACGTAGAATATAAACTTAATTCTACTTTCTGTTATTTTATGCGGTTTTCTTAATGTCTGTCAAAATGTGTTGCATACCTCTACGGGTAATTCATAATACCTTTGATATCTTTTATCCTATCTTACAGATAATCTTGTCTGAACAGTTTAATTAGTTCACGAATCAATGATTCTCAGACCAAACTATACTAAAATTCTAACTTCAAACATAAATTTTTACTCCCCTTCAATGAAAGTCATTCGGAAAGTTGTGAGAGATTGCGTTTGGCAATTTTGCTCTTGGCTAGTTTTGACCAATTTATTTGGGCCATTAAAATTGTATGATAAACCGTTGGCCATTAATTGTGTGTTGCTTAATTTTCGTTTTAACGCATTTCATATCAAGACGGACCACATTAGGTTGACTCTCAGCTGGTTTACCTTCCATTTCGTCCCAGAAGGGCGCATTTCCAGTTGCCTCTTCAGCCCCGATTAGTGCTCCATATATATACATATATATAGTTTATTTTGTCTAATGTGTTTCTATTCGCAGTAAATGTGCAAAAAATCGATAGATAAACTTGGGCGCTGACCATTTCGCTGGCCCTTGCAAGGGGGCGCTAGCACACATATACTATCCATTATTTGTTGCTGTGTAATTGCGATGGCTTAAGTGTCTCGCATATTGAGGGGGAATATCTTATGTACACATGTACCCATACATATGCATATATGTGTGTGTGTCTATATTGTGTATATTATATTTATGTGAGAATATATATGTGTACATAAACCTATATATTCCGAAACATTTGGCAAGAATTTTAGATTTAGAAAACTGACAGCAATAGGAGATATCATATGTTATGAGTTTTTGTGTACCAGTATTATGTTTAGTCCATAAAATTAATCGATTGTGTTGTTGAGTAAAAATAATTCAACTCAACAATTTTTAAAAATTAAGTTTAAGTTCTTGTGCGAGTATTATCAGGTCAGCAAGACTTTTTATGCTAATATCATATAATATACTAAAGATTAAATTATAGAATAAGCGACAAAAATAAAGCTTTCCTTCCCCTCTTCTGTCTTTACTACTGTTCCATTTTTGTTCTTCCCCCCTTTCATCTACTCTTTTCCCTCTTCCATACCCATTTAATTCATTTTCCTCTGATCCTTCCCTCCTACCTTGTCTTTCTTATCTTTCGCTCTACGCTCTTCTCTCTTCTCTCTAGTCTCTAGTCAAGTCTCTACCTGTAAAGTGATTGACTATAACATACTCTTGCATCTCTTGTATAAACTTATAAATATTTTCTGATTAAATTTTATATGTATAGCTACATAGACAGAAAAGAAACGAACATATACGCATACAAATGTATAATAACTCTAGATAAAGTTAAAGATACAGCACTCAAAATAAGGATCTTTTATAGAGTATATCAAGTACACACATATATCCACGCATGTGCGAGCATACATGATTTTTATTGTTATTGTTTTGTGCCTTTTATATATGGGTTTCCTTACATATAGTCACACACACACTCACACCTAGGATATTTGGTAGAAAGATTGAAGAAGGAAAAAATGAAACAATAATAATAAAAGGACGAACGCGTTAGATGGACAAGCAGACATTGAGAAGCAAACGCAATCCGACTGGAAATCTATTTTCAAATGAGCTCTATCCGAGACACACACATCCACATACACCCACACACACTTGCACACATACATGTATACAGCTATAATTGGGTGGCATTGACTTGGTTAGGGTGCTGCTTAGGGTGGCACTCGTCGCGTTTGCCACAGCGTTGAATTTCACCCCCAAAGCGCGTTGCATTTATCATTGCCTTCTTCTTTTGTTGATTTAAGCGCCCCCATACATACGCACAGTATATATATATATATGTGCGTGTGTGTATGCGTGTTTGTGTTGAATTTAAGGGGCTGCTCTTGCTGCTGACGAAGTTTCTTTTCCTATGGATTTCCCCACCCACCCATTGCCACTAAAGGCCTTCAATTTACTCATATGTGTGTATGTGTGCGTGTGTGCGGTCGTAATTTGTTGCCCGAAAACAAAACACAAAAACGTATTAGCTTGTACATACATACATGTACATATATGTTATGGGCCAACACTTTATATAAAGTTATGGATATTGATATACATAACTTTATGTAACGAGGGCCCACCACGATTGCCTTCGCCCTCGTTTCCGGCTCTCGCATTGGTCACAATTTCATATTTCTTTGTGGTTATTTACGAAATGTGATACGCAAAAAGCCCGGGCAATCAAAATGGAGTTGATAACACGGACGTAGCTTGTCTCTTGTTTCCTCAGCTATCTACTCATTGAAAAGGGTTAACAGGGAATATTGTTTTTGTAACTAAAGTGAAGAATTAATTGATAATTTTCTGGAATTCAAATTATTAGGAATAAGGCAAGGTAAAAACTTCCGTACAAAAGAATATGGGTTCCAAATTGAATACATACATTGATCACCAAATATAGCCAGTCCTTAAATTTTAGTTTTCTTTAAGGATATATAAATTAGAATTAATTAACACGAAATTTTAAAATATAATAATTATGTGTCTTATTAAGTATTTCTTTATTTCCTTTTTAAAACTTGAATAATCTTATTAGTCAACTATTTATGCATTACTTTTAAATATAAATATATTTCTTTTTTAAATTATAATTTCAGCATTACATTCTAAAATATAATAATAGTCTGTCTTATTATTAATGTTATTGTAATAATTCATTTTATTATTATAATTATTAATATTATTATTATTTTATTTTTATATTTATTTTAGATATTTTATTATCTTAGAAAAAGAAAATACTTCCTCAAAAATGTAAATTAATATTAATATGCTGATATCAAATACGTAAAATAATTAAAAATTTCTCGTTGACTCAGTCAACATTTATTTCTTAAGCCTTCATTGCTTAACATCCAGTCTCTTATTTGACTTTAAGTCTAACAGCTCACTCATTTATTCTGCCCACTCTGAAAAATTGGTTAGTAAAACTCGTCTGTGGTTGAATAATAATAACGTGCGCAATGGTAAAATTGTAATTTCAGATTTCAGAATGGAGGAATAAATGTCTTCCGGGTACCTCCATCAGCATTTTGCTCACTTCGAGTTTATTCATTTTCTTAATTTACCTAAGCGTGTCTCATTTTGGAAAATCGCTTGCTTGCGCTCCGGCGCCTTTGGACGCCGCCTAGCACTTGAACCCTTTTAGATTGATAAACAGAAGGCTCGGCAGTCAGCCAGCCGAACCCTTCCCCGGCACTTGACAGGAGAGCCGTATCGCGACATAGACATCTATTAAAAGCAGCCAGGAGGCATTTTTTGGCAAATGCCAAAATTACATCAAAAAGAGATATAAGAATGCGAAAGCGAGGCGAACGAGCCAAGGAGGAGCTCAACTCCAGATAGATGAGCAACAATGCAAAGCGTTGAAATGAATGGAAGATTCCTGCGCGTCTGTCGTCTTTCTCGGTGTCGACGTCGACGTCGACGTCTTCCTCTCCGTCTTGTATGCATAAATATCTAAATTCCGCTTTAATTGCCGGGACATTTCTTTGTATTATGTTCGGGGTGGGTAGAAATTTAACTGAGCAGTTGCTATCTTCATGATGACTTTGATGTGTCACATAATTATTAATAAGACAAGCAAGAGTAGTTCTGTTGGGGCTGTGCCCGACTTGGAAATACCCTGCACTGCGTTCAATTGAGATTTTCTTATTTGGGTGAGAATAGTGGAAAGGGGTTAATATATTGATAGAATAGAAAAAATGGAAGAAGCAGAAGAGAGTTTAGGGAGATGAGAGGTATAAAAGATATAAAAGACACAAATGGCGAAAGATGAAATATAAATATAGGGAATTCGAAAAATTAAAATGGAACGATTGGATAGACAAGGAAGATAATAGATTCAATGGAAGAAAGAAGAGGCAAGAGAGAAAGTGAAAGGTATAAGGCCAAAGATGAAATTGGAAGAGAGTTGAAAGTCGAGAAAAATATGACAGATAAGAGAAGAGAGAAACAGGAAGGGAGAATTGATTTTTTAATATACATGTTTGACAAAAGAATAGAGAAAATACGAGACTGAATGTGTGTTATATCTATAGGAGAATATAAATAATGAAGAATAGAGAATAGAGAATGGATAAATACAAAATAGATAATGGATAATAGAAAACAGTGAATAGCGAATAAAATAGGCAGATATAGAGATATAATTATTATCTATTTTTATCTATAATATAACTAAACATTAAAGAATAGAGAAGAAAGAATATTCATTATTAAAGACCAAAGAAGAGAAAGCAAATGAATGAGTAGCTAAATAAGAAGCGATTTTTATAAAATGAAAATAATTAAAAAGAGGGAAGAAAAAGGTACAGATTATTTTCATGAGACTACTAAGTATTCTTATCCATATACATTTGGTATCGAAATTATGGGATTTAATACAAAATATATTATTTTCAATATCAATATTATACATACAATTGAATAAAAAAAAAAAAAAAATAGACCCTTTGAAACATTTGCCTCTGGGTAGAAATATAACGAAGATAACCTTACGTGTTATTAGTGTGGTGTAAAGTGCTGTAGTATGAAAAGGCAATTTGTGCGAAAACTAAAAAGAAATCATAAAACTTTATCAATGACCGAGGGGAATCAATTTATTCTCATGCATGTTTCAGAGCCTTAGCCGCTTGTCCGATGCTCAAAAATTTCACTTAAGTGACTTTGAACTTTTGCAAAAAGAATGCGTAAAAGTTAGTTACGAACTTGGCTGTGAGTCCTGGGAGTGGCCAGACAAATGTATTTAGAAAGGATGTATTTACATGTGTGTATGTGTGTGGTAGCCGTGTGATGTGGCTTACGCTTTGGGTCTTACCTCAACTGGCACCAGAAGCAACCAGCGTCACTTGTCTTGAGCTGAGGGCGGAAATTTGGAAATTCGGAAAAATACTAAAATCAATTTTATGTGTTTAAGTGACCCGATTAGATTTGCTCTTCTCAAATAAAAATGTTCCGCCAGGGCAGAAGCAATCTAAGATTTTGCATAAATCTCATATATAAATTGTAGTGTCCTGCAGCAGGGTGAGGGGCCACAAGGGAAAAGAGAAAAGCGAGAACGGAAAAGCTCGAGCAATTCAATTGGTCTGCGAATGTGTGGAATATCGAGTGAACACTTACATGACAAGACAATAACTTTGACTTGACCATTCGACCGTTGCTCATATCTAGCCCAGCCTCGCCTCTAACCTTCCTCCTATGTCTGTCCGTCTGTCCGTCTGTCTGACTATCTGGTGGCTAGCTTGTTTGCCTGTGTTGTGGGCTGGTCAGGTGTCATTTCTTTTGGAGCAGCTATACAGGTACAGGTCTGGCATTATGTGCATGTATGTATCTATCTTTCATTCTTTCATTTCAGCCTGGCCTAAACAAAGAGAAATATTTATGTGTTGACCAGCTCCAGCTAGACGCCTGCAGGCAGAGATGTGCTTGAAAGCCGAATTCCAAATTCAAATCCAATTTGAAATCAAAGCCGAACCAGCAGCAGCAGCAGCCCAACTTTATGATGAAAAATGTTCAAGATTCCAGCTACGGTCAGTGTACAATTGGCATTACTGTACTGCCTCACAGTCTCTCTATACATGCCTGACTATGACCCACACACACACACAAACAGACACATGTTGACCTTTTTGTACCAACATCGAAAGGGTCAGTGCGAGACAGGTCGACTTGAGCTCTCTGGCATTAATATTTAATAATACGAATTGCTGATTGAAGCATTGCCAAGCCTCTTCTATGGCCAACAGCAGCATAAACAATCTGTTTGTCCCTGTCTCGAATGTCTCGAATAAAACACGAGCTACTATGATTAAAAAATAGATATACACAGATGTAAATAAACAAGTTCTGGGAGAATCACTAAACAAACATGTATCTAAAGATAGTAAATGTTTGTTGAGTGCTTGTCCACTTCTTTTCTATCTTCTGACTGCTTTTGTTTTGTAAAAAATAGTTTGAAAAGACTTTCATAGTAAAAACAAAGACTTTTATAATATTTTATTATTTATAAAAATCTTTATAATAATAACCAACATTCACTGAAAGTTAAAGTTAGTATTCTTTAGAAACAATTTAGTCAATTTTATAAACAAATGAAAAAATAATTAAGGCTTATTTAATAATAATATGAAAATGAAGTTTTTATAATCAAGCTAACCAAGAATTAAAATTTCAATTTTTTTTCCTGGTTGAAAAAATATCAATTGCTTAAGAATTTATATTGATTTTATTTACCATTTTTCTTCGAAGTATATACTATTCTGGAAACATTACTTTAAATAATTATTCGATATTATTTATCTATCTTGAGGATAGTAAACCTCATCCAATGCGATTTCACAATATTCATTTATTTATTTATATCTTTATTTTACTTTTCTTAATATAACAGTTCATTGCGAATGGTATTAAAATTTATAATAATTGTGCGAGACTCAAGGGATGAATAATTCGCATTTAATGACATTTTACAATATTTTAGAATTTTACAATATTTATTTCTATTTATTTCATTCCTCTTAATACTATAATTTATTGTAAGTATTATTTGAATCAACTATTTGAAGTAATTGTGCGAGACTCAAGAGATAGATAATTCATATCTAATGTAATTTTACAATAGACGTGTATACTTAATATATTTGCTTTACTCCAGAGCGCCGGAAAGTATGCTACATTTGAAATCCCTCAAATTCAGACTTTCCATAACTATGTGGAATTCCTTGCGTTGTAAAGTCCTCTGTCCAAAGTCCAAATTAAGCAACGAGCGATATTTTATTATATTGGTTAACTTCCGGCTCCTCCGGCTCCTCCTGCTCCTCGGACGTAATACGAGTTTTCCTAGAACGTCGCACGACGATGCTTGACGCTTATTTTAATAACGTGCATGCTGTGTGCATTTAGGATAACATCTGAATTTATGTAACAGCGCAGCACAAACAAAGATGGCAGCAGGCACGTCGCAGAACAGGACGTGGACGTGGATGTGGATGTGGACGTGGATGAGGGCAAAATATATAAAATAAAAATAAAAAAAACACAAGAAAAAAATAAAAGGACAACAACGAAGTGATGTCGATGTCCTGGGGTTGCCGGCAGGACGAGCGCCACGACAGCGAGTGCCCCAACACTAAGATTCAAATGAAAACTGATGCGGATTAGTATTTAAAATAATGTCCTGCAGGGATATAATTTTTTCTGTAGCACATTTCTGTCGCATTCACTTGGTGTTATTTTGTTTTGTTTTTGTTTTTCTTTTTATTTCCTTCGTGCTTTATTTATTTATTTTACATTTTTTCCATTGTCGCGTTGTTTTAATTCCTTCGCTCCTCCGGGGCGGGAGAATGTTTCATAAAATTTATATTTGCTGCTTGCTCTTGTTCTTGCTCTTGGTCCCAGCTCCGTGGTCTTGGTTCTTGGTCTTGGAAGTTTTATTACAAGACAATTTACATATTTCACTTGTGAGAATTCCGTGCATATGAATGTTTCTCTCGACGCTTCCTTGTTTCTGTTTCCAAATTAATGTTAATTTCCATTATATGTCCATTGTTTCGCAGCGATCCTATTGACATTCAAGTTTGTCCAGTGTCAATACAGCTGACACAAAATGTTAAAACAGCAGCAGAAGAAGCAAGAAAAGCAACAACAACAACAACAGCAACAAAAATAGATTGTAAATTAATTCACTGCCAATCGGAAAATAATAAAAATAGAATCCTGTCGCTCTGCCACCTGCGTCGTCTGACGGTGGCCGAGCTCCCATTATGTATTCTCTAAGCAAATGCCATTAATTATTGTTATGTCCTTTTGATGGCCGGATTGGAATGTTTCCCGCTGCGTCCTAAGCTGGCCAGTCCTTGGCTGCTTTTTTCTATTCAACAAATTTGCATTACGCTAGTGGCATCAATTGAGCGTTTTTTTTAAATGAAAATAAAAAACAATCGAAAAAATTAAGTTTAATTGGAAATAGGTAAATGAAAGGTAAATAGTTATGCATAAAAGTTTACATGTCTCAAAATTCTAATAAAATTGACAAGGAAATAGTTTTTGGTTTCAGAATCTAGTCTGAAGTCAATGGCAAAAATTCAAGATTAAAATACCAATAAATACCACAAATATACATATAACACCTTGTTCTATTTATTCAGAATCTTGTGAAAAGTAATTTCAGCATAAATTCTATTTTACTGGAGTAACGGAAAAATTGTAATCTTTTCACATATTTAATAAATATCCTATAATCAAATAATAAAAAATAATATTCTATCTATTGTGAAGAGACATAATATAAGTTTACTGTCACAAAAACAGATTCCCTTGGGTCTAGGTCTAACAATATTTTTACTTTTCATTTTTAAAGACTATTTAATTAAAATACCAAAAATACTAAGAATATACACATAACTTTACACCTTTGTCTATTGGCATTGAACTGTAAAAGCTGAGAAATTTATTTAATATATAACTTTCAAATTCCAAATTAAAATCCCTCAACAAAAGTTATGGCATTTCATTTAAAACTCGTTGCACAACTTAGGCACATCATAATTAATCCCCCTCCTGTCCCTCCCCCACTACCACTACCAACATTTACATGTGCATGTATGTATATTTGCGTGTGTGTGTGTGTGCTTGCCAGCTGCCATTGTCATATAAATTCCATAATACGACGTAATTAAATTTCCCTCGAACTAACGTCATGCGAGGCCAAACGACGTAAACGACATAACGACGTAAAGCTCTCTATAATTGAGCGACGCATATGAGGAACAAGCCTCAGTGAGCTTTTTGCTGTTGGATGTTCGGAGCAGAATTTCGAATGGTATATTAAGTCATAAACTAAGTGCGTAATTAAGCTAGAATAGACGCAGTACATATAAACTGACTGGCCAAACATACACACAAACAAACACACACATACACACATATATCCCCATTTGTTGAAAGCGGCTGTAATGCAATTTATCACAGCTACTTCTTATTAAATGTTATTAAAATTTAATTGCCATGCGATGCAGAGCCCAGCAGCAAATTCCTAACATGTCAGAGATGAAATTGAACAAAGAGCCCTTCTTCACTTATTTTTTTGGTTGTTGTTTGTCCGCGCAGCAGGAGAAGGCGTCGCAAAGCACATAGCTTGACCAGTCGAGACGGATCTCATTACAAAATGTTGCAGCCAACGAAAGTTGTCAGTTACACATGAAAATTGCAAAGAGCGCAAAATGTACAGAACAGAATTCCTAGGTCCACGTTAAGCCCCGTTGTAGCCGCCTTATTATACACTTGCCAAAGGTCTTGTGAATCGGGCGTGCTTTGTGTAACAATTGGATCTAGATCTCTTTGACTTGACAATATATATATATTTTTCTACATCAAAATATATATGAACTACTCCATTTGTCTGAATTTCAATTTGTATTCCATATTCCATTCCATATTTCGTAACAATGATGCTGATTCGATATATCATAACAATTCCAAATGCAAAGAAATTTCACACGATACTCTCTTTTGAAAAGATTGTACCAAATTATGATTTGATAAAATCGTGAACGATGTAAGAAAACAGCATTGAAAGTATTAAAAAATATCGTATATACTAAAAATATTCGATAGTTTATTGTTTCTTTAATTTCGAGAGAGAGACAGAGATATCGTGAGAAATATCATTTGAAATATCTTTATTTGATGACGTATCTTATCCAAACAGGATAATTCGAAAGAAATTTTTCGACTCATTGGAAAATTTAGCATTTATTGAAGAGGTTGTACGCAGAAAATTAAAAATATTTTAATAGAGGTAAGGTGGAATATCGAGATCAAGATGTTTTATTTAGCTCAGTTATCTTCATTGCCTATAATAAAAATTAGGACATGTTTACTTAAAATAAAATAAAATAAAACACGATTCGAGATTGTAATACTTTTATTAAAGATATTTGTTGTTTTCGAAATGATAATTATTATTGGGAATATCTTTATTACATAAGATCAATTTCAAGGGAGATTTACTGAACATACCAAGAAATGCCATAAAATATTTAATAAAGTACTTATTTTAGACGGGATCGAGATCGATTTCATTTCAAATATTTTTGAATTTTAAATATTTTAATAATTCTATAAGGCAATACTTTGATCATTAAACCAGATAATAGGAAGTATTTCAATATCTTGAAAGCTACCATAAAACGTAAGAACAGGTCTGCCTGAAATTTGGGATGGAAGAGCATATCGCCTTCTGCATTTGGAAGGTAATATCCGCTTTTTCATTGTTCGTTTCATTTGAGTTTTGTTGTTGTTTCTGCTTCGCTTTTCTCATTTTCTTTTATTCTAATTAAATTTTTTTTGGCCGTGAAAGGCCTCCAACGCAGAATCGAGCTTGGGCGGCATTGTTTTGGGTGCCAACGGAAAACAAGGCAAATTTATTCTTATGTAAAAACAAGAAAAATTACGCAAAATAAATAAATTTACATAAGCTCGGTGGAAGAAAAACAAAAAAATAAACAGCTACATAACAATAAATAAAATTGCATTTTCATTCCTTTTTCCTCCCTTATTTGGGTCCAGCTTGTAAACATTTCTTTTCTTCTTCAGAAAAAAATTAACAAAAATGAAAAGGGAAGGAAGGTTCCAAAATAAAATTGCCTGGTATTTGTTTGCCATTTGAAAGTAATTAAAAAAGTAAACCTTTAAACCTTCAGTTCCCAACAATATGCACATTTCCGTATAATTAACTAATCTCATGGTGACGAGCAACAACAACTTCCAATTTCAGACAACGCCGAACCAAGTACATATAAGATACATACCAATGTATCTGGCAAATGAAAAAAAAAGTTGACTTACTTGGAGTTTGGGATAATAAAACTAAAGACTATATAATACATAATATATAGTATATATCAATATTACTTGAAAATCAATTAAAACATTTCGATCAATCATCTAAAGTTATCCGATTTCTATTTTATATATAGACATTTCTCCAGCATAATCTACTCTTGTAGCGTGCGAGCCCCTTCGGCTATGCTAAGAAATTAGAGGAACTGCAGAGATACGAATATCAAATTCGATATACATTTTTCAAATATTATTTCCCTTCAAACTATTTTTTTGATCAACTCCTGATATTCGATAAAATTGATCGATAGTATACAGAACAATATGGGTAAGGAAATTAACTTATGGCAAGGATAATTGTCTCCTATTAGTTCTATTTGAATTCTATAAATATATTTGAGGACTTCCTTTAATTAAATTAGTGCACTGTACTTGTTTTTTATTATCGGCCCAAGGCATTCATTGTTCCCAGCTCTGTTTGGTCAGCTAATGAATAAGGAATACAAATAGAGGCAGATTTCTAGTTAAGTTCAGCAATAAATGGCATAATGAAGGAATTAATGAACAGACGAACTGGCGAGTGGCAAAACTTATGCAAATGCAAATGAAAATTAATTTAATCCGCAGTTCGACTAAATTTTTCCATTTTAATTTAATTACATGGACGCTGCCTACGTGAGCGACAGCTAGCCGAAAAAAAAAAAACAGAAAAAAAAACAATAGAAATGACCATTTTTTTTACTTTGGCTTTTGGGTTTGGGTTTGGGTTTCTGTTTTGTCAAAGGACATGAGACAGGCTCAAATAACGGCACTTACTATGTGATTCACTTTAAGAGTCTTTTAAGCCAACTTGGCAATTATTTTTAGCCGCATTCGTAATTATTCCATTCCAAATTATGAAGGTTTTCTGCGGTTGCTCTAATGACTCCTCTCGCCAGAGCTCGCAATTAGTTTCGCCAGCTTACAGCCTCTACTAAAACGTCTCTCTCTCTCTCTCGAGCAGTCGTTTATGAAATTAAAATGCAATTTTCATTAAAATAGGGAAAAAACGAGGATTTACTTCCATTTGCATCCCTCGATTTTTACGTCCGCCTTATTTAATTATACATCCTGCGCCTAGGCATGATAAAATCCCGTCCCTAATGGGGCAAAAGGAACAAAAAATGAAATCAGAATGAAGACAATGCTCGTCAGCTGAAGCAGGCCAAGACTGAGTCAAAACAACAAATTAATTAGCAAAAAGCAATTATTCGTTTCGTGCTTTGTCTCAGCTTTCGGACGATTCAAATTGATTGAACAACCAATTGAAATTTATTTTTCAATATAAAACATACTTCAATTTATTGGAGTCTTTTCAATTAATCTATATACACATAACTGCTTTATATATAAAGCTTACATTTAGCGTCAGAGTTCTTTGATAAGCCTCTCACGTTTGCAACCCTATTTTGTGTATGCAGAAAATGTGAATTTTTAAACTCATTTATGGAGCTTGGGATGTAATGGGATTGCGCAGAGTCACACCATCTGCAAAGTGGCAGAGGCTAAATTATACAAGAACAAGTTAGAGTGTCTGAGTCGACAAGGCACGAATAGAAAATACCCTGCAGTGGAATCGGAAAATGTAAACAATAAGTCAATTTATATGGTATACTTTAGTATGAGTATATCAGGTATCTGAAGAGAAAATTTGAATTTTCATATATTGAATTTGCATGTATATTGAACATTTTCTGTTTACTTTAGATGAGTTTTTATTGAAATATAGACCTTTTAGCATTTTTGTCCGTTCAAATAAATTAATATTCTCTTTTGATGTTAATCGAATCAAGGGAACATAAATGTTATCGATAATTTTAAACTTGATTTATTTATTCATATTAGTATAAGACAGATTTCAAATAAAAAGCAAAGAAAAAAGAGGTTTATTTATTTATTAGATATTAGAATTAAGCTAACCTTATGACTAACTTACGAATGTACTCTTATGTGTGTGATTTAGCTTGAATAGCCATGTAGAGCGCTTCCACATCAATTTTGGTTTGATCCTGCCATTTTTATATTGTGTAGATCAATATGTTTTAAATGTAAAATTCCTAGCTTTAGTAAGCACTGAGATCGCAGAGACAGAATGTCGAACAGACGGACGGACAGGCAGGTCTTGTTCCATTCAGTTCATCCCTTTCTCTTCGGTTTCTCTAACTTCTTAAATGCTGAGATCGCTGAGACAGCTGTTCGACTCAACTCAACCGTGTCTCTTGGGCTTTCCAGTATTTATAGATGCTGAGATCGCTGAGACAGTTAGACGAGGAACGGACTCACAGACCTGTCATGCCTTCTAGTATTTGTGGTCACTAAGATCTCTGTCGAATAGATCTGTCTAGATTGACAAACGGTCGGTCGGACAATACGAATTTCTCTACATCAGCTTATTCATTGCCTGTTACAAACATTTAGAGTTAAGCGATATAGCCTGCATTTTTCATTTTCGATGGGGTGCAGGGTATAAAAATGCTAAATAAGCGCTTAATGCATAATCTGTTCGAGGTAACACACACACACTCCCACACACACACACACACACACACACTGAAAATGTGGGGAAGAAGCGTTCACATTTGTCCCAGCGCCCCCCTGAGGCGGACACAGCGGGCACAATGGGCAAAATGGACAAAGGACAGAGGACAACGGCCGGCGGGCAGATATGGGCATAATGTATGACTGCCATTTTATATGCTCCTTTTGAAAAATGTGCTGACACTTCGAGGCCGGAATATAAACGTGGGGCGGTCGGCAGTGGCCGGTGCAGAATGATGGCGTTCGTGCGAAAGGGTTGACCCCAAACGCAATTGACCACGTGTGCTTTACCGTTTTGGGGTGGTCAGCGTGTAACTGTTAACTGTATGTTTGTGTGTGTATGTGTGTGTGTGTGTGTGGGGAACGTTAAAATCCTTTTATCATTTAAATGGCATATGGCAAAAGGCAGGTTTTATTTTTATAACCCTCCTTCCGAGCAACGAGCCACGAGCAACGAGCAACGAAGACGCCGCACGGACACGGAAGTTGCGGATACAAAAACTCAGCGAAACATATAGCACGAAATTTGTAAATGTCTATTGTCAAGCGGTTTCCTTTTGGCACTTCTTCTCCTCCTTTGCAGTCTATTTATTAATTTGCCTAGAGAGCCAGAGCCTCCGCCGTCTGTGTCCAGCAAGAACGCATTGTCATGTACTGCTCGGCAGTAAACCTAATCCCCCAATACCCCTATATACATGCATACGTTGAGTCCACTCCTGGCCAAGGCTTGATCCTAGCCAGTGAATTGTGCGTTTATCCACGTGCTACACACACACACACACACACATACACACACATTTATAGAATTTTCTGCACAGCAGGTGAAACTGAAACATAGGCCTATATGAAACAGAGTGTAACAGTGGGAGAGTGGGGCGAGGGGGCTCTGGTCACTGTGTGACATAACGTAATTTTCGACTACGCCGTGATTGGCGGCCATTAAAAATTTTGCGAGTGCCTCCGAGCCGGGCAAGTGATTGATGATGTGGACTTAATTCGCTTACAGCATTTAGATAAAGTCACAGTGAGTATACATATATGTAAACCTATATTAAGGGTTACAAATTATTTATAAAAATTTTAATTTATATTAAAATCTGTTACATTGAATCACTTTTAAATCCTTGAATAAATGAGCCCAGCTGCGAGTTTTATTGTGCATATAATATTTAATTTATTTTTGATGAATTCTTTTATACAAGCGATTCGTCTATAAGTACCTGGTTTTTCTATGACTGTACATCCTACATTCGTCGTACATAAATCATAGATCAGATCATCATCAAGATCATGTTCACGTTTTAAAAATTAGTATTTAGATTTTCCTCACCTCAAAGAGCTAAGAGTTTATCTCTGTCTCTCTTGTTAAAAGCTGAAATGAGTAAACCTAAAGATAGTTCGGAGATACTTGATACATTAAAGTTCATCACAATTAAGGCACGATGGATGGGCTGACCTACATATATAGACTTGAGATCTAAGCCGTTTTAGCTGTGTGGAGGCCTTAGCTAAATGACAGATAATTTACCACACTCTGAATTTGATATTAAATAGGATATAAATAGAACATGAAGATTTTTTTGTTATTGTTTTCCTTTACAAGTTTCTATTGTACTATTATTTATTTTGTAAGGCACTACAGCGCACTTTGCTCAAAACCCCAAACAAGTAGTTGGCTAGAATACCGGTATTTTTTACTTAAACCTAATTCTATTTAAAGATCAGTTGGATCCCCAACGATCCAGATTCTGGATTCTCGAGGCTAAATCAATCAGTTCTGCAATTGCTGTAACTTCTAGGTCCCTATGTAGAACTATGTTTCTCACGAACCACTTAGCTCCAGTCCAGGAAGATGTATAGTATATTTTAGAATTGTAGTCTTTTACTTAACTAACGCACTATACTAAACCCTTCGTATTGTACAATAATACTATACATACATGTCACTAACATTCATTTAGCTTCTAGTCTCAGAGTGTAGGACAAAATTGTCCAAAGCTAATATATTCTCCTCAGTTTGTGAACTACCGAAAACTTTAACTCTTTTGTTAAATGCTTGTTTTTTTCCAATCAATCGATGCTGAATATGGTAATAATAAATCAAACTCATTAATGTATCCGCCCCCTCCCACCAATATCAATTCAACCCAAAAACCTAGTAGCATTGTCACTGTTCTCTCAAAATAGACTCAGCTAAAAAAACAAATTTCAGGACAGATGCGTAGATAGACGCCCATGCACCTTACCATCGTGCCCTAATGTCAATGACTAATGATGTGCCAACAAATTTAACGCAACCGGCTAGACTTTACCCGTTTACAAACCCCCCTCCGGGAGTCGTAACCAGACGAAGTGGACGAGTTGACTTTGTGCCCAACGCAACTCAATAAAATGGTAAAACGCCTAATTCGCTTAACAGCAACAACAACAACAACAACAACAGCAACAACAACAATCGGAACATGAACAAATTTGACAATGAAAATCATATGTCATCATTATTAACAGCGAAATGATTTCGTTTGCTTACAATAGTCAGCACATATGGCTGGCTTCCACACCGTGAAACTAAGCGGATAATTTCGAAATAATATCATAATCATAAGCACGGCATCTTCTCTAACATATTTCAACCCTCTGCTCTGCATCCATCCATAGGGTTGCTACCCACAGACCCCTGCGAGAAGTCAACCTGTCGACTGCGTTTGAAATTGCGCACTTGTGGGTCCGTGGACCACCCTCGAGGCTGGTTTTAAAATCTCCACAATGAAAAGGGAAATTATGGTAAGTGAAGAAATGAAAATGAAAATGAAAATATGTCAAAATGTCTGTTAACCCTCGTGACGTTCCCTTTTCGTTTCTGCTTTTTGCATATTAAATTAATATAATGAATGCAATTTTGAAAGTCTTGTTGTTTACATTGTACGACCATAAAGGAACGGAACCGAACGGAACATCCCCAAAAAAACGTCACAAATAAAACAAAGCAACTGGAATATTATGCACTTGTTCGCCTCGGAGTATGCTCTTAATAATCCAGCAAGTGTTGGCAAAGTGTTTAGGGTGCTAGAAGGCGTGGTCGCCATTCTTTGGGGGTAGAAATTTAAATATTCCTGAAATGCTTATGAACTGAAGGTTGAGTGAATATATTTTTGGAATATATACATTATTTTTAAGTGAATTGAAATGATCCAAATTGAATAAAAAGTATATAGAGACAGTAGACTAAACTTTTATGCAGGCTCTTAGCTGATAGTAATAAAACTGAAAACAGAAGATTTGACTAATATGTAGAAAAGTCATACAGATATATACAGTCCTGCTCAACTGAATAGCCTTGATGAACCCTGTTTAAATATTTTTACTTTTGTCGTCGTTTCTATAGCATAAGAGTATATCTCCGTTTTATTCGAGAGCTCTATTAATGGAAAAATAGCGAGAGCTCTTTAATGGTATGTCAAAGTTTTGATTTCATAATTAGCTTCACATAGCTTGTGGAATATTTTTTGCTTATCTGAATAAGTTTGAAACTAGAACCCAAATTGATCCTCAACTCAATGGCATTAATTAAATTATTTAACTTTAATTAAAGAAAAGTAAACCTATAAAAAATGAAAACGAACCCCAAACATTCTCTTTCTAATGTTTTTAAGTAGTCAGCACTAGTTCTAGTTTGAGTAAAACTGAAAATATTTAAGAACTGAATAAATTTTAAATTAATGTTTAGTATTATATAAGACGATAATTTCTGTAATTTAAATACCATTGATGATGAAAGATACATTTATGAAAATAATGAATGAATTGAAGTAGTTATATTCGTGAGGAAATCGTTAACAGTCGAAACTTAAATTAGTCAATTTGATTCTCTATTTATTTCAAAGGAAATTAAAAGATTAAAATTATTCGGAAACTAAAAAGAAACGAGTAATATTATGATTTTCCGATAGATTAATACTAATTCTGGTTTAGTAAATGATGAAACGCTAAGAGATGAGCTACATATAATAGGCAGGGCGGAATTAACCCTCAACGTCCGTTCTTTTTATACTAACGCACTCTCTGGATTCTTTGTTTGTATGAACATTTTAACAGACTTTCATTTTTCGGAAAACAGAGATATCCAACTGCCCATTTTAGATACTTGTTAATTAAGCATTAATAATAGGCAAAGTTAATTATAAGTAAATTAAATTGAATTTTAAATAATTTAATGATTATTGAGAAAAGTTGATCAAATAATAGAGAAATAGGAGTAGTTATACTATTCCGAAATTTCTTAAATATTACAAAGGATTCAACTAAGGGCATTTGAAACACCTTTCTAAAATGAAATTTAACTTCTCTGCCTTAGACCTCACTTTCTAGTTCAACATTAAACTTTTCTTGGTATACACATGATCGAAAATTTTATTTAAGTATTCAAAATGTCATCAGTGATAGCTGTAAAAATTATGCTCGACTCGCATTGTTCGCTTTTATTTGATTAACTTAATACCTAAATTATTCCATTAGGGCAAACCCTGCGGCATAAAGCATAAGGCTGGAACTTGCTACTGAGAAGTGAAATGAAAACCCGCCCCCAGATGAAGACCGTGTTTGATGGAAACTGCACTTGTCGAAATTCCCAAATGTCTACTTTGAAATGTGCTTGCGATTTTTAAGCTGCTTTTAATAAGTTCGACACAAAATTGAATTTTCATAACGGCTTGTCCTAACACTTGTCCTTTTAACACCACCTCGGCCTCGGGCATGGTCCAGGCTGTTTGGGAATGGGTCACTTAAAAAGTAATCCATGCACAAAGTCACCCTAAGAGACGGTGTTCGCTCGGGTGTTTCGCATTTGGCTGTTTGTTTGTTTTCCTATGGCTACGAAGGGTGTGAACACATTGTAGAGCTACATACATATGAAAACTTTTAGAATAATACGTTGGCGAAATGCTTGACTAAGCAGAAATATCCATGTTGATATTTATATTTGAAGCTTCAAGCCAAAAAACAAATATGTATAGAAATAAGTTTACTTATTATTCTTATTATTTAGTTTTCACAATATTTTATGTTCAGTATTTTTTTCGTTATTTAATAAAGATAAATATAAATATATTTTATAAAAGTGTTGATTATTTTCGAGATTTTCGGTGCGATTTCTCTTGAAATATTTTGAATATAAAAATATTGAAAATAAACTTAAAATATATTTATTTATTAAAATATACATAATAAAAAATATATATTTATAGAAATAAATTTTATAAAAATATACATTACTAAGCAAAATAATAATGAATAATTATTTGTATTATAATTTCTGACACAAAATACATATATTCATAATATTACTAAATTTATTTTTTTTAAATATATTTCTTATATGGATTTTGTATTTTATTTCTTATTTTTGATTGATGGAAATAAGTTTGTCAATATTTAACATTTTTATAATTATTAATTTTTGAATATATCTTATCTTGATCGAAATTTTAATTAATTATATTTGTCATATAAATTAGATTTAATAAATCTTTTTTCTTAATAATTAAAAAAAAAAAGTTATAATCGTTATGGTTTTTAAAATTTAAAAGAAAAACAATTTTTTTTATTTTACTTTTCCGTATATTTACAATTATATATACACATTTTAGGATAGAAAATCCAATGGGAATTATTTTCATTAGTTACAAAACTATAAAATAGCAAAAAACAAATACTTACCAATTCACCAATTCGAACATTCCATGAACCTAGAATCACCAAATTTTATATTAAATATTAAAATTCAATATTCAGGTTTGACTGAAACAGCAAATATTAACGAGGTAAACCCTGCATAAAATTCGACTCAAAACTCTTTGGTATATTCGCATGCTGTATGTATATTGGTGTACTTCATGCGATACTCTAAGGCAATCTTACAAAAAATTAATGGCTATGAGTAACTGTAACGCTTATAATGATTTCGACCCCAATTTATCAAGCTATTTTCTAGCGAACAAAAAAATGAGCTCAATGAAAATGAAAAGTCGCTGCGTAACTCCCGAGCCCCGCGAAAGGCGAAACAAAACGAATAAGCAGTGAAAGCGAGTGGATGGGGATGGAAGGAAGAAAGTTTGAAATATATATGTATAGGAATAAAGCACGAGTAATCAAACAATGATGATGCGCAAGAATTCACATTTTCAAAATGGATGAACGGGCAAATGAATGAATTATATGTAAATATGCGTCAAATACACCCCAAGTTACGGAATACCCTGCGCGTGGGCGGCGGCAGCAGCGAGGTGGAGGTGGGTGGGGTCGACGGCTGCGAGGCGCGGCATGTCAAAAAGTTTCTGACTTCAAGACTTGAGGCCTGTTTGTTATCATTATCATTAGCCCGGCAAGGCAAGGCACATTTTTCACAGCGTCAGTCGCTGGAGCTGGAGCTGGCGCAGCAGCTGGAGCTGTTGCTGTCTGAAGGCGTCCTTCCTTCCTTCCGTCCTTGCAGACATCCATGAATTATCGCTTTCAGTGTTTTCGTAAGGTGGTCCTTGCTCTGCTGGAACTAAGCACTTTCATTAGCTTTAATTTTCTGGAAATATTTTCCAGCCCAAGCTCCCTTTTTATTTTTTGGGTCGGCCTTCTCTTTTGGTTGTTGGTGTTTTTTCTGTTGAACGCGCTCTTAAGTTCTTTTTAATTTAGTTTACAGATTATTAGCTGCTCATCGCTTAATGCAAATTCGATTAAGGAATCTTGTCTAGGTGTTGACTTTTCCCCTCTACTGCATTTATGTTATTTCATTTTAATTTTGGCTATTGCGTGAACGCAACGACTTTTTAATGCTGAGCCCCTCGGGCTGCACGCTACGTGATGATCTTCAAAAGGCGCGATAGGTCTGCTTGTCATTTTTTGTATGACAAACGGACCGGCGGACAAACGCAGCTCGAAGTGCCTCGCGCGTGCTGGGCTGTTATTCTCGGAATCATTGACAACAGCTCCAAGCAGCGACAACATGGAACGTGTTCAGGTCCACTTGCTCAAGCCCAACTGCAACTGGGAACTAAGTTGCGCTTATGACAAGTTACATGTACATTTAGCGCGCTCCACATACGAGGCATGCGGCTCATGGCTAAATATGTATTGAGGTTTTTTCACTCTCATACTCGTTCGTGGAGTGAAAGGAGTATACGGGCTCTGTGCAGTGTTCGCCTGGTTGATTTTCAAAGAGTTGAGACTCCTTCTATATATTGAGATCAGTAGCCTGATCTGCTTTTGTAGAACCTTTACCTCATATAGCTCCATATCCATCTCTATATAACTGTCACTATCAAGCCAATTATAGAATTGCATTCAGTTTAAGACTCACAAAGGGGTATTAAGCTGTCGGTTACACCCGACCACAGCATTTCTACTTGTTTTCTTTAAAGGTACGCACACGCACAAAGTCGTTAAAATTTTCATAATTTTATCGCTTTTTCTTGTAAAAGTCGTTGAATTTTTATATGACGAACGTTCTTGAGCTCGGCTCACCCGCGCGTATGTGAAATTATAATGTGAAATAGCTATAAAAACACGTTAACCTTATCTGCTCACTTGGATTTGTTTTTTATGACTTGAATGCATAAATTTGTGCCCAAACGACGACTATTTGACCCGACAACTCGACCAACTCGACCGTGTTGATAACTGCCGCAAGGTGAAACCACGCATACTTGTCATACTTTGTATGCCCAGTAGTAACAATTTTATATGGAATTGCGTGGTTACACAAGTGTAAGTGCTACTTACTACACATATGTATAACACTGTGCAGGCAATGTGCAGATAAGCTATTCCACATTTGACATATTATACAAGCGCAAATACTATATCTGACAGCAGAGTCTAACCTACATATGAAAGAAATGTTAAGAAGTTACTTAAGCATGAGTGTGTGTTTTCCAATAAATAGCTACAGAAACTTAATAAATACTATTTTCCTCACTAGATACAACATAATGCAAAAATCATTATAATAATACTAAAAATGGTATAATCAAGCAAAGTACAATATATTATATATACAAAATTCTAGTACATATGTGGAAATATACTAATGTATAGCAAAATTGATTATACTATATCAAATACTATACTAACCTGATATTAACGACTATATACTGTCAGGCATACTCGGTACTAATCCTTATAATAATATAATACGAGATTAAAACTAAAGTCGATACTAAATATTTCACTATATGTTAAAGCTGTTCCATTTACTAAGTGCTGTATAGTACAGCTGTACTAAATACAGTTTTAAATACAAAATATACTAAATACTGCAATATAAGCAAGTAAAAGTACATATTGGGTCGTTCGTCGGAAATATTATAATTTATACTATACCATAAAGACTATGAACTATATTACTGCATTATAGACTAAATATAGAGCTATATATTAGATACTGTAAAATATACAAAATAGTATAATATATACTTCGTATGTATGCATATTTTTTATAAGAATTAATATACTTAAAATTAATAATAATTAACACTAAATACTAAACTAGATACTAAATTTAATATTATATACGTATTCTATCGACATTGCTGAGATTTTTGAGTTGAATGAATAAAACTACAAACCAGATTAGCAGATAATAAGCTTCTCCAGATAATCCCAATAAAAAAGCGCTAAATTTCCCATCGGAATATTAGTTTCAAGAAAAGCAGAAACAATTTCTTAAAAAGTATTTGCAACTTTTACACCGCTTATCTAAAATTCTAATTGGAATTTCAATAGGGTAGTGGAAAGATCTATTGTATTTGGCAGCTGCTACAATCTAATTATTTATAATTTTAAAATAGACCTTATAGCATTAGTATTATTTACATTTAAATTCATGTCAAAAAATAAAAATCTAGTAGGATATATCATATCACATGACCTACTGAACTACGATTATCTCGATAACTTAAGATGATATCAATATTTTTGTCCACATTCCACTCCAGTATGCAGAAATTACTCGTAAAAGTAAACTTCAATTCAGGTTCAAAATTTCAAATGATTTTCTTGATAAGTTAAGAAGTTTGTGTAATTATATTTTTATTACTTTACTGTATGTTATGTGTATTTTTTCAATGAACGTTTGAGTATACGAGTTCATCAGCTGTTGGCTTTATTAGCCCACTAGGCAGGCTCACAAAATAAAGTAAATAAAAGTGACAAGTCTCCAATTACAAAGTGACGCAATGATTCTCACGCGAATCGCTGGCCCAGGGGACGTGGCTGCAATATCCAAATTGAATCTTAACAGGGACAACAATCAGTCGCTTTGCCACGCACAGAACGAGCGAAGCATCAGTTTGATTAGCCAATTTATATGGCACGTTCCTCTCGGCCTGCGTTGCGGTACGAATTGTGGCTCGCTTCGGCCAGCAGCAGCAGCTGGCCGCTTCAAGAATTTGGAGCGAGTCGGCACAACGCATGACCATAAAGTGCAAAACAGCAACTGGCGGCAAAGCAGCAAATTGTGGCAAAAATGCCAGCGCAGGCCAAGTTAGAAATTATTTCATACTCGTTGCAAGTTGCAGCTTAAAGTCCCCCGCCAAAGCGAGTCCCCCTGACAGCATCTCCCCCCTCTAAATGCTTGGCCGCCTGTGCCCGGCGCATGTCAACATGGTTTTCATAAATGGCAGCAGCGCTCAGCGTTTTGTCAACGCTTTATGTTCTCTATTGTTGTTGCTGCTGTTGCTTTGTTGTTGTTGTTGTTGCTGCTGCTGTCGCTTATGCCTTTTTTGCGTCATTTCGGTATTCAGTTCATTTTTTTTGCTCAATTTTATTTTATTTAATTTCTGTTTCTCTTTTTGATTTGATTTTTTTTTTTCTTGTGCCATTTTTGGCAACTGGTTATGAAGTCTCATTTTTGTATTTCTCTAATTAAAAACTGCACTAATTTTTAATTAGACGTATTTATATAATGAAAAGCCGTTTGTCATGCACTGCCTTTGACGCCGAGACCATTATGACTTTAATTATTTGTATTTCTATAATAACTAGCATTTTTTGTGCAATCGGACTTGTTTGATCGGCTCTAGAGCATGAATGGAAGTATCTGTTTCTCTTAGCTCCCATCGCATGTATTTAATATATCCATAAGTCAGACAAGTTCAGAGAATGGGCTGCGTCCATGTCAGAATCTTTATCGTAATCGCTTAGCTCGCTTGACTTAATCGAAATGCAATTTTGACCAATTTGGGCGCAACACGGCGCGTATGCGCAATGCCGATGGGGCGACGATACATATAAATCATGTTTCCATAAATACCGAAAACAGCGAATGCAATTTCCCTAATAATAGTCAAATGTGCTCAATAAAATGATCACGTACGTAAACGATTGCTATGCCGTTGTCGCCAATTTCCAGCGATCGATTGCTGATCAGAGGTGACACAAATTTTCGTAACTTGTTTTTGATTTACTGCCAAGCCAGCCCGAATTGGACAGCTGCTTTTGCAAACTGTTCAATTTATTAAACTCAAATCGATGCATCAACAGCAACCAGAGATACACAGATTGACATACAGCCCCAACTCAGTGAACGGTTGTAGTTTTTTTTATAGTTTTCTCCGTATTGTCACGGCTGTCGCACCCAACACGTTTGTCGAAATCGTTGACAGTGTTGGAGTATCTGTATCTGTATCTGTATCTGTGTCTGTCTCTGTCTCTGTATCTGTATCTGTATCTGTATCTGTATCTGTATCTGTATCTGTATCTGTATCTGTATCTGTATCTGTATCTGTATCTGTATCTGTATCTGTATCTGTATCTGTATCTGTATCTGTATCTGTATCTGTATCTGTATCTGTATCTGTATCTGTATCTGTATCTGTATCTGTATCTGTATCTGTATCTGTATCTGTATCTGTATCTGTATCTGTATCTGTATCTGTATCTGTATCTGTATCTGTATCTGTATCTGTATCTGTATCTGTATCTGTATCTGTATCTGTATCTGTATCTGTATCTGTATCTGTATCTGTATCTGTATCTGTATCTGTATCTGTATCTGTATCTGTATCTGTATCTGTATCTGTATCTGTATCTGTATCTGTATCTGTATCTGTATCTGTATCTGTATCTGTATCTGTATCTGTATCTGTATCTGTATCTGTATCTGTATCTGTATCTGTATCTGTATCTGTATCTGTATCTGTATCTGTATCTGTATCTGTATCTGTATCTGTATCTGTATCTGTATCTGTATCTGTATCTGTATCTGTATCTGTATCTGTATCTGTATCTGTATCTGTATCTGTATCTGTATCTGTATCTGTATCTGTATCTGTATCTGTATCTGTATCTGTATCTGTATCTGTATCTGTATCTGTATCTGTATCTGTATCTGTATCTGTATCTGTATCTGTATCTGTATCTGTATCTGTATCTGTATCTGTATCTGTATCTGTATCTGTATCTGTATCTGTATCTGTATCTGTATCTGTATCTGTATCTGTATCTGTATCTGTATCTGTATCTGTATCTGTATCTGTATCTGTATCTGTATCTGTATCTGTATCTGTATCTGTATCTCTATCTGTATCTGTATCTGTATCTGTATCTGTATATGTATCTGTATCTGTATCTGTATCTGTATCTGTATCTGTATCTGTATCTGTATCTGTATCTGTATCTGTATCTGTATCTGTATCTGTATCTGTATCTGTATCTGTATCTGTATCTGTATCTGTATCTGTCTCTGTATCTGCATCTGAATCTGCGTCTATCTTTATCTGTTTCTCTTTACACATACATATGTATCAATGGCTGTATCTTTATGTGTGTATCTATATCTGTGGCAGCTCTACTTGCCGTGTCGTTTCCATTTCAGAACGACAGCCGTCAATCAATTTGTAGGCTTCGTCATCACAAAGCGCATTGTAGATTGTCATTAAACAAATGACGGCTGATTTCCAAATTGGTTTGAGTAATTTTACTTAATTTGTAATATTCCTTGTCTAAAGTGTGACGCGTGCTATGAAATCATGCGTGCTAAACACATTTGTACATAATAATTCAGCGTTTTGAAAGAAATGTCTTTAGTAGCTAGGCCAGATATTTAAAAATCTTTGTTAATTCGCTGGAAACCATCGGACGTAAACTGTCTAATGAAATCTCTTTCGTTTGTTAGCATCTTAACTTTGTGAAAAAGTGATTGCTCAGTAATTTGATTGCTGCTCAGCCAGACAATGACGCCTGTGAAAGAAAATTAATTTTAATTTCAGGAGCTGAGCGTGAACAGTGTAATAATTGTCAAAGGACAAGCGAAGAGCTCTCACACGCCAATTGCTTGAGACAATGGAAGATGACACTTGAGACGGCGCACATAAATCGCAAAAAAAAAAAACTTTGTTGAAGGATTCTTAAAAGTTTGTGCACTTTTGGCATGGGACTGGGGGTGAGGGTCAGCACATCATCAAAACAAGTGTCAAAGCGGAACCGGAAGTGGTGCCACACGCAGTCAGTGAGTGGGATTTTTGTATAAGAATTTGATTTGTCTGAAGTCAGGCCGCAGCGAAGACAGGAGCAAAGCGTTTGAGCTGGATTCTGGATAGTGAGCAACTGGGATCTCAGACCACAAGGTTTTTCAAACTTTACTCATTTTCAAAATTACAATGTTGCCGCAAGCATGCGCTTACCGCAGGAGCGCAGGAGCAGGAAGGAGCAGCAGCACCAGAAGGAGGAGCCTCAGATTGAAGCTAGAAAAATCTAAACGTAAGCAAAGTCAATCGGAAAAGTTGTCGACGCCAACAGCAACAAAAGCAGAAGCAAAAGAAGCCCAAGAGCTGGCGCTGTCAGGGCAGGCAGCTAAGACGCCTGGCAAAGGCACTGGCGAAGGCAAAGGATGCTGCGAGGCCGGTATCTCTTATCCGCAAGATGTTTTTTTGCCCAGCTGCTTCGACTTCAGTAGACATTTTTCTGCTTTGCGAAACTTTTTGTTGGCCCAACCACTTGACGCTCGGTTATCTACCCATTACACCTCGTTCCCACTGCTTTCAGCTTCAGCTCCAGCTCCAGCACCCGCTTCAGCAGAAATAATGCACGCATCTGGCAGCAGCCACGCAACTTGTGCAGAGAAGGCGCTGAGGTTGATGCGGTAAATCAATTTCTGCAAATGAGATTTTTCAATTATAAATCAATTTTCGATTAAAATTACTTTTACGCATTTTGCTTTATGCCCGGATAGATACGGCGCCTTCTTTATGTGCGGTTAAAAGTTTCTGCGGAAATTAAGACCAGATACGACGTAGATACGAAAAGTTTCAAACTTAAATTGCAAGTCGAGTCCTAAGACAATACAAGCGACCTTTCTTATTAGACGCAAACTACAATTTAACATCAAATAACTTTTATCGAGATGTGTGTTCAATCAAGATCTTTTATGAAGATGCCTGAAAGGCACGGAAACTATATTTGATACATCAGCAGCAAATTCGATTCGCTATCCGATGGATGGGACACTGTGATAAAGCAGCGGCTGCTGCTGCTGCTGCTGCTGCTGTTGATGATGATGAAAACATGTACTTCGCTTTATATACGGCTCTTAATTAAATTGTGAATTATGGCCTTCGATTTGCCAAACGCCATAAAGGCCACGAAAATATGAGTCGATAGCTGGAGAGACAGAGAGCGAGAGAGAGAGAGAGAGAGAGAGAGAGTGGAAACTGCAACTCTTGCGGCCCATAAACCTGGCAACGAGGCAAACATAAACTTTTACGATTCCCAAGTGTCCCAGCAATGCAGCGGAGCATCTCATCTCATTTCATCTCGAGTCAGGCTGGCCATCCATCAGAGGCTGAACGATTCCGACACCGGCCGTTATTAAATTATAAATGAATGAATGCAGTCGCAGTCGCAGTCGCAGTATATGACACAGCGTGCTCCACATAAGTGTGCGCAGGAGAACAGGTAGATAGATCTGCAGAGAGAGGGAAGGAATTGCAGTTTTTAAACGATTCGGCGTGTAATTGTGAACTTGGAGTTATCTCTTGTCTAAGTTATGGCCATGTCACAAAATATGATGCAATACGAATTTTATGGCAAAGACAACGGAGCCCTGCACATAAATCGATAGAAAAACCCAATTGGCCAGAGGTGAGCAGAGCAGCATGTGGTGGCAATGGCAGACGTTGATGACGTTCGTCAAAGGTCATAAAGCGGCTGCCTCGTATTTATGAGACTTGGCAATTAATAAATTCGTGGCTAGTTAAAAATAAATCGCAAGAGAACGCCAATCAAATTATTTATGGGGAAAGAAGGCCAAGAGTTTATGGTAACACCAAATCGACGCAATCGCCTTAAATTGCCAACAAGAATTCGCGCTTGTGTTCTAGGCAATAAGAGTTGAGGCGAGTTGAGTTGAGTGATTGATTCCCTCAATAAAATGGTAAGCAGAAAAGGGTTTCTAGTTAGAGGCTATTGATGGCACGCCTAAAGGTCAAAAAACCTCATACATATGATATTGAATTACATTTATTATATAAACCATATACATTTACCAATCGATCAATCACAATTCCGCATATCAAAAGTTTCTTTTTTATGTATTCAATACTTTTTGCTTTTCTTTTCTTTTTTCTTTTTTTTGATAAATGTTGCACGCGTGTCGAATGTATTTTTTGTCAGCTTCCCACAAAAGTGAAAACTGTCGCATTTCCTTGAATTGAATGCGGAGTGTAGCAGCAGCAGCAGCAGCGGTATCAAATCTCCCAAGGATACAAAATTACACTTAGAGCAATGTGTGTCCTGTGCGCCAGCTCAGGAGGCTCTCCATTGCCCCAGAGCGATTTTTTGTTCTATTCGTATTTCTCTCTCTCTCTCTCTCTCTCTGTTGCTTGTTTCCTTTCAGTTGCTTTGTTTTGGAGCACGTGGCTGGAGCAATCTACGCTGCGACACAGCTTGCGAGTCAAGCCTTTAATTTATGCAGCCCTGGGGAGATTTTTGATTTTTTACGATTTGGGTGAGTATAAGTGTGTGTGTGTGTGTGTGTGTGGGGAGGAGTAGTAAATGCTTAAAGATTGTCTGTAATTAGCTCTAGTTCGAATAAGTCGGAATGTAATTGAGATCGCTGAGACTCGAATGCAGCGCAGGCAATTTTTAGCTCGCCTCCAAATACTGAATATCCGTTAGAAAATAGACTCCGTTTAATCAAGGGGAATATACAGCAGCGAAAGGTGGGCGGGATGTACGATTATGTCTGGGTACTTGTGTTCTCATGCTCGATGCTCGATGCTCGACTGTCAATTCAAACTTCACCCACACAGCGATACGCGGTGGGAGCGCTCGTCACTCGCTGTCACATTAACACATCATTCATAAGGACATGTGCCAATGGCTCTGAAATATTTGCAGTAACATAGGATATCGAGCCCAAAAACAAGCAAAACATAAGCCAGTCGAGAGTGCCCGACTAGAGAATACCCTGAACATATTTTTATATATAGAGAGAGAGAGAGAGAGAGCGAGAATCGTTCGAGAGGCAATATCCTGGAAAATATATGATATATATAAAGAGAGCTAGATCCATTGGAGAGTGCCAGACTAGAGAATATCCTATATTATTATGTATGGATAGAGATATTTATCTATATGTCGAGAGAAAGCCTTTCTAGAGAATATCCCATCATGACTGAAAAATATAGAGTATGCTCTATATCTATATTTACATATATACATAAAAAGGATTAGAGCTGATTAAATTTGGCTTACATACAATGATTAATATTAATATTCCGTATTTCCGTAGTTATGTTAATATTGGTTAGTTTTGTTAAATATACTAAATTGATATATACCTCATCGGAAAGGATATTTTTCAATCTACAATTTAGTTTTTGAAATGTTTTCCCATATGCAAAGATATAATATATATTATATTTTTGGAGTATATATTTTTTTATACAAAGTAATAAAAACAAGTAAGAAGACTCTAGTCGAGACTGCTCGACTAGGAGATACCCTGAACCCTCTAATCTGATATTCTAATCACTCTGCACTTCTTTTCGGCACACGTACATACACATCCACGTATTAGAACGCGCTCTGCTAGCTGCGCAGTAAGCAGCGACTGCGCTTGTGCTGCGCTGCAGTGTGGGCAACATTATAAGGATTTATTTGTTGAATATTTTAATTTCTAGACGTACAATCTTAATGAAAGTTTCAGGGCGAAATTATATAGTGAAAATGTATGTACATTCCAAAGCACAAGTCTCTAGTACTTGAAATACGCCTTTTACAAAGGTGATGGTGAGGGGGTGGATATAGGGGTGGGGGGTAAATTACAACAAAAATCGAAATTATATAAAATACATATAAGTCTACATTTAAAATTTGGAAGCTCTAGCTCTAAAGGTGTAGGAGGTATAATTAAATAACTAGCTTTCGATAAGGTTTTTGATCGATAATAAATTATCGGGAGTAGTTATCGATATAAAAAGAAAAACTTGATATGCGCGTGATATACACGGACCTAGGAAAAAAAAATTCAAGTCTCTAGCTCTTATATCTTCTGAAATCGACGCGTTCATACATACGGACGGACAGACAGACGGACAGGGCCAAATCGACTTAGCTCGTCGCCCTGATCAAGAATATATATACTTTGTGGGGTCTGCCACGCCTCCTTCTGTCTGTTACATACTTTTAACAAAACCATTATACCCTGATTTCCCATTTTCAATGGGTTCAGGGTATAAAAATTGATTCATGAGTTCATATATACATATATATTCCTATATTCCATAGAGCTTCAGCTTTACTTTATGTAATAATTTTAGGTGGAAATGAGTACATAAAAGCAACAAATGGTGGAAACCTTTAATCCTACCTTGAAGTCGATACCTCGATTATCTTAGAGTAATTCTTGAAGCATTAGGTCATATAACAATTTCTATTATTTTCATCCATATCAGAAATGGATTAAAATACCGCAGGATAAAGTATATTTCGAATTCTAAATCTTATATATCTCTAGTGATTACAGCTCCCAAGTTATCAATATATAATCGAAGAGATATGACTGGTCGACTCAACTGTTTGTTCTTTCTGCCCAGATATATAGATATACCCTTTCGCACACTCTCTGTGGATATAGGGCATAATAATACGGACGATCTCCCCAGTGATTCGGCGTCCTCCTGTCGCTATTTCAGATTTAAATTTGCGTTTGCCAAAATGTCAATAAACTCGGACGGAATTTATTTTTGTTATTTTATTTATTTCTGTTTCTATTGTGTGTATGTTTCTCTCTCTCCCTCCCCTTCTCTCTATTTCAGTGCCTGTGGTACTCTATTTTTTGTATATATATATTTATTTCACATAGAGCAAAACTTTCTTATTTTATTTGGTTTGCTGAATTTGCTTTTATTTCATGTTGACACATGCCGCTGACAAAATTTGATGCGAAACGATTTTCGCATTTTGAAATAGTTTCATAAAAAGTAAATGCCTGTCTCACAGCCATAGCCCCAGCCACAGCCACAGCCAGAGCCACAGCCAGAGCCACAGCAGCGACAGCCCTCCCCAATGCGTTTGATTTCCATTTGACATTGATGATGTTTACTTATTTTGGTGAAAATGGAAAATATACACAAAATACACACACACACACTGACTTAGTGTGTGTATGTGTTTGTTTGCATATTGGTACTTGGTAATTTTTCTTTGCCATGTTTGATTTTCTAGTCATTTTTGTTATTTTTTGTTGTAGTTTGTTTTATTTTTGTTCTTTTTGCAAAACATTTTATAGTCAGGAGACATTGATGGAAGCTTATTCAGCCTGCCAGGCAGATTGTCTATGTGTGCTGTGTGCCGTGTGTGTGGGTGTGTGTGTGAGTACTTGTATGTGTGAAGCTTCATCTTTATATTGTTTGGTCTACCGATTTCCATTTCATTTTTTTCCGCTTTGAACACACGACAAGTTTGACTTATATGAAAAAGAGATTGATTACCCATAGAGCTCATGGAGCGGTGAGTGCTTTCACATGTTCAAATGAAATATTTTTTTGGAATCTATTCGCATTCACATTCCCATTCGCATTTGTATTTGTATTTGTGTTGTGTGTGTGTGTGTGTGTGTGTATGTGTGAGTGAGTGCAAAGCCAACAAGAGCAATGGCTGTTGTAGTAGGTGCCTTTGTGGGCTTGTGAAAATATTTAAATTTGAAATTGCAACCAATCAAACAATTTTCCAATCAAAAGCTTCTATTTTGCCAATTTTGAGTCGACGTGTGCAACTTTTAAGTTGCATAATTCAACAAAGAACGTCAAACGCACTCAATAACCTCCCAGCTCACCCAGTCCCAGTCCGCCGCTACCGTTCCCCTAGTACCGTTACAGGTTTACCTGTGTGCAAACACAGCCCAACTCTGTGAGTGGTCTAGGCCTATGCGTCCCATCACCACCTCCACCAGCACCAGCACCGCCACACCCCTCGCCTTCTCAATCATCCAACTATTGGCAACGAGGCAACCGGCTACGCAATTACCATGAACAACAACGTCCGGCACTGTGCACTGTGCTCTGTGCTCTGTGCTCTGTATCCTGGCTGTGTCTCCGTTAGAAAAGTCGTAAATATTCCAAATGTCATTTTGAAATCCTAATTTACGCTTCGTCGTTTGAAAATGCACAAGCATCCCAAAGACCGATGCACAAAACACACGCACTGCAATTTGGTAAGTTCCCCCGGTGCCGTCCCAGTCCCTTGGCCAACATTTTGGCAATCTTCGACGTAGAGCCAGCTCGTCGTCCTCGTCGTCAACGGGATTGGCATGCCTCATCATCATCATCAGCAGCAGCAGCAGCAGCAGCAGCAGCAACGGCTCGCTTTGCATTGCCATTTTGTATCGAAACATGCAATCAAAATTTTCAAATTTTCCCTCTGTAGGCGGTAGAGCGGTAGAGCAGAGTCAAGGGCCGTTCACAGAGCATTTGGGGTACTGTGTGCACTCTTCAAACAGACACACGCACCGAATGAATTACAATCAGCACACAATTCAACGAAAAATGCCGTCCAATTTCTAAATTGTCTGCTGGCTAAGGCAACACAGCCCAATGTCCCTCGGAACGGGCCCAACACCCAATCCCAGGGGGCGCGTTAGGAAAATGAGTGCATTTTGGAGCCCAAAAACAATATGTTTTCCAAACGGCATTTCCATTTATGTATGTTGCATGTTGTGCACACATTTCCGCAAATGCACCTACCTCTACCGCGACCGGCCCCTGCCCACTCGATGAAGGGACGCCCACACTCGACCTCGGACACGCACACACACTCAAAGTTTTGTTTAGGTTTGGTATTGGGTGCATATTGAAATTGCAATGGGGTTTTCACTGCAATGGTGCCATAGTGCCATAGTGCAGTGGTGCAGCGGTGCAGCGGTGCAGTGGTGCATTGGTGCGTCCCCCTCATTACCTATTCCGTTTTTGTGGGCCCAGATTGGAACATTTCGTAACTTGATGGCCGCTCAAACCGTGAAACTGATCGAGTCAGCAGCTTATCGGCATTTGTTAGGAATTTCGCAAGTGATTTATGCAATTAAACTTCCTATAGTTGAGCAAATGGGCTTTAAACAAAACAAAAACAAAAAAAAAAACAGCCCAAATAAAATCGATATTAAAATTCAGCTATATTTATGTTATCCATATTTGTTGTCTCAATCAGTTGCTATGACGAAATGCCCTCAAATTCATAATTTACTGACGTAAACCAAAAGCTAATGAATAATTTTATGTATAATATGTTTTATGTGAATATAAATGTGACTATTAACAGCTTTGAAACGGATGTCAATACAAAAATATTTATAAATCTGGTTAAAGTTTAGTAATATATGTGTGGGCGTTAAAATGCTTATATACACACATATATGCATGCCATTTTTTGTATTTCTTCATTCTACTCATCATATATTAATAATCCGCATCATAATAAAACTGTCGTTATTAAATTCACAGTTATCATAATTATCTGTATCCATTTATGATCATTGCCATTATCCATATCCTCCCTCGCATCATTGTAAGTATTACTCTCATCATTATCTTAATCATAATCATCATCCTTATTACTATAATCAATATCCTCTTCATTTTCACTATCATCTTATATCATCTTATCTTTTCACCATAATCTAATTACTATAATAAAATAATCGTAATTTTATCTTAATCATAATACTCTTCATCATCATCATCAACACATCATCATCAACAGCTTCGTCATGCTTATAATCATCATTCACATCATGTTGTCGTCATAATTATCAAAAACATCAGCATCATCATCATCATCAGATCATCATCATCATCATCAACATCAACTATCATCCTAATTAACATCATTCTCATGTCAGCTTTATAACATCGTCAAACTCATCATCATTACCTCATCATCGCCATTACCGTTAAAATTGTTCGTCACCATCATCATCTTTATCATGATCAATCATTTCAATCGGCCTGCTCATCCATTGACACATAGCCTAAATAAGCCTATTCAACTATTTCCAGTGGGCTTGTGGAGCATCTGAAAAAAAAAAAAAAAAACAAAAAAACAAATTTTGTTACAAATTCCTCCACATCGGAGGGAGCGATACGCGCCTATCTAACACCATTTTGGGTTAATAATTATCAAGAGCAATAAAATTAAAAATACATTTACCAAATATTGAATTTCAAAGTAAATAAATTAAAATTAAACAAAACCTCAAACCGAGCAAACACACACACAATAAACTAAAAGCAAGAAACAACAAAAATTAAAAAATATAAAAGAGACGAACAAAAATTCGCTTGAAATCATAAAAACAAAATTTGATGGCTTCGTTTCTGATGTTGAACGACTGTCGAACAGACGAACGATCTCTGGACAGGTCGCAGCATCTGAGATGCTGAGGTGACTGCTGGATCAAACTTAAAATTGAAAAGAAAAACTCGAATAATGATGAATTAATTGAGTATAAAATGTTGAAAGCAAAAGGCACGACTAATAAAAACAGAAACACCACTCACACAATATCATAAAAATTATACAGTAAGCGATTGAGATGATACCTCGGTTCGCCTCGGCTCGCATCGCCTTGAGATACGCAGCTTTCACAATCTGTAAGCTGTAAATTGGTCAAGAATTTGAAAGAAAAGTGTTGATGGCCACAATTTCTAAGAATGTCGATAAGAACTTGCTATGCTAATGAGCGCCCGTATTAAATCATGCTAATGGCCGCCAGTCCGCCTCGATCGGGCATCCTCTCAGCCTCTCTCTCCCTCTCGCTCTCTTTCGCTCTCTTCCCATTCCAGTGCAGCTCGTTCGCTCCTTTCATTTAACAGATTAAATTGATTAATTTAATGTTGGCGGCGGGTCGTGAGCATATTTCGCTTAATTTCATTTCCGCTTCACTGCATTTGCCCCACCTCTCCACAGAGGGCTCCGTATAGAGCACTTGTTTGTTCCGCTCGCCCTCGAGTGGCGCAATTTTTTACGCCGTTTCAAATTCGGTTTGCCGAAAGGGTTGCAAAAAAGCGACAACCTTGCACGCATTATTTCGCATTTCGCATTTCGCATTTAGCTCGAACTGTCACCAAACTCGGGCTACGTGGAGGGTTGGCGCAACGACAGCTAACTGAATTTCTGGCCAGGCCCAGTTATTGATCTGAATAATGCGTTGTCAATCTTGTTTGATGCATTACCGTGAACAGAAAGAGAAGAAAAACATGAGATTAATATTGCTTCGTTGTGTGCAAAGAATTTTGCTAAAGGGTTTCCAGCTCGACATAGACACGTACTTAACATCATGTGTGTGTGTGTGTGTGTGTCAGAGTATCTATTACACGGCATAAAATGTTGAGTCATCTCGCGCAAAAAGCGAATTTTCATGTCAACTGTCAAAGGATTTGATGCGCGTCTTTAGAAATGCTTTTCCAATAGGCTACAGGCTCTCTTTTGAGAGCATTCCCTGTATTTGAGCTGATATTAAATCCCCGCAGCTGTGTGCCCAAAGTCCATTGCCTTGGGCCCAACAACAAGCAAGAGTACGGGCTAATCGGAAGTGCCCGACTAGAAGACTCACTGAACATGCTATATGAAATTCTATTTATCCAGTTTAGTTTGTATCTAAAGAATCTATACATATACATGTGCACAAGTGCAGATCCTTAAGTCTCCTTAGCTGGTTTCCTAAAGTAATCCACAAAGAAATATCTATATTACAAATTGATTATCAATATGAAGATATCATTTTATTTATTTTATATACTACATCAGCTTGAATTTTATACTACACAGGAGTAAGTAAGTTCCATGAACATTATAAGATGGATATTTGGGAAAACACATTTTAATTATTAATAGAAATATTCCCTTATAAATACCAAATTTAGCTCATTAAACATGAAATGAGTTCTATTAAGTGCAGTGAAGCCTCGTGATTGAATTTGTTGAAATGGAATATAAAAGCCGAAAGGTCAGATATATGAAGTAGGTGAGATCAACTCTATTAAAGATATATAAAAGAGAAGAAAGGACATAAAGATGGTACGAACTTGATCAAGTCAGTAAAGGAAGGATACTATGGCCTGAATGAATAGATAGACGGAATGGATTGCAATGAATGGATGACTCAAAACATTTGTAGCTCTTAGACGGATAATATATATACAGACGGATAATATATAGATGCTATGCATGTGAATGCATTACTCAACTTACTTGCAGAATTAAGGCAGATGGTATATATATATAGTTATATATAGATATTATATGGTACACACATTGATAATATCCTTTTACAAACCATCTCAATTCTCATTTTTATTGCAAATTTGTGGCTTCAATCAGTTAGTATTAGACATTCCCAATGCATATTTATAGAATTTAGTTTATGTTGTCTTGCTTTTGTATTTGTGTATTTAAGTCACTTAGTGGCGGGATCAAACCCTCGTCTTTCATAAAATGCATAAATTGTTGTCATCCACTTGAGGAATAGCTGTGAGGCAGGCAGGCATCATTAGTTTCCAGTTGTTTTAGAATCAACACATTTGTAACAATATTTGATAACTAATTTTAGAAATGAATGAATTCGAAGCAATCAGAAGATTTTTTTTTTTTTTTTTTTTTTGGGAGCCAGACACACACGCACAGATATGTGTGTGTGCGTGTGTGTGCAACATACATATAGATTGACAGCTCAAATATTTCAGTACAGATTTTTGACGTGCGCCCGTGATTTGTCATTGACATCGTTATGGTCGCTGTGAGGGATGGAGAGATGGAGGGACGGAGGGACGGAGGTATCGAGGAGCTGAGAGAACAGCCTTGCCCCCGAATGATGCAGACAATCAGGCTGCAACACTTCAATGGGCATCGAAGCACTTCATTTGTAGCGCATGGATAAACAAAGAAGGCGCATTGCCGTCTCCTGCTGCCTGCTGCCCTCTCCTGCTGCCTGCTGCCATGCGTCGCCACATTTTCTAATTGATTTCAAAATGTTTTCCTCTTCTGTACAAATAATTTCGGATTTTGACATTCCCATCGCATTGTCAATTCCATAATTTCTCGCTCGCCTCACCAGAATAGAACTGAATACGCCATATATAGCGCTGGGGCAGCTCGCGTCTTTGGGGAATGACCCGAGATTCTATTAAATTGCGCACTAGACACAGTTGACAGTTTGGTTAATTAAGGCGGCTCATTTTGAAGCTTAGAACGAAAATTTCATATTACAATAATTTAATTTATGCTTGCCATTTATTATTTTCTAAATTGTTTTGGAACGTGCCGCTGCTGCTTCGAAGCTCGAACCCCCTCGGTCCTGCCTCCGTCTCTAATAAATTTCTCCAACTAATGATCACTTCTATTTTGGGTTTTGCTCTTCGAGTGTATTTCGGATGCTGCACATCCGCAGCGTAATCCACGTTAATGTTTCTCGGCTACCCAGAAAACTCTCCACACTAATCCTTTTCTCTTTCGTTTTGGCCTCGAAATGGAGCCGCATATGATCCCAGTCATATTAAAAGCTAATTAATATGCCTAATTCTAGCCAGGCTATTTGTTAATAAAAATCTCTCGCTTATAAGAACAAAAGATCAATGTCTATGCATTATGAGTCGAACATTTTAGGAGATCGTTAGAATGGAATTTCCTGGTCTTAAATATTATTGTCAACATTAGTCATTAAGAGAAATAAACCCCAAAACTATAAGTTTATGGTTTATCAAAAACAAAAAACAAAAAACAAATAACTTAGAAAAGAATCAACAGTTATAACTTGTTTAATATGACGTCTATATATAAATAGAATGTGTAGAAGATTGTAGAGTTGTTTTCAGAAATTCAGAATCCAATCACTCAAGTGAGGGTGTTGTTTCTTTAATTGAATTAGAATATTATTTAATCGAAGAGAGATAAACTGCTTAAACTGCTTTTATACTAACTTTACTACTACTAACTTCTGTTAGATGAGAGTTCAGCAAAATATTAAATAAATATAATATTATTATATTATGATTATTATATGTTATTATATACAGTACAATCCGAATATACGGTACGATTATAGCGACGAAAATTCTGGTCCCCAGACAAACTTTTATGAGCAAACTTATACGGTTGTAGCGCTCTCCGGGTATAACGACGATGCCTTCAGTGTCGTTATAACCGGACTCTACTCTATATGAATACTGAAAACAGTAGATTAGAGGTCCGATTATTAACTGCTGCGTTCGACACATTAAATTTGGTTTCATATTTTGTTATTTTGTATTATTTACAGAAATATTGACTATTAATTCAATAATAATATGATTGTATTCTTTTTTAGGGAATAGCTAATTTATATGAAACTAGACTAATATATATGAAATTTTAATTTAGTAATTGCCGCAAAGTTTAACTTTGTTTTGCTGCCTTTACAGAGGGATATTTAGAAGTCTATACAAGATAAAATACAAGACAAAGTAGACGTCTACCTAATATCGCAGACAAAATAATTAACTACCTTTGCTCTACTTTTCAAAATCAAGATCCGCACTCCGATCTTCGTAAAAGTACAACAAAGTCGGCAGAGTAAAGTTCTTTTGCAGAATATTAGCCAAAGTTCAGCAAGGCTTCTCGGCACTTGCAAGGTATTTGACAAGGATGCAGAGACAGCTTTACGCAGCTGTAGAGCCAAATGCAAACTTCAACAAAGAATGTTTGTATTAAAGTACTTCAGCTGCACTCCCTCAACACTCTCCCCTCTCTCTCAAAACATTTGGCAATTTATCTGATACATATCCTTAACACACACACACACACACACACACACACGCTTAACAGTTGCTTATATTTAAACATCGGCTTGTTTTCATGGACAGAGAAAACAGAGGCGAGCATCGATTCGACTTGGACTTAGTTTTCAGGGTAGGTGAGCCGCAGCAGCAACAGCAGCAGACGGAGAGTGGTGCTGGGGCTGGGGCTGGAGCTGGAACTGAAGACAGTTTGTTGACCCAGCTTCCATGCTCAAGTGATGGCATTTGAGAAGGTTCAATTGGCACCAGCGACATTTTACACCACGCTTCCTTGTTTACATGCCGCCGACCTGTGCTCTGCTGGCGGGGTGTGGGGCGGCAAAGTAGTTGTCTGTGGGAGGGAGAGGGGAGGGGGGTAGGTCGCCTGCATTGGCAGTGAAAGTGAAAGCACTCGAATAAAATGAATTCGAAATGAAAATGAAATGGCAACAGATGCGTTTGCTTGTTTGTCACATTAGAAGATGCCAGCAGACAGAGGGGCAAACATTCTGTCTCTCTCTCTCTCTCTCCCTCACACATGCACTCTCGCTATCTCTCAGATTTTGGGGCACAGTTTTCGGGGTCTTTAAGCTACGCTGCGTCTCGAGCCTCAGACAACATTTGCACTCGATTTGATTTGTAGCCGGCGTGTGGCCGAATCTCTTTTATTTTTTATTGCTTCCGTTTCAGGGCCAAATAAATCAGTGCTCAAAGGCTGGCGGCATTTAATAACTGCGCATTAATGGGGATATATACAAACTCATATATATATGTATATTTATGTGTATGTGTGTGAATCCTTTCTGGCAGCAAAGCCAATATTTACATTAGCCACGAAATCATTTTATTAAATCTCGCAACGCCCAGTAGCTGCTCCTGCTGGCAGAGTGGGCAAGTGCTTTGTGTAAACATAACGCCTTCCTGCCACGTGCCACGTGCCACATGCCCCTGCTGCTCCTGCTGCCCCAGCTCCTGCTGCTTGCACTACGTAACATATTAATAATGAAATCGCTCATAAAATTATAGCCACACCAAGCGCTTGCGTGTTGCAAGTTGCTGTTCGTGCAACGTTGACGCCTGTTCGCACATTGTACGAGGGTTGGCTGCAACAACCCCCTCTCCCCTCTCCATCCCACTCCCCAGAAGTTATGAAATTATTTCCCATAATGAGCGTGTGTCCTTTTGTATCACCCCTCGTCCTGTTCCTCCTTCCTTTTTTTTTTTTTTTTTTTGTTAACAAGAAGTCAACATATTCTTTGTCTTCTCTCTCTCTCTCTCTCTCTGTCTCTCTCTATCTGTTTGGCATATCTCAAATCGATTCTATATTCATAAAGCCGCTAGCTGCCGGAAAATGTGCGACGCGTGTCACTATTTAGCGTCTATTATCCTGCGAACATATTCCTCGTGTCCTCTATCTGTGCGCCAGATTGGGGCGGGCACGGAAAACTTTCTCTGGAGTCATGCCTGCTGCTCAAGTCAACTGTTAGCCTGCTGCAATCCCCGTTTTGCTCGAATGATTTCTTTCCTTCCGGAACTCTGTCATGACATGGCAAAATATCTACCCGAAAGCCCCTATCAATAACTGTTAAATGGGCCAATACAGATTGAAAACTAATATTAATACTATAAATATAGACGCAATAAAATTTTGATTTATGTTAACTGCTTAAGCATGCAACGATCTCGCACGACCTTCAATACTTTCGGAGTTTCTAGGATTTCCCAACCTTGAGAGTCGTATTTCCACTCCTTTTGCCTAATCGTTCACGCTTGAGAAATTGAAAAATGATTTTCTGTCAATATTTGCATATCGACTGAAGCGTGAAGGATTTTTCTTTTCTCATCTTGTTTCTTTTTGATAATTTTCGTTGCATTTAGTTCTGGGAAATTGTCAAGCAATGTTCGTGCTCGCATTCCTGTACGGGACAAACGTAACGCCCACCGGCATATCCTTTGACAACAAAAAGGGTAATTGCTGCAAATCCGATGCGCTATCCGTGCTGTATGCAAATTTTCAGACTCCAGACTGCCGAACAATCCGGCTCTGGCTCCGGCTTGAGCCCTGCTTAATTAGTACGCAAAATATTTGCCGTAATTGTCGTGGAAAGCAAACCCAAAGGCGAAGAGGAAGAATTATAATCCCTTCGATCGGATTTTCCGGTCAGCGAGCGGTCACCCAGCTCTACCTGCAGCTCTACCATCTACCATCTTCTCGATTCGCAAGTCTCAAAAGGATTCTCAACATTTTGCACTAATTTTCGCGCATGATCCGCAGGATCAGAGACATTCTTGCTGATTGATCCTGTTTTGTGGGATGCGGTGAGGCGGCTCTAAAGGCAACAAAGGTTGCCGCCCGTTGTTGTCCAAGTCCGGGTTAAGTCCAGCTGTGCCAGTCTGCGCCCGGGATTAGAGAAGAGTGCCCATTGTAGGCGTTACTATTGAGACAGTTTACAGTGCATTTAGCTCGGCTTTCGCTGCCTGCTCAACCTCAATTGATTTGTCAAATTCTGTTCCGTTGACCACCTACCTAACTACCTGAGGCCGAACTACCGCAGTCCAGTCCAGTCCAGTCCGGAGCCCAGCCGAGCTGAGCCACTCTCCCGTATGACAACTTCGCCTCAAAATAAATCAATCAATTAAATTTTTATAAAACTTCCCGAATGCAGCGGCACAAAAAACTTCAGTTAGTAATTAAAATTTCTGCTAATATATATCTTCAGGTATATACATACATCAGTGTGTGTGTGTGTGTGTGTGTGTTTTCGGGTCCAGCGTGCGACAAGCATATGACAGCTTGACAAACGGCCCGAGACAGCGGAGACAACTCAAAGATATATAGATGCAATGCAGCATTGAAGACTGCGGGTTTTTGGAATGTCAGAAATGTCCGCTGGGGACAAAAATCATATTAACTTGGCCACATTATAAAACGAACGAACGAGTGCGCTCCAGGCCGCATAACTTATTAAAAACTCCAGCAAAAAAGCCGAAAAATGTCCAAAAATTGTCCCGAGCTCGGACTTCAAGTTGGACTCGAGCTGGCGCTGGGACTTTGTCAGCCCAGTCTAAGCGCCACTTAAACTTCATCTTCGGCGTCGACGTCAACTGAAGCAACGGGTTTCCAGAATGTCATTTGAAAGGGTCGGCGATTCGGGGGACAGGAGCGGAGGGAGCTCCGGGCGCCATTCATCGTCAATGTCAAGTGAATGCGGCCGAAGTTGTCATTGAACTTTTCATATACATATGTATAAAATTCTTTGCAAATTGTGCGATCGAACGATTGAAAAACCTCATTCATCTAAATTTCAGATGATCCCCAAATGAGAGCAAATTAATATCAACAATTTAAGGGAAATATTCGGGAAACGAACCAGCTCAGAGAACTCAAATCGAAATATTTCATGATCAAAGCTAAAATGTATGATTAAAAGGAAAATAAAATAAGACTGATAATAAAAAAAAAACATGAATTGTATTAAATTGCATGGAGTAATTTTAATGTATTAATAGCTTAGAATTTTACTATCGGGATACTCGGGTTGTTCGTTTTGTATCTCTATATTTGAAATTTCTATTTTATGATTTTGCACTACGAAAATCCTTAATAAATGTAATCTTTCTCAAGCTGAAGGTCGCTGTAGCCCTTAACCTTTTAAGTGAGCTTTCATTTCATAAAAGCTATAAGCTCTAAATAAATCAAAATATATATATTTCTATATCTCAAATAATTGCTTTAGCGTCGTTCTAACGTACCAACTTAAATTACGATTTTGAATCTAAGGCCAAACTTAAAGTATCTCAAAACTTCATTATCGAAAGCAAAATTTTATTTCATCAAGGGCTTATATATAAATGTCCTATTCACGTCCTGAAGAAGTCATTCCAATAGTCGGTTAGCTGTGAGAAGCAAAAGGCTAAACACTGTGTCTTTATATGTATGTGTGTGTGTGCGTTAGAAAGAAGAAGATATGTGTAAAGACATAGAACTGAAAAATATTAATAATAAGTTTCTAGCTATTGTGGTATCAAAGTGAGAGTTAAATAACTGATATAATGTTAGATTGCTAGCGATATTATACTATCTATTCCCTTCATATGATGAGCTATCGAAAAATAAATAAGCTTTTGTTGCAATTATTATTAAGGAATATATATGTAAGACCTCAAGCCCCTGGTTTTCGAGATCGATGGATTCATACCGAAGGACAAATGGTTAAATAGGCTCAACCTGTATAACTTATGAAGAATATAGTATGGAGTTTCCCATGCTTTTCTCTGCCAGTTACATACATATATATTCCCCAAAAACAGATTACCCTGAATTTCCAATTTCAATGAATTCAAGGTAAATTTCAAATTGTTGTGGTTGAATCAAATCGAACTCCATCTGGATCTGACATACCAGCATACATATACGCATAAAGATCTATATACAGCCATATCTGTCTAACTCAATGTATACACTATATCATGTTCAATCCCCAGCGATGCGATATTGCGTATATTTCCACACAAATGCCATAAATATTGTGGGCGATCGAGCAATCGTGATGATGCTGCGGCCGATGATGCCGATGATGACAGGGATGAAGAGAACAGAATTTTGTGGTCCCGCAAGCGTTGGCTATAAAAATTTTTAAAAATATCATAATTTTTGATTCCGCTGAATGGCAGAGGCCACGTTTGTGTCATTAAAAGGCTTCGGCTGAAGCCGTTAAATGCAACGATAAATTATGCTAAAACTAACATCAATTACGAGTCGTAAAGCGCGGCCTGTGGCAAGGTGAACTCCAACTGCAACTGCAACGGCAACTGCAACTGCATCTGCATGAGGAAGGGGGGCAAAGGGCAACGGCAATGATGAACCACAATTGTGTTGCATAATAAAAACGGATCATGTAGAGTCGCTCGATCCGAACACTCGTTAATAATATGTATATGTATTAGGAATGATCCCCCTCCTGGATCTATGAGCCGTCTCATCATCAACTGTCATTGGTTCAATAGAAAACGCATAAAATTTGGGAAAATTGAAACAAATTTTACAGAAGGAAAACAAGTCTTGATGGAAAGCGCACGCATTTTTATGGATATTTGTTTAGCGCTGGTCGAACGGCTCCCGAAACTCAGGGACAGACAGACAGAGGGACGGACGGAGAACTTGTGTCATAGGGTTGAGTTTTTATGGCTTTTCAAATGTTTCCGCAACTACGCAGACTCGAGGAAACATTTCTCTAACATGATCGTAAAAATTTGATTTTTCCTCCGAGTGCAGCCAGATCATCCTTGGCCTTGGGACAGACGGACAGCGGAGCTACGGACGGGTGGGCATGTTTACTAATAATAGAAGATAAATCGTCTGGTTTGCATTTAGAGCAGACATCACAATGCGCGATCAGCGACCCGGGCTGGTCGTAAACACTCCGTTTATTGCCGCCGGCCCAGCGATCCTTTATCCTTTCGTCGAATGGTAGGATATTGCGCGTGTTACCTGGGCGCAAGCCCATCAAGTGTCTACATATTATCCTTCACACATCTCTCTGGGCCTCATAAAACCCATACGTGTGTATATGTATACGTATAGTTTGTAAATAGATATTCTAATACTTGGCAACGCTACAATTAAAAGTTTTTATTGCTCGCTCAGCCTTTATCACAAATTCCCATATTGTTATCTCTGAGGAGCTGTAGCTAATTGCGACTAATTGTGCTCTAATCAACTGTCGAGCTTAACTGCTCGAAGAAAGGCGTCAATGGCACTTGAGCCACTGTTTCGTGTATCTTTAGAGGGTAGCACTTAGTCGTGCACTCAAAACAAATGAAGCGCCCTTAACTTCGCATGGAATAAGAATAGTTCAATTTTTTGAATAGAAATATTAATTTGAAAGAGCGCAAATTGCGCACTCAATGGGCAAACATAAGAGAGAGAGCGAGCAAGCGAGCGAGCCGCCCCTCCTCTCTTGCGCTCGCCTGTCAACATTTTCTTCCTTTTCGTTTTGAAGTGTTTTGTGCTGCGGTTGGCCACAGCAGAAGCTAAAGCAAAAGCACTCGACGAGAGCTGCGAGCTGAGAGCTGAGAGCTGAGAATTTGTGCAAATATAATTTGCACATCAAATATATAAATGCAGCAAACGAATTAAGCGGGTGGATGGGCAAACGGAGAAGGAGAGCGATAGAGCGGGAGAGCTGGAGAGCGGGAGAGCGGAGGAGCGGCAGTGTGTGGCGTGCGTAAGAGAGCGAGAGGCCGCAGGCGAGCGCTAAGTGAGTGCAATTGACAAAGGAAACGTGAATTGAGTTGATGAGCCAGAGTCGAGTCGAGGAGCTCTTCAGAAATTATGCGTGCATGCGAGAAGAGCTGTCAAGGCATGTTGCGGTCGCAGTCACTCCCGTTGCGTGGAGTCGGCTGGCCAGTGAACAGTTATTATTGAATTACTTGCGCACTCAATTGAGCGCAAAGCAGGCAGCAAGCAAGCAAACTAACGGTTATTAAATCTCCTCTCACAATTGCTGCGAGCTAAACGGCGCCTCACGAACCTAAGCGACGTTTCCTTTTCTCCCCAGTGACTGCGTTTACCTGCCCGGATTGCGCAATTGCCAAGGACTCGCTGCCCTTGATCCGCATTGATATTGATCCGTAACACACCTTCATAATTTTGTCAAGTGTTGTCGCCAATTGTCTGCATTTCATTGAGAGGCCCGCTAGCCGCTAGCCGCAGGTAAAAAACCAGAAGAAGGTGATTCGTGTGTTTTCTTTAGGGCTCGTTTTGTTTTTTTGTTTTCTGTAATTATTATTTTGGAAAATGGTCAAAGGCGAAAGGAAATCCTTTTTTAATATCGTTTAAACTGCATTGGCAGCTGTGGGCAGCCGCTGGCCCAAATTTATGGGCCAGACTTTAAAAACTTGTTGACGTTTTTCTTATCTCTTTTCCAATTGTAAATTCAACCTTAAGCCGTATCAATGAAATATTGTTCGACTCGTTTTACTATCTGTGCGTGTGTGTGTGTGCTTGTGCTTGTGCCTCTATGAAGATATCATTATGCATTTTCGGCTGGGAACCCTCGCTGCATTGATTTATGCGTAATTATTCGATTCTGGTTTCCCTTTTACCTGAACCACTTGACAACAATATTTAAATTGTGTTCTATAAAATCGTTTCAGCTCGAGTTCATTAAAGGACACTTTTAAACGCCATAACTATGCTTGATTGACAGATTTATGTTGACCACTTCTTAGCAAAACACTTAAAATCAATTTACCTTCGGCTACCGATGAGGCTCGCTGATTGCAGACTGAAACTCCAAATAAAAAAATAATTAAAGTGTTTTAGACATTACATATGCATATAGACATGCTCATATATAAAATTAATTTAAAAAAAAAGAATAAGTTTTACTAGATTTCATTTTTAGGATTCGAGCCCACGACTCCTGCATGGCAATAGATTTAACTTCAACCATCAACTCTACCCACAACGCCACCTAACAACACTCAGAATTTCAGTGTAAAACTAACGGAATCACAGCTTGCACAAATACAAATGCGCTCCTAATTCTATTAATAGAGAATTCATAAAGCATTTAAATGAGTGTGCGTATGTGTGTACCAATTGCCTATGTGTGCATGTGTGTGTGTGTGCGTGTGTGTGCACTTTGATTAATGTGAGCAAACGTTTTCGTTAATAACTTCTGCGTTTCTTAACGGATTGCAATGCAATTTGCAGTTGTGTCTGCTATAATTCCAGTGAATCTATCGAAATGTTCAATATAAGTAATTGCTTTATAGTAATGACAGAATTCGTCAAATAAATGCAATGTGATTGATTTGTCCACACAATGAAGCTGATGAAATTATGAGTAACTGCATTTGATTTGTCACAAGTGCTCTCTGTTGAAAAAGCCCCTTTACATAAAAGTGATATATATATATATATATATATATATATGTATATGTACTATATATATGACATCTAGATATGGCAGACATACTCAAGTAACTGTAGATACGAGTTTTTATGATTTGAAAGAAAAAGTATATATAAATATATGTAGTGCTTAACAAGGATGAGCTTATAATAGTATTACATCTGCCACTAACATTTGTTGTCTAAGATAACTCTTAAGATGATCATATGTAACTCTAGAGATATCGATAATTCGATCACAATTCATGCACAGACAGATCTATTTCTGCTTCTTCATATATTTTCTACTTGCATATAACAGTATGCCCTCTTTACAAGCATTTTTGATGGGTAAACTATGAATATATTGAAGCATTGATTTATGTCTTAGTCACATACACATATATTTTGATACAATTATATCTCTATCCATATATACATATATAATTTATGTTTGTGTATATCCATATCCATATTGCATACAATTTGTGAGGTGAAATTAAGCAAAGCTCATAAAGCAAACATTAAACGTGTTTCTCGGCCATTTAATCGAGTTCGCGCTGCTATAGAAATTTCGTAGCACTCGCCTGGAATACAAAGTAATATATCTGCGGGTTACTCTGGGTAATGCCCATGAAACCCGTTTGCCCATAACTCGAAATGAAGCGAAGAAGGCGGCAAAAATAGTGAACATTAAAATCAAATAAAAATTTGTTAAATTGTTAAAATTCTGTAACGCAAACAAGCGCAAGAGACGTGGCCATAAAATGCCCCTAAAAGAAAACCCATCCATAACTCTCGGCCAGCTCGAACCCATCTAGAGGCACGTCTGGAGAGACGCTAAAGAGCGGCGTCTTAGAATTGTTTTTGGCATAATTTCGGATGAGGCGAACAAGTGTGAAAAACGCGGGCCGAACAAACGAATGGAAATTCGGGAAAACAAATGAAAATCCTTTAGCGAGGATCGCCGAGAATTTCCATTTCTAATTCGAATTCATTGCGCATGCGCAACGAGCTGGCAATAACTTTTATTTATTTATTTATTTGATTTGCCTCCCATGTGAGCCGACAGCGAAAATGGCTAAATAAAGCTAGATTCATGTGCATCTCTATGTGAATGTATGAATATGTATGTGTGCATGCATATCCATATGTGTATGAGTGTGTGTGTGTCTGAAGAGTAAACAGCAGTGCTATCAATTAAATATATATCTAGCCTTTTTTAGCTAGTTACCAAAGGTCTGTTAGCAAAAATCAATAACCGTTTAGCTTGTCAAAATTTTAAAGCTGCCAATATGTCTGTTTTTTTTGGCGAGATGTCTTGTCTTAATGCTATGTGATAGGCCTATATGTTTGTAGCAGTGTAATTAAGTGTAGGTTGAGTTTACGGTATCTAAAGCAGGAATAGACAGCAGCAGTTCTGCTATGTTAGCATTTTAGCGTTTTAGACTATTAAATTTATTATTTAAATTGATTTAAATTATTTAAAATTGATTTAAATTTAAGAGCGAGATGTGAGAACATAGAGTTGCGGAGTAGCGAGTTTTTACCTGAATGGGCCTATAGCCATTTTAAAATATGTTTAAAAATATGGATATAATATTATATCTATATAATATATAATTAAATAAAATAAAGAAATTCAAAATTAGTTTGGTTAGTTCTCAGATTTAGACTAATTTGCCCATACTTATTAAAAATAAAGTGTTTCATATGAAATAAAAAATATATAATTTTAATAATATATGCCCAAATAGTTCAAGCACAAGGGACCAGTAGCCAGTGCTAAATCATAAATTTATATTCATTTTATGTAAACTTCAGTTGATCATATGTGACTTAGCCAATTTTTGAAATGATATGTGCATTTCAATCAGATTTGTAATCAGATAAAAATAGATCTTCTTAAGGACTGACCCGGAATTAGCATTGAAATACTTTTCAGCTGACAAATTCCACTATTTATTTTTTACAGAAAGTTGCGGTATAGAAACTGATGTCAGTGTTGCCAATTTAAACTTTTAGCTATTTAGGCATAGCCATAAGTTATCCTAGAATATGACTATGAATAAAATATATATGTGTCTTGCTACTGTGCCAGCTTGAAAACGGAAATCTCTGGAATTCTATCATATTTATCTTAGCTTGGCCTTTTCCGCAGCTGTCTAGCCTTTTCCAATTTCGGCTATGTTTGTCTATCGAATGCCAAGACAGCCTTTTTCCGCTAGAAAATGTCTAAAAATGTCGCCCCTTCCTCATATCCTTGTTGTGCGTGTTAATATTCCGATCAGGTGCACCCGACTGGAGCATTTTCAATTGTTTTTATTTATTTTCCACATTTCCATTCGGCTTCCTCGAGCCTTTGAGCGGAGACCGACGAATAAAATTCGTTTCGATCAGGCGGAAGCGATTCCGTTTTTTTTTTTTTCATGTTTTTTATTTCACTTTCGTTTGCATTTTGTAAATTACATATTTTATTTCACTTAACTTCTTTTGCTTCGATTTTTAATTAGGGCAACAAAGAGACCGCTTACCTCCAGATCCCGAAACCACGATAAGAAGAATATAACCCCAACCCAAAAAAAAGGGTACTTAAAATGGAGCGAGAAAATCGGATGGGTTGCCAGGCTGCATATTGATGATATAGTTTATAGATCTTTATAGAGATAGAGGTTGAAGAATTCCAAAATGTTGTCAAAATGTAAAATGTTTTTTGCTAAATAAAGTTTTTTTATGGCTGTCATAGAATATAAAAAAATCAGTTTATTGTTTAGCATTATGAGCTAATGGAATTTATAAAAAAAAAGGCCAACCGAAACATCATCAGTAATTTAAAAAAAAAAAAAAAACCTTTACGCCAATTCATATACACAGCCACGCATATACACACGCGCACTCACACAGTGCTATGTAAAATTTAACACTCTCATGTTATCTTAACATTTCGGAGGGGTAATCGCTAGCAGCGTGCTTTGTTTTTCGAACAAACCGTTTTAACAGCGTATAAGACTGACTGCTAACAGCGCATGACAGAGATCGAGAGAGTGACTGAAATAGCAGGCTTTTTGTTTTCGAAAATGAGAGCGTCTGTTGCGCTGCCGCTGCCTTAGTGTAGTAAACATAAATGCGCTCACCAGAGAGTGCAAGAGAGACAGGCGAGCAACCTGTAAGAATTCACAGAGCGTGCAACGCTGTATTCCTTGTTGTTGTTGTTGGTTTCGTTATGATTATGAGAGTCTATCAAAAAACATACCGTACTATGTGTCCGCCTCGTATCTGTATTGGCGTATCAGTTTGAGTATAATGGCAGATATGAAAAGGGCAGCTACATACACGACGCTCGCAGCGGCGGTTGGCGGTTGGCTGTTGACGGCGGCGCAAAATGAGCGAATATGAGCGTTATGAATTATGTATTGGTCTGGTACATAAACAAACCCTCACACTCACACACACATATGCATGCTAGCTGAGATATGAGTGGGCAGGAGGCGTACTGTATACATTTCGCCGCGTCTTGTTGTTGGTTTATGAGTGCGCCGTTTGCCGTTTTCTGTTTTCTTACTGGTGCGCAAGGTGGCGATTGGCTTTGGCGTCGACTTTTTTCTTTCCTTATTTTTTTTTTCGCTGCGCTCGCTTCGACTCTTTTCTTTGCTTTACTTTAAGCTCGATTCGAACTCTCTTTCTATATATAAGTATTTATTTTAAGCAGCTCTGCCTTGCCATGAGTTTTATTTTATATATGTATATGGATGTTAAATATATATAAATTAAAATTAAATATTGAATCATTTGATTAAATTGGCAATTGAACAATTCAAGTTAGTAATCAAAAAGCCATCATTCATCAATTGTTTTTAGCAATTACTCAAAGCGCTTTGAAGAGTTTCTCTTGTACTTTTCAAATTTGGCAGCTACCAAAAATCGTGAAAACAATAAGAATAAAAAACAAAGAAGATTAATGTTTATATCAAAAACAGAACTCTCCCAGCTTATCAACAGATGTCCGCAATTTTGAGTCACAAAAGAATTCATTCGAATTTTAAGTGCAAAATTTTATTTGTTTCAGCATTTTTGAGCTGTTAGTTTAAAACTATTCGCCTAGCTTAAACCCATAAAAAGCCTCGAATCGAACAATAAGACTATAATAATAATAAAAAATAAATAAAATAAAATAAAAATAAAAAACAATAAGTGGGAGTTGCCCAAAGTTGTATAAAAAAAAAGAGCAACAACAACAATGAAGGGAAACAGGAAACCAAACGTTTTGATGAATGGCTCATAATACTCAGCGCACACACACATATGCACACACATGCATGGCACACGCATACGCACAAAACAAAATTGACGAATAAGCGAAGCACCCAAAGCAGACAGGCGGACGAACGGTCCAATGAGTCGGGGGCGAACAATAGCAAAGAACCGAAAATCTTATAAAACCGAAATTAAAAAAGCAACAACAGAAACGGCGCTCATAACTGCGCGTAAGAGAGACAGAGTGAGAGCGAGAGAGTGAGTGCGGCAGTGGCAAAGGTGGGAAGAGTACGCGCTACACACGACCGAAGCGCAGGCGTGCGTGGAAGCGAGATGGCAGCTGTAAAAGGGCCGTACATTTATAAGCGGGCGCTCACACAACCAGTTGCCGGGGCATATGAATTATGATAAATTATTAACCAAGACTGTGCGAGTGCGAGCGAGAGGGCAGCTCGTCAGACAGAAGACAGCGCACCCGAGTGTGCCGAGCAGCCGAATCAATGTACATATGTAGCTGTAGCTGTTAAAAACGCCAAGAGCACGCTTACCACAATCACAAAAACAATGGCGCAAAAGGTGAGCGAGCCACAGAAGCGGAAGGAAACAGCAGAAGGAGCAGGGAGAGCGCTGCCGCTGCCTCTGTCGCTGACGCTGCCAAGGCGAGCACCAACACAAACTTTGCTGCTGCAGATTTTTTTTTTCGTAACGTCAGTCGCGGCGAGTCTCTTTCGTTCTGTGCATGTGTGTGAGTGTCTCATAATTTTTCGAACAAGTTTCATAAATGTCCGTTCAGCAAACAGGTAAGCAGCAGCACCAGAGACTGAGCATCCTGCGCTCGTGAGCGCGACAGAGTGAGTGAGAGGGTGTGAGAGTGAGAGAGAGAGAGAGCGCTCGCGAGGGCAGCGAGCTCAGCAGCGGTGAGAGGTTGATGGCAACAGTAACAGTAACAGCGACCATGGCTGCTCATGGGTGCAAGCAAGACAACAAAAGGCCGACTGTCGAGCAAAATTTAATAAAAGTTATGATGAGAGGGAAATACGTCTGTGTGTGTGTGAGCGCGCTGGAGAGGGTGTGTGTGCAAGTGGGAGCGAGAGCGTTTATATATGAAAAATTATATGAAATGTGAGCGAGTGCGCGTCTGAGATATATATACGTGCGAGTGTGTGTGCGTGTGTGTGTGTGAGAGCGTATAAGGTGGGTAGGTTGAATGAATGTCAGGATAAGCCAGTTGCCCATGTTGTTGTTGCTGCTGTTGGTGGCAGTTATAATAAAAATGTTGCACACACACACACTCGCACGCACACTTACTAGCCATGCATAGGTAGAGCGCATGTAAAAATATTGATAGTAAACCGGTCGCGTCGTCGTCGTCGCTGCCCGAAGCAACAGCAGCAGAAACGACGACAGCGCCGCTGCGCTCGTGTATTCGTATTCGTGCCTCTGTGTGCGTGTGTGTGTGTGAGTGTGCCTTAAAAGTATCTCAAAGATATTGTTTGTGTTTTGTGTCAGTGTTATTTTGACGCGCGTGCTGAACGTTCGTGCCGCAGAGAGACCAAGCGATTCCGCCACTGAGCTAACACACCGACCATTATTCCCGTTTCTATACAAAATACAAAAAATATTTTAGCGAGTGCGCGTACAATTTCTAAATTCCAATCAGATTGTGACAAAGTGTCCATAACAATATATCGCCCAATCCCCATATATATATATGTATGTATGTGTGTGTGTATATATAAGCAGATATGTGCTGAATTCGAGTTGAAGATGAAACTTGCAGTAAATTGCTATCGAAAAGCCGACGGAAAAACACAATCGTGCAAATAATTGAAACAATCCAATTCAAAAAAAACAAAAACTGACTGATCAGCAGGCTTGAACGTTACCGTTATCGTTCCCATTACCGTTACCGTTACGCACAGTGCGATAGGGCGAGCGACCATGGGTCGAATTACACGCGCATGACATATCATCCATATTATTTGGCCAACTGGCGCCAAAATACAGAACACACACTTCTAATTTCCACCCATTCCAACACAATGTTTGATATGTGCTAAGCAAGGAGCAGACGAAGAAGCAGAAGAAGTAAAAGAAGAAGACGAAGCAGCAGCAGAAGATATAATAGAAATAAAATTCAATTCAAATCTAAAACAAAACCAAACAAACGACAAATTCTGCATTCTTGATAAGACATCACTTGCCCAAAGGTTTTTGTGTGCAATGCGTAGTGACTTCAAGGATAATCACCAGGAGACCATCAATAAAATGATACAATTTGGTACCGTTAAATATGGCATTGTCAAACAGCTGAAGGATCGCGCCAGAAGCGCCGAGAAAGGTGAGTTGCAAGAACTTGGACTATTTGTAATAGAATATAGGAAATATTCCTTTGAAATATATCAGATATATCTTATATATAGAGAGAGAGCTATATCTTTATGTTTTATGTTCGCATTCCTGTTTTCGACAAATTGAATTGAAGCTAATGAACTTTTTATATTTATATGCTGATTTCGATGATGCTTTATAGATTCCATAAAAAAGCCAACTGAATGATTATGAATGCTTATGCATTTATTAGCTTTGTCCGCAGCTAATGGTCACAGTTATAGCCACTACTGTTAAGGCCAAAGCCACAGGCAAAGCCAAAAACAAGCTAATCAAGCAATTTGTGCATATAAAGAATTTTGAGCTTATTTGGATATTAATGGCAAAATGCAAAAGTCTTACGAGATATAATGTGTGTCGAGTGCTTACAGAACTAACTGTAGTTTATGAACAACATAAATATTAATCATTTCAATTAGCATAAAATTAATCAATTTGGTGTTAAATGAAGCCAGAGATTAAGTCAGAGCGAATTGCTTTAATGCGCTTCATTATGTAAATCGAAAGGTGCTTTTAAGCCAAGACTTGAAAAAGGCTAAAAAAATACATATTTATATATATATATTTATATATATGTATCTATATATAAATATACATCATCTACATATATATACATATAAATATATTTATTTATAAAGCTGCATTCATTTAAATCGTATGAAATCCAAATTGATTTGTAATAATAAAAAAAATGAGCATAAAATATTTAAACTGGTATCAATCAAAAAGTTTGAGAGAAAGAGAGAGGGAGTGTGGTGGAGCATGTAACAGAGAGAGCGAGTGAGAGAGAGAGAGAGATATATAGTCTGTGTGTAAGAAATATGGAGACAAAAGAAGGCACTTAAAAAAAACTTTTATCGTTTCCAAAAAAAAAGGAAAAAAAAAAACTGGAAATGAAATAAATTGTAATATTTTGAAAAAATACAAAACTGTTGCATATATTAAAAACAAACGAAACACTAATATTTATTTATGTTGCGGACATTTTCTAAAAAATTTCAACACTTTGGCTACCATTTTTTCCGTTCCATTCAAAAATTTTTTTTTTTTTTTTATCGGAAAACGCTTTTAAGCAATCCAAATTTCCAGTTAGTTTTTTTTTTTTTTTTTTTTTAATTTATTTATTTTTGATTTTATTATTTTCTATTGTGTTTTGGTTTGTTCAAAAATGACAAATTTGTTAATTAACCAGAAACTGGTTCAGTTATTTGTTGATTCTGTTTTTTTTTTCTCGTCACTTTTTGGTTTTTGGTTTTTGGTTCGTTGAGAGTAGTCTATCGACTTTCTACTTTATGATTGTATAATAGACCATTAATGATAATTTAAACACACTGAAATTGTACTAAATGCCGCCGCGCATCAATATATTATTCGATTTGTGATTAAGGGCATTCATATGATGCATCATCAGACATTTTCGGGCATTATTCATATGACTGCAGGTGTTTGCCTCTATGGCGAAACACGCTCATTTTTCTTGGCTAAGCTTGAACTGAAATATACCGATTTTGTTGGGATTTATCAATTTTAGCGCGTGCTGTTATACATATGAATATGTATACACTATGTATATCTATATATATTTAATAATATATATGCCATTTGGTTTCTAATTCTATTTCTGCTGAGCATTAATAAATATATTCACTCATTAGTCTGGCATCATAAATTAGACAAATATCGAAAGAACAGAAAATAGTTTAAGAAATATAATTTGCTTGCTCAAATAGTGAAGCGGGTATATAGGCTATATAATGAAAAAAATCGAAATATTTAAATGTTGAACTATTGAAATATTTGCAAATATTGAATCATTGAAATAGTTATGTATTGCTATATTGAAACACTCAAATATTGAAAATATTGAAATATTGATATATTATATATATTATTTATATAAAAAATGTTAAATTGCTATATATAAATATTGAAATATTGATATATTGAAATATTCGACTATATTAAAAGTTATTGACTTGTTGAAATATAGAAATATTGGCATATTGAAATATTAACGTATATAAATATTTAAACATTGACATTTTGAAACAATGTTATATTGAAACACTGAAATATTGATATTTTTAAAATTAATGTATTGAAACGTCAAAGTATTGCAAGTTTTTAACATTGAGATATTGAAATATTCAAACATTGACATATTAAAAAATATAAATAAGAAAATAATTAAAATATTGTAATAGTTAAATTATTAGACTATTGAAATGTTGAATTGTTGAGAAGTTTAATTATGAAATTATGAAATATAATTATTGAAGAATTAATATAGTATTATACGTTGTCCTATAAAGTTGTACAGTTCTTGAGGCAATAAGTTTATTTGCTCTCAACATCTGTACACACTTTGTATATCTGTATAGATACGTATATCATTCTCGTCTATTATAAAACAATGAAATTAATATATATGAATATAATAGCTAGATGACGAAACTCTTAGATACTGAGCGTACGCTACACCCATGAATCAGACGAATAACTCCATTTATTTATACTCTATCTAACAACACATTATATCAGAGCATAACGAAGTGTTAGATCACTCTAAAACTCCCCCACAGATAGTTCTATAAGCTATTCCAAGCTCCGCCCCTTTCGAAGCTCGACAAATTAAAGAAAAAGAAAAAAACTTGAATTTTCGAATTGGTTTAATGACTTTGAGTGCTTGAGCCTGTATTATGTAGTCAGTGCTCTGACTTATGATTGATATATGGATTAAGTACGGCAGAAATATGTATTAGCTTTTGATATGCAATTCGTATTATTTGTTGGAGCCGAGCAAAAGTCAATGGCAATTAATTATTTAATTATTTTTATTTATGCGATTCTGTTTCTGTTCTGTTTTATTTTATTTTATTTATTTATTTATTTTTATTTTTTTTTTTTTTGGAATTGCTTTCTGGTATATTTCCATTTTGGTGCTGCTTCAGGTTCCGTAGGCCAATTTTAATGAATTCATTTGTGGTACGTCTTCTGCTTCTTCTTGCTCTTCTTTTTTACTTATGTATGCTTGAAATTCATATAAATGAAATTCAATTTGAACCGAGTGTCAATTTTATGCCGAGCTCGTGGAATCCGCATCGAAATGGGCGATCGACAATGGACTTGGATATTATCAAATTATGCAGTATATGCTAGTACACTGTATCTTCAGTGTCGCAGTTGTTGCTGTTGTTTTAAAGTTGTTTTGCATTTTCTACATTGTGCAGCCAACAACAAACAGCAAAATAGAAAATCGTTGACTTGCACTCTATGTATATACGTCCGTATATACCCCGTCTAATTTGCATATTGAATATCATGATGGAATAATTGAAGCGTTCGTCAATGTAAAAACGTCAAAGTATAACAATAAATGAAAATGTAGAGAACAGCGAAACTAAATTGAACCAAACTGAACTCGAGTCTGCTTCCAGTATTCCCCCACACTTATAATAATTGATTTGGTTCAAGTCAAATGCTTAACTAAATATAATTTCTCAAACTGATTTGAGTTGCCAAAATATTTGCCACTTAACAACTAATATAAATTGATGCAAACATCACTTGACACTGGGCTAAACTTTAAATCTGAAATGTTGTTGCTAGATTTTAGAAAACTTTTGGCATGTTTTTGTTTTCTTCTATATTCTTTTGTGTTTTATTTGAATTTAGTGCTTTGGTGGGGTCGCACAAATGAATTTATGGCCTGACTTAATCCACCTTGGAACAACTTTGTGCAGCTCAATAGAATTTATGTCGTCACTGCAAATTGTTTTCTCTCAAAATACATATGGATAATAATGAAATTTAATAAAAATACAAGCGAAAATATAATATATACATACTATATATGTATGTATGTATGTATGTGGAGAACCTTTGAGTTGGCTGTCTGACTGTCTGTATGAGAAATGAATGCAGTTCGTTGTCTTGGCCAAGACGATAAACAAAATTTGTTGGCAATTGCATAAACGACTTAGCCATGTTCGATTCGATTTGTTGACAATTTTATGGGCATCATAATACGATTTGCTGTTACATTTTTATGGCCGCTTGTCAGCTGGAACAAAGCGACCGCCTCTCAATTTTACGGCGCCCATTAAACTTAATTTTAATTAATTAAAATAACATACACATATCAGTTATAATTATAATTATATATTTTGTGTTCTTTTCTTTTTTTTTCGCTTATTTCGTTAAGCATTTTCGTTTGAACCCGCTTCAAAAATAAAGTAAAACAAAGTAATAATATTTATTTATTTTTGCTTTTTTTCGGCTCGTTAACAAGACGCGACACGTGAAATCTTTTCGCAAGTTGCATTTGGCAGGCGGCAAATCAAATACGAAAATTTATAAAACAATAACAAATGAAGCAGCAAATGAGAATTATAAATACAAATTCCCAAATGAGGAACAACGCTTTCAGATCCCATCGTCATCAGCGTCGCCGTCATCATCGTAATATTCGCTTTAAAAATAATAATTATATTAATGCGATCGATATGCAAATCAACTGAGATAGCGAGCCGTTCAGCCGTTCAGCCGTTCGGCCGAAACGTTGCTATTGCGAGCCTGTTGTAGAAAACTCGCTCGACTCGTTTTGATTTGTGCAGAAATATGCTTTATTATAGTTTGAGTTTGAGTTTGAGTTGGCTTTGAGTCGAGGCGAGCGAGGCTGCAAATGGAGACTTATCTCGTTTCGCGGCTCTGCTTATCATAAATTATGTTTTATGGCCGCTGCGCATGCGAACCACATCTTCTTTTGGCTCGCTCAATATTAAAGATATAAAGCAAAACCAAAATTAAAAACAAAAAACATTTGTTTCATTGGACTTTTTGTACCAACAAATGTCAGCTGTTTTCTTTCCTTTCTTTATGCATTTTTTGTTGCTTTCGCACTCTGATTGAAGACAAAAAGTTATGTTCACAACAGGTGAGAATCAGCTGGTGAGCAACAGCAAATTACTAATTGGTTTCCAAAAACAATCACTGCCGAAGTGGCGAACGGGCCAACTGGCTGACTCGACAGCCGCAAGAAATGTAATTGCATTTAGTTAGCAGCAGCAACAACATCGCCGCATTGCAATGAACAATTGCTAACGATTAAGTCATATATGCGACATTGCAGCAACAACAGCCGCAGCAGCGGCAGAGCTGCATATAAAAAAGGAGAACATGGGCTGTGGCAGCACCGGGCAGCAGGTGTGGGGCATGCGGGGGAGTCTTACAGCTAAACCAGGTAGCAGCAGCAGCAGCAGCAGCAGCCGCAGCAACAGCAACAGCAAAAGCAGCAGCAGCATGTTGCCAACAGTCCCGGCTGCTGCCAGCGACAACAAGTTATTGCTGTTGTTGCCATTGCCAAGTGTGCACACTGGAGCAAGCATCTGCAAAACATAGCAAGAACTATTACGGAATTTGTCATAAGAAGGCATTTCACGGGAATTACTCTAGAAGAGAGCACGAATAGTAAGATGTTTAGTTAAAACAAAATATATTTAATACATATGGGATATCAGGCAATGTTTGTGCAGATAAACTGAAATTGCCATAATGAGGCATTTCATAGATATAAAATAGCAGGAGAAAATAATAAATATAAACAAGATATAAAAATATACATAAAATACATAAAACAATTTATAGATCTTTTAAATGAAAGTAGTATAAATATAAATAAATATAAACAAAATGAATACAAATAATAATAATAATTAAAAAAAAAAAAAAAACTAGATAAATAAATCAAATAAAATATTTAATAAATTTATAGATATCTCCTCATTCAGAGCATTAGAGCACTATATTATATATACAAAAATTTAACAAAAATAAATTGAACACAAATCTGAAAGTGATGGCAAAAGTTGTCATAAAAAGACATTTCACAAGAAAAATAGTTTTGAAAAATTACGAATAGTACAGATATAGTTAACAAAGTTTTTATTTTATACCCATATAAAGGATACTATCACCATCATATATTCCCTTACATTTAAGATACTTTATTTATTATAAAATATATTTTCAAATTATTTACCCATAGTTTAGTTTAGCTTCAGATTAAAATCTTCAATTCCATTCCTTCAGCTTCACAAAGTATTACCCATAAATTAAAAAAAAAATATATATATATATATTTATTTATTTATTTATTTATAGTCAAAGATTTAGTTAAAGAAAACTTATTTACTTATATATGTAGAGAGATTCTAATATATCTCCATGATGCTACATTAAGTTTGTTTCGTATTAATATATAATTTTAAAATTATAAAAATAATATTTTATTGAAAGTAAAAAAACAGTTTCTCAGTAAATTAACTTGACCTAGCATTTTAATCATTTATTGAATATTCACAAAAATTCCCGCTATTTGCCTTTGCATTTATTTTCTGAAATTGTCTTGAAGCTGTCAAACTGATTTCAAAGATTTTCAATGAGTCCAAGTAAATACAAAAAATGTAAATGAATTTTGATTAGTATTTTTCATTTGATTTGTATTCGATTTATGTAAAACTGATGTTGATTTCCATTCATGTGTGATTTGTGTGTGTTTATTTTGGCAGACATAGCAAGTGATCAGGAGGATAATGGCGCCTGCTCGCCGCTGACGACTGCGACGGCCAGCGCCAGTCCGTTGGGCAACAGTCCGTGCCCCAGCCGCAGCAGTCCGCAGCCTCGCAGCGAGGACGAGGCGGAGCGGGAGACGGCTGTGCCGGCAGCTGAGAAGCAGCTGGAGCTGGAGAAGACAGCGGAGCTGGCCAACGAGGAGCGGCTAGAGAATAATGCGTATGAGACAATCGCAGATCATAATCATAACAACAACAACAACAACAACAAAGTGGTCATGACAAAGCCGCCCGTTGAGCAGGAGATGGAGACGAACGCGAACACGAACGCGAATGCGAACGGCTCGATGCCGAACTCACCCACAGCAGCGAGCTCCGCGCTGGAGGAGGAGGCGGCGGGGTCGGCAGGTGGCCAAGCCATGTGCCCCGAAAAGGAGATGGGTGCGGATGTTGAGATGCAGGAGTCGGGAGCGGCAGAGCGCAAGATCTCGAGCACGCCGCCAGCGAGCAATGCTGCGGATGGTGCTGCGGCAGCAGCAGCAGCAGCTCAGCAATTCGGCGCCACGCCCGTCACCCTGGAGGCCATACAGAACATGCAGATGGCCATTGCCCAGTTCGCAGCCAAGACGATTGCAAACGGCGCCTCCGGAACGGACAACGAGGCGGCCATGAAGCAGCTGGCGTTCCTGCAGCAGACGCTCTTCAATCTGCAGCAGCAGCAGCTCTTTCAGATCCAGCTGATTCAGCAATTGCAATCGCAGCTGGCCCTCAACCAGGCCAAGCAGAACGAGGACGAGGCCGACGAGGAGCTCGAGCCGGAGGAGCGCGAGGATGGCGAGACGGACACCTACGAGGAGGAGGAGCGCATCGCCGACATGGAGCTGCGCCAGAAGGCGGAGGCGCGCATGGCCGAGTCCAAGGCGCGGCAGCATCTCATCAATGCGGGCGTGCCCATGCGGGAGCGATCTCGATCCCGATCCACCTCGCCGGCTGCCTCGTCGCTGTCGACGTCGTCGTCCCAGAAGCGCCGGCGCACAGACGACGGCAGCGCCAAGCCGGCCAGCGGGCAGAGCGCGAAGCTCTTCGGTGACCAGGACGGCACGCAGGATGCGCTCTCCAAGCTCAAGGAGATGGAGAATATGCCACTGCCCTTCGGCTCCGACCTGGCCTCGAGCATCATCACCAACCACGACGACTTGCCGGAGCCCAACTCCCTGGACTTGCTGCAGAAGCGCACCCAGGAGGTGCTCGACTCCGCCTCCCAGGGCATCCTGGCCAACAACATGGCCGACGACTTTGCGTTCGGCGACAAGGCCGGCGAGGGCAAGGGCCGCAACGAGCCGTTCTTCAAGCACCGCTGCCGATACTGCGGCAAGGTCTTCGGCTCCGACTCGGCCCTCCAGATCCACATACGCTCCCACACGGGCGAGCGGCCCTTCAAGTGCAATGTGTGCGGCAGCCGCTTCACCACCAAGGGCAACCTCAAGGTGCACTTCCAGCGCCACTCGCAGAAGTTTCCGCACGTGGCCATGAACGCGACGCCCATACCGGAGCACATGGACAAGTTCCATCCGCCGCTGCTCGATCAGATGTCGCCGGACAGCTCGCCGACACAGTCGCCGGCTCCGGCGCCCGGTTTGCCGCCGACGTCGACGTCCGCCCTCACCCAGATGCAGTCATCGATGTCGTTCGGCTCGAGTGCTGCCTTCCCGGGACTGCAGGGCATGTACCGCCCGCCCATGGAGCTGCTCAAGTCACTGGGCGCGGCTGCTGGCAGCGCGGCAGGACTGCCGCATCCCTTCTTCCCCCAGATGCCAGGGCTGGGCGCGGCACTGAAGCACACACAGCAGCAGCAGCAGCAGCAGCAGCAACAACAACAACAACAGCAACAGCAGCAACAAAATCAGGAGATGCCCACGGATCTGCGCAAGTCCTCAGGTCCTAGTTCGCCGCATGAGGAGGAAGCCGAGCACATTCAGGTGGCCAATCTGCCAGTGAAAACGGAGCTGATGGAGGAGGAGAGGCCGGAGAACGCTGCCGAGCAACAGGCAGCAGCTGACTGCGCCGAATCGGATCCGGAGCCTGAGCCACTGCCGCTTGAGGTGCGGATAAAGGAGGAGCGAGTGGACTACGAACAGGAGCAGGAGCAGCAGCAAGAGCAGGGACAAGAGCAAGAGCAGGGGCAGGATCAAGAGCGATTGCCCCAGTCGGAGGCGCTCAGCCGGCGCACGCCCACGCCTTCGGGCTCCACTGCGGCCCAGAGCCCACCGCCCATGCACCATCGGCACCATCATCACGCTCATTCCCATTCCGGCGCAATGCCCGCCTACCCGCCCGTGGTGCAGCCCATCCAGCCGCCAGGCATCCTGCACGCCCACTGCTCGCCCAGCTCGCAGTCACATCTCGATCAGCTGCCGACGCCTGGACAGCTGCCGCCGACGATGGCTCAGCGCGAGGAGTTCTTCGCGGAGCGCTTTCCCCTGAACTTCACCACCAAGACGCTGTCCCCGGAGCACCATTCGCCCATACGTTCGCCCGCCGGCCACGCCCATGCGCATATACCGCGCTCGCCCTTCTTCAATCCCATCAAGCACGAGATGGCCGCCCTCTTGCCACGCCCACACAGCAACGACAACTCGTGGGAGAATTTCATCGAGGTGTCGAATACCTCGGAGACGATGAAGCTCAAGGAGCTCATGAAAAACAAGAAGATCACCGACCCCAATCAGTGCGTCGTCTGCGACCGGGTTCTCTCCTGCAAGAGCGCGCTCCAGATGCACTACCGCACCCACACGGGCGAGCGGCCCTTCAAGTGCCGCATCTGTGGCCGCGCCTTCACCACGAAGGGCAACCTGAAGACTCACATGGCTGTGCACAAGATCCGGCCGCCCATGCGCAACTTCCACCAGTGTCCCGTCTGCCACAAGAAGTACTCCAACGCGCTGGTGCTGCAGCAGCACATCCGCCTGCACACGGGCGAGCCGACGGATTTGACGCCCGAGCAGATTCAGGCGGCCGAGATTCGCGATCCGCCGCCCTCCATGATGCCCGGACACTTCATGAATCCGTTCGCAGCGGCCGCCTTCCACTTCGGGGCGATGCCAGGTGGAGGAGGCCCTGGGGGTCCGCCCGGAGCCGGTGGCATGCCCGGCGGGCCGCACAACGGCGCCTTGGGCTCGGAGTCGTCGCAGGGCGACCTGGACGACAACATGGACTGCGGCGATGGCGAGGACTTCGACGATGCCTCCTCGGATCACCTATCCAACAGCAACGATCCCACGGCCGATGAGCGCCCGCGATCGGGCGACGACTTCAAGTCGCTGCTCTTCGAGCAGAAGCTGCGCATCGATCCGACGGGCGTCGTGAACATCAACAGCCACCAGCGCCCCCACTCGGCGGCCAGCAATGCCAATTCCACTGGCTCCGCCTCGGCCTCGCCCTCTGCTCCGACCAGCCCGAGTGAGCAGCCGAAGCCGAGCTGCTCGCCTGTGCGCTCCATCTCGGAGACTTCGCAGGGCGCCCTCGACCTGACGCCACGCGCTGTGCCGCCGCCGGCCGCCTCCTCCAGCTCGCGCTCCCCGCTGCCGCCTCCTGCCGAGCGCAAGGAGAAGACAATCAGCCCGCTCAGCCAGCAGCCGCCCGTGCGCAGCCCGAACGGCCCAGCTTCGCTGCTCTCCGCGCAGCTGCCGCCTTCGGTGGGCATCGACTGCCTGCCGCCCGGCCTGCAGCACCACCTGCAGCAGCAGCATCAGCATCTCATGCAGCAACAGGCCGCAGTGGCCGCCGCAGCAGCCGCCCAGCACCACCACCACCAGATGCAGCAGCATGCGGCTGCGCTGCACCAGCATCAGGAGCATCTGCGTCGCGAGGCCCAGGAGGTGCAACAGAAGGCCGCCGCAGCCGCTGCCGCTGCCGCAGCAGCAGCCGCCGCTCAGCGCCAAACGTCGCCACAGCCCGCGCCCCGCTCCGGCGAATCCGCAGTCAGCGGCCCGCCCGCCCCACCGAATCCCCTGATAACGGCGCGGCCACCCTTCGGCATGTTCCCCAATCTACCGATATTTCCGCCCGCCACCACGCAGAACATGTGCAATGCGATGAACCAAATCGCGCAGTCCGTGATGCCAGCCGCCCCCTTCAACCCGCTGGCGCTCAGCGGAGTGCGCGGCAGCACCACCTGCGGCATCTGCTACAAGACATTCCCCTGCCACTCGGCGCTCGAGATTCACTACAGGAGCCACACCAAGGAGCGGCCCTTCAAGTGCAACATCTGTGATCGCGGTTTCACAACTAAGGTATGTATGAGATAGCTGTGGCAGTTGGGGTTGGGTGGAACTATCACTGCGCCGTTAACAAGAGATCTAACATCCATCTTTCTGCTCTCTCTCTCTCTCTCTCTTTCTCTCCTCTGTCGATTCTGTTGCAGGGTAACCTCAAGCAGCACATGCTGACACACAAGATTCGCGACATGGAGCAGGAGACCTTCAGAAATCGTGCAGTAAAGTATGTAAGTCTTCCAATATCACAAACACACACAAACACATACACACACACACACACATATACATATGCACACACTTGATATTAATATCAGATATTTCGAATAGGAATTCAGATATTAAACAAACCCATATCAATTCTTTCCATATATTCATACAATATTTCCCTTCGCTTGATCCTTCCCTTTGCAGATGAACGAATGGAGCGACGATCGTGAATAAGCTAATTAATTATCGATAGATTGATCAACAGTAATCCAAATAACGGCCCCTGGCCGTGAAAATAGACTCTCGCAACAATATGATCTCATGCTGTGTTGTGAAGTGCGAGTGAGTGCAAAGTGTGGATGTGGATGTGGATGTGAATGTGGATGCGCAACATTGACTACAGTGAGTAAGGCGGCTGGCTACAGTGGCCACTCCCTGCAAGCGAAAGAGTACGAGTCGAGTCCTCGAGAGTACGAGATCCATGAGGAGCAGCAGAGCAAATTCTATGAATTGTTTTTAGTTAGCCTAAAAATAAAGCGGAGCATGAAATGAAAGCAGGCCTCTGATCGATCGCCTGTGATCGCCTGTGATTTTCCTTTCATGATTTCTTTTGCCATGATTTCCCAAATTTCCATTGAGCGATTGCAAAGCTAAAGAAATCACATTTGAGACGACAGCGAAACACAAACTAACTGCAAAATGGCAACTGAAACGTATCCAAAGATGCATCAAAAGCAAAGAAAGAGAAACGAGATGAAAACGCCGCTGGATTGCTTTGAAATGAGACTGATAGCGTTTCAGGCTGACAACCTAATATATAACCCTATGTATATGATATATGATATATGAAATTCGCCGAACGAGATCCAAATCGATACCAATTGAAGGCGTAGTTAAATCAAAATTCGAATTTAAAATCTACACCTAAGGTAATTGTAGTGGTAACGTAATGCATAATACAATATATAAATCACAGAGTACATACATACATACATACATACATACATTTGCGAAATGTACTCGATGCCTAAGTCCAAACATATACATCTATATTTTAAATGTGCAATAATAATATGACACGCTATAAATTTAGTCTGGCTTTTGTTTCCTACGCTCGAAATGAATACAATTTCATTTTTATTTTATATTATATTTGTTTTGTTCTTTTTATCACAATAAATCCAGGCAGATAGTTTCAACTTGCGTTGCTTCGGTTTGTCTTGAAAAGAAAAACAAAAAAATTATATATATATATATTTAAAAAAAAAATAATAAAAAATTAATTATAAATAAATACAAAAACAAAAACAGATAAATTGTGATACTAAATGTTAAATTTGTTGGCCAACTGGATAAATAGCCAAAACCAAGTTGATGTAAAATGCTTTCCATATCACTTATATAACAACTGGCAAATGATGTAAAACAAAACAAAAAGAGAAAAAACAAAAACGAAAATTGAAATACCTAAAATTCTATATATAAATGGAGATACTATATTTAACATTCTTAGTTAATTTAGTTGGTAAAGCGCAACGTATTCAAGCAAAAAGCAAAAAAAAAAAAATAATAATAATAAAGAGAAAATAATGCAAATATATTATATAATATCTTATCATTTATTAATTAACTTCGTACGTAAGTTAAGTTGATAACTGGCATAAATTACGATATATATATACATACATAATTCATATAGATACAGAAATGTATTTCGATCTGTTTGTAAGCATAGTCTCGTAATTTATTACCCATGGAATGAAATACAAAACAAAAAGGAAGAAAAAAACATAAAGCAAACGAAATACAAATAAAAAGTATACACAAAGTAAAGAAAAAAAAAAAAAAAACAAAAAAACAAATAAAAAATATGTATTTAATTTATGAAAAATTAATAAACCAACTGTGGTTTTATTTTGCCCAGTTAAGAGCAGCATTCGATACCTCTGCGTGTGTGCGTATGTGTGTGTGTGTGTGTTGACGTCTCCGTCGCTTATCGAGATCGTGGCGAATGTTCTGGGAAAACGGGAAAAAAAAGTAAGCGTTCAATTTCGTGGTAAAAGGCCATGAACCTCCAATAATGGCCCATGAATGTTTAGATATTGTAATAAAAATGATTAGTCAAGTTTATTATCGTCATAATCTTTTAATTCGAAATCGAAACGGAATATTGATAGCCAGAGCCAGAGCCACAGCTCGAAAGTGCGGAGTGGCCTCATGAGCCCGATCCAAATTCAACAAATATTTGTTGCCCAAAACTAAACTTTATATTTCATCTATTTTTTTTTTTTTTTTTTTTTTTTGTCACAAATTAATTTATTTTCCTATTAGATTTTGGTCGTTTTTTTTTTTTTTTTTGCTTTTATTATTTGTTTTTTATTGTCATTCCGCAGCGAGTTGCTGCGACTCGTTAATCAATTTCTTGTTGACAACGGCATATCATATTTTTTTATAAGGCAATCGCTCGCTGCTTGTGTGGATGTGGGAATACTAAAAGCATCTCGGTCATGAGTTATTTCATTAATACTAATTTCGTATTTTAGTAGACTTTGGTAATTAATAATATTTGGCTTTCGAGTTCACGAGAAATCGAATGAGAATTATTACATTTGCATCAGATTTTTTATGAAAATAGATATGATGCGACTCTTTGTTTCATTCTTGTTTGAGCCATGATGCATTAGTTAAAGGAATAAAGATCTCATCTGCTGATTATTTAAAAGGAAATATATCATGTGGACGAATCTCTCTTTACACTTTTGAACTTGTTTATTTTAAACTAATAAGAGCTCCGATAAATGTAGTTTTTTTTTCTGTTTTATTGCGATGCTTCCTAATGGATTTACCACACGAGTGAACTGTGTAAATGTCTTATTTATGCTTGCTTATAAAGCAACATAAAATTTTACTGGCAAATAAAGTTGGCAGTTTACTGGCTTAGCAACAACAGCAGCAGCAGCAGCAGCAACAGCAGCAGCAACAACAATAATAACAAACAACTAACAATCGGCTGATAACTATTAAGATAGAAACGTTGCCTTATTTGGGTTGCGGCACTTGGGCAAATCCTTGAAAACGTTTTGCAATAAATGCAAAAATCCTTACAAATAATATGAGATTTGCTATGGCCGCCGTTTGAGCTTATCGCAGGCATAAAAATACATACACCCACACACACACTTACATACACCCGCACACACTCACACACTCGACACCATCAAAACAATCAAAACAAGAAAAATTCACAAATTGCGCGGCTTCAGCTTCGCTTCTAAACAGCAACAGTAAACGCTCCCCGATCCGACTGATTGTCAATATTGGCCCAAAGTCATCATTGCTGCCATACAGTGGGCCAAACACTAAACGTAGGCGAACAAAATATGATACACTATATATTGTTATATATAGAAGTAATTCAGGAAAAAGATATAGATCATTCGCACTAGTTTGAAATATTATTTGAATATATTAATATTACTTATATATATTATATTTTAATTACTCTATTTATATATTATGTATTATATATTTTCTATATTTTCTATATTGAAAAAAAAAAAAAAAACTTAAGTATATAATTTTTAATTAATATTTAGAGACGATGTGATAGAAATTTTTATATAAATCTCTTTACTTGTTTTTATGCACTTTTTTAAATCAATTTTAATTAAGTTTCAACTGAGTAATGCTGATTCAACTCTTCATTATTCCTAAAAAAAAAATTAAAAAAAAAAAAAAATTAAAAATATTATAAAAAAAAAAATAGATAACAATATAAATATATATATATATATATATTTCTCATATTATATCTCCTATCTTATCCACCATCAAATATTGAATTTCCAAAAACTCTTGCAACATTTTATGCCAAAGCATGTCCGAACTTCCCCACTGTGCTACTAGACAATACAGCTCCCAACAAGCGAACATAGACAACAACACTTTAATACGAAAAATCTAGCGATTTGTTTGCACTTTTATTATTTCCTGCTGCTAAAATTGTCACAAAATAAAAATAACAAACAAAAATCAGAAGCCGAATGGAACATGGGCTGCAGTGCAGCTACTCCCCACTGTAGTGTCACCGCCTGTGCCGCCTCCTGCCAGCGCAGTTCGACTGCTAAGCTCCTTAATGGTTTTTGGGTATCTGTATCTATCTGGCAGTGTCAGTTTGGCACATCATTTGGCCGACACACAATGGCAGCGGCTGCCTTTGAGTTGCGCCTGCATTTTGATGGCGGCAGATTCCGAGCTATTGCCTGGGATATGGATATGGTGACCACTTATCAGGCTGCCTCGGCGCAGCAGCGTCGTCTCAGCTAGGCATAGGATTGACATACGCTCGCATTTATGCAACATTATGCACAGGATTAGCTAGACAGCAGCCTCCCATTCGACCATCTCTCGGCCTCCCCTGCAGACTCTGTCCCATTCGCAGTGGAAGAGCCAGACCTTCTCCTCTTGGACACGTGTGTGGTGCGTGCTGGGCGTGTCATTAGCTTCTGTTTGTGTTTGGGTAATTGATATGATCAAAATATTACATATTTCATTTGCGGTGACAAATGTGCGAGGTATCTTTGATTAAAGTCCGTGCTCAATATGTATATATGTATATCTGGTTATATTGAAAAGCCGTTGGCAAATGATAGATATAATTCAAAAGGTTGGAGCCCTGCCCCAAAGGCGTTGACCAAACGGACTGATTGCCGCTGACAGCCGGACAGAGCCAGGCTCGACTGCGTTGGCCAATGCGATTTGTTGCTTGGCTGCACCGCCTCAACGCCCACACATTCCGAAGGGAGGCAATGGCGATGTGATTACATGCAAAATGAAAAAACAACAAAACACAAAAAAAAAAAAAAAAAAACAGAATAAAGCGAAGCAATTGTTGCCAGCAGAGCTAGCTTTTGGGTAAAATTACTAGAGTTGATGCTGCGATGGCATGAGATAACTAGATGCAAAGCAGCGTTGGCAGTGTTAGATAGTGTATGTACAGTTAGGCAGCGGTATCCAATAATACCCGCAATCCCAGCAGCAATTTTGAAAATTCCATTCCCCACGCCTCCTCGACTCTCCGCTGTCTTCTCAATTACATTTCCAGTGATTTGTTTGCTGCACTCCGTCGGCATTTGTGGCTCTGCTGGCAGCGCTGACTGGGCTAGCGACTGATGATGGGTCTTCCATTGAGTCGATCTAATTTCTCATGGCGGAATCATCGATTCATCGTTTTGTGTTGCACCGTAAATAACTGCGCTGCAGCCAGAAACTGCCAACCCCGGATACGAATATCAATCGGAGTCGGAGTCAGAGTCGGAGTCCGAGCTGGAGTATGTTGTCCGCCTGCCATCCAGTTGTTGATGTGTCTACCAGCAGCCTCTCTTGGCAGCCCCAGCAGCCCAATCAATCCATTTCCAACCACTTCGCTCCACTGCCAGTGGTGCCACACCACCCACAGCCGTCGCTCGTGTTTTTTGATGCCAAATCTAAGCGGTTCAAATATATTTCCCCCTGATTTGGGAGCAAAAACGCGGCATAATTGCCGTTTTGTTTGCTGCGAACACAGCAGAGAAGTGCAAACCGGCAGCAGGAAAGAGACAGACAAGCAGAGAGCGAGAGTGCAAAGAGAGCAAAGAGAGCAAAGAGTGGCTCCCTCTCTCACACAAAAATTGCACAATTTAAATAGCCACACATATTAGTAAGCATTTTGTGCATTTGCTTCGGCTTTTGTGTTTTTCTGGTTTTTCATACTCGTTCACAAAGTGAAAAGAGTATATTCGTGTTACTGTTTAACCTTTCGTTTGACCACACAAATGAAACTTGAAGCTACGTCATTTCAGTTTTAGTGTTTGGCTCAAGTTTGCTCTATGAATACCTTGAGGGCATACGATACCTATATTTATATTTATCTATTGTCTTGTTAGGATCGAAAATTTTAGTGGCATAAAATCACGTTAAAAAAATAATAATAATAATAATAACAATTTGATATAAGAAATATAAATAAAACAGATTTTGAAGGAGTATTACGCAGTCGATTGCATCTTAGGTCGCATCGAACAACGCAGAACAAAATAATTTGAGTCGAGTTAGTATGCTTTAACAGTGGGTTAGGTGAAGTATTTCATCATATTTGCTCAAAAGCTGAACTGGCAAACTTAGTAAAAAATGAGAAATTTCATAGTAAATAAAAAAATAAGCAAAACTAATTAAATCCGATTTAAAGATCCAATATCACAGTATATAAAAGTTAATAAATTAGATAATGAAATTATATTAAAGTTTTAATTTTTTTCTACAGGTAAGCATATTTTACTTATTTCCCAAAAATATGCCTGGTGTACAAAGATATTATGAGCGTTACGATCTACTTCAGCTAATTAAAATTTCATAAATATGTATCTTTGGTGTAATGGAATATTGATCTACGTATTTATTTTCTTATATTTTTTTGTGTATTCCAAAGTCATGCAAGTAGATTTCTATATACATACATATTTTGCATAGATATATGGTATATGCCTTTCCTAAGTCATGCAAGTGGAGCTCTAAATACGTATGTTACATAAATATATGGTATATTGCATTCCCATATGGTATATTCCATTCCCCAGCTATGCAAGTAAATTTCTATATACACAAATATAATATATAGATATATGGTATATGACATAGTGAATTGTATCCTTAATCTAAAATTTTATTTAGCTATTCATAGACTTATAAAACTCTTCGATTTTCCACTTTTATACAATTTCATTTTCTTTATTTTCATTTTGCACTTTGCCCCACTGTATCGATCGCTCCCATTCAGCGTTACGTATGAGTGTTTGAATGTTTGTCAGCTACGAGTTTGCTCAGTGTGTCCAAGTCGAATTGGGTTCGCGTTTGATTTTGAGCCAGAGAAACTCGAGCCACCAATCTGGGTAGAGTTTGGGCTGGCAAAACGATTCCGGGCGGCATATGCAATTATGTATTTTAAAGTTTTTGTTTTTACAATTGCAAACGATTTTTCTCTATTTTTTTGCCTTACACTCGTCAACGAGCCCGTTGTGGTTGTTGTTGTTGTTGTTGCTATTTTTGTTGCTGTTCGCATTTGCGCCCAATTGCTGTAAATATAAAATTGCAGCAATTTTCAATGGCTTGGCTCGACTGGAGTCGTCGACTCGACTCGACTCGACACCGCTGCCTGCCTCTGCCTCTGCTTCTGCCTCTGCCTGGCTGCCTAACTGCCAGTCTAGGTTTGTGACTTGGACAGCAACTCTGGTGGTTTCGGTCTCCTCGGTTTGATATGGTTGCGAGAGAGCCTAACAACCGCCCTGTGGGTGGCAGCGGGCCCAGTTATTATGAATTGCAGCAAATTGCAGCACAACGGGAACATGGCGGCGGCTTAAATTGATGTTAAAGTTCTTAGCCGAAAATTGCCCGAAAATTGTGCGGCCTAATGGCAGTTGCAGATGCAGATGCATAAGCTCAACCCGCCGTCAAATCGTCAATCCCGGCCGTGTGTTGGCCGGGACACACCTTACGGCCTTATAATTGCTCTGACTCGAGCCAGGCACGCCGACTGCCTTTTACGGCAGTCGCTACAGCATCAACAGCTAGCCACGGCAATCGGCAATTAATATAGACAGTTCATAGTTTAGCCGCAGCCACTAGCTGGCACTCGGTGTCCCCCACTGACTCCAACTCGACGACTACCGCAACTACAATTGAGCGCTGACTGGGGAGGGGTGTGCGCTTTTTTGAGTGTCAACTACAAAATAGCAACAAAATGTTTAACACTTTTATCGCTGTTTATTATACCCGTTCGCAAATTCTGTATAGAGTATATTGGCCTGCTGCAATAATTTGATATTTTGAAATAATAAAATACATGATCTGGTATATGAACTTTTAGATACGTTAACTGTATAATTAGTTTTAGCTTACATATTTTGGGCGAATTTTAAAATCATACAAAATATATAAATGAATTTAAAATAATTTTTTTTTTATTATATTTTCAATCGTTTCAGAGTTGTACTAAAGTTAAGTCTTTAATTTTTATGGGATTATCTATTGGATTCTATAAAGAACGTAAAATACTCTTTTTTATAATCGGTGAAATGGTGGGAAAAAGCTTACTAATATAAATTATTAGATAGATAATAGAATTGTGGCTACCAATGCATATAGCCCCTCTTAACTTTATCATTGTATAAATTGTATTTTTATTTCAAGACTTTAACTAATTAGTTGGTTACCATTCCGGCATTATTTAATTAAACATAAAAATATTTAATGATCAGTTGGATTCTTAATGATCCACAGGATGAAGTCTTTTGTGTATAACTAGAATATTTTTAATCCGATTTTTTATGGCTTACCTTTTTGAAAGAGTTTTATCATGTGAAGTTCCGTGGTAATATATAAATTAATATATAGATTAGTCAAAACAAGTTCAGATCCCTGACCTGAAGAACGGTATATTGCCTTCACAGCTTTAAATCTTAGAAGAAAAACTGTTATTGGTGAAAGACAGTCGGTTTAGTCTTCAGATAGGCCTATATATAGCATGGTCCAGCCCTTGCGAAATAACAATTGCCCATTTTTATTGAAATCAACTATTTTCAGACGAGTATTTTCAAGTTAGTTACATTTACATTTTTCTTGAACATATTCTGATATTCAAATTATCATAATAATAATAATAGTAATTCATAAAAATATGAATGCCAACGTCTGGCTACATACAAGATGACTTGAAAATGCTTTAGATATGTAAATATAATAAAAATGACTCTGTATTTACCAAATTTAACGCCCAAATGAAAGTACATCTTATTGCAGTTCATCATTGCCTGTTGCTGTTTAATCAAAATCTAACACGGATGCTGTGTGCTCTGCAAGAGAAAATTGAATGTTTGTTGGCATAATATTTACTTGCAATAAAAAATGCGTATACACACACTCACACATGCACATATATGTGCATATATTGCCTTGCAAAGAAAATCGATTAATGATAATGATGCGCGTAGTCAAATAGAGGCGGGAAATGAGACGAATTCGATGAAAACAAGAATTACTGCGGCAGCAATAATAAAAACAAACAAGAATTCGCACGTTGCAATAAAAATCGGTTCACAAATCAAGATCTATGCATTCATATATACATCGGCATATATGTATGTGTATGTGTATATATACAGATAAAGAAATCGAAAAAAATAAATTGTGCATTCTGCAGAGATGTAATTTAAATTGTATATTTGAGTTTTGTGGGCACATGCACTGTAAAATTTTCGTAATCGATTAAAATGGAATGCGCACAGAGTTCGGGGTATTGTTTGGGTTGATTGCCGGCCCAACAACACAATCGACTACAATCAACAATCTACAATCAGCAGTCGAAGGTTCTGTTTGAACCAGGAGTGGAACTTTGGCATACATATGCATGGGGGAATTTGAAAAATTCCTAGAACTGGCCAATGGATGATTTTGCAAATTTTTGTGAATGGAACGCACAAGTCGAAAATTTGCTGAATAAAATTCTCGCGCACATTGCGAGATTTGCATGCCGAATTCCAAACACTTGTCGAATTTCAAATGCAACTGCAACTTCAACTGCAACTGCAACTGCTGCAGCAGCAGCGAAATTCAAATTAGGCGTAATTCAATACATTGGTCACCCTAATTCAATGCCTTTTTGCAAATTAGAGCCCAATGTTAAAAAGTAAGCCAGCTTCGGTGGGGTTCAGGCTTTACAAATATATTTAAGTTTCTTTAAATAGAATTTTCTAAATATATTTTGAGTTATATAAATATGCACTCTTAATGATATGTGGAGGGGGTGGGGGGCACTTCCAATTCATGTCAGACTTTATTTTACTTGCTGTTATTTAATCACGCTCAATGCACAGCTATTCGTATTATTGTGCTGTCCCTGTATGTTCCTTGCACCGTCTCTCTGTTGGTGCCTCATGTTCAAGCGACTCTCTCACTGTCAAACACCGTTTTCTGCACTAATTCTACTCATATTGAGCAGCTCTTAAAACTAATATTATACTAACACTTATAGTAAATCAAATTAATCTCCATAAATAGATTGTAAATGTACATAATATATTGTAAACAAAATAAATGAAAAAAAAAATAAATAATAAATAAATAATAATAATATTAGCAAAATTTGTATTATTAGACTAGATTTTATTCTTTCTTTATACATAGAATATTGCAAAAAACAAATAAAATCAAATGAGAAAAAAATTTTTGTTTTTAATTTATTTTTGGTTGAATATGAACAACCCTGTACGTAGAATATACAAAGTGCAGAAAAAAATGAGAGATTAATGAATATTGAACAAAAAGCTACGAATAGTTTCTTTATAATCAATAATATATTTTACAAAATATATTGTAAAATTTTAGCTTGTATTGATAAGAATAAATCCTTATGTCTGTACCATCATAATATTTTAACAAAAGTCTTTACGGATGAAAATATCTACGAAATATCTAGGATCTTGCCGTATTCAACAGATACAACCTCTTCTGCGCCATAGTTAATGATTTTCTTGAACATTCCCCGAAAATGAAAGGAGTTCAATAGCGACTATGTTGTTGTCCATGCGATATGCTTATGGTGCCCAAAGCTAAATGGAATATCAGAGATTATCTAGAATATTTTTGAGGCAAGACATTGTCCTCATTACTTCGAATATAACTTGTAATTTTCCGCAAATAAAAATTCTCTATTCTAAAAAAAAAAATGTTATTATATAGATCGATATATATTTACATATGTATATGTACCTTAGTTTGTGTTGGGCCTCGCTTTGTCTGGTGGAAATTTTGCTATTGGTCTTCGACAACATTTCAAATTCATTTCTGGCTACATATTGGTTTGGCTTGGCTGACTTGGAGGCGACTGTTCGACTTTGTTTTTGTTTTCTGTATTTGTTTTTTTTTTTTTTTTTTTTGTATGGCCAATAGAGAGGAGGCTGCGACTGCGACGGCGACGGCGACGGCGACGGCGACGGCGACTGCAACTGCCGCCGGCACCGATAACAAATCGCAGATACATAATTAAATTACAGCGTTTTAATTTCTGTAATTAGTCACGACTTTTGTCGCTGGATTCGCCGTGCTGGGCCAAGGCGGAGGGAGTTGGGCGCGCGGCTTAATTTAGACCATGGCGGCGCCAGGGAGGCATCAGCGCCAGCGCATTCAAATGAAAGCCCATTTGCATCTAGGCAATCGCATCTGCATTGATTTCGCTGGCCAGGCGAGGGCCCCACTCGCAGCTGGAGCAACATTTGTTCGTTCGATCTTTGTGCGTCAGCAAAACTGGATTTTTATCCTCAGTCTTTAGCAACCAATTGAATCACTCGAAATGATCTATTTAATACGAGCGTGGGCAATAAATTGTTGCTGTTGCTGTTGCAGTTGCAGTTGCTGCTGTGTCCGTGGCTGTGGCTGCTGCAGCCAAAATATCCTATTTAGTTTGACTTTAGCTGTGCGTGTTGCAAAAATATAGCGAATTTGTTGAGCAAGGCGATGCGATGCGATGCGAGCTTGGGGCTGCGGCGCTGCTTGACTGCGCGTGCGCATTCACATATAAATTAAAGAAATGTCACACATAACATTCACGCCACTGCCAACTTGATTCATGAAATATGCGCGAATTCAGAGGCAGCAACAAGTCTGCCACATAAAAAAAGAGAGAAATGAAACCACTGCAAAGTGGCTTAAAACCGGCAGCTGGCACACAGAAGTCACATGAGCGCCTTTGCCATCCCGATCATCGTCATGACATTGTGTAAACTCGATTATTATGTTTTATATCAAAGATGTATGGATAAATAGACAATGTCTAATACCCATTGGATGTGTTGTCATATATGACCAAATGAAATTTCAGCGATATGTGAGGTGATTTCGGTTCATATACTGGGCTGTCCATCTTCGCGGACCCCTCTGGCAACCCCATATCTTTTGACAGAGACGCTCTCAATTCGCTGTGCAGGCTCAAGTAATGAGAGATAAAATGAAACTTTTTAGTTTGTTTTTAATTACCCTGAAAACTCACTTTTCTTGGAAATTCCCCATATATTATTATTGATAAAACTCTAATTTCTGATGCACTAAATTACCATTTTCTAGTTAATATTTTATATATTTCGTCACTTATGCTTAGTAAAATATTACACAAGAAATTCTAACATACATAACAATTCGTATGATTTCCTTTCATTTAATATCTAAAGGCACAGCCTTTGTCTGTTGAAAAAATACCTCAATGACTTTGTAAACTTTCTTCTTTCTTCTCTACTTAGTTTTCGGAAATTTTTAGACTCTGACGAAGAATCTTGGCACCTTCCAGTCGGTTGCTTAAAGTTGCAAAAGTTGTGAATCGCGTCAGACTTATTACATTTTAATAATATGTGCAGTTCAACTATGGATATTTATCCATTAAAGTATTTTAAATGCACTAAGTACTCATTTCTGATGACATTTAACAACATTAACGCTAAGCTAAACGCCTTGACAACTGAGCTTCATAGTTATCAAGTTAAAAACCATTCAAACATTTGGATTAGAAAACTTCTGGTATGAGTTAGGTTGCTGAGGCGGTAAAGTCAGCTTGTTAAATTTTATTGGATAGATAATTTGATGGCATTAAAATCATGTTGACCACGGAACGCTAACTTACCATATGTGCATATATGCATGTATATTATGGGCAATCTTGTAGGGTTGCCAGATGGGTCCGTCGAATATGGACAGCCCTGTATATCAAACACATATAATAAGTAACTGCAAACAGATTCAAATCAATGTCGAGCTAGCTCAGACGTGTATATATGCAGTGCAAATACATAGGAGCGTACGTTGCTCAGGATTTTAAATAACAATACATGCGTTCAGCAAATTGACATTAGTACATAAAGAGGAAGTTTATGTGAACGCATACAGGAGTCGTGTATTTACTCACTTTAATACATTATGTGGCGTGTCTCTGCTTATATTCCTGTACTGATTGTAGTTTTGTGTGTGTTGAGCGCTGAAGTTAAAGAACAAAAAGGTCAAAAGTTTCTCGATTGCAGTTAAAAGTTGTATATGCACTTTTTTTTCTCCTTTTCTTTATCAAGAGTGTTTGCTGCACACACACACACACACACACAGACAGCAAGGAATTTTAGGTATACTCAGCTACACATACAGAGAGAGAGAGAGAGAGTGAGAGGGAGAGACTTCGTCCTGGCTGCGCCTTAAGTGCGCTTTATCCTTTAGCTTCGCTTTTGCTTTTGCACCGATTTTTCTCCCCAAACGAAAATGTACTTTTCATATTTTTGGCGATAAGCTATGTGTGCGTGTATGTGTGTATGCTTGGCACTTAACCACCACAGCGCTGGCAACAACAACAACAACAACAACAACACTCGCAGTCCAGGTGGAAGCCCGTTCGCAATGGAAAACAAAGAGAAGAAAAAAGTCTCTGCTGCAAATGGCAAAGCACAAATTTACGTAAAAGAACTGTGATTTATATCGGCAACGGGCGCAAAACTTTTATTTTGGCCCAACGACGATGCGAATCGTTGTTTTCCAATACACTGCAAGAAATTGAGTATGACGAAAGTACTTAAATATCTAGTAATCATAGTAATAATTACCTTTGAGTGTGCCAGGGAATTCCTGATCGAAATAGAGTTTAAATAAATTTATGATTTGGAAAATGCAATCGAAGCCCAGAGAAGTATGCAGTAGAGTGTATAATTCGCTGAGATTCTGGACTCATGAATTTCCAGTCTTCATAATACTCATTCACTATTCTTGGACTGTCAATGCGAGTCTTTATTAGGAATTTCACATCTCGAGCTGCGCTTGTAAGATCCCGAAATAGAATAATAAATAAATTTTTCAGTTTCAATGGCGGTGAAATGGCTTGTATACAAAGGATTAACGGAGGGGGGACAGCAAGTAAGAAATTGGACAAAATCAATATATCATTTCACTCGCTGTGAATAAATCTTTCCCTCTTGTAAAGCTTGGATCACCATTAAGTTTAGATTTTTTTTTTTTTTTAATTTCGAATGAGTATTATGGTCGTTGTTAACATTCCTCATTCTCAATTTATTATTATTTTTTGATTTCATTAAAATACTTTCATATATTTTCTCTCAGTGCACAGTCCAGGTGGAAGCCCGTTCGCAATGGAAAACAAAGAGAAGAAAAAAGTCTCTGCTGCAAATGGCAAAGCACAAATTTACGTAAAAGAACTGTGATTTATATCGGCAACGGGCGCAAAACTTTTATTTTGGCCCAACGACGATGCGAATCGTTGTTTTCCAATACACTGCAAGAAATTGAGTATGACGAAAGTACTTAAATATCTAGTAATCATAGTAATAATTACCTTTGAGTGTGCCAGGGAATTCCTGATCGAAATAGAGTTTAAATAAATTTATGATTTGGAAAATGCAATCGAAGCCCAGAGAAGTATGCAGTAGAGTGTATAATTCGCTGAGATTCTGGACTCATGAATTTCCAGTCTTCATAATACTCATTCACTATTCTTGGACTGTCAATGCGAGTCTTTATTAGGAATTTCACATCTCGAGCTGCGCTTGTAAGATCCCGAAATAGAATAATAAATAAATTTTTCAGTTTCAATGGCGGTGAAATGGCTTGTATACAAAGGATTAACGGAGGGGGGACAGCAAGTAAGAAATTGGACAAAATCAATATATCATTTCACTCGCTGTGAATAAATCTTTCCCTCTTGTAAAGCTTGGATCACCATTAAGTTTAGAATTTTTTTTTTTTTTTTAATTTCGAATGAGTATTATGGTCGTTGTTAACATTCCTCATTCTCAATTTATTATTATTTTTTGATTTCATTAAAATACTTTCATATATTTTCTCTCAGTGCACATTTAATTTATGGAATTTTAGTTAACGTTTCATTGTTGTTGTAGTCGTCGCTGTCCTTGTTGTTGTTATGCCACTGAATGTGCCATGTCTGACGTAAATATATATATGTACGTGTGTGTTGCTGTTAATATGTGTGTGTGTGTGTGCACTGGTGGGTCTCCTTTTTAGCAAGGATGTGAAGTTTAAAGTTCTAACGCACATAAATCAGATGCACTTTCGGCATTTCCTGGCACTAAATAAAAATGAAAAAGAAATTCAAGAGTAATCCTAAAGCTGGACAACAGCCCATATAGCCCGAAATAAGCCAGTGATTCTACAGCTGGACATAGCCCAGTGCCTGCCCGCCAGCGCATTGGCCGTGGCCTCAAAATGCATCGATTGCAGTTATTGCAGCCATTTGTGGATCTGTAAAGGACTTCACATGCGACGTCAGCTGACAAATTTGAGTCATTTGCTGTAAGTATCATTTTTATACAAGCGAGCATGAAATATGGCCAGCGTCGAAATTCAATTAGCCGCCTGCATCGGTTTCACTTTCACGGACTCTTCTCTCTTCGCTCTGCGCTCTTCCCCCTGCCACTGCAGCCTCCCTTGAGTGAGACTCAAACGCTCATAAATGATGGGCGCATGAAATATAAAGCAATTTTGCTAATTGCCATTAGGAATTTTCGTTGCAGAGCCACCTAATGCGTGCTCAGTTAATTGAAAGACGTGCTCATTAGGAGGAAGCGAGAGGAGGAGTGGAGCCCGAGCAGATTGGGGGCGCGTTTCCAAGGTGGGCCGCGTGGAGGCAAAGCCAATGCTATAAATAACGAACATAAGCCAGCGCCAGACGTCAGATGTGAGATGTGAGATGTGAGAGGACGCGCGCCATCTGAAAGATACTTTTCGCTCATATTTCCTGGGGCTAAGCTAAATGAACGATTTGCGATACTATCGAACAGGAATCCAATTTTCTCGGCTACGAACTTTGCAAATCCGCTTTGATCCCCATATGAATGTCATAAAAAATAAAGGCGACTTCCGACAAACTTTAACAGGAGTCGCAGCAGGAGCAGCAGGAGTAGCAGCAGCAGCCGTTGCCGTTGCCGCTGTCGCATCTGGTCAAATATTTTCCCAGACTTCAGCAAGTACACTTGGCATAATTTCGTAACAACTTATTCCACTAAAGTGTGCATTTAATTTTGTTGAAGTATATTTAAAAAATATATATTGTATGTACAAATATAATAAAAAATGAAGAGTGGCAAGTGGAGGACTTGCTGACAGCTTTTTGTTTGCCATTGTCTGTTCGACACGCGACAAGTGCGCACTGGAGTTCGCACCCTTCGCCGGATAGGGGTTGCGGTCAGGGGTTGCTCATTGCTGGCTGCCCGAGGGGTGTGGCAGTAGCTTATGTTGTTGCAAATCACAGTGACAAGATAATAAATAAATATCAAAATATGTCACTGCGAGATTGTCAGCAATGAAGTGCAACGAGTGTTGGCTAGCTGGTGCTGTACGGTTTCAGGGGGTGCTGGTGGTAGTGCTGGCATTCAAATTGAATACAAGTTGGGAGTGACTGAGAATGACAATAATGAATAGCTTTAAGATAGTCTGATATGTAACTTTAGTTAACTGCGCATCTCAAGTCTCAGATGATATTTTAATAACTGACCAAGTCTCAGAAATACATGTTTCCTGTTTCTTGTTAACGCTTCTCAGTTTCTGAAACGTCAATCCAAGTGACAGGCAACGAAGTGCGAAACAAGCTCAAATGCCACTCAGTCATTCCAGGCTGTCTATAACGCTCTATATGATTGTGGTTGTCAGCCCTAAAAGGGGTTAAGCGTTGACTCAGGCGAGGGCGACGGTGAGATATGGATACAAGTATATACATACACATATATATAATGTAGTAGGGTATAGCAACCCTCAAGGACTACACTCACACATCAGCTTCAAATTGGAAATGCTTGTCATATTCTTCATTTATCTGGCTTGATACATGGATTATACATTTTTTATACATGCGAGTATTTCATAAATTATTTGTCACAATTAATTGAATTGTGTTCAACGGGTGTGTGATATTGTGTAGGTTTATCAACCGCACCCTCCCTTCCGTATGAAACTTTTACGAACTCATTTATCCACATTTTCAGCAGTTTTTGTAAAACTTTGTCACCACGCCAAATGTCCCCCGCGTGCTTTGGGTGGTTCAGCAGGCCAGGCAGGACCTGTCGACCTAAGTGTCTGCGGACAATTGTCTAGCTGAGCACTGACAAAAGGATGAGCAGCAGCAGCAGCAGCAGCAGGAGCAGGAGCAGGAGGAGGAGCAGCAGGAGCAGCAGCGACCAATCTGACAAATAATATGATGAGATACGACATATGTGCAAACAAGTTTCCAAGCATTGCTTTATATAATTGAAAATCATATATGTGCGCACACATACACACACACACACGCATACACACATACTATATACAGATATAGCAGATACAATATTTTTGTCAATTCAACAGCTGAAGGAAGGCGGGGGCGGTCGCTGCGTGCCCGCTATATTTGTGGGGTAATTTAGAGGCCAATATCCTGCTGTGAAATATGCGCGGCTTTTCCGGCCAGACTGTGCACTTGGCCATTGTTCGGTGTCCTTGGGTTGCATTAGGCGTTGGATTTAGCGCTCAGAAATGATTTATGATTATGACAAATTGTTTGGCAGCAAGTGAAATCAATGCGCACAGCGCACGGGGTGTGCATAAGCCAAGCCAGGGGCGACTGAGCTATTACAAAGCCAATAGAGTGAGAGAGAGAGAATGTAGAGCTTTAAGATGAAGTAAAATATGTAGAGCTCTTAAGGAGTTGCTGATTTGGTAGCCCGCATATTCTATGAGTAGACGCAGTCGTGGAAGACTTTTGTAAATCACTCATAAATCGATAAGTCTGAAGTTATTTAAGTTTATTGAGAAACCATTTGGAAACTTTGATTCTGCGTAGTTTGCTGGAATTTGAGTGGATTCCTCCTCCTTTACGCTCATTTATTCGATTGTCCATGAGAGGCCTAACTATTAGGCTGCAATGGACTTGAAAGACAATCCCAAATCAAGATATATCTGTTTACAATATGGTACATACAATATAGGGTATATATAGTGATAGCACAATTTGTTTAATGATACACAATAAATAACTATTTTGATTACGTTGACGATTTAATTGTATCGCAGAATGGGTTGCGATTAATTGAAACCATAATCGATTATTCAAAAAAAAAAAACTAATTGCGTTAGGTACCAGGTATTTCAGCGCCAGCAGGGCTCCTTTCTTTTCTAAATTTAAACATGGTAAATAAATAAAAGTTTATACTATATTTTTTGAGCAATACTATAGAAATACTAAAATAAAAGCTTCAGATTCAAGGCCCATAGGGGATGGAGCGAATCGCAAAAGTTTATATCTTCGATTGGTTTATATTTATAATATATAAAGTACTCCAGATCACCTTTATCAATTACTAAACATAATTTGTGTGCCCCGTTGGAGGCGTGACATATCAAAAATATCTATATATGTAATTTCCAAAGTTTTGATTTCATAGCTTTTCAGTTAGTAAGTAACCTTCCTTACTCCTCTACCATAAGTATTAAATTGCTATTGTACCGTAAATGAGTATTAAATAGTCGGAAGCACCCGACATTCTAACCTGTTATACACTTGATAAGTTAATGGAAAGTAGTTTCATATGCATCATTAATGGCACAAAAATAGATTCGAACGTTTTTCAAACTAATTCCTTTTAAGATTATCGAGGAACCCAGTCGAATTCTATATAAAAGCCATACTCGATGCTAACATTAGTTTAGCTGGCCATTAAAATATTTAATTTTCGTTTTATTTATAACATTCTACTGCCGGAGTTGGTGCATATCTGATGAAATACACTGAAAGTAATCAGAATATGCTCATTAGACAACTGAAATCTGAATACCGAAAGTTGAAAATGAAATAAAATGAAAAATAATAGAAATACGGCTGGGCGCATGCAATTAATGCTGATAATAATCAAATAATTAACTTTCTTAATTGAAAACAATGAAAATAGTTTTATGTCGGGGCTTGTGGCTGAGGTTGGCTGAGGCAGAACAGCGCCGAAGTGTTTTGGTAACATTAACACTTCACCTAGAGCCACGGCAATAAAAGGGGCGAGGGTTTCTAATACCTAATACCTAATACCTGAGTCGAGTCTATTAAAATTGCTGGTTCTTTAAAACAGCATTAAAGAGACCCAAAAACAATGGTCAAAGGGCCAGAGCTGCCGTTTATCGCAATAGGATTTTCCGATCGCTCTACTCGACAGTTTGTAATAATAAAATAGAAGAAGAATATATAATTTTATCCAGGAAAGAAAATAAAAATCGATGCCATAAGGCGGCTATGCCATAAAAATGTGACAGGGCACAGACACAGAGCGATAGAGAGAGAGAGAGGGAGAGGGAGAGAACGACACATGCAACATAGTAGCCAGGCAAATGGTTGGGAACGTTGGGATATCAGCAGGACAGTGCGGTCCACGAGGAAGCAGACGCAAGCAAAAATACAATAAATTACTTGACAGAAAATATTGATAAGGTGACACACAGAGCGAAGGAACGAACGTACGAACGTACGAACGTACGAATGGACAGCTAGACGGATGGAGGGACGAACAGCTTCAGATTCAGACCCAGACACAAGATGACACCCAGCTGATCAGAGTCAGCCCGTTGATGGCCGTCGGGGCATAGAATTTCTGTGGCCTTGTTTGCTTCTTTTATTTTATAGTCTCGTGTCTCGCCAGTGTCGCCAAAGATGACGCATGTTCTTCCCGTTGACGGTGGCAGAGCAAGCAGCGGGCCATCAGGCCAGCAGACCCAAATGAAATGAGTTAAATGAGGCAGGTAACTCCGGATACATGTGCCGATAAGCATTTACGGCGTCCAGTCTCAGCTCGAGTAAGATTGTGTGCGCCAGCGTTTAGCAGTCGCAGCTAGGCCAAGTGAGCAAAAGTGAAAGAGCTACGCAAATGATACAATAAATTGCCAGCGGACAGCTGAACGAGTTGTAATAAGCATATAATTTATAAATTCAATTTGATATTCCAGTGGCATAAGACTGCAAAAATAATTCCCATGATCGAGGCGAGGCACAAATCACCACGGCTCTCTGTCTCCGGCTGCAAAGCTTTCCAAGCACCCGCAGCGAATCGAAATCGAAGCCGAAAATGCAAATAAAAGACAATTTCCCAGCACGTTCGCGTGGAGGCAAACTCATTAATTAAGACAGCATTTGAATCGCGTCAATGAGACAAGCACACATATTTGCTTTATGGGCCTAGAATGACGAACTACTATGAACAGCGCAGCGAGCCCGGGGCTAGACCCCGACAATTCTTGCAATTAAGAAAATTTATAATTCCCAAACAACGTTGGCAGCGCTGGCGCAGCCAATTGGCGACAGAAACGAATTAAAATTACAGACAAAGCACACGATAAATATGTAGTTAGATGGATATGTACCCCCGACAGTGTGCCGAGGACCACAAATAAATAAAATTTCAATTTTTACATCATAAAAAAAATCGTTAGAGACGTGATTAAAATCTTAGAAATCATCGCTGCCTAGCCTAGCCGGCGTTAACCACCGTCCAACGGAGGCGCCTCGAGGCGACACATATCACACCACGAACGTGTCCACGTTGCGCATGCGCAGCACAGTTCGGATGACCGAGGCCCAGCGACTCCAGCCAATGTATCTCAGGCTATCTCAGCCAGCATTTAAGCTAATTGAAGAGCCTGTGCAAGACGTCGCCTCGTCGCCTCGTCGCTTGGTCGCTCGTCGATTGGTCGTGTATGAAAATTGTGTCGCTGCTGTCATTGTTTGCCCAGAGTCGCTGACAGCTGAGCAATAATAATTGTCAAAGCCCTGACTTAAGTTGACTTATCGCTGTGCGAGACTTCTTAAGGTGCTGCTTCCTCGCTCGCCCGGCTTCATTCGGACTCAATTAAATTGTCAAAAGTCGCCGCCGTCGCTTGTTTATTGGAGTCGGCGCCAATGGGCCCCGGGGGCAGTCCTCAATATCAATTAGCGCCACTTGAAAAGCATATTTAAATCGCTGTACGCACAATATTTATGCAGTCATAAACAATTTACCTGTGCCACCTCAACTTGCTCAAGAAGCATTCTCAGAGCTAAAGTCGAGTGTGTTCATGACTTTCCTAATATGCATTGGAATGTCAAACTACATTTTTATTATCAGCTAACAGCCTCGCTCTGTGAATGGAACGAGCATTGACTGTGCTAAGGTATGGAATGGATATATTAAGGATTTATAAGGACAGCCATGTGCAGCGACACTAATTAATTGGGCTTTTCATAAAATGTCGATGCTGTATGCAGACGAAGCGAGCTGCTCACTCGCTTTGTCGCCCGCTTTCTATGAACGGTTTACACATACACTGCTCAACATAAGTATTCTGATAAAACAAAATAAACTTTAGAGCATTAAATTCGCATTCTTATATTTAGTAATACAAAGTTCAACTTTAAAAGATTAATCTTGAACAGGTTTTTGTCGACATAAAACCCAACGTTATTCAGTAAAAAAAAAAAAATTAATTAAAATGAAATTTATAAGAAAAGAAATATATTAAATTTATTTGAAAAGAAGCGTAGATATACAAATATATGTATTAGTAGCAAAGGCCAAAAGTCTTTAAAAGCCATGAATAATAAAATTAATAAATCAGAGTAGGTAAACGTAATTTTGCAATTTATATAGATAATATCCTCTTAAAGCTTTTTTGCAATGCTTGGTAAGGTCAAGAAAGAGTGTTTGATCATCTGCATTGGAGCTAGGCCTCGTCTTTAATGTTTTGCTTAATGGAAGTGTTTTGAATAGTGTTTATAACGTGATTCATATTGAAGTCTCAATGTCTCATTCCCGTTATGAGGCGTCTTTAAGTGATGATTCAGTAGATTGAATTTTTTAACAATTATCGACCATTCACTTACTCTGAATTTATTTGAGATATTTTTGTTATTTTTAAAATTACAAGTACATATTTATTTTTATACCCTGAACCCATTTTCAATGGGAAATCAGGGTATAATGGTTTTGTTGAAATGTATGTAACAGGGAGAAGGAGGCGTGGCAGACCCCACAAAGTATATATATTCTTGATCAGGGTGACGAGCTGAGTTGATTTGGCCCTGTCCGTCTGTCTGTCCGTCTGTCCGTCTGTCCGTCTGTCCGTATGTATGAACGCGTCGATTTCAGAAGATATAAGAGCTAGAGACTTCAAATTTTTTTTAAAATGTCCGTAATTACAGCGCGCATATCAAGTTTATCATTAAAAATCGATAACTCATCCCGATCTTTTTTATCGATAAAAAACCTTATCGAAACCCAGTTATAAAATTATATCTTCTACACCTTTATTGCTAGAGTCTCCAAATTTTTAATGTATGCTTATATGCAATTTATACAATTTCGGTTTTTGTTAAAATTTACCCCCACCTCTAAATTCACCCCCTCACCCTCACTTTTGTAAAAAGCGTATTTCAAATACTAGAGACTTGTGCTTTGGCAATTACATGCATATTCATGTTATAATCATAATCTAAAAGTTTCATGAAGATCGTACGTCCATAAAAAAAGTTATTAAACAATTAAGTTCTCATAGTAAGCGCACACTGCAGCCCATGCGTGTTTATGCGTGGTTGCTTGTATGTGTATGTGTGTGTGTGTATGCGTTTGTGTCTGTATGCGTGTGTGTGTGTATGTGTGTCTATATGCGTGTGTGTGTATGTTTATCTGTGTGTGCGTGCGTGCGTGCGTGCGTGTGTGTGTGTGCGTGTTTCTTGTGTAAGCTGAAAGTCGCGAAAAAGTATTGAAATATCTATTGCTCCAAGGGTTCAGGGGATCTCGTAGTCGAGCAGTCTCGACTAGAGCTTTCTTACTTGTTAAAATTCTTTTTTAAGTAATGAATTTTTATGAGATTGATATTTTTAAATTTATTAAAAAATGCATTTATTTTTATATTTTTAAAGTTATGAATTTATTTATAATTGATACTTTTGAAATTGTGAATATATTTATCATTAAAACTATAAATTTATTTGTGATTAATGAATTACAAATTATTAATATACATTATTATTATTATTTGTAAATAATACATTTAAAATTATAAGGTTTTTTTATAATTTGAAAATTATGAATTTTTATGTGATTAATATATTACAGATTATTAACATACATTTTTATAATTTTTAGAATTATAAATTTATTTATTATCTCTCTTTAGCTATATATTTGTCTTTTTTTAGCTATATATTTAACCAAAAGTAGACAAATAAATTAAGTCTTTCAAATGCACGCATTTGATTTACTCAAAATATCTATGCTGACCAGTGTACATCTGGTATCTGTAACTGTATGTTTCTTTATCTGTATCTACGACGACTGCGTCAGCTACCGAGCTGCTCATGTTTGCTGTTTGCTATTGCTGCTGCTGCTGCTGCTGCTGGCCAATGTCTTACTTGGTGCGCTGCCAGCCGGTTCGAGCCGTCGATGCTTGATTGCTAATTGCAATCCACGTTGTCAACCGTCCAGGTCTGTCCCGCTGATTGCCAGCGACACAGCGACTGGCCGGCGCAGGTTCAGGATCAGAGCTTTAGCTTTGGGCAGTGAGCCAGTCCGGTTCCGGGACTTGGCGAAATGGTAGCAAAAAAGAGCAGAAAATAATGTGTGCTACAGCAAGTGGATTAACAATTTGTGATACTTCCTGTAGTTCAATGGCTTAATAGTGAATATCCATCCATCTATTCATGCAGCCATCATCTGTATGTGTGTGTGTGTGTGTGTGTGTGTGTGTGTAAGCGTTGAAGTTCGACAGCGCACAACAAAAAAAATCATGTCAGGCGTCAATTTGAGAATGTTTAAGTGATTTGTTTACACGCGGCAGCGTCTATTAACGAATTTATGGTAAACAAAGGGAAGTCGTTTGTTCAGCTCTCAGCTCTCAGGTCTCAGCCCTCAGCCCTCAGCTCTGCCAGCCCCCACTCCGTTGGGCAATGGGCAGCATTGTATCAGCAGAGTCAGCCAGCCAGCAGTCAGGTACACACACAGAAAGATACACTTCATAAAATATTAATCTGCTGATTTATGTTTCTATTTTCCTTTTTTATTGGAGCGCATGTGCCTGCAACAACAACAGCAACAACAACAACAAATATACTATATCAACTACTGAAAGTCTGCAGCTTCCATGTTGCAGCTCTGTTTATGTTTCTCCGTGTAAAGTGGCGATGCATCTAAACATGTGTAAACATCTTGTTTGTAGCATCGAGTTCGAGTTCAGCTAGATTGGAGCTCTCTGATAAATATTTGAATATGAAAGCATATATAGAGGGTACAGCTTAAAAATCATTTACATACATGTATGTGTATAATCTTGGGCCATGCCTAATGTCTAATGCCTAATGCCTAATGGCAAATGCAAATTGTTTCTCACATAAATCGAGGTGGCTAATATGGACAGGCATTAGACACGGGCTGCATGATGCTAAGAAGGCCAATAATTCATCTGATAAATTAGCAACGAATTACAAATTAATTTGTAGGCTCAGCGCATGGTATGAAGGCGCCGCGCAAATCGAGCGAAATGAAATGAATTCAAAATTCGAACAGAATAAAATAATAAATATCGCGAAACTAATTTAACTGCCTCGGTTCCGGGTCTCAGTCTGACTCAATATTTGCATAAATTAGCGACGCTTCGTCTGATTCACGTGCGGCGAGCGACGGAGCGTCAAATGCAGCCACTGACAATTTCAATAGGTTGCCAGCACCCAGCAGCATCCGGCAGCCCCTTCTGCAAGGATGCAACCCTTACTGAAGACTTCTCGGACTTGATTGTTTATTTAAGCCATTCGCTGCTGGTGTTGGTGTTGCCGCTGCTGTTGCTGTTGGTATTGCTGTGCCTTGCCAGGATGTTATCCTGCGGCAGCGTGACCAATTAATTTGATTGTAAAATGTGAAATTCGTATTAAAATCAAATACAACAAAAATGACAATGCGTATGACGGGAATATTAAAAAGTTACACAACAGCCACCACCTCGCTGAGCCACCCCAGACCCAACACACACACACACACACACAAACGCACAGAGACAGAGAAAAAGCACCCAGACTTTGTCTCGTCTCATCTCGCTCGTCGTCGTCGTCGTCATCTTTTGTCGACTTTAAAGTCACGCACGGAGTTTGCGCAAATTTTATGATAATTTTCAGCTACGATTGGGCTGCTGCCGCCATTGCTGTGGATCCCAACTGGAAAGGGATAAGGCTAAGGATGCGAATAAGCATATTCGACATTTGCATCGGGTCTCATTTTTTTTTAATAACAATTCAAATGCGCGCGATCAAATCGATGAAATGTGAAAAAGGTCGTTATTCACTTACAATTTTGTTCTTGCTTTTGAGTTCACCTTATCGAGGCTGCTTTGTCATCGCTCACGGATTTCTTGTCACTGCCAAAAGTTTACAGTTGAGTAACTTATTTGCATATCCCGTAAAGTTAACGGCTTGAAAAATTGACAAAAATCTTCAAAGCGAACTGAAACGACTCGCCTCCATTTCAGTTCATGCAAATAAAGGAAAACAACATGATATTTAGTCCGTAATATTTTTTGGATAAGCTGGGATTTTTTTAAACACAAAGAGTGTTTTTTGGCTATAAATTTTTTCCAATAATGCGGATATAGCAGACAGAAGGAGGCGTGGTAGAGTTCAGAAAGCATGTATATTTTTTATGGGGATGACGAGCTGAATAGGTTTGGCATTTTTGGAATTTATATATGTATTTATCTATAACTGTAAATAGGTTTTATAGTATCTCATTGTCGAAATCCCATACTCTTAAATTTATTTTAATAATATTTAAGCAAGCTTCACTATATCTCCTCCGTTGACCAACCACATAGAACTCTCAAACCTTCCATGTAATAAGATCATATATTTTTAAGGAGCCATAACGTTTGCTTTTTGCTTTTGCGCAAGTAGAAATCGGAATGAGCGAGACGTGTCTATTACTTGGCAGAAGAACTTACGACTCACCTATGTATACATACATACATACATACATACATACAAGTCGTGGCGAGGCGAGGCGAGGCGAGGCGTGCCACACGAGTGCGGCACATATAAAATTCAGCTTATATGCAGTCCAATAATATTTCCATTTGGCGTATGGCCATCTAAAGCGCTGCCTCGTCACGCCACGCCCTGCTGCCCACTTTACATGTAGTGTAATACAACTGCTTTTATTGTGATGACTCCCAGGGGAACTCGAGTCGGAACGAGCTTGAAAGCAAGTAGACAACGTTGCAAAAAAGGACTTTGGATTGCATTTATGTTCTGTGTTAGTTCTGTGTGCTCAGCGAGGACAGGGAGTCCTATATGATTTTATGAATGTGTCATAGGACGGACAAATGGCAACGGATACAGATGGCACGAAATGGCGGGTGTGAAGAAATCCTTTTTGGCACTTCTCTAGGAAATTGCTCGAGAATTGTTATGTGCTCGACGTGTATTTGGGACTTACCTGACAGTCCACGACTCGAGCAGAAAGTCAAAATTGGACTCGAAGTTTATTGCGTCACTCAACCCCTTAGCGGAAAACCCTTCCGCCCAGGCTGTTTCTGCTGCTGCTGTAATTATGGCTGCGTCTGGTCATTAAATCATTCATTCCGAGCCATTTAATAATTTTTGCCAGCGGCGAACAAAGGCTTTAGAAGGCGTGCGGCCCGCCCGAACATAATAATTCATTAGTGCACAGAACAGGAGCAGGAGCAGGAGCAGCAGCAGACGCAGGAGCAGGAGTCGGAGCTCCGCTCATAAATGCTATGCATCGAGACAATAACTTTAATAGAAGCATGATGAAATCCCCGCACTTTGACCCACAATAGCACTTGACGCAGAGTACTCAACGAGGGGCTGCTGGCAAAGAGTTTCTCGATGGCAGGACGGTGCTGAGTAGAAGGTCAAAAATGATAAACGGATATGAGGAAAGGATATTTTTCGTATTTCGTGTCCTTTTCCAATTGTTGCGAGAGCTGCCATTGTCGTTAAATAATTGCAAGTCGCATTCGGAAGGCAAGGAAATGCGACTCCGGCCCGGACTCTTTCTGATTGCCCATCGCAGAGGAAGCCGAGCACAACAATTGCGACCGAATGGCAGAAGAAAAAAGTCAAAGCTGTCAATATTTTGACTTTTTCTGCCTCCTTTTGTGAAGTGGGCGTATAATTAATGGATCGGGCGTTTGCAGCCATCAATGGCAAAATATTGCGAAGCACGAATGCAAAAGGGGGCCGAAAAAGGGTTCAATTGCGATTCGGACTCCGACTCAAACTCGATTGCTTTATTTATGGCGAATTGAATTGAAATGTCAACCGGGTGGGTCGAATATCATATTCGAGCGGCCAAAGCATAAAAGTATGAAAGCACCGCATTGTGTAAAATGGTATTTGCAAAGACGAGTGGGCGTTGGGGCAGTGAAACTGACTCCCCCAGCCGACCGAAGCACACACAACTCTACTCTCCGTATATACATATTTATGTGGCAAGCGAATTCCGGTCAAGGGTTCAATTATGCCTCTGAACTGGTCGCCCATAAAACTTTTCACAATACGACAGGACACTTTGACATTTGTATAATGTAATCGCAATAGATTACGATGTATCGAGTAAAACTCTTGTCACAGAATGAAAAGAAGAAAATACATCAAAGGCAGGATATATCAAAGATTATATAATTTTCTTTAAGTTTTCTATTGTCATTTATAGAATCTCTCCTTATAATAGAAGGCCAACTATATATTTGGAATTGTAATAAATATACCTTAACTAAGTTAAGGTAAGTCAAGTTAAGTTATGAATACATGCGCTTAAGGTCAGTTGCTGGCTCGGTAAAAAGTCGACATCACCTGGACAATCTCGTCAGACCTCATGAGATATGATTAGAGTGCGATGAGATCTAGCAAAAACAATTTTCTTTTTCCTCCGCAATTGCCACCCTGACTAGCCCTATTGATGGCTCTCAAGATCTGCGACTGGACAGTCGAATATTGTATGTATAGACATGTGGACTCTCTGCTCTATGCTTGTTTGGGCAAGGGCATGGCACTTATGATATATTGATTAAGGCAGTTGCCTTCATAAATTACAATCACATTACATGCCTCAGATACGTGGACGCGCTGTCATGTATGCACGTACTCATAACACGACAGCACACATGTCGTTGGTAAGAAGCTCATAAAATTGAATTTCATATTTCATATTGACCGGAATTAGCATTTCGAATCACGTCGTATCGGTAGCGTCGTCGTCGAGTCCACATAAAACACTCCAACACACCACTCCACTCCAATCCAATCCAGTGGGGGTTTGGGGAGAGGGGGGCTCGATCATAATCACGCACTTAAATCATAAATTCATGATTACTGGCCACACTATCGAATTCCAAGCAGAGTCGAGACACCGCTCCCTGCGAATAATATCGAATGGGAATTGAAAATGGAATTGGAATTGGAATTGAAATTGGAATTGGGCCGTGGCTTGGTTCCATAAAGCGCAATCATAACAATTTGATATATTATGCGACAAATAAAACATGTTCGTCCCGCATGACAAGTGGCCGCCATCTGGCAATTGGCTTTCTCTGCACTCCAAAGTGGAATGCTCTCTTATGTTATTAATTTCCTACTCATTATATGACGTGCACAGCTCAGATATACATGGATATAGCTGTATAGATATGCATATATACGTATATATTTTTGTTGTGTTATGACTCGGCCAGTCTGTGTCAACCGCTGTCAACTGTTTTGCATGATAATAGATAAAGTCAGCCGTGCGGAATATTCTTTGCAAAATAGAAACATGAATGAAAATTTCATTTTTACATTGTTAACATTATTTGGCACTAATAAGCGGCTAACAGAGCCACAGCATAGCACAGTGCAGTCGCCACAGAATTGCATATTTATGAGTTACGCAGGGGGCAATCCAAGGGTGTGTGTATGTATGTGTGTATGTATGTGTGTGTGTGTGTATCTGTGTTTGTGCTCAACAGTTCGCACTTTGGCCAGTGTCCAGTAAGCACAATTTTTCATAACTTCACTAGGCCGTTACGAGGCCGAACAGTTTGTTTCTTTTTTCTGCACTCTCTCTGTTCTCATACCCTGTAGCCATGACACTCAAAAGGAGGTACGAATGGGGCAGAAGGTGAAACTGAAACTGAGTAGCCAAGACATGAAATTTCCATAGCAATAACAGGACAAACGCTATAAGTGGAGTCGTTATAGCTGGATGCTTATCGACTGTTTATAGGTCTATTCAATTCCTAGCTGTAATTTTAGCTTTACAGGGTATCTTCCAGTTGAGTCTTTGCAAATTTCATATTTGTACGCAGTTTTCGCCGCTGTAGCCGGTGCAGCTGCTATTGTGTTAGCTGGGTTATTGTAGTTGCAACATGTTGCAGCACGTACTAGACGCTTGGCAAAAACGAAAAAAAAAAAAAAACAGAATCTGAATTGAAAATGAATTACGTTGAAATAAATGCAAAAACTTTTATCATATAGTGAAATCTATAAGCAGCACAGGCACGCACTGATTTCCCCCCAGCTCACCGAACTCCCCTCTTGCTTTGCCACTGCTTGAACTAGGGCTTTCAAGCACAAGTTTCACTTGGAGCTGCTCCATGCCAAAGCAGCTAAAAAGTAAATATCTTCTTCATTATAATTTATAGTAATAAAATAATATATTATAATATATTTATTTTCTTTTGTTCAAACTTGTCAAATGTAATAAAAGTGGAATCAATTTTACGAGAATGGGAACTTTCTGCATCTCTCTTCTTCTTCTTCTTCTTCTTCTGCCTCCTCGCGTTTGCCCGCATTCGTGTTGTAATGAACAAATAAATTTACCGCATACGAGAGAATTTATAACGCCAACTTTTCTCATTAAATTTTATAAAAGGCGGCATATTTTAAACTTTTTCGACACTAACGGAGTTTTCTCACCTGCCTCTCGGGTTAGCGATGGCGGAGGCTGAGGCAGAGGCAGGGGCAGGGGCAGAGGCAGAGGGCTATGCCAAAAGGCATTGCAGTAGTTTGGAAAAGCGCTCAAGCGGGAACGATACTTAATTTCTATTCATTTGCTAAAAGTCATTCACACAGATGTACACATGTACATATGTATGTGCGCGTGTGTGTGTGTGTGTGTGTGTGGTATATACAAATGAGTAGAAGAATTGAATTCGGTTGGGGCATGAAATTGGAGATGGGAATGGGGATGGGGATGGGGCTTTAGGGTTGGGGATGCTGCGCTGTCTGCAGTCATATTGGCAGCGGAAATTGAGGCGAAACTTTTGTCTTCACACACGTGAATATAATGCCACGACAAAATGCATAAAATTAAGAAAACTAAAGGTAAGCAGATTAAAGAACCTAGTCATGGATGGCCATAGTGGGGTGGAGGGAGAGGGGATCTCAAGTGAGCAAGGCGAAGGCAGAGCAACGCTGTAGGGGAAGCCTAGCACAAAAAATAGTTTTCCAATTAAACTTTATCCTTTTGCTTTAATTTACTGGTTTCATGCTTTGTCGCCTTTTTCAACCGCAGCAGCAGCAGCAGCAGCAGGAATAGCAACAACAAAATCGGTCTGCAAAATCCCATTTTAAAGTTTTCCATTTTCCATTTTGCCTTTTAATTTTTCTGCAGCTCGACAGCGATTTCTTCTGAAGTTCAGCTGTTAGTGATTGAGAGAGAGAGAGAGAGAGAGAGAGAGTGAGAACAGGTAGGTTGAATCACTTTGATTTTGAATGCAGCCAAGGATAAGCTGGCTAAGCAAAGGCAATACGAATATCCAAAACCAACAACTGCTCAAATTGCAGCAGGAGCGGAAGAGAAGGAGAGGGAGAAAAATAAAACAAGAAGACGCAAAAGTCTTGGCGAGGACGACGCGATGTCAGCGACGGCAACGACGACAAAAATGTGAACATTTTTCTCCCAGAATTGTTTCATGTATTCCAATATTAATTTGGTCAATTTATATTTTATTTGGAATTTTTAAATTGGTAACGTTTTTAGCCCAAAAACATATCTCGCTAACCCATCGGAAGCAGTCAGGCTTTGTCTTTATGCATGTGGCTGCGTGTGTGTGTGTGTGTGTGACCGAGTGTGTTAGTTAAGTGGCTTAAATGGTGGTAAGCGACGATCGTCATAAGGTTGAGGGAAAAAAATAACAAGCGAACAACAGATATGCACTGAAAGAAATTTCTTAGCTTAAACGTAGTCAACATTTGAGCATATATAATAATCTCTGCTAGCAACGGTTAAACCAATCTCTGATTCATTTGTATTGTCAAAGGCAAGAGCAACTTGCAAGTGTTTCATGAATTTCTCGCAGTGTGTTTTTGCTGAAATTCTCCCACACTGCGCGCACGCATATAATATATTATAATATTGTTACCGCCTCGCGTCCCAACTGTTGCCAGCACCCATCGCATACGAATCCATCCAATCGTCCATCCATCTAAATGCGCTCTGCTCATCCTGGCCTCGCCAAGCAGGTCTCTCTCTCTCACTCTCTCTCTCTTTCTCTCTCTTGAGCCAGGAGCAGCGAGCAGCGAGCATCGGGCCAGAGGTCTCATCTGTGCTGCGTACAGTAGCATGCCAGATAAATCAATGTGTCAACACCTCTTTTTGTGCTGTCAGTTTTTTATGGTTTTCGATGATATTTCGCCTATTGTCAGTCCAACACACGCGAGGCCAGTTGTCCAGTTGTGCTGACCGCTTTTGGGGCCGCGTGTACCCATTTGGTTAAATCGCACTTGTACGTCCGATGCCGGCCAGAGGCAGCAGCAGCAGTAGCAGCAGCAGCAGCAGCAGCCACAGCTGCTGTGTTGGCCATCAGTGGTCAGTGCTTTTTGCCTCTCGGCTGAGCGCTGCTCTTTGGCTTTTTACCACAAGAAATATGGCTCTCTCCGCCTCCCCGGCCATTGTTCCAGTGATGAAACATTTCGAGCGATGCGAGGCATTTGCAGCCGCTGCAAAACTGCTGCAACTGGATCAATTTCAGTGGCAAACGTGTCGTCATCAACGTCTCGCGCCCCCCTTCCCGCTGCCCAGGGAGAGCCGAAGAACAGAGACCAAAGACCAATGCATCCGAATCCAACACATATCTGGTTATTTTTTGAATACCCTAAAGTCGTTAAGGGTAAAGGGTATCATGTTTTAAGCAAATTTATGTTAAATACATCCAGAGCAGCTGAGTCGATTTAGATATGACTGTCTGGCATTGACTTACAGGAAATTGAATAGCCTTGAACAAATTTACTCTGAATTGAATTTTTTTATCTAAAGATGAGACATTTTTTAATTTGGAGAAAACACAAAAATCTCTTCCGGTTTGACCAACGTGTAGAGGTGGGTACTTTATAAGTTGAATTTCCTTTTAAATTAAATTTGACAATGTTCGAATTGCAGTAAGTTGAACTTTTTGTATTTATTTCAATAATATCAATCGATTTTTAACTTCATTTCATTATTTACAATTCTTAAATGAAAAGTATTTAATTTTTAAATTTAATTTGTATATATATTATTAAAAAGTGTTCTCAGCTACATAATTTACTATACAATATTTCGAAAATAAATATGAAAATATTTCTGTTATGGCATTTGCCTAAAAACTTATAGAAATATTCAAATTTAGTATAAAATATTTTGAATATAAATATGGGTATTTTTTCGTGATCTTTGCTTTGTATTTTCCTTTAAAGTTGAAATATTATGAAAATAAATATTTATTATTTATATTTATATTTATATAAAAAAGTAAAACTTTTTGTTAAAAAAAAAAAAAAACTCATTTATAATGTAATAAGTTTGAGGAAAAATAAAATATAAATTAGTATGGATAACCGTAGTCTACAAAAATTGTCGTGAAATCAGGCCGGAAATGTTATACAAAATAGATTGATCAAATTTTGATGTATGTATAACTGGAATGTTTCATATCGTACATCAATAAGGTGGAAGTACAGGTATAACTTAGTCGAGCAATCAATACTAGAGCACTGTTAATTCCTTTTTTCAGCAGAGCATGGAAATTTGAATTGCCTGCTTTTTAGTGAAGATTTATGGCAGGCTCGTTAAATTTTAATATGAAATAAAAGTTTTTAGAAATCCAAGAGTCAAGCGCAGTCGCAGTCGCAGTCGCAGTGGAAGTCTTTGAGTGCGCTGCTTCTTTCGTAGTTCGATTGACATGCAAAGCGAATTAGGCGGTCATAAATCTGTTGTAAAGCAAGGCTAAAACTAAAGGCCACAAAATAAAATTACATACATACATATATATGTATGCATGCAAATGCAGTTATTACAAATTTACAAGTGGCTAACAACCCCATCTCATAAAAGGTAAATGCCAGCTTGGATTGCAAATGCGAAATTGTAATTGAATTTGTGGCAATTAATGTATGAGACTTGTATGTATATTGATGAATTGATTAGTTGGATTTATAATCAGCATGGGTTATTAGAGTAAGGAATCCACGTATTACAGCTACTACAGATTCCTACAGAGATAGTTACTATAATGTCTCGTCAAGCAGAGGTAAAAATAACTGAAATTACCATTTTCATTAAATAAAAAATATATTTAATGCATTAAAATAGTGAAAATATTCTGTGAGCAATGTTAATTAACTCGCCAGCAGCAGACAATTTCTACATACATGAGATAGATCCCAAAATTGTACTTCCCTAAGTAGCGGCAGGGAGCGGACTGAACTGAAAGTGGCCCGGCGGCAACTTCCGTTTGGACTCCAAAGTTGCTGCGCGCCGATTACCGACTCGGGGTTATAATAATTCAAAATATGTTAACAAAAAGAAGGGAGAAAAACATTAAAAACGAACATGGAAATTATTGTTGGCTCGGGCCATTTGAGGCTGATAAAAGTATTTCGATAGGGCCAGTGAAAATGCCACAAACAGCTCATTACAAGCGTCAAAACAAATTTATGCAAATAGCTGCCAACAACAACAACAACAACAACGGCAGAAACAGCAGCAACAACAACAACAACTAGTGGAAGAGAGCAAACATAGACCGTAGATCGGAGACTCCGAAAATCAGGTCCAAGCCGAGAGGCGAGCTGACGGCTTGGAGGTTGAAGCTGGGGCAATTAACATTGCGCCGTACGCTGAGCATTAATCATTTTAATCGCAATTTATGTGTCGTCGACGTCGTCAACACCACTCGACACGATAACGATGGTAGCAGTCAGAGCCCCAGCAGCAGCAGCAGCAGCAACAACAACTCCAGCAGTGCCTCGCCATTTTGGCCACAAGAGAGCGCTAAACGAGTAACGGCCTCGAGATTGGAATCGAATTTGGAATCGGACAGAAGAAAGCCAATTTCTGAATTGAGTTTTTCGGGGCACACTCGGGCGGTCTTTCAAAAGCCCCAACACCGTGCCGCACCGCACATTCTACCACGCCCTTGCCCCTCATTCGACCATTTCCACCGGGCTGCCGCAAAGCCATTCATCGTCTCGTCGGTGTCAACGTCAAAGTCGTCAGTGAGGCATTTGCTCCGATCAAATTATGTTTCATAAACGCTCGCATTTATGGGTGTCGGCAAATGGCAAATGGCAACGGCGACGGCAACGGCGATGTCCAAAGATTTGTTACATTTCTCGGGTTATTTGAACTTTTTGAAGTTTTTCTGAGTGATTGGCGGGTTCTTAAGGCCAAGTTGGTATTTGGCCATGATTGCCATTAACGTGCACTCAAGACTTTGGGTAATTGGCTTATGGGACATAATCAATGAAAATATGGAAGCTAATTGAATTGCAATTTGTATGTTGGCATTGCAATATAAGAAATCTCCAAAGAGATTATTAAATAGCAAAGGGGAAATGACAAAAAAGAAGAACAAATAAATACATGCATATGCATGCATGTGTAACTTAAATATAAAGAAAGGGAGCGAGCGGAAGAGAGCAAGCTTTTCTACAAGCAAAGACCTCTCTCCCTTCCGCTCTCTTCATCGCTTGCCGTTCTACATACATACATATAAATACCTTTGCATTTACGTTGTAATTGTTTATGTGCTTTTGCTTATACATATGAATATAGTAATATGTATTAATTCATAAAACGTATTTATGATTAAAATAAATATCAAATTGGTCGTTATGAAATAAATTATAAACAGAATTGCATACACTACAAAGACACTACCGACAGTTGTCGCCACACTGAATGCAGCAAAGAGCAGCCTTGGCATTCAATTATGAATCATTCTATCTCTTTCTTACTGAAATGCAAAGTATTTTGCTCTTAATATTGTCGCTTCTTCTAATTCATTCAATGCATTAATCATATGTGACGGACGCATTTGAGAGCAAAGAAGAGCTTTTTGGCGCTCTTCATGGCCAAGTCGAGTTCGAAAGCAAGAGAGCAAGTAACTGAGCTAAGCGCTGGATGCAATTGTTGTTGTGTCTGTTGAATATAGAGCTCTTACGTTACGTTAAGTAGCTGGACTTTGCTATTGGCTGTCATGACACAAATTCGATATCGAAATGGAGAGGAAATAATTCGTTATTGCTGTCGATCTATATACGTAGCTCTTGACGTCAAAAAGGAACCGAAATATTCCAATTGAAAATTTATGTATAGCTGTGTTAAGTTAAGTCCCAATTAGAAATACGCTTGCTATATTTGTTGCCTTTGCTGTTGTTGTTGTTGTCGCTGCTTAGCCAAGCAACATATACGAAAATTTATTATCACAATAACAGCAAAATTGAACAATAATATTTGTTAACGCTTGAATAGCGACGCACCCAATAATTTTATTGAATCTGAAATGCAAACACAAGCCAACCCTAATTTCAAAAAACAAAACAAAACAAAAAAATAAAAAGCCAAACAAAAGTTGCAGCTACCGCTCACAACAAGATACACAGATACAGATAAAGATACAGATATACAGATACACAGATACATAGATACAGTAGCGCTGAGAGAGCGAAATTGCTTAGATTTGCTTCGCATGAATTTCGATTTATATAAAATTAATGAATATTTAAATTGTGGGCGCTGTTTCATGCAAAATGCCGCCGGAAACGCGCTTTGCTGGAGCCACCTGTATTTGTGTTTAGCTTTTTTTTTGTATTTATAGTTTTTATTGTTATTGTTGTTGTAGTTATAGTTGTTGTATATATTGCTGTTGCTGCTGCCGCTGCTGCTGTCGACTGGCCGGATATTCCAGCACTCCCACACCCTGATTGAGGCACGTTCTGATTTGCCATATAAGTATTTTGACCATGGCTTATACTCTCAGCTAAATTTCGATTAGGTCGAACAAAGAAGTTCTCTCTGCTCAATGATTTGAGATCTAGCAGCTACGCATTCGATTCTCCTTGATATTCGATAAACTTACAAACGGATATCTCATTCACTGGTGCGCAGCCCACCCAGATCCCAGAGTAACACCCACCTCCACCATCACCTGTGTCTGTGACGTCAGATTCGATATCGCCGCAGGTGCGTGGCATCCGGGCGCCTGGCCAGGGGCATGGGAATGGGGCATGGCATGATGGCATAGATCAATTGTTGTTGTCAGTTGTTGCTCGAGCCGATTTGTTTGTTTACACATAACGCCGTATCGCTCGATCTCTTTATGAATGAATGAAACGAGTGCCGACGGCGCAGTCTGCTTTTTTTTTTGGCAATTTGATGAATTAATGCCTAGACATGCCCCTGCCATACACCTGCTGGAGCTGTTTTTCTTTTACAATCACTAAAATGTGAAATTTAGTTTTAAGACTCTACCAACTCGAATGCTCGCCTTATTTGGAAGTGAATGATGCAACTGTTTGGAGATTGTTGGAACTTGATTTCATCTAATAGCAGAATATTATTTCAATATTTACCATGGTTGAGATGATATATCAGTTGGTTATTAGAAATCTATATTAATTAGATCATACGAAAGAAATAAAGAGCTGCTTAGGGGCTCACACGGGGAAACTACGAACGAAGTCCTGTTCCCCTATGAAGAAGCTACATCCTCCTTATACTGAATTCTGCTCATTATGAATTGAATAGTCCACTACTCTCTTCACCTGTTCATATTGCGAATAAGCATTTTCGATATTTAATACGCTCAGGTGCCTAGGTAACTTCCTTCGAATTTCCCACTTAAGAATATCTACCTAATTGGAATCTGACTTTTCATATACAGTGTACACTGTGCAGTGTACAACTTTTGATGCTCATTGAGAATAGAATTGTGTCTTCTTTTGGCTCTTACATAAATATAAAATCTTAATTTTCATAATTAATATTCTCAGCATAATTCATCATATTCCAACTATAAAAGTCTTCAAAACTTCTCAGTCAAAGTACTGTATCCACTTTTATTAACGAAACGTGAAGAGGACAAAAATTTGGCTTATTTAGCTGGCATTGCTCTGGGAGAGCTACTAATTCCCAATGCCCGTTGGTCGTGTTGTAACAATAATTGCTAAGCTGCAATTGTTTCACCTACAGCCCTCCTCCACCCACTTGTCGTCCTCTGCCTCTGGCTCTGCTTCTGCTTAGAGCGAAAAACTTTTTGTTGCCGAACTGCAGCTGTGGAGGAATAGAACTGCTGTTGGGCCTGGATGATTGTTGCTGTTGTTGTTGTTGTTGCAGATCCGTCGCTCCAAAAATGTGTGCAGTTGCTGCTGTTGCTGTTGCTGTTGCCGTTGCCGTTGCTGTTGCTGCTGTTGGCTGGGGCGACGTAGTCCGTGTCGCCAATGTCGCTTGGAGTCGCCTTCGATTGTCTTGTAGACGATGTTGTTCGAATGCAATTCACGGCTTGTATTTTGTTACGTTTCGTATCGCTGGCAACTTTTTGCTTTGTTGCATTTCTGGCCGTTTGGTATTGTTCTGTGGGTCTGGATAATAGTCGCCTACTAATGACAATCTCAAAGACGTTTCCACAGTTTGTCCAAACTGTTTGTAGCCTGTCCAAACGAACATGATTTGAACACACAATTTTTTCTTTCTTATTTCTCTTTCTGCTTCTACTGCTTTTTCGTTTTTCTTTTTGCCTCGTTCCTCGTTTCATTTACCTGGTAATAGAAGCTGCACAACCTTTTAACCCACTATCTCACTGACTCTGGTCTAGCGATAGGCGAGCGCTTAATACTTCTCCTTGATCATGTCCTACCGCGCCACTCTAGCGCCAGCCTGGCCAAGCTCTAGTAAATGCTGTGGCCGAGCATTTCAGGAATTTACACGAGCCGTGTACCACTGACAACAACTACGCAGCAGCAACAGCAGCAGCAACAGCAGCAACTGTCAGCACCATTGGTAACGGCAACCTGCTGACCTGCAGCAACAGCAGCAGCAGCAGCAGCGGCGGCGGCCGAGGTGGCAGAGGCAGCGGCAGCGGCAATCGTCGCCGTTGGTCAACTTCAAAGCGCCCCGAGTGCCAAAGACAAAGACCATGCCCTTGCCCTTGGGCTACGCACACTGGGATCAAATCGATTGGCGAACAGTAGCCAAAACTTGTCGCCGTCGTTCGTGTTGCTGTTGTTGTTGTTGTTGTCGCTTGCTGGACTTTGATTTGTGCCTATTTAAGAGAGTGGCTCTAGCTGGCTCGAATACGACTTATAGATACCCTCATATGATTTAGTAAAGAAATAATTCGTTATATCCTTGACCTCAAAAAATATGTATTTAAAGAATCTATATGCCTTTGCCTTGTAAGGTTCTAGACTACCTATTTACCTACGTGTCTCACAATTCTATAGTAGAAGAAATACATATACATATATTTAAATGCATACATGATTCAAATTGTAGGTATACATATACAGTAGAATTCCGATAATTCAAAATGGCAAGGGGATCAGTTTTGTTTTTTTTTTTCGATTTGCACAGAAATTCAAATTATTGAGAACGATTTTCTTTTAAGGAGATAGAATTTTGGTTCGATGTATCGCGATTTTCGATTTAGTGGGGTACAAATTATAGAGACTCGAATGTATTAATTTCTTCTAAATTTATCTTAAGCTGCTCATACCATAGCTTATATATATTTCACTTATCACATCCTCACTTCCTCATCAAATATATGTACATATATATGAATGTATATTTATTTAATGAGGATGTATATATAGATTTTAAAGTCAATATACAATTAAGTCTAGGTCCTCAAGAATTAGATATACATATATAGGATATATTCTATATATATATTCAGGGACACCTTCTTCTACCAGTTACATACAGAGCTGTTCATATTCGAAGGACCCATACGACAACTCTGTATCTTTTGACAAAGCCGGGCACAATACGCCATACAGGCTCAAGTCGGGCATTTGAAAGATATAATATTCAAAAAGTGATGTTAGGAGATCTTCTTGAACTGAAAAGAAAATGATTCTTTGAGTTAAAAAAGACAGACGTGGGTCCGTCGAATATGGGCAGCCTTGTATGGTTCCGTCGAATATGGACATTTGCATAAATTCAATATACCCTCTGTAAGTATCTTCAGTGGGCTTTCGATTTGCCTTAACTTAAATACTAAGCCAATCACAATTGCTGGAGATGGTATCCCACAGGTGTTGATCAGACTATGGAATATTTTATTCTCTAATCGGCAGCTCGATAATAATAAACTCTGGCTGTCGGCCTTTCGCTGCCCGTCCTCACCAATACCAATGCAAAATTGCAACCATATTTAAATTATGGAAAACATAAAGGAACATTTCTTGAGCGACAAACATGAACAAAATCAAAAATTCCAACAAGTTACAGAAATAACTCGTTGCAGTATCCACTTAAAGCCAAAAGGAGCTGCCAACGGCAACAGCAACAACCACAGCAGCAGCAACAGTTGCTGTGGGTCTGCGTATTGAGCGAACAGGCAGACAGAAATGCAGAAGAATTCGCGCTCATTGGACAACTACAATGGACAACAGTCAGCAGAAGAGAAGCAGAAGGCTTAAGACTAAGTCTGAGGCAGTCTGCCTCTGTCTCCACGTCTCTCTGTCTCCCCGTCTCTCTGTCGCTCCGTCTCTCTGTCTCTGTTTATCTGTATCCTTGTGGCTGACTGGCCGCGACAAATGAAGCTAACAACTCGGACGGCGTCTGGCAGTCGTTGTTGGCGTTTGCGATTGGCTTTGGTTCGCAACAGCAATTGCACATAGCAGCAGCGACCACGACAACATCGCCCCAACAACAACAACAAGAACAACAACAGCAAGAAGAAGAACTCCAGCAAAACAGCTTACAACGACAATTATAAAATGATGACAATAAGAACAACATGCGATGACGCTGGCTAGAGGCTGCCTGGACGAGCCGAATGCAATTGCGAATCCCTAGGCTTGGATTTCAGCTACAGCCCGATACTCTCACGATCTAGCCGATTGCCAACGCTGAGCTGAGCTGAGCTGAGCTGAGCTGAGCTGAGCTCTGCTGCTCCCAAGGTCCCTGGTAATGCCGAGAATTTGCCGAAACAGCCCACGAACTGAACCCAGTCGCCGGATCGTCGTTGTCGTCGTTGTTCTCGTTGTTGTTTTCGTTGTTGTTGTTATTGTTGTTGTTGTTGTTTCTTTCCAGCCAGCGACAAATGTGTTTTCGATTGGTGGCCCTCGAACGCACACCGGCGCCAAGAGGCGGCAAGTCGGTTCACAGCCAGCCGGTTTCATCTGAGGCCCTCTTGGCCCAAAAATTGAAATTATTCTAGGCCCCCGAACAAGCCCGAACGATGCAACCGCCATGCTTTTATCCCCCACAGCCAGAGCCACATTCACTTGTCGCGATTTATCGCACAGATCGACGCTTTAGTTAATTTTAGTGTGTGGGTGGCTCCATCCAAGCTCCAGCCAGGGCTCCTTCGGCCCGATCTGGTTGCTCTTAATTGACGCAACGTTTATGAATTGCCATCGGGTCGAGGGCGGAGCTACTGGAGGAAATGGAGTAAGAGCTGTCTGCTCTATAATTGGATAGTTTGTCACTGCGTGGATCAGTGGTTCCCTGAGAGTGGTGCATTGAACTGCCACACTTGTCAAGCCGACTCATATATACGATATATATTACATATATCGCATGGGCAAACATGCAAAGCGAAGCTTGTCTGGCAGCTACTCCCAGTGTCCTTCGTTTGTATAATATTTTTGGTTTATTTTTCATTTATTTATTTTGTACTCTTTTTTATTTTTATTTTTTGTTTGTTTATCAAGCCGATCCCGACAACAGTTGCGATCAGTGGGGGGCCAGGCAACGCTCGACGTTGTCGAATGCTATGTTGTCACGATATCAAAGCATTTTAATTGGCCGATTTATAGATTTAATTACGTATTCATGCGAAACATCGAATCCGTGATTCGTAAAAACACACACCGCGCAACGGGTGGAACGAGAGAAAGAGAGAGAGAGAGAGAGAGAGAGAGAGCGAGAGAGTGAGAGTGCAAGAGAACATGCCAGAGATCTTTAGCTGATCAGTGGCACAGCCAACGCAGTAGATCTTAACGATCTTGGAATCTCCTGGCTGGCTTTGAGCTGTCTGCAGACGAGTGCAACGGGCTGCAAGCAACAAGAAAATGCAAAGCCAACAACAAGATCCTCTGGCCACCATCATTACCTACCTGCCCCCCGACCCGTTGCAGAGCGCCACACGGCGTCCGAAATTTGTACCGAAATGGGGAAAGGGTCGTCCAATGTGAATACATACATACATAAAGCATAAACACATACATATATACACATTCGTTCCGTTTAGCAGTAGTTGTAGTTGCATTACGTATTCGAGGCAGCTGCGGGGGAAAGCCCAAAGCCCAAAGCCCACAGCACACAGCCCAAAGGCCATGCTATACGCCGGACGAGGAGGCGTGCGTAGTGCCATTTGTAAAACGATTTCGGGGGCACATTTCGTGCAACGTTTTAATATCTTTATTGGTCATCATCGCTGTCATTAAAACTGAGAATAATAAAATCATAAGCAACCGTCCAGCGCAGCTTTCTGTTGTTGCTGTTGTGCAAAAAGCGAAATTATTAAATTTTTCAGCGCCTGCCTCGCATTTTAAATGAGTAAACGCATTTCATTTTGGTTTTTGACTTGGTCTTGGTTTGCCTGCTTCTTCTTCTTTTATTCCGCTCAGCTCACGTAGCATAGCTGGGTTATAGGCCCCAAGACCGGAGGCAGAGGCTTCAGCTCCACTCACTCACACTCTTAATTAGAATGAGTTCACTCTGCCGGACAGTGGACAGTAGAAGAAACAGTTTCGCCATCAAGCAGACGCCATAAATTATGCATAGCAAGTGCGATCCACGATCCACGATCCGCGATCCGCGATCCGCGATCCACAAGTAAAGTCCAGTCCATATAGAAGCCCGTGGCGAAACTCGGGCCCATAAAGCCGCCGAAATTATTCAATATGACAGCCGTACATGACAGTTGCTTTCAGAAATTTCATCATAAATGTCAAAACTGAATTGTTTTGCTCGTAGATCTTATCCGTGTGTTTGCTTCGCTGACTTCTGCCGTTTCTGGGACAGAGCAATTGCCAAATGACAGCTACTGTCTGCACATACACACAAACACACACACCCACTCACACGCACATGCACGGATATGTATGCATATGAGCGAATAATATCGCAGCGATTGTGCCAAATTATAATATAAACAAGAAACAGAGTGATGTATACTCGGAATTGATGGACTAGCAGATACCCCGACTTCTTTACTCTTCACTTTATCTATGAGCCAAACTATAACAAATAATCGAACTATCTATGTATCTATATATCTACATAATAACATAACTATTTATATAATATACATAACTGCAATAGATAATCGAACTATCTATGTATCTTTATAATATATCCCTATCTTATAACATAGCTATCTATGTAATCAAAGTGGAGCATTTTATGTTTGTATATATTCTTGGAAGACATGATATTGATATAGTTTGAGATCTATTGTATGGCAAAAAATAAATAAATTAATATTCAAAAATATTAATAAATTAAATAAAATGATATAAAGAATCAAAATATTAAACAAATTCATGACTGTTTAAAACAAATATGATTTGTGAGTGAGCATAGAATGCCTTCTCGAATTGCTTATATATAGATTTATTTAATGATTTCCGTCCGTTTACTTGCCTATTCGTCAGTCCGCCGAGAGGACTTAATATGCACGACTGTTAATTCTAATCCATAGTCTAAATTCCCAACGAAATCAACCATGTATCTATCAGCTACAGACATTTCAACCCAGCCAATATGCCCAACTGAAATAGTTTACAGGGTATACATGCCTTCGATTTATATATGATTATTTTGGTATGCGTAATAAGTGTCAAGCAGCTGATTGTCTTAATAATTTCTCTGCCAATTTCGCAAAACACATTTCAACGCGGAAAGAGTTATGAAAGTTCTTAATTTTGTTGTTGAGTGTTTTTGGCGTTTTCGTTTGTGATCGAAGCACCAGGTGCAACAGATGGCTAGGTACATACATTGATGGGTATATTTAGATGAAATAGAACATTCTCTTTTATTTATTCGATGTCTGCTCTCGCATTTGTTATGGAGTTAGCCAATGGCCTCATGAAAAGTTGTTTGTTAATTGCTCGAAATAATTGTAAAATGTTGAGCCATCAAAGAAAATTCGTAATTTTTTTTTTTAAATATATTAAGTTTTAGAATATAAATTAGAATTCTGTTAATTTTCATTAACCATAAAAAGTTTCTTATGAGTTTAATTTTGAAAATTCTGGAATTGAGATATAGCGAAATATTATAAAAGTTTTCCATCTGTGTTTAGTCGTAGTCTTTAGAGGTTATTCTAATAGTTTTATTCCCATCTGTTTCCAGTTCTAATTCACTAGTTGACTTTAAGATCTAGATTGTTCAGAGTGCCGTCTATAAGTTTCCAAAAGAGTTTTTTAAAGTATTTGTAATGTAATTGTGACAATATACACAACATAAGAAAGAAGTCAGCGTAAGAAAACTTTAATATATGCCAAATAAACATAATTGTAAACCTTGATAAAAGAATTGTCTTCAATCATAATTTATCATCAAAGTTAAATCACAATAACTCGGAGATTTTCCTTTGTTAAGATATAGAACGCAAATTCGATAGTTTTTATACTACGTGTTAGTTAGTTTTGAGTTAGCTGGATAGTTTTTATACCACAATTGAGTATATTAGTTTTCGAAATGAGCAGCAGTAACGCCCGACTGCAACATTCTGACTTGCATATGATATTAATGATTTTAATACCATTTAGACTCAGTTCGTTTGAGGAAGAAGCTAAGAAGCACTTAGAGAGTCCCTGCAGTTGGTGAAGTTTCAGTTTTTTTTTTTTATTTTCATATCTCACAAGGTTAAGAATCGCCAAGCACAAAACTAAATTCATTAAATTGATACTTTTTGGCAGCGCCTTAAAGAAGGAGCAGACTGCTCTGTCAGCACCTTTGAGTGGGAATTTGTGTATCGTATGTCAGGAGGGAGAAGCGCTGGCAAAGTTGTATTTCCATAACCACAAGCTGCCATCCGAGGCGCTGGGAATTTCGGCAAGTTGTGGCTTCACGAGTTAAGCAGCATTTAAGCCAATCGACCGCAAACTGGGGCATGCGAGGCTGCAGTAGGGGCATTTAGTTGTTCACTCATATTAATAATGATATAATGTAATATATATAGAGTCAACACAGGAAAAGAGAGATAGGGCAAGTATGATAGAGAGGGAGGGGGGAGGCAGATGAAGCCAAACACACACGCATTGCAATGAGCTCATTATACAATAATTACAGTTCAACTTATGTGATTCGCCGTCAATTCTCACCGTTGCGATCGATTTCAGGTGCATCCGGTACGCAGCGCCCCCTGCAGGGCCCCATTCGAACCGCAGAGAGTCCGAAAGCCCATTGCCGGTCAGCGGTCAGATATATTTACAATATGCGAGTGTTGAATAGCGTTTTGTTTTTCTTTTGCGATACGGATATGAATGCAATTGTTGCCCAGCTACCCAGCTATCCAGTTGTCCAGTTGTCCAGCTGTCCAGTTGCCCTTTTGTGTTGTTGTTCTTACTGTTTGTTTGTCGTTGCCATTGTGAATGAATATATCATATGCATCTATATCAATTGCTGGGTGCGGCCTTTAATGTAAATCAGAGCATACATTAATTTCACAACTTGGCCCCAGAAGGAAGTTAAAGACTGGATGGCCTGTAATTGAATATGATATACGGAAATACACACACACATACACACATACACTCAGTGAACTGGTAATGGACCTTTGGACATTGGGTTATACGAAAGGTCAACTGCTGGCTGAGACAATTGGATTCCGCACTGCGAATGGGTTAAGTATAGTTAAGCAGGGCGCGACAATTCCCAACGGAAATCAACGTCTTTGATTTCAGCATATCAATTTCGTATTGTAGCCGTTTGTGAATTACATGCCTGTGACAGAGAGGGCGTGACACACACACACACACACGCACACACACACACGCACACGCAGAGCAGACATTGTCAAATGTTTGCATTGCGAATGCCTTATGTTATTTGTCAGCTACGGCGACTGGCTTTATGTCTGTTTAATCAACGACGTCAATTGTAAACAACGGTCAGCAGCAATTCTAAGAGGCCACCAGCTAAGGCACACTTACACATGCGTACATACACATGCATGCATGTATAAATGCACAGACTTATATATATTTGCTTGTTAGACGTTTGCGCATAAGGAGTGCGCTTTCGTTCACTTCGGCTGGAACAAACATCTTGGCTTTTTGAGGTCTACTAAGTACAAATATTTGTGCTCAAATAGATGCAGAAATCCAAAACTTACAACATATGCATAAATGTGCATCGACATCTTGAAGTAAATGCCTTTGTGCATAGATATGAGATGTTGCTCGGCCGCACTTTCATTTATTTTGATACAGGCTCAGTAGGAGAGCAGTAGAGTATACAGGTTTTGAGGAAGCTTAAAATGCATGCCAGTCCACGGGGCTACAAAGAATTCAGAATTAACTCATAGAATAGTAAATAAATGCAACTTTTGTACTTTTATTTAATTTATTAATTTATGTTTTGGTCCAAGCAATATAAAAACTTATAAATTTGGAGAATAACTTTCGTCCTGATTTAATGATTATTAAATTTAAAATACTATCTTTCACATCGTTAAAGTTAAGATCATAAATTCTTGCTCGTAGGCCGTTCTTGATTTTATGTACAGACAAATATTTATTTCGGTATTTATATATATTTATTGGGTATTTCATAGTCGCTTACACCCTACAACGCCATATAAAAATTTCGAAATTCGCCTGCATTTAATTCACCTTCTTCAATTTGTATTTTTGTGAATTTCTATTCTCAGTCACATTTATTTTGATACCAATTGAATGGAAATTTATGCTACAATTTTTAATTATACAGTGCGGCATGCAAATAAATAGGCAGTTGAAAATATTCTATAGGAATCTATCCATCACTTGATATCATCGGCATTTTCAGCAATATGAGTATCAGTCATAGAAGCGAGCACGAATATTAGATTCGCACTCGCTCGACAATTGCAGCAATTGTTGGGCTATTACTGCTGATTGCTCCATTGCGGTCTGGCTATGCATTTGTGTGTGTGTGTGTGTGTGTGTGCGTTAGATATTCACACAGAATACAATAACAACAACGGCTGGCAACACCAATAACAATAACAATAACAACACGCATCACACAAGAACTAGAATATTATTTGCTGGCAATAACTAATAGACACATGCAACATGTCCATGTCCATGTCCATGTCCATGTCTATGTCTGTGTCCCTGCCCATGCACATGTCCTCATCGAGGGCCGAAGGCAGAGTGCGTGCAGCCCAACATGAATTTAATGATAAACATCACAAAGGCCAATTTCAATAGTCGTCCGATTGTAGGTAGTTAGTCCGGCTGCCATTTCCAGCATAATTTGTGTGACATTTGCATATCGAGGCATAAGCAAATACGAGACGCACTCATTTGTGTCTCTGCCGTAGAGAGCTAGTTTGCGGCTCTCGATATGTAAATTTTGATATTGACGCATTGATATAACAATCAATATTTAATTTGCCAGCCTTTGTCCATCCTTTGATCCGAAATGAACGCCAAAGTGCACCGAGTCAACTTAATATTAAATATATGAAGCGACTTTTCAGGGGAATTGCAAGTGTGTGGAATATGATATATTACTTAAATCTATAGAAGGAGGCGTGATTGGTTATATGTATATGTATGCATATGCTTGAATGAAGATTAATAGGAGTGTAGCGCTGTTCCAGTTGGGCAACCTCGAAATCAATGAGAGACACTTAAATTTTCAGATGCATGCTGAGCATATTCGGTACTATTCCATGACAATTAGACCATCCTAGCCCCTGCCCATAAAAGTTACAAAGGTTCTAGTATAAAAGTCTCTTAATTGAATACAGAGTAAAGAGTAAAGAAATTCTATTCCAAATATATTCCTCCAATCCAAAAGGGATACATTTGAATGAAATAACTGTTCTCTACACTCTTCGTTAGAAACTAATATCTAGATCTGAAGTTAGTCTGGAACTAATGATGGAGGAACATAAAAGAGGATCATGCGATGGCTATTATGTAACCTGTGTCTCAGTTTATATGTCCGTGTTACTGTATATGTATAGGCATGCGTAAAATATCAGTAAAAGCATTCAGGTGTCAGCTCTGTGGAGTGGGTAGGGTATAATATGTATAAGTTATGCAGCCTCAAGTTTTTCTTATCTGCAAACTATATTCCTTTACCTATCTCGCGAATTAGGTGCTCCGACAAATCGGGAAGTGTCGTAACATATAGGTAAAACTCGCTTCAAAATCGTTTCATAATCAAAGAGTTATATTTTAAATTAATTAATCTATATGGGAAGTAAAATTATCTAATTGATGTATAGGTTCTCCACTTTATAATTGAAAAAAAAAAAAGAGTTTTTAAATTAGCCTTTTAGTTCCTTTTAAACAGAATAAGCTTAAAGCACCTCAGTGCCCTTGGGCTAAACGCCTGCATAATTGGCAGAAAAACTGTGAATGTCATCGATATGCTTTCGCTGTGCTGGTAGCGAAATTCCATGAGCCAACTGGCAACTGTCAACAGGCAACTGAGTGTAACAAGCCAATTATGAGAGTTGCGTCTAATAGGCTTAAGAACGTTAAAGACCAGGGCAGGCAGGGCAGGGTCATGGCTGAGCAAGCGTGGTCCGTAGGCAACTGCTGCAAATGAAGAAGACGCGAAGAAGCAGCGTGGAAACAGAAAGAAAATAACTCGGCAGACAGAAGGGTTAATTAGAAGGATAATTAGTGCGTAATCCGATATGTCAACAACGGAGCAGAGCGAGGCGAGCGAAACTGCTTTGGGTTGAGGCGAACGCCTAATGAAATTTGGCTGCCAAGCGGAAAGTTATTACACGACCCAGACAAAAGGCCAACGCGACGACTGAGTGCAAATACCTAGAAAATTATGATGTAAGTTCTGGGTAGAGCCGTTGCCTACAGCGAACATTTAGGGCCCGAAGCACGACGGTGTCTTTAATTTAAAGCTCAGATCGAATTGCATAGGTGTTTGGCATGGGATGATGAGGCCGACGATGAGCCAGCTAAATATGAATAACCATGCGCCGCAGCTGGAGCTGCCAGTCCAAGGAGTGGAGTGGAGTGGACCAGAGGAGCTTCAGCATTTATGGCAATGGGCGCCACCCAATTAAAAGGCACTTGAAAGCCATTAAAATCGATGCTGAGCCAAATGTCGCTGGGGCTCGCTGCTTTCTGCCTTCTGCCTCCTGCCTCCTGCCTCCTGCCAGCTGCCTCCTGCCATCTGCCGCCTGCTCTTTGTAATTATAGAATTATTAAAGTGTCATTACACTGCGGGAGCTCTGCATATGAATCATGGCGTCTTTTTATGACGTCTGCCAATGCTCGTGAGTATTTATGGCTTTATGACTGCGCTGCCAGCACCAGCATCCACAGAGAGAACAAAGGATGCCTCACTGAAAGGGTCTTTTGCTGGCCAAGTGTAATCCCATAGTTATGCCCAAAGTATTTGGACAAATCGTGATTTACGTTTATTTTCATCAAATATTGAAATATTATATCCATACACAATCTGGAGGCGAACGCAAAGCTAGCGAGGAAATTGAATCAATGAATTTAGTGCGAGCATCAGCAGAAAAAATTACTTTTATGATAAAAAAGATACTAAAACGAAAAAGTGGCTGACCCAAGCGCATGAGAGCAACCCCCGAAGGAGCTGCTGCTACTTCTACTCCTGCTGCTGCTGCTGCTCCTGCTGACCAGTCCAGGTCCAAGTCCAGTGCGGCTATCTCATATCATAATAAGCGCTCATCAATTTCCATTAAATTTAATATGTCACTTTTGGCTCAATGGGACGTGGCACAAAGGCAAGGACATTTGGCAAACAAAGTCAGTGTCCTGCCCCGCTCGTCATTATCATTATCGTCATCATCATCATCATCATCATTCTCGTAAAAAGCGTATGTGGCCATAAAAAAGCTTTTTCATAATTTCCTTGCCATCTAGTGCGCAGTGCCCCGAAGAAAGGAAGTGGAAATAAAATATGATATGAGCTTGTAATAGATTTCTATCACATTTTGAGTGCACGAGGCGAACAGAGAGCGGACAGAGTCCGAGCTCGGTGGGTGTGGACGGACTACAGGTCATTGAGACAAATGAACGTGCTAAGTGAAAGTTTTGATTTATGCTGAAATAATATACGCTTGGGACTACAGCAACAAACAACGGACTCTCAGTGAGCTGTCTTGGCCTGGTCTAATGCGCTGCACAAGCAAATTTTCGCACAGATTTCAGCCAAACATGCAACCGTAAAGCAGGCGTACTCAACTTTTATTGACTGGCCCTGCCCAGCCAGTGGCCACTGGCGAATGTGAGCTGTAAACTCTTTTGACAACTCCTCAGGATTCAAATTGGTTATTAAAGAAGACCATTGCACAGGGCCTTGCCTCCTGCATGTGACTCAGCCTTTGGTGTGGCGCACAGAGATTGAGAGAGAGAGGAAGAAAGAGAGAGAGAGAGGATAATCGTCTGGGTGGGCTAACAGTTTATAAATCAAAATTAATTAGACTCGCTCAAAACACGGCCAAGACTTCCAGCTGAGTTGGATTTTTGTCTCCGTAATCATTTGTTGTTGTTTTTTTTTTATTTCCATACATCAATGATTGAGGAATATCGACGCTCTATCCGTCTTTCTTTAGCAGCCGGCACTCAATAAAATTTTATTACACATCAAAAACAGCAGAAACAACAACGTCGAGCTCGCATAAACGTTGCAGATTTCCAAAGAATCAGCGATGAGTTTCGCCAGCAACTTTAATGGGTGATAAGGCGTGCGGGCTGTGGTGCTGCTGCTGGTGGTGGTGCTGCTGATGGTGGTGGTGCAGGTGGCCAGCGTTGCGAATGTGTTTTTCATAATTGATTAATTAATTAATTTTTGAGGCCAATTTGCGAAACGTTAAGAATGAGTCAAACGAAGCCACTCGGCTATTGCAGCTCGCGCTTTAACGACCGCAAACAAACCATAAAAATTTAGCTCGAGCTCTTTAGAGCTTAATCAGAGAAGCATAGGAAGTTATAGATGTTGTAATGCAGATTACGCAGGCCAATAAAATTCAAATATCAAACCGGTATATAAGTCTGAATAATTGGAGCGGTTCGAAACAAGTGTTAACACCCACTATTCGTGTGCATTGCAGGGGCTATTAAACGATCTTATCGATTATGATAGATCAGTATCTAAAAGTATTTCTCCTTAACTTCAAAACCCTTTATATATTATAGAGCTAATATTTTTAACATACTGTACAAGAGGGGAACAACTGATTGATGATGTTCTACAGATTCTATAGGTCATATATGTATGTAGTTCTGTGGACTACTCACACACACATATACAACGATGGGCAAAAGTATTTTGACAACACATTGCAAGCAATTGAACTGCCTCTTACTAGGATATGTTAAGATATGCAGCTAAATTTTCTCTGAAAGAGTATATTATTATCAGTACGATCGGAAAAAAAAATTACTGATGATATAATACATATTTTTTCAATGCTTATCGGCATGAAAAATGATTATTCTTTAGATGGGCAAACGTATTTAGAGAAGGATTTTCAGCGATTTACAGTTCGTACTGTGCATTTACCTCAGCAAAACTCTCTGTTTCGTGTTATTCGTTGCTTTGTGAATTTATCGTGCGAAGAGGAATCTAAAATATACTAAATCGATATCGTCTAAGACAGAAAGGTTTAGTTTAGCCAGAAAGGTTTATATTTACATATTTTTAATGTAGTAAGCCTGTTAGATTAAATGAAATTAAATGCAAATGATGAACCTTTGACCAGGTCAGAAATCTTTGTAAAATACTTATCGTCCACCATGAAAACTCAATTAGTGAAGTGTGTGCTAAATGTACATCAGTTTTTAACTGTGTTTAGCTATGGCTGGCGAAGAACATTTCGCATGGATATTGATGCTTTCCGTTTAGAAGAAATGTTTTGCGACACTATAACTAACTAGGTTTCCCCTTGGGAAATCAATGACCAGTTCTATGCAGTTGGCACGGCGAGGAAGACAATGCCAGAGACATAGATGAATCTACGTGTGCTGAAATTGTGGCACTTGATATCCATAAATACGTCACAATGTGAAAGTCGCAGCGACATGCAAAGCAGTCTCAGTCTCAGTCGCAGTCGCAGTCTCAGTTTGAGTTTTTGCTTTTGCCATTTATGTAGAGAAGTCAAAGTCGAAGTCAAAGTGCTGCCGCATCTGCAGGCAGCAATTGTTGCAGAATGCTGCTGCGATTGCTGCGACTGCTGCAAGTGTTGCCCGTTTGCCGCGTTGCCAGCAATAGCAGCAGATGCAAAATTGACGGCTGCAACAGCAGCGCTGGCGTTGTTTGTTGCCTTGAGCGGCATTCATTCTCTTATGAAATGGATTTTGTCATTTATTTATCGCTTTTCCACACACGAATGAAATCTGATTGAAATGTGTCCCGTGTCTGTGCCTCGGCATTAGCTGTGAGCTGTGGGTGAGTGGCTGAGGCTGGTTGCTTTTTGAGTGCTGATGGCGAGACGAGAGGACGAGCGAGCGGTTGTGGAGTGGCAGGAGAGAGAAACGCGGATGCCTAATTTGGCTGCGAAAGCAGGCAACATCAATTTGGCCAATTATATTGACACTTTCGCTCGGCCATTGGCCAGAGGACACGAAGCCGTTGCTTGACCATACGGCAATCGCATCGCATCAATTGACGGCCGCCTTTATTCTACACTCATAGCCAGAACAATGTCCGACAAGCTGTGAGCTGCCAAGGCCCAAATGGCGACAGAGAAATTGGCATATCTACGCTTGACAATCAAATCTCGGCCTTAAATAGACGCAGCTGGCGGCTCACTTACTCAAGGCACAGCGTGTTCGGCCTCAGACTTGGACTCTGGCTCGGACTTGGACTCGGACTTGGACTTGAACTCAAACTTCAGCTCCGTCTCCATTTCCATGTCAGCCTCCGACCCCCGGTCAACGCCTCGGGCTCTGGCAATGGTCATCAATTCGCTCGTCTGCCGATGATGTTGACTATGATCGCAGCAGCAGCAGCAGCAGCAGCAGCAGCACCAGCACCACCAGCAGCAGCAGCTCATCCAGTCCCAAAAGTGCCGCGGTGCCACAGATGCAATCTCTAGGAGATCAACCGCAGCTTTTGTGCACGCCTGCTTAGATGCAACAATGGCAGCGACGCGACGTCGATCGTGACACAAGTGCGACGCTGTAAGCGACGCGTCGCACAACGCTTAACACTCAACAGAGGAGGACGCGTCGGGCAGCAGGAGGCGGCGGCGTGTCAGAGGTGCCGCCAATTTTTCAACACCAAGCCAAACACGCGGCTGCCTCCAGCCTGGAGCCACATGAGCGCAGATATCGGCAGATATTGCAATTCGGTTATAAAAATTCTAACTGGAGCAATTGAGACACCGAGAGAACCTTGCCCACAAATTTGTATCGAGTGACATTTACTCTGTTCTCCACTACATCCACTTAACAGCCATGCCTGTATGCCTGTATGCTGCCCAGCCCATAAGAGACGCTCTCTCTCTCTCTCTCTGTCACTCTCTCACAGTCAGCTTCCTCCAGCTTAGTCGGATAATGATCGTGAGAGAATTCATGAGACTCTTGAAACAACCAGCCTGGAATTTCAATGCAATCAAAGTGCTAATTTGTGTTTGCTAATTAATGTCACAAGTACTTCGAGAGTACTTCGAACAAGAGCTCGATGCAGAATTGTTGTGAAAGAAACTCTTTGAGGACAAATAGTATTTACTCCAAGGCTTTTTTCTACAGCTCAAAAAACTGTTCAAGAAAATATCATGCATTTTTTATAAATTGTTTTTCTTGTCAGCTTAAAGATTTTCAAAACAGATTTTTTATACCCTGAACCCAGTGTAAATAGAAAATTAGGGTATACTGGATATGTGGTGATGTATGTAACAGGCAGAAAAACGGCGTGGCTAAGTCGTTGTAGTCCTGTTCGTCTGTCTGTATGCTTGAACGCTTCGATCTCAGCACATATAAGAGCTAGAGACTTAAAGTTTTTATTTATGTAGCAGAATAACGTACCGAAGTCAACTTTGTATCAGAAAATCCACGACAATTTCAGTTTAAATGTTATCGACTATAAGTTTTATCAAAATTCAGTTTCGAAATGATATCTCGTAGATTTTCGATTAAGGATTTTATAATGTGACAATAGTTTACTACTTTAAGTTTTATCTAGTTACGAATGTATTCAAAAACGCTGTGCGGACCAAGTACAGGGCATCTTTTCGTTGAGCACTTTAACCCTTTTCGTGCTTGTTTTCTTTTTGTCCATTCTGTATTGTATTATTTACATGTACATTGAAGCAGTCTACGTTGTTGTGACACTTAAGCTGATAAGTGCGATTTGTTCTCTGAAAACGCTGTATCCTCTAGCAGATGATGGCTCGACTTGCATGTCTGCGGTCTTGGCTGTGCCACGGCAGGCGTTGTGCATAATAAAAGTTTGAAGTTGCGCTAAATTGGGTGATAAAGTTGATCCGAGCACGATAAGCCCATTATAAATGCATTTAATGGCTAAATATTAAATGTATCTTCGTTCGTTGTCGTGCTCGACTGCTTCTCCCCACACACAAACACGACTATACACACACACACATGCTAGAAGTTAGCGGCGAGTGCCAGATCCCAGATCCCAGATCTCAGGTCTCCGGGTGTCAGGTGACTGAGCCCCGACTTCGCCCCGACTTGAATTTATGAAGTTGTTTGCGCTTATTAAATTTTAAGTTGAACACTTTTCGCGCCTGCAGCGCACAGTCAGAGCGAGTGGGAGAGAGAGAGAGAGGCAGACAGAGACAGACGCAGAGACATGCAACTCCGCACTTGGCGACAACTTGGCGTTGCCACGAGATGCACAGATAAGATTTTTTTGTGACTGGTGACTGGTGACTGGTTCCCAAACGGGGCACTGGACTTGGCAATTAGCGCAGGCGCTTGAAATGTGTTGAAAGATATTTGATGAATGGATAGCGTGCCGAGAGGCTTTGGCCATGCCGAACGAGCGCGCCGAATATGAAACTCAAATTAACGAAATTGTATAACTTATACATAAATAAAACGACACGAAAATTAAGCTAAGGCTGGTCTGGAAATCCATCAAGAAACTGAAAAGAAAAATAAATATATTAAATAAATCACTATGTAAAACTAAATAAAATCAATGATGTCACAAAAAATTGATTGATTTAATATTAAAATATTTATTAAAATTAAAAAAAAAAAAAACTAATAAGTGTATAAATAAATAAAAGTGAAGTACAAGACGTTGTTTCAAATAGGTAATTAATAATCTACTCCAAATGTATTTATATACAGAAAAATCAGAAAATTTTTCAAGAAAGCGAAAAAAGTAAAACATTTGACAAATAAAAATGTAAAGCTATATAAAAATAAATCTGCTACTACAATGGGCAGAACAAAATTTGTATAATATACATACACAAAAAAAAAAAAAAAAATTATGAAAAAAAAAAAAAAAAAATATATATATATCTATATATATAAAAGAAAGTTGTGTAAAAGTGAAGACTGCTTATAACTTGATTTGGGCTGAACCAATTTTCATGGTTTTTGATTTGTTGGATTTGTCTCCGCAACGAGTTTAGTATAGGGTCTTAAAAATACTGAAAAAATTTTTTTTATACCCAGTAGGCTTGGTAACAGTGACAGTTTTGACAATAGTGTAGAAGTAAATAAACAAATGTAGTCAGTCAGTCTACGGCACAGCCTCAGGCGAACCTGACTATTCATAAAAAAGCACATTTGTTAAAAAAAAAATTTTGAAAAACAATACGCATACGGACAAAAGCAAAATATCTCGAAAGTTCAGGTAGGTATTGTTGAATTTGTTTTTCTCAGACATTATTTTTGTAAATAATTTATATTTGTATTTCTCGACATTATTTTTGTAAATAATTTTTATTTATATTTCTCGATTTCTCGATATTTTATGTGGTTTTGTGCGATTGTGCATATTCAGTATTACTATTAATGAAAATGCCGCGTCCTAGAAGATCTAATCTTTCCCAGCGGACCCATAATGCAATTAGGCTACGGAATACCGCGAGTCAATTATCTGACGAAGAACGAGAAAGGCGCCGCGTTAGTACCCAGCAAAGAAGGGCCTTAATTCGTGCTTCTCAAAGAGAGGCAGCCCGTGAAACGGCAATAAGAAATGGTTCAAGGATTGATTTGAATCGAGCAGCGTTTCGATATGATTGTACCATTGACTACAGCTTGAATCGTTTAGTTTGAATTGGTCCAATGGACGTTGTTTGCCAGCATTGTGGCGCATTGAAGTTTGCTGGTGAAACGCCCGGTTTGTGCTGCCTTAGTGGTAAAGTGACATTGCCATTAGTGGTCTCGCCACCAGAGCCATTGCGTTCCCTGCTTTATGGCGAAACACTAGAATCACGACATTTTCTAGCGAACACTCAAAAATACAATGCCTGTTTCCAAATGACTTCATTTGGGGCGGAAATTATTGAAGAACACGGATATAATCCGACATTTAAGGTAATTTACGTTAAAAATTTTATTTTCTTATTTGGGATAATGTAGTTGGTTAGATTTCTGTAAAAAGTGTTTGTAAATCTAACTATAACTATGGCTTTGAATGTAAAGATTCAAGGCCAGATTTGCCATCGCATTGGATCATTGCAACCTATTGAAGATGAACAGCACAAATTCTTGCAAATATACTTCATGGGCAATATGGAAGAGCAACTTGATCGGCGCCAAATCAACACTGCGATGAAAAGAGCAATTCTCCAAGATTTGCAGCAAATGCTTCATGAACATCATGCATTGGTCAAGTTGTTCAAGACCGCTTTAGAGCGCATGCCAAGAGATGACTATAAAATAGTAATCAGAGCAGATAAAAGACCAGCTGGAACACATGAACGCACATTTAATGCTCCAACAATCGATGAAGTGGCAATCCTGATTGTTGGTGAAAGCTTGGAAGCACGCGATATTGTGCTTACACGACGCAGTGCTGCGCAACTACAAAGAATATCTGAAACGCACCGTTCATATGACGCTTTACAATACCCGCTGATGTTTTGGCAAGGAGACGATGGATATCACTTTAATATCAAAATGATAAATCCATTGAATGGTAAGATCAATCATTGTTTTCATTTTAACTTTATATACATTTTATTCTGTTTGCTTTTGGTACACAAAAAAAAGTTATCACTCTTAATTTAGTAGAGAGTAGCTGTAAGAGTCGTAAACCTATTAGGGGCTCTAAAATACAATTTTTACTGCATTTGTTTCAGGTGAGGAAACTGGCAAGAAGGTTAGTTCTATGAATTATTACGCATATCGTTTGATGATTCGTGAAAATTCTGACAATTATTTGTTGCGATTTCGTCGACTGTTTCAACAATACTGCGTTGAAATGTACGTGAAAATCGAAACGGAGCGCCTGACTTTCATCCGTTTGAATCAAGCTAAATTGCGTTCGAAAGAGTATATTCATTTACGCGATGCAATAATTACAGACGGAGATTCTGAAAATGTTGGTCGATTGACTATTTTACCAGCGACATACACAGGTAGCCCGCGTCATATGCATGAATATGCGCAAGATGCAATGACATATGTTCGTCATTATGGTCGGCCAGATCTATTCATTACATTTACATGTAACCCGAAATGGATCGAAATTATTCAATTGCTGCTTCCCGGACAAACATCAAGTGATCGACACGACATCACCGCACGGGTTTTCAATTCCCGATTCGTCTTGCCTTCGCCATGACGATCAACAAATCACAGGGCCAATCTTTGACTATTTGTGGCCTCAATCTAGAAAATGCGTGTTTTTCTCATGGTCAATTGTACGTGGCATGCTCACGTGTTGGCAAACCATCCGCATTATTTGTTCTTGCACCTGACCAAAAAACGAAGAATGTCGTTTACCACAAGGTGCTTGAATGAAAATCTGATTAATAAATTAATTAGAGTGTATCCCAACCTGAACAACATACCTTTTAATCATTTTTTACCTAGAAATAAGGGTAGGGCAATGCAACGCTTGCTGGGACTGCTAGTATATATATATAAATATATAAGTAATTAAATAACTGATAATTAATAAAAGTAAATATGTACAGACTATATTATATACGTACGTTACCTTGTATACGTCTCTGTACCTATTAGTACATGATATTCAAATACAGATGTTAGCAATAAATAAGGTTTACGCTGGTCAAAAAATGCATATGGAAATTAAAAAACAAAATAAAGAAATAATAATTTTTTGTTTGTTTTTAAATTAAATAAATAATAATTTAAAACTAGATTGAGTTGACACATAAAGTAGCAGAAAAGTAGTTTAATAAAAATATAAAGTATAATATAAACATTTTTTATTAAAAACAAATAACGGGTAAATCCAAAACCTAGCTATATATGTAGTAGAAATTCAAATAAAATTATCGACATGTAAGAAGACTTTTGCAGGTCAGAAAATGCATTCAGAAATTGATACATATTAAATAAATAATAATAACACTATATGCCACAAAATACAGCTAGAAATGTTTATTTAATAAATAAATAAAAAAAAAAGAATAAAAATGTTTTGTAAAAAAATATAAATAAATAAATAAAAGGCAAGTACAATGCTCTTATACACAACTCTTCTTGTCTGTACCTATATTTAGTTGAAATTCAAATAAAGATGTCGGCCTGAATGAATTATGAATTATATCACACGGCGGCCGTTGCCAAATTTGGGCAAATCCGCAGCACAAATGCCCAGTGTAAAAGCCAGAGTTGCTGCCAGAGCCGGAGATACTTAGTGCTGGAGTACAGGAAGACAATGCCTTATGTTGGCCTGGCCTGGCCTGGCGCTGGCCGAAACAACAATAGCCCAGCTACCAGAAATATTTGTGAAGACAACACACACACACACACACACACAGAGACAACTGCAAAGTGAGCCCCAGGCGAGGGGGTGGACCAAGTGGCGACGATATGCCAATGGCAACTGTGGCATTGTGTCGTCGTTTTGGATATCTTCATATGGCTATGTGGTGGCCGCCATGCCGAGCATTTAGTTACATTTATTTGTTGCTATTAACTGGCACGCTGACGCTTATCGACGCCAACTGGGCCCGAGCTTTCGACTAGACACGGAAAAGCCAAAGCGCACGCGGCGAGAACAATTGCCAAAGCAAACGATGCCAGCAGCCTGGCTCACTGGCTCACTGGCTCACTCACAGCCGGCCAGACAAACAGCCAGCCAAACATCCGCCCCCGTTCTGGAAGCTGAAAGCTGAAGCTGGAAGCTGGATGCTGGCTGCTGGCTGCTGTATGCTGACTATATGTCCAGTTGGTCGTGGCGCACGTAGTATTGTTATCGGCTGGCCGAGATGGGCCTCGGCCAGGCCAGACCCTGTGCATACTTATGCTATATTTCTGCTTCGATTCTAAGGCTGCTGCGCCTCTCATATGGCTTTCACAGGAGACAAAAAAGCAGCATGTTCATATCTCAGAATTGGTCTGCGGCCGTCCGTGCTTGGGCTTGACTGCAGCCAGTTGCCGGTAGCCGGCAGCCGGTAGCGGGTAGCCGGTAGCCATGCTCGTGGTCCATGGCCCAGGCTCATGCCCATGCCCATTGCCATTGTGACCCGGCCCTGCGCCAGGCTCTGTGGTTGCCTTATAATGTGCCTGGTAATGCTCATCGTAATTTTTCCACATTGACGCTGGTTTTTGTGTTTTTTTTTTGTTTTTGTATTTTTTGTTGTCTTTTTCGCTTTGCGGTTTTGGCCATCTCGCTGCTTTAATCTGCATATCTTCATTTGAGTCTGCCGCTTTTGCTCTTAAATGCCCTGCGGTGTGCTGCCTCACATCCAGTTTATTCCCATTCCTCTGCTTAGAGCAGCGTTTTTAGCAAAATAATGAGAATCATGATTTCTGCTGCAGTCTCTCGGTCTCTGCGGCTCTGCGACTCTGCGACTCTCAGCCTCGGCGCAATTTTCAGTTTTTACGCCATTTTTGTTTGGCTTTACTTATTTTCATTCTGTGTACAAATTGATATGCAAATTTTTGAGTAGCACTACGGCGACTAAATGCTGGGACTCCTCCGATCGGGGCTGGCATTTATCGTAGCTAAAATGTAGCCAGAAACGAACGTTAATTAGTTCCAAAGTGTTTGCCAGCCACTGTCATCCCGGGCAGAAGGGCAGTGGGAAGGCAACCAGAGTTTGCTTAACACAGAGGCACATCCAATTGAAACTGAGCTCCCGATTCATATTGTTCGCCTTTGCAGCACTCACTCCATTTTGATAAATCCACTCTATAGCGCTGCTGACCCAGCTTAGCTCTTGGCCTCGCAGACGTTCACTCAAAAACATGGCCACAATAATCTTCAGTTCCTCAGAACCCCCCCCTCCCACCTCACCACCTCTGGCGAGGCTGGCAAACAAGTTTCTGCACTCGAATAATCTGCATGAACCATAATTTTATTGAGAGCACGCCTGCCAATAAATAACTCCAGTCCGCTGCACCCCACACCTGCCCCTCTCACTCTACCTCTCTCTCTCTCTTTCTGATTGTTGTGCTACCTCTCTCGCTCTGTTCGTGGCCATTTATTAATATGGAAATCTACAGAGAAGCCGCTGCTGGCTGCTGAAAGTGCTTCTGCTTCTGTTGTGTTGGCCAAGTCGGCTGAGTTGGCCAAGTCGGCAGTCGCCTCGCAGCCTAAACACATTACACGATAGCGTCAAATGGAAGCCGATGGAGCACGCCACTTGGCGCTGCCTCCATCCTGGTAGCCCCAGGGCACAGGGGGTCCATGTGTTTTTGTTGTTGTTGCTGTTTTTAATGCTCGATGCCGCCATCGTCATCATTGTGGTCGTCATCCGCCTTGTTCTCATTGTTATCGGAATTCTGTGCTGTGCCATAAGCAACCCGCGTTGCTGCGCGAGCCTGAGAATGAAGATGGGGCCATCGGCTTCAGCGTCAGCATCGACTGCTTAAGCAGGCGGCCATCACAAAGAGCCGAGCACAATTTCAATTTCATGTTATCCGCAAAATATTCATTTTAATATCTCTTCAATCCAACGAGCGATGTGGCTGCTGCCCGCAGAGTTGCAGATAAATGTACAGACACGCACACGCACACACAAACACACAGACAGACACACAGACAGATATTATATCATCCAGGTGCATCGTTAATAACCAATCACAATTGCTTCCAAAATGCTCAAAATGCAAATTGCTTATGTCGCGCCGCACATAACTCATTGCCTCTGGCCAGGCTCTGTGGTTGGCTATATCGCTGGTTAGGTGGTTAGGTGGTTCGGTGGTTGGATGGTTAGCTCGAGTCTATGCCTCTCTGCTGCGCAGCTTTGCATATGAAATGCTGCACACGGCTCTAACTGCAGTCGCCATAATCCCCAGCCGGGCGCTCAAACAAAACACCCCGCCGAGGCAGCAGCCCCAGGCCAGCCCCAGCATATGGATGGATGGATGTATGTGCACAGCTGCCAGTTGTATGGTGTCTCTGGATATGGCTGGCGATGCGGCGGCTGTGGGGGGTGGGGGTCTGCTGCCATTTGGTACATTCTGGCATAATTATAATGCACGCAGCGAGTCCTGGCTCCCCTTTTGCGATGGCAATTTCTGCGCCAGCTGCAACTGTAATTCTCCCAGTCAGTTAGCCACCCCCACCGAACCAAGTGACCGCTGTGGTGCTGGCGGTTTTCATTTTAATTCAGCCAACGGATCGTCGAACATATTCACCCTCAACATTGATGGACATAATCCAGCATTCGTTAGAGGCACAAGTGTGCACTAGGGTTATCACTAGACGGCAATGGTCGACTATGTGATACTCTATACGAGTAGCTACTAGGTAATATTATTAGGTGATATCTAAAAGTGCTTGCTCCTATATATCTGCGACTACCTGTCATTATTTCTTGACTAACTTCAGTTAAAGAAATAAGGTCTTGTGAGGCTTAGATTATTTGATATATTATATTAAATATTATTGTAAAATACCATTCACAAAATCCTGTAGATATAACAAAGAGTGCAATAAATCGAAATTGAAATTATATTATATATTATTCATATATTCAAAACTCTACACCTAACGTCTCCCTTCAGATCTGCCAATTCCAATTTCTATTCTTATCAAATACAAACAAAAAGAATTTAGATGCCGAAATCAAATAAACTAAAATTTGTACCTCCAACGAATCCAATATCTTTTTAGAAGAGTTCTTTTCAATATTACAATTATTCGCAACAACATAGTTCTTCATATTATTAAAAGTAATTTATCACAGTTAAAAGACAACAAAGTCTTAGCTCTACAATTGTCAATATAAAGAGACACACAAAAATATATTTTATGATTAAATTTAAAGATACCCATAAGCAAGATTATTTTTATGTGATATAAATAAGTATATAAATATATACATAAATAAATAAGTAAACTATATAAAATAAATAAATAAATAACAATTTATATACCTGTGGGAATCTGCCACACCTTCGACTCCATGCTACTCACTGAAAAGCATTATGCCCTGTTGAACGATTTTCAATATGAAGAGGGTATACAAAACACAGACTCGCTTCACTAAACGTTTCAGTCTCTGGAGTTAAAAGAAACTGCTTTAAAGCCCAGCCAGATGCGAAATCTTTAAAATTGATGGAAATGAAAATAGAATTGCATGAGACAGACTCGCAGAACACATTTGGCAATTACCTGTTCCCAAACGGGGACTTTAAACTAGTTAAGCATTAATGCAACTAACATTCGGTAACTAGCAATTTATTAAAACTAACGTTTACTTTGTCAAATTAGAATATTATTTATTTAGAATGTAAATATGAACATTTGACCACAGACGTGAGCGTTTGTGTGAGTAAGTGTGTTAGTGTGTGTGTGTGTGTGCAAAGTGCAAACATTTAGCGACACGCACATTTATTTCCTTTTTAGGCCCTTACTCCAACCACGCCCCCCATGTGGGATGCGGGTTCGACGATGTCATTAATATTTATGCAATTCTATGGATGAGTCTGGCTCTGCTCACTTTTTGCACTAGACAGTGGAGCACACACTAACACACACACACAATTGCCACTGTGAGTACATTAGAAACGTAATTATTATTTTAATTGCACTGCAATGCTCATTTTGTGTAGTGAGTGCAGTGGTGCAGAGGGGGAGGGGGGTGGGTTGGGAGAGCTGTGGTCTGGGGCCGAGCTTTGCTATGCGGCAGTGCCACAAATAATAAATGTCCGAAAATTTGCCTGGCTTTATCGTATCCATTTGATTTCGGTTAACCGACTCACTGTAAATATGAATAATTTCGCATGGCCAGGCAGCCGAATTAGCATTCATCAGCAGCATCGAGTGCTGGCATTTCGAGTGCGGCCGCCGATCATCAAAATGTAATTGACAGCGATACTGAAAGCTGTCAACATGTGGCGCGATTGCTTATTTGGTCAGATCACATCGTTTAGTGACACGCCCCACTCCATAAACAATCGGCCAACATCCAATCAGCGTTCTGCTAGTCTGGCTAACAGCACCTGCCTGCCAGTTAAGCAGTAGGCATAAAAGTATTTAATATGCATAAGAAGGCGGTATCTATCAAGAAAATATTATATCTCTTCCATCTATTCAACCGAGTATTCTACAGTTAGCCCACCCAGTAGACCGCTCGGGCTACTATCTGCATGACAACTTGTCGGTCTATTCATCTATTTGTCCTTCCCTCAGACTGTCATTCAGTGCATTAGATTGTCAGTTCGTCGGGTTGTCAGTTCATCGGATTGCGAGGATTGCCAGTCTGTCTGTCAGTATTTATGAACACGTCCAGCCAAGAATTTATAGGAAATAGAAAAAAACTTTCTGGTATGATGATCAATGGTATAAGAAAAATCGTCTTTCCTTTCCTTTCCCATTCCGTACAATCTGAGCTTTTCTGTGCCTGTCAATTTGTCCATCCGACCGTCACTCCGTCCGTCCATCTCTGTCTCTGTCTCTGTCTCGCCGTTTCTCCGTGACTCCGTCCATCCGACCGTCTCTCCATCACTGCGTCCACTCGATCGTACCCTATCGTTCTTGTCCGTCACTCCGCCCATCTTTCCGTTATTCTGTTCATACGACCGTTTCACTTCGTCCGTCCGTATTTATGAACTCGTCCTTCTGAGAGCCTTGTAGATTGTTTCAATCTCAATTGATATTATTCAATAGATGCATTCTGCCTTTTAATATACGATTCTCAGCACAATGCGGCTTAACTACTTTACCGCATTGAGTTAGGATTCCATCAAGATGGACAATCGTATTCTTATTTGTTCTTCATTTGTTTTTTTCTAGTTTACGTATATTTATATAGAACTTCTCAGTTGATTTGAGTGCTTATTTTTGGTGCAGGGGTTCGAAAACCATGCCCATGCCCATGTCTATAGGATTTCGTTGAGGTACAGCATGGGAAAATGCTGCAGCAAGTGCAGCGATTTGCAACCAAGCTGTACAACTCAATTGGACTTGCAGCTCGCCACTGAGAGGCACAGAAGAGTCGCCATCTATAAATGGAATGCACACACACGCACACACACACACCTACCTATATGTATATGGGTATATACTCGATCAGAGGCAGAAGGGAGCGCGGACTAATGCGGACAGTGTAAAAATAAAAATGAAACAAGAAACATAAATTCAATATGAACTTGTGAGTGGAGGAAATCCAAATCGGAGAACGAACAACTTAAAGCCGGACTTGGGAGTCCGGTTCGCTCCACTTGTCGCCATTTGTGCTGGCGCGCATCTCGTTGCTTATTCGTCGTTGCCATTCCTTTTAATTTCATTTATTTTGCAAAATACAATTTAATTTGATGTGAATGCAACTGACAACTGGCAGAGAAGACAGCTAAAGCAACAAAAAAGACGAAAAAGAAGAAAACAGGAGCCAACGACAAAAACGGCAAGCGACTGTGATGGAGACGCCGCTTCCTCTCTATTGGCCCCAGGCTGGGGCCTCCTACCATAAGGCAAATATTGAACTACAATAATCATCAACATCGATATCGACAACTGCACCGCGGCCATATCAGCGAAATCCCCAACATCGCTCGCCATTTCGTGCCGCCGCTCTCATCCTCATCATCATCTCAGTCGTCGTCGTCGTCGACGACGATGGTTAACTGTGGGCAGGTGGGTAGACAGCTGAAGACAATCAAGCGCAAAACGAACGAGCAATTGTGGCACACGGATGAGCCAGGCCAATGATTGTCATGAAGATAACAAAAGTTGCCTTTTTGCATACCAAAAACATAGCCAGCAACAACTGCTGCCGAGTAACCGCGCAGCCAAACAGCAGCAGCAGCAACAACAGCAGCAGCAACAACAACAACATCCACAACAGCAACATGTTGCTCAAAACTAACAAAGTATTGATTGCGCCGATTGCCAATGGATGTGGATCACTCGTCGTTGTCGTCGACAGCAACATGGATTGTCATCCAACTTCAACAGCAGCAGCAACAACAACAGCAGCAGCAACAACAGCAGCAGCAACAACAACAGCTTTGGCTTCAACTTCAGCTGCATCCTCATCCTTTGCCTTTTTAGTTATTGTTGTTGTTGTTGCTGCTGCTGCTGTGATGCTGAGATACGCCACAGTTGCTGCCGACGACATTCTCATCCGCTTATCAAACTTCAAACAAATCATTTTGCTGGCGGCCTTGCAGGCCTTCTAGGTCACAATGAAAGCACCAAGGCAATAGTTAGCAATACCCTAGAGTGGTGCATGAAGAGACTGAATTCCTCTCGCGATTGAATATACATAAATATCTGCAGTGTACATAAATATCGAGTCCACTTGAACCTGCTAGCGAGCCAGTTTTCTATACGAGAGCAATACCCTGTATCAAAATGAAACGATGGAAGCGTAGGTATGACTAGCGATAACACGATTACTTTTAGGATACACAATAATCTATTTGCTTTCATTGGCGACTTAATTGTATCGCGAATGGGTTGCGAATAATTGAAATCGATAATTCCAAAAATAATCGCGTCGCTCTCTAGTATATTTTCTCTAAGTGGGTTTTACTGTTACAGAATATATGTTCATATTGAGAAGTTATCTTTACTGAACTCTTTTTTAAATATTTAATCCGTTTTTTTTTTTTTTTTTTTTTTCAATTATATATCGATTATATATGGTTGATTAATTACAATGGTGCTTACATTTATTAAATTTTTATTAAACTGAATTAAATCGATTTGATGAGGAATTTACTCTCAACCATCCATAGAGGTCTCTTAGACTATATATAGCAAGTAGGAAAAGGCAAGATAAAGATTTCATCAATATATCAATACACACTATAAATCTACATTTCAATTCGATTGTAGAGAGTGTAGAGTATTTTTAGTCGAGCGTACCCGATGATTCCCACTAGTTCTCGAAGACAGACAGTTGCGTTGCTCATAAACATTTTGCGTCTAAATTTAAACATATTGCGTCTTATGGACTTGCTGCAATCATTTTATAAAGCCTGATAATGTAGTACGGTGCCACCGTATTTCAGTGCACCACTGCACCACCGCCGCATTCGATTCGAATGGAAGCAAGTGCTCGTGGCTTCTATGTAAACCATCATTTGTAATAATGAGCCCATGCCCAGGCTGTAGACGAAAGAATTCTCGGCCGAAATCAATTTATATAATTTGGTGAAAAATGATTGGCCCATAAGGTGTGAAAATACCTACAACAAAGCGATAGATTAATGAAGGCGCTGAAAAACTACTCTCCAAGGCTCTCCAGCTCTCGCTCACTCTCTCGCTCTATCACGCTGTCTTGCCACAGCTCGCATCTCTAGCTGCATCATGCCACCCAAAATGTGGCAGCCAAGCTGTCATTAGCGGTATCCAAATCATAACATAAATATACTTGTCGTCTGCCGAGTGTCTGCTGCGGCTGCGGCTGCTGCTAATGCGCGAGCTGAGAGAGAACTAGGGGCGCGTTGGTATTATGACAGGCTGATGGAAGTGGAGATGGGGGTGGAGGTGGAGCTGGAGTAGAGTCTGGCTGGAGCTGAAACTGGCTGACAGACGATGGCGCGTCATGTTTGGCTGCCGGGCTGCTTGGCTGCTTTGCTGCCGTCTGTCTGAGCAACTTGTTGGCCACATTTCATTTTGATAACTTGTCAAAATAATCTGTCGTCTGCAGGGCCGGCGGGGCGTATGATAAATGCGGCCAGACGCCGAGCAAGCCACTGAGTAAGTGTTGAATGTTATGCCACTTTATTATTGCCATTAAAGGCGGCACACTCATGGCTGCCTCTACACATACACACACACGCACACACACACTGATACACACCTTGAATTTGGTGAATTCACTGCAAGGCTGTGTTTATGGCTCTGCTGGGGCAGCGCGTCTCGGGGTCGCATAAACTTGTCGAGCATTGTCATAAAACTCAACCCTCTGCCGTGACCCCGGCCCTTGCCCCGGCCCCAGCCCCTGCCCAATATTGAACATTGAATATGGAAACACTTCTGGGGCGCTCGTGTAATATCGTGCAAGTCCCTAGCGTGATTCGAGCAAAAATATTTTTCGCTCTGCAATAATTTAGCACTTACTGGACAACAAATGCTCTGCAGATCCCGTACAGTTCAATGTAAGCCATGCCCCCGCCCCACTTGACTTTGACCTTTATTGATGCCAGTTGGTTTTATGTGCTCGGCTGATTGGAATATAATATCGAAACTGTGTGTATGGCCATCGACTTCAGCTTCAACTTCAAGCTGCGTCTCAGCTTCGGTTAATAAAGTCTTCTGTGGACTTCTTGGCAGGACATGGCTTAATTTGTTAAACGTTATCGCTTCCGCTTTCAGCCAACTGCCGCCGCAGTCCGGCCAAACAAAATGCAAGCCAAGACTCTAGCAGCCAACTTGTTTAGCTCGTGCGGCAGGGGGCACAGGGGCGAGCGGAGGGCACAGGCAAGACCTGGCTTGGCTTACCTTGGCTGGCTCTGTGCAGAAGATGTTGCAGTCACGTGCATTGTGCAATAAGCCAAACTTATTTCGCATGCCATGCGATCACTTGCCTTATCGACGCGACGCTTCCATGGCCTTGCCACAACTGAGAGGGGATCTAGCTCAGCCTTGTGTATTGTCGAATGCCTGCCATGAACTATACATATGTATATATTTCAACTATATAACAATATAAGAATTGGTAAACATTGTTAACCAACGTGAAGAGAGAAGTCTAGTAATATTATTAATTCCCACTTATCAGAGATGAGAACAATAATATGGCGAGAATGAGCTAATATTTATTTTGCTATTTACATATGTAAATATGAAAGTATTCGTTAAATTATCTATTTCATCGTAGCAAAACATCAAGTGCCTGCTGTAAACTATAATAATTTAATACAGAAATAAAAATTTATTGAAATAAGAAAAATTGTGGAATATTTTACAGATGAGTAGTTGAAGTTCAACATTGTGAGATATCGATTTGTCCTAGTTAATTCTTGAATATCCATTGCCTGCTATGAATTATAGGGGTATATTTTTTAGGAAATGCAATTTTCTGAAAAAAAAGAAAGGTTGTTGATCAACGTGCGGAGCGGAGAATAGCTGTATTTTATTTTGAAATTCACAATAGGCGAATTGCAAAAATTCTGTAGAGGAGTTCAAGTTAAGGATCAAAATTGTGGGATATAAAGATTATAATTTTGTTCAGTTCTTAAGTAATGGGCTCATCATTTATATGCTATAACTAAATCGTAATGTAACTTTTAAAAGGTACATGATTGAAAATATAAAGGAAATATTCACACATACATATCTATATTATTATTCATCACATTAGTATAATATAACCCCTTGATATAGCTTAATTTCTTGCAGTGTTTACACGTAATGTTCCATAACTTATATATATTTTAGATATGCAATAAAAGAGTGAGATATATATTTAAGATAGACAAAGTATATATAAATATAGTAAGCAAACGGAGTATTTGAATTCTAATAATATTTCATTTAAGAATCTGCATCGATATCCAAAAACAACAACATGAATAATAAATTTTTTTATTATTTTTTTTATTTAGAACACTTGTGCCGGCTGGCTTTGAGACTGGGCTTAGGCGAAGGCGAAGGCGAATGCGAACGCGATGATCATATGTAGATATATAGAAAGACTGCCGCTCAGCTCTCAATCCGGCAAGGTGTTGTCTAGATCGTGGCCACGCATGCGGCAACTGCAGAAGCCGAGTGGATGCTGCTAAAGTTGTAGGAGCACGCCGCATTGCATCGCAGCGCGCCGACAACGTCAAGGTTGTCAGCGACACTAGCTCCAGAGATTAAAGATTCCACCATAAACAAACAAGCGAAATAATTGAGGCAAAATTGAAGCAAACTGCTCGAACTCTCGCAGCGGCAACTGCAACAACTTGGCGATCTTGGAATACGGATATGGCCATGGCAATGGGCATTGGATGCTGGGCACTGGCAGTTGGAAGCTGGGAGTAGGGAGCTGCAAGCTGGTTGAGGCTGCAGCAAACCAGTTGCCGGTGCAACAATTAGCACGGAATTTGTGGGTGCCATTAAACGCGCAACACGATGGCCGCATGTTGCGTTTGCTCCCATTTCCATTTTTATTTACCATTTCGATGGCCATTGCCAACGGTGGGCGATAAAACCGCAGAGTCTATGGACTGCTTGGCTTCCATACGCCAACGGTTCGCAGTACTCCCAAATTGCGGGTCTTAGCGCCAGCTAGCGGAATACTCACACTCAATTAGGCACACTTCAAAGCTGCTTCCCGGCTGGCGAGCTGGCCCGGGATTTTTATTTATGTGGCCGTCGTCTCTCATAATCTCGCATATGCAGACGAAAATTTAATTGCTCGTTGAGATCAAACAAATTGCATGCAACATAAATATGGATCGTACATAGAGCACGACGTCGGGCCACTTGGCCACGAGGCTCGTTCGCGTAACTGGGCAAGCGAGCCGCGAATGAGGTTATGAAATCGAGAGTCTAGCAGAACTATGCGGTTTATAATATATGCTCGTCATCTCTCCACTCACTCTCTTTGCAAAATCTTGATCTTGAAATCCCCGCCTGCATGCACTCCAGACATGTCACAATTTCTCATCGCTCATTTCGATGCAGGAGGCAACTCCGGCATTCGCTAGCCCCATTCCCTCCCATTCAGCTGCGATTTAATAGTTTGCATTTGCCACATTATAGTCTGGGGGACTGATAATAGTTCCCTGCCAACTCGACATTGCCCTTGCGCACAGTCCCCCCTGTCTTCTGGTCTGGCACTTTACGGCCCGGTCTGGTAACAGTGTCCGTGCAAAAGGCGCATATGAAATATGTGCGTCCGTGAAATGACTAAAATTTCTTTGGAAAAGCGCAACATTGTGGAAAATGGGAAATTACAAGAGGCATGCGAAATGCTGCATACTGCCAGAGGTGTTTATAATAGTCGAAACAATATTTCGCATGCTACAAAACTATAAACAGAACATCTGCACCCCGAGCAGACAACTCGCTTCATAACTCAAATGAATTAGCGACTATTTGAATGTCCCTGGATACAAATTGAAGGCTGATGGAGAGAAATGCCAGGATACTGCGAAGAGGAGTGGTGTGTATATAAACTGTGTATGGGTCTCATTTGGATCTAACTGAGTATAACTATGTCTTTCTTTGTGAGAAAGGTAGCTACTTGATCTGTTTAAAAGATATATAATATAACCTTGTTTACTTCATTTACTTTATTCATTCCCACTGTCACGATATAGAGGTGAAAATCTAAATTTATATTTAGTTTTTGATGCATTATAAGTCCATACAATCTAGAATTAATATATAAAAATACAATATGGAAATGTTGGACTTTATAATACCTTCATATTATTGCCACCAAAATTGAACAAACATAAATCTACTTTTTTCATAGCAGAGTCTAGGTCTTAGATATGTAAATGTTTACGAATTCCAAGACGAAATTTATGGCATAAATAATATTAAATTTAATTAACAACACATATACATATATAGAACTCAGGTTAATCAATAAAACATTTCCTATAAATATGACTTAATGTGCATAAAAATAAAATCAATATATGATTGATTGATTGATTTTCTATAGCTCTATGCTTCTATTCTCCGCCAGTGATGGTATTATTACAACATTATAGGATAGATGTTATTAATAAGAGTAATGAGAGTAATTAATATATTAAATAAGGAAATAATAATATAATAATATTATTATTTTTGTATTTTTCCTTTATTTAAATAAAGAAGTAAATAAAAATAGAAAACATAAAATTAAATTGAAAAAAAAGTTGTAAATAAATAATAAATAAAAGGATAAAGATAATAAGAGAGAAACAATAAATGAAAAGGATGGATTGGGAACTTACAATACCTGTTATATATATATATATATGTACAAGTTATATATAATATACAAGAAATCCAATATAGAAGAGCAGCTTTATATGCTGGTAATGGTATATGCAAACCGTTCACTTCCGCAAACCTTCCACTCGTAACCTGTTGTAAGGCTGGCATAATACAATATTATATTGTTGGGTATAGAGAAACATTTGCAGTTATTTATAAGCGCTTTTAGTTTTTGTCACCCTCGCAATATTTATGGCACTGGCTCAGTTGTCATATTCAAAAACAAAAGGCGAATTATAATTGGCAGCGACATTAACTTGTTGCGGTCTAGAAATTATAATTTGTTACAACAGAGAGACATTTGCCAAAGAGTGACAAAAATTTAATTAACAAGATGCGAGGCATCTATTTATTAGACATGAAATAATAATTCAAATATGCTTTCAACAAGCCTAAAAATACATTTAAAATTAAATAAAATACTGAGTTGCCTATTTTGAGTGGAATATAATAATTAAAAGTGAATTTAGAGTGCAGAGCAGGAAAGTCAAATATTTGAGATTCCTAAGTTGTAAGGGAGGAAACTAAAAGTGTTGAAAAATGTATATACACATGTATGTATTATATTTATATATATTTATATAAGATCTGCAATAAACAGATTTTAAATAAATATAAGATCTACTTCACTTTAAATAAGATTAAATAGTGGACTTTAAAAAGAGATATATATGAGATATCTAAGGTAACTGAAATTGTAGCCAAATATCTGAATATTTGTATAATGTATATAGTTATATAACCAAGCGGAAGTCCCAGTAGATGGTGTGTAACTGTAAGTAAGTTTTATATAAACTCTAACGACCAATAAATAAATAAATAAATATTTATATACACCTTTTCCATTGCTCAATAAAAAAAAACGTCATTTGAATTTTGCAATTTGCACGCACGATTTTATTTTTGATCATTCGATTTTCGATTTCGCTTTTTATATGCAACTACCACAGTTTACATTACGTGTATCTACTTTTTTTTTATATTTTGCATCTGTATTTGTTATGTTTAATGTGTGTAGCCATAAAATTAGTTAATTGTGTCTGTTTTGGTGTGTATGAGTGTGTGTGTGTGTGTGTTGAATCTGATTTGTTTTTGCTCACGTTTTGCAGTTTATACAACTTATTGCTATACTTAATGCATTTAAATGCCTCAAAATCGCCATCAATTACTCGTACTTTAGTTTAAATACATATGTGTGTGTACGTATATATATATATATATAGACACAGAGGATATATTCGTATATATATGTGTGCTAGATCAAGCTTAGCGTAGTGTTATGCTCAAGATATGTACTCCACAAAAACCATGTGTATTCCAAACGGCTGTCAAACTAAATATATTACAGCTACTTCTCACCGCCCTGCGAGCCCAGCTCTTCGGCCCCCATCGGAGGGCCAGCAGCTTCCTGCTCGGCATCCGCATCTGTGTTACCGTTATCCTCCTGCTCCAGCTCGCTCTGACTGCCAATATTCTCGTTTTGATTGTTCTCCACCTTGATGTTATTCAGCGGATGCCAAATGTGGTTGCTCAGAGCTCCGTCGTCTTCCCGGGAGGCAGGACTCTGCGCCGGCTCCGATGTCGGTGACTTGCTGCTACTCCTCTCCGCAGCGTGCGGGTACTGGTGGTGGACACCAGCCCCGCCCAAGAAGTTGGGGAAGCCCAGCAGGCCAGGCGGATACGGATACTTAGCTCCATTTGCAAAGTGCGGCGGCGGTATGTTGGCAAACGCACCTGGACTCAGTTCACCGGGCTGATGTAAGGAGATTAGATTGAAGAGAAATGGAAATGGAAAGGGTTTCGCTTTAGTTGAAACTAAATGTAGATATCACTATATTTATTGAGAGTTTACTAATTATGGCAAAACTCAAACAAACATTCATAGAGTGTAAAGTCTCTCGAGAGCTTACCTTGGGTGGAATTCCATTGAAGAATGGCGGCAAATAGGGGAAGAAGAGCTCCGGGCGACGTTGCATGAACTCCTGCTCGGCAGAGGGCGCGCCATGTGCCGAGCCCGGGCCAGGTCCTGGGCGCATGGGCAGCTCCAAGGACATGCGCCGGCCCCGACGAGATGTTGGATTCGTCCACATGTGCGTGCCCATATGAACCTATAGAAAGCAAAGGAGTAGGCAAACAGGCAAAAAGAATGTGAGCTTGAGAGAGTCAGAGGGAGCAGCCCCAACTATAATGCACCTTCAGGTTGCCCTTGGTGGTGAAGGCCTTCTGGCAGACGTTGCACTGGAAGGGCTTGTCTCCGGTGTGGGTTCGCATGTGAATCTGCAGAGCGGAGCTCGAGCTGAAGTTGCGCCGGCAGACGTGGCAGAAGTGCTTGTTGTTCACCGGGGGATCGAGACTGGAGCTGGGTGGCCCGGCGGACATCAGGGCCTGCTGGAAGTCCAGCGGACTAGCTGGGAAGCGATGAGCATCTGCGAATGCGATCGGCGGCAATTGAGTGGAAATGTGGGGCGAGCGGGCACAGGAGATATCAGACTTACGCAACTGCATCTTCATCAGCGACTGCTCCGCATCGCCGGCCGCCTCCTGCTGATAGCCGGTGGCCGGGGCAGCCGCTACACCACTGTCGCAGCCACCCTCGTCGACCGGCAGCTGGTCGGAGTCGGGCTCCTCTTTAATGGATGCCGCCGATGGCGTCACGGGCTCCGCTGGCGCCGGCTCCTGCGGCTGCTTCGGCTTCTTGGCAAATAGATTTGGATTGAGAGTGAGCTGAAATACACATTGAGCGTAGACGTTCGGACTTTGAATTAGGGGCGCTAATTTCTTCGCGTTTGCTGCTTAATGTGGCGTTCAGATCCCACTTCGGGAAGTTCGGGCCAGACGCGGTTCTTAATTATCTTATTTCGAGCAGAAGCCACCGAAATGCAAAAGCATAATTCACAATTATTCTATGCCGGCGCACGGGCCTAATAATGCCAACTAATTATCTCGCACAGACAAAAACCGCCGGGTCTCATATTTTTATGGCAAAACAATTGTTTGCCGCGGACTCTCGTTCTGGTTGTTGTTCTTGTCGCCGCTGGCTGCCTCCCGGCGGCTGACACCCCAGCGCAGCCCCAGCTGCCCCACACAGATGCCGCTGATGCCGCGACAAACAAAAGATTAAATAATTTTGCATAAAGCGTAACATAATTTATTTGCATTGAATGCATCGCACACACCGCCACCGATCCGGCACACAGAACGTTCCGCCCCGCCCCCTACTCGCTCGGCTCGCCTCGCCCATCCCACTCCCATTGGCAGGGCGCTGTAGCACGCGAGGCGCGCGCTCACATTCGTGCGGAGGGAGCTGGCAGTTGTCTGGGACCAGACCAACTCGTAAATTTCGCATCATCATAATGCATTCTCGTAATTACTTACAATTTTTGAATCATTTAAAAATTTCCAAGACCAACGAACAACAGCAACAGCAACAGATAATGCTCAACTCCGTCTCGTATCTCGTGTCTCGCGTCTCGGGTCTGTCGTAGATCATCAACAATGTGTTAAGCGACCAAAACGGAGCACGGAGTGCGTAGAGCACACTAGAGACCACAGTCTGGCTGCTGGGCCTAACAGGGCTGATTACTACTCGAAAATGTTATGACATTTACACCGCATTCGCATTTGAGCCAAAATATCGCAAGCGACAGGAGCGCAGCGAGGTGACAAAGGGGCCCAAAATGCAAAAGTGCTTCAAGAGTGGGGAACAAAAAAAAGAGAGATTTGATCTTTCGCTTTTCATCATATTTGAAATACTTTAATATAATATTTGCACAATTTCTGATCTTTAGATTCAAAGAACTCAATTCATGTTAAAACGTTACAGTTAGTTCTCTTTATTATTAGCTAACCTTAGATTCTTAACCCTCTTCTACTATTTGCATGCAATTTTCGTATAACGAATAGGAGAAGCGGAGAAGTAAGGAAGTTAGCAATTCTCATTTGTCTTCATGTTCAGTTTAAGCTACCTTCACTTTTATATCTATAAATTTGATTTATTATCTAAGTATAGATATATCGTCGTATTCAAATATTCGCTAACAATTATGAAGTTATTCCAAACATAGGGTTTCTTTAGAAATAGATAAGTTAAGAAGAAGCTAAGCCATTCTATTTTATTCTCTATATTTGTAAAAATTCCAATTATTATCAAATTTTATTAACTCACAATTTTGGGGTTAGTCCAAGCATTTAGGAATAGAGTACGTGAGAAATGGACATGCTTAGAAGATTTAAACTCTCTCTATTAACTTCAGATTGACTTTAAGCTACTTGAACTTTTATATAAAAATATCAATTATTCGTTGGGGCTACTTTAAGAAATTATATTGGAAATTCTCTCTTCTTCAGATAGATGTTAAGCACCATCACTTTTACAAATATATTATTATAATAAATGTAAGTGTTAAACCTTCGATCCGTCACCGTATTTAAATATTTGCTCACAATTTTGGAGTTACTCCAAGAATTTAAAATATAATGAACGATGTCATTAGTCATATAGACAATGCCAGCAGCCAGAACCGCAGCCACATGAAAATGTGAACAAAACATTCTTAAATATTAATTTCGTGCATTTGTGTTTAAGTTATGGCCAGACACATGGCATAGACACAAACGCACACACACACACACCCAGTCAGACCTTACTTGACACACTACTCGACTACAGCCCTCTATCACTAGCACCCTCTCTCCACTCTGCCCTCTCCCTCTCACACTGGTCTTTGCAGCATTTTTACTGGCTTCGAAGGCGAACGCACTTTAATAAATAATTGGCATTGTTGTGTGGTGTAATCCCAGTGCTTAAAGTCATGCTCGATGCGAGTTTGGATGCTTTTGCTGCTTTAGATCTGCGACCGCCGCCGAGCGGAACGCCAACAATTAAGGCAAACTATGGCAGCGCGGCCACAATTTCTTCATAATAATGCCAAAGTGGTGAGGAGCGAGCGAGATGAGCAATTAATAATAAGCTCATAATTTGTATGGTCCTGCCTAAACGGGCGCAAGCCCAGTTTCCCAGTTTCCTCACTTTCTGCCCATATTCGGGCCTGCCTCGGCCATAACAATTCCATTAATGATGCCAAGACCGGGCCTCAGGTATTTCGCAGTAAACAACTTGTGCGCGCACAGCTGGCATTAGTTCTCATCATTAGATGAACTGGCTTCAAGACCAAGATAATGCATTTGCTTTAAGATAAGTAGAACTGATCGAGTGAGAAGTGCGCGACAGGGAAATACCCTAAGCAGAACCGTTTGCATAGGGAAATATGACAGCGAATCTTCCTAACTCTTCCATTCCGTTCAATGTTTGGAATCATCCATTTGGAAGCACCTTTGTTTGGAATTCAATTACACTTAATATAATATATAGAGTTGAGTCAAATACTCCAAATGGAGTCAAAGCTAAGCTTATGGAATGAATAAAGTGTGGACTAAACGCGAGTGGTCGAGTGGGAAGTGCTCGACTGAGAAATATCCTAAGCAGAACCACTTGGAGTGGCTGCATAGGGAAATGTGACAAAGCGAATCTATATTCTATATTCTATCATTCGAGAATGGATTCGGGTAAACGGAAGTAGTGCACTTAGGAACAGCTCCGTAGAAAGCTCAGATTTTGACTCAAGCTTTCAGACTCTTAGGATGCGGCAGAGGTATACCGCTCTGATGCTCTGATTTCATACGGCTTCTGATTATAAAAAAAAAAAAATCACAATAACGAGGTGTAGAGCTCAATATTTGTGCATTTTACAGTCACTTAATAAAATAAATTCGGAGATCTAATACACACGGATCGCCAGATTGACGAATAATCGGGTGCTAAACGAAACGATTCCTCATCAATACTATATATTATACACCTTAAAGGGCTAAGCACGGCTATTTCAAATATATTTCATTTTATGTAAAACAATATACCCTGCTTACACATATCCCATGGAATGCGGGGTATAAAGATCGTTAAATTAAAACATATATGATATACTATAACAGTGCAGATAGCTTATACATAACGGATGCGCACTTACCTTGGCTCCGTAGGGCGTGGCAGTCTCGTTGCAATGGGCTCGGCCGGAAGGAGCCGTCATTTCTTTGGCATGTTCGCTCTGTAGATGGCTCTCCAAGGCGGCCAGGCTTGGCAGCATCTTGAAGCACAAGTTGCACACATTTGGGGGCGGCTGCAGGCCTAAAGATAGACAGGCAAGGAAATAACAAATTACTCAGAAAGCCCGTCATGTGATACGACATAACTTTGGACGCGTGCTGCTGCTGTGCGACGGAACCGAAAATTCGATATAATAAATTTCAATCACTTTAAAAATGCTGTGACATAATGACGGCGCGATCATGAAGCGGCGCGTAATTCATTGAGAGTGCCCCCCTCCCTGCCGCCGCCGCCGATCGCGATGGATTGGTATTGAAAATGTGCGAAAAGTTTATAAATAAATTTTGGAATTTGGCATAGGCAGACGTGGCATATAAACTGTGGAATGGAATGGGGCTGTGCCGCTGTCGCTGCCTGTAGCTGTAAATGCTTTGTCTTGGTCCAATTGAGTTATGTCGCGGCAAGAACGCGAGATTTATCGCACAGCCACTGCCGCATGGCAAACAGCGTTCGGGTCAAAGGTGACAGACAAAGAGGCTTTGTCATCTCGCAACTGGCTGCCAACAGAGGCAGCTGAGGACTGCGTACTCACCCATTAAGCCGAGCGGTCCGAAGGGCAGCAGTGGAAACTTGGCATGCGTCTGGCCTAGCGCGTGCATCTCCTCGCGCGCCGCCGCCATCAGCAGCAGATTCGGCGGCATGGGCATGCCCAGCATCGGTAAAGCTCCAGTTCCACCAGCTGCTGCTGCTGCTGAATTGTTGCCGACTCCAAAGAGGCGCGCCGCAGCCGCTGCTGCCGCTGCCGCCGCAGCTGAGGCGGAGGCAGAGGCGGAGGCGGAGGCTGATGAAGGGGAGGGCGATGAGAGATCCATTGCGGGCATCTCGCCGCTGTTGCTTTCACGCCCACCGCCATCCAGATCCGATCTGGAGCGCTCGTCCTCGTGGCCCGGCCGTCTGTCTCTGTCAAGCAGTGTTGCCGTGGCCGCGCTTGAGTTGTCTCGGGAGTCGTCAGTGCTGTCCATGGTCATGAACTCGTCGAAGTCGCCTCCCTGCGACGACTCCGATCGCTGGCCAGAGTGATCCGAAATTGTGGTCGAGAAGTCCAGGGTGTCCGAGGTGCACATCGACTTGTTGGAGTTCTGATCCTCGATGCCCAGGCGTTCGGCCTCGCCAGCGCCCAGGCCCTGGCCCTGACCCTGACCCTGGCCATGCATCTGGCTGCCGCTGCCATCGTCCATGGTGTGGATGCGAATGTGCTGCTGCAGGATGATGCCGTTGGAGAACTTCTGGTGGCACACGGGGCACTTGAACTGGCTGCGCATGGGCGGCTTGATCTTGTGGATGCTCATGTGCGCCTTCAGGTTGCCCTTGGTGGCAAACGCACGCCCGCAGATCTTGCAGCGGAAGGGTCGCTCGCCCGTGTGGGTGCGTATGTGCATCTGCAGAGAGCTGCGACAGGACATGACCTTCTGGCAGAAGATGCACTGATTCGGATCGGTCAGCTTGTTCTCAATGTTGTCCACCAGCTGCTGCAGCTTCGATGTCTCCGATGTCTTGTCGATCTCGATTAGATCCTCCCACGACTTGTCTATGATGCGCTCCATCTGAGCCAGTGAGTAGTCGCCGGGTAACGCGACAGCCCCGTCGCGACTTGCCGAGGAGCGACGCACGAGCTTGACCAACTGCATGTGCTCGGACTGCTCCCGGTCCTCGCCCGGCGGGCTACCCCCATTGCTCGACTGACGCTTACGCACGCTGCCATTGCGACGATTCGCCGCTGCAGTAGGCGGCGTCGTTGACTTGGGACTCTCCTTCAACTTGTCCTTTTCCTTGCTCTCGGGCAAGGCTAAGCACGGCTGAACAGCATCCGTGGCACTCAGACGTCGGCTGCGCTCGGGCAGCGACTTGGGGGTCGGCGCGGCCTGCATGGGCGAATGCGACAGCTCCCTGGTCGGCTTGCTCAGATCCTCGGCTTGCTGTAGCTGTTGTCCGGGCATTGCCAGTGCCTGGAGCTCGTGCTGCTGCTGCTCCAATGCCGCGTGCTCGCTGCTGATGGGTGGAGGGGGCGGTGCTAGAGGCGCTGGCGTGGCGAAGGGTAGCCGAATGGGTGCTAGAGAGCCAAACTGCTCGGAGCCTGACGCCGAGGGCTGAGCCCCATTGACCACAGGCGGCAGCAGCATGGGAGGAAAGATCTGCGTATGGCGCTGGTAGTGCACCTTCAGGTTGCCTTTGGTAGTGAACTTGCTGCCACAGACGTTGCAGTGGAAGGGTCGCTCGCCAGTGTGGGAGCGCAGGTGTATCTGCAGGGCCGAGTAGCTGCCAAAGATCTTGCCGCAGTACTTGCAGCGATGCTTGAAGATCTCGCCGCGACTCTGCGCCTCCTTCGAGGCGTACTCCGAATACTCCTCCTGCATTTGGGCCGCATGCAAGCTCTGCGAGGCCGAGTCCAGCACCTCTTCCGTGCGGCGCTGCAGCATTTCGAGGCAGTTCGGCTCATTGGGCGCCGGCGGTGGGTCGTGATTGGTGATTATGCTCGATGCCAGACTGGAGCTGATGTCGCACATTAGCGGCTTATACTCATTCTCCAGCTCCTGGTCGACGTCAGCCTCAATCTCACGCTCCCGCTCAGCCTTGGCTCTAGCTACATCTTGCTCTCGCTCCCGTTCTCGTTCTCGTTCTCGTTCTGTATTGCACTCATTTGCTATTGCCTCCCTTTCCTTGCACATTTCCTGTTCCTCAGTCTTTGAACTCTCCTGCAGCCTTTCGTGGTCGATGTCCGCTGCCTCGCCATTCACGCTCGTCGGCTCTTTGGAAGGATCTGGCTGGTCCGGGTCCGTCTGCTCCAGCCGCTCCTCCTCCTCGTCCTCGTCCTCGTCCGGCTCGGCATAGTTCGGACCTTGCCTGCTTAGCGCTGCGACCACGCCACCCGCCCGCTTCAATTGACTCTGTAGATGCTGGATGAGCTGCAGCTGCATCAGATGCTGGCGCTGAACGTTGAAGATCGTCGACTGGACCATGGCCAGGTCGTTCGGATCGGACACCGATCCCGCCAGCGCAGTGGCCGCAAACTGTGCCACCGCCACTTTGGTATGTTGTAAAGCTTCTAGTGCCACATGTCCGCTCGTGGGCAAACGGCTGCCGGAGATTACCGACAAGTCCAGCGCCTCGTTGCTGTTCTCCGGCTGCTCAGTGCCGGGCAGCGACTGCTCAGCCTCGAGCTGTCGCTCCATCTCAGCATCTGGCGTCTCGTCTGCTGCGCTGCCATTGTTATTGCTGTCCGCACTCAGCTCCTTCGCCAGCAAACTGTCCCTGTCGGTCGTGGGGTCGGCGACCGACGAGCTGCCCGCACTGGATGAGCCACTGCGCGTGCCTGTGCTCCGGTAATTGATGCGATTGCGAAATATTGAACACATTCTCCCCTGGAACGGCCGATGCCGAGCGCTCCACTTCCTTTGATTCAATCTCGATCTTGGACTCTGACTCTGGCTGTAGCTGTGGCTGTGGCTGATATCACTCAGATTGCTGTGGATGAAATGGCAAAGTATTGGAATCAGATTGTGGGATTAATCAAATTTACGCACATATTCCTGGCAAATTATTTGCTATAACCGACGAGATGTCGATGCCGTCACGTAAGGAGGCTCCGACCCGGTCAGACTTTATGATAAATTTTTGAATATATGAATAGCGTCATGTCGCAACTTTAGGTGATGAATAAATGAACGCATTGCATATTATTAGGGGCGTATAACTTAATTGTAACCCACCTAACCAGCACGCCGGCCCATACATACATCTATCTATCTATCTGCCTATCTATATCGAAGCAATGCTTTTTTCTGCTTTTCCTTTTTTTTCGGTGGACTTTCTGCGTGCGGGTCTTGGGATTCTGAATTATTGTAAACTGAAAGCCTCAACGCGATTTTGCGTTTTGCATGAGCCATTGGCTTGGGTAATTTATTGATATATTACTTGGAATCACTCAGCATAACTTTGTGTTGATCCCATTCGATTTATTCCGGCTATATCTAATTTTCTTTACTAGTCAACTGTACACACATATATATATGCATCTATCCACATACACATATACATATATCTTATAATACGGAAATGCTAAAAGGCCCTTTTTTCTCACATTCAAATGGGCTGCAATGATTGTTGGATGAATATCGGTCAAACGCGTAATCGCACTTCTTTGAACGTCGACTATTTTCCGGACTATTACAGAACAGTTTTCTCCAATATGCAGAGATTTGGAATGCAAAGCGTGCTTGGATTTTGATAATAATTTGAGAAGCAGCTTATGCAACCTATCTCTGTCAGCCTTTCCTTCTCTCTGTATCTGATCTGTATCTGTATATCTATGTACATATATCTACATCTACATCTATATCTATATCTATATCTATATCTATATCTATATCTATATCTATATCTATATCTATATCTATATCTATATCTATATCTATATCTATATCTATATCTATATCTATATCTATATCTATATCTATATCTATATCTATATCTATATATATATCTATATCTATATCTATATCTATATCTATATCTATATCTATATCTATATCTATATCTATATCTATATCTCTATGGAGCATCAAATCGATTTCAACATTCTAATTCTACATGTTCGCAAATAGTCTCTAGCACCGTGACTGAGTAAGAGGAAGACAAGTAAAGCAAATATTTCACAATAATCGATGCGCACATGAGCATAGAGTCGGTGTTGCTATTGAACGAATCGTTCGTATTACGTTCGATTGCTTTATGATTATTTCCCGGCAATTAAGTGAATTTATTGGCAAAGGTAAACACAAGGTGTGCCCAGACGCCCGCCCTGCGCCCTGCGCCACCCTCTCCTTCGATAATAGCCATAGCCAGATTGTTTGGCTATCCACAATTCGTGCTCAGCACACATACATTATATCGATTGGACGCTCGCTTGGAATCGTCGAGATGAACATATCGTATAGTATTTCTATCAATGCCGACGCAGGCGAATGGTATCATCCGAAATCAATTTGTTTAATGCAGCAACGGCCTCCACAGCGACGCACTTTTCCCAAAATCAAAGGAGGGAGGGGAATGGGATGCTGTGGGTGGTTAGTTGGCTTTCCTAGCTGCCTGTCGGCCGGGCTGATGGGTGTTTCTTGGGCACCTAGCTCTGGTGGAAAGTGTTGACCGAAGTCGGAGCGAAAGTCGGTAACCCTTGAGTGGCCAGCCACAACTTATTCCACTTGAGCTGATTTCTTGAGCAATTTACGCACAGCCAAAAACATAAAACTTCCGCAATTGATTTGCCTTCCATCTTGAAGGCGTCGAACGGTCATCACTTGACACTGAGATGCTGAGATACTCAGATGCTCCAGTGCTGAGTTACTCAAATGCTCAGATGCTGGCAAGCTTTTCTCTCCACCCTTACATTTGTCATTCACTTCGGTTCGTGTGCTGTGGAGGCTCCCGAAAAAACTCACGCTTCCTGCCCAGCAGGTGGTCCGGCCCCAACTTGAGAGGAACTCTAAATCTTGCCCCACACACACACACACAGTGGTATATATACAGTTGGTCTCGCTTCGATCGACTAGCTGGCGGGCATGCGTAAATATTGTATCTGCGAGATACAACAAACCGTCAATCATTTGGTAGCAGCGTTAATTATGGATGTACGAGCCTCTCACGTACATTTGTTTTATTCACAGCGGATATGGATCAAAATTCTATGCAATTTGCCTGACTGATTGATGGCACACGCATCCAGCATCCACCCATCATGGTAGAGATACGAGTACTTTCATACATCCGGATTGCATCTGAAATTTTTAGCCGAGCAAGCGAAGAGCCAAAATAAACAATTGATTGAGTGATTGCTATTGAGATATTGATTAAGTTTTGCCATTCCGACAGTCAATTCCAGCCAATCGAACATTGATTTTGATTTGAATAATCGCAAGAGCTGAACGAGATGTGATTCACCGAAGTTCTATTCATAAATCTAAGAAGTTAACTTATGATTCCTGAAAGTGTTGAGCATACAAATACGATATTCATACGATATTTATGGTGAAAATAAAGAATAGCATATAGTAATTCAACCTTTAAAAGAAATTAATGTTCGTCTTGAATATGTAAATACGATATCCATACGATATTCAGCTAGTAGATACGATAAAATAAGTTAAGTCTTAAGAAAATAAATAGAAAATATATATGAATAGATGTAATACGATATTATACGATATTCCTTCTATACTTGAATACTGCACACGATCAGAATATTCACGATCAGAGGATTTTGTAATTAAACGATTCGAAAAAAGGTTATTTATTAAGTTTAGTTTATTAATATTATAAATATTAAGAAATAATGTTTTTAAATATGGAAATACGATACCATTTGAATACATCAAACACAAGATTTTAGTAATTTTTGTCTTAAATATGAACATACGATATTCGTAATTCACTTATACGATGTTCAGCCAGTACTTGAAAGTTATAAATGATAAGAAGAATAATAAAATAAATATGAAGTATATACATAGATATGTTTAGGAATATCTCATACAACATTGTCGAAGTAATATTTGTCTTAAATATGCTCATTCGATATGCATACGATATTCACTCGAAACATAAAGATTGCATACCATAAAAACACAACTGAGAAAAAAGAAAGAAATGTATGTGCCAAGTTTAATGAGCTTTGTTTAAAATATGCTAAGGTGGGGTGAGATGGAAGGAGAGGGACATCTGCATCAGAGAGAGAGGGCGCGATGCTTGGGAATTAAGCATGAAGAGTGGTTGCTGGATAATGGTAAGGGGTAACGGGTATGGAGCTCCAATAACTTGCAGTATTTAAAAGTCTAAAGACCGGAGCGCATACAATGAGTGGAACGGGCCAATGAAGTTTCAACTGGAGCTGCGACCGGACACAGAGCAGAGCAGAGAACAAAATGTCTGCAAATTTATTAAGCTGCGGAAAAAATTTTATGAGTTGAATTGGTATAATTTTCATATAATTTTTTTTTTTTTTTTCTTCTTTTTGAGAAAAAAGAAACCAAATGGAACGACGATACGAAGACGATGACGACGGCGACGACGCTTAAAGTGCAGACTCAGACGCCGGAAGGGGCTACGGCGGACCAGAGGGCAATCAACCAGTTGAGCAGCAGACGCCGCGGGTGCTGTCGGAGGTTGAGGTGTAGAGCGAGAGAGGGGGCGAAGAGGAAGAGAGCGAAACGAAGTGGAGAGGAGCAACGGAACAAGCGCCACACACACCGTTCAAGCAATGGACGTCTGTGTGCATGTGTGTGTGTGTGTGTGTGAGAAATGCAAATGTCTGCGTGTCTAAAGACGAAGGGCAGGACAGCAGTGCAAAGCGAAGAAGAAGGAGAAGAAGCAGCAGCAACAGCAGAAGCAGCTAAAGCAGACCAATGCCAAGTGGCCAAGTGGCCGGAGCGTGTCATGGAAGGGGGAACTGGACAACACACACACAGAGACATACACACGCACACACACACACACACTCATAAAGTTGCTCTGGGCCTTGTAGATGAATTTGTATTGTTTTGCATTTGCTTTTGGGGCGCTACTTTGTTTTTGCTTTAGCTTTCGTTTTTATGTTGTTGTTGTTCGTTTTTTTTTTTTTTTTTTTTGTGCTGGCCTGCCTGCCTGCTGGCAGTTGCTGTTGCTGTTGTTGTTGTTGTTGTTTTTGTTCGAAAGGAATAATAAAGGCCAGTCAGGGCGAAAAACGGTAGAATGAGGGAGCTGCAGAGCGGGGCAACGGGTGTGGGTTGTGAGGGTGGAAGGGGGAGAGAGAGGAGGACAAGAAAGGCGCAGGAAGAGTTGTTAAGCTGCCATTGCAAACAATTAAAATCATAAGAGACGCACATAAATTATTCATGGCTTAATCTAAAGTGGACAATCTATGCAAAGTACTCAGCACACACACACACACACACACACACACACATGTGTGTGTTTATGCATTGGTATATAGGTGCATATATAAGCTGCTTTCTATTGGCAAGTTCTAAGCAAAATTTCTATGCCAAAACTAAAACTCGGTTTTACATATTTTTCTTTTCTTTTTGTGACTCATTATACATAGACAAAATATATATAAATAAATGTAGATGTGAAATAATTACAATTACATCTCTTTTGAAATATATAAATTGAAAAAAAATAGATTTAAAAAATTGATTATTTGTTTAATGTTATATATGAAACATATAATAATTTTACAAATTTATTTGAGATATATTGAAAAAGAATTCAAATTAAATTTGTATTCCTATTTACAAGTTTATATACTTTATGAATATAATAAATATATAATATTTAAATAACACATACTGACAAATATTTAACATTTTAAATTATTAAATAAATTAATATTTTTAAATTACTGTAGCAAACATGTTTTATTTTTATTGTAATAAAAAATCGTAAAAATTTTTACGCATTTAATAAAAACGTCAACCGCAATAGACTGAAAAGCAAAATTCATCGACTTATTGAAATTTATTTCACGCTTTAGCAACAAAAACAAATGCATTTTATTGTATATTTCTACACACACACACGCGCACACACACATACACAGTCGCATATATCTATATAAAATGTGCAAAAAATGTGTTCATCCACATTACAAAAATTTCTATAAATTTATCGCTGAAAATAATAAAATTTTGTGGCTTTTTGGCAAATATTTGGACAGCGCAAGAAATGAAAATGAAAACGAAAAGAAAAAGAAAAATGAGAATGAAAATGATGAAAGTGCGCGCTAAGAAATTGTGTGTAATCACATGTGTGTGTGTGTGTGTGCCTGATATATAGATATATAGCCAAGTGTCGACAGTTGCGATAGCTGCGCACATTTCTGTCATAACGAAACGAAAATGAGAAATATTTTTGCTCAGCTTTTCCGTCTTTGACTTTATCAAAATGAAAATAAATAAATAATAAAAATAACAAAAAGTAGAAAATTCTAAATGAAATCGCATGCCAATAAATACAAATAAATATGCGCTCGATTCAGGGCGTCGGCACCGGAGGGGGCGGGGCGAAAAATGAAAAATAGACTCGGACCAAGAAAACGTTTCGAATTTTATATAAAATGAAATAAATGAATTTATTGTCGGGCAGCATTCGCAGACAACGGAGACACACAGACGATAATGATGATGACGATGATGATGACGATGATGATGATGATGATGATGATGCTGTTGACTGTTTATGATCATGATGAGGATCGCCATGATCAACAGTTAGCTGGGGAAATGAAATCGCGCAGCTCATAAATTAATTAAGCCAATAAATGCATTAGGCAAATGCGATTGCAGTTTCTGTATCTGTGTGTGCTTGCATCTATGTGTGTGCAAATGTATCTGTGTAGCCAGAGCTAGTTGCTAGTTGTTGTTGCGCTTGTTATGCTCAAACCACCAAACCATTTAAAGTCCACAGTCTCTGCTGATATCCTATAAATATTGTTTCATTGATATATTTAAGAAATGACTAACTGTTCCTTATGTGTATCTATAAGATAGTTTTGTACCTATGATTAAGTATTTCTTACTACAGTCATCTGTTGAACAATTATTCATAGATGCAAAAGTATCTGTATCTAGTGCTGTTTGCTGTTGGTTTTACTAAGCTGTAATGCTTTTCATGAAATGAGTAAAGATTTTTGCTGTTGTTGTTGTTGCCTACATATTTGAATCTGTGAGATAGTGTTGTATCTAACGATAAGTGTAGTCGCTTTGATTCTCGCATTCTGCAGCTTATCCTACTAGCACTTGACTGTTGCTGGCATTTGTATCTATAAGATAGTTTTGTATCTAACTATGTGCTAACTATGCCTAGAGCAAATGTATCTTCGCTGGGATAATTGTTATTGTTCTCATCATTCCTCCTTGCCTTTGACTATTATTTGAGCTTGTATCTATAAAATATTTTTGTATCTCTGGCTACCTATGCGTTACTATAATAATCAATTAACATAAGTTACATATAAATATATCTGTATCTATGATTAGCTAAACTCATCAACCGAATTCATATCTTAGCTCACCGACAGATTCTCCTGCTTTCATTTGACTATTGCTTGAATTTGCATATATAAGATAGTTTTGTATCTATGGCTAAATATATGTGATTATGATGATCCTCTATAATAAATAATCACCATAATGAAAAATGCATAACTGAAGACCTCTTGTCATTCCTGAGTTCTACAGTTTCACCTGATTATCGTATCTATAAGATAGCTTTGCATTTGTTGCTAATCATGTCTTACTAATGATGAGCACTTACCATAATGAACTCACTCACTATAACTCTCAGCTCCAATTATGCGCCCTGCTGTTCGCGACTGTTGCTTGCATATGCATCTATAAGATAGTTTTATCTGCATCGTGTCAATTTGTAGTTGACTAAGCGCAATAATTAAGAATTAAGAAAAATAAATATAATAAAGAAAACTATGCGCATGAGATTGAATCATAAATTTACTATAAAGAAATGGCATTAAATTGGTGAAAGGCAAATGTATCTTTGCATCTGCAGGTGTAAATGGAATATAAATCCTATTTACTTATTGGTCTAGTTTTTATTATTCTTCCTCTTCTGAAGCATCTATATGTATCATCATGCATTTTCAAGCGCCTACAGCTGCCTTTGGTTTACTGTCTCTGCAAGATACTTTTGTATCTTATACTTGTTCCACATTCATTTTGCCCATGAAAACAATGATGATGATGCTAATAATGCTGTTCATGCTGATGATGTAGGCCCCACACTGCTGACACGAGATGAAATCATAAATTCATTAAGCCAAACAAATGCTAAAGTGTGGCCAATGCAATTGTATCTTTGTATCAGCAACTGCACACATGCAAACGCACACACACACACACACACATATATGCGTATGTATATCAATACATTTAGTTGCTGCTGTTGTCGTGCTTAATTGCTCATCATTCAAATCTTAAGCGTCCTCTTAAGCTGCTGCTGCTGCTGCCGCTGCCATTTGACTGCTGTGCGTATCTGTAAGATACTCATGTATCTGACACCTGTCATCTTTTCGTTTAACCTACGCCCCCGAGCTGTTCACCCCCAACTCGACTCGGTTGCTGTGCTAATTTTACTCATCCAATATGCGTCTCTCTCTCTCTCTCCCTCTCTCTATCTGTGTGTGTGTTGCGTGTATGTGCGTGTGTGTGTGTGGATTCTAGCACAACATGCGCCCAGTTGTAGTGCGTGCTGTCATTCTGAAGTTGTATCTCGTGCCCATGCCGAGACGTCAATAATCTCACCTTTCGATTCGTCTCTTGTATTTATGTTTAGCTTTGACATAAGTCCGACATGCAACATTTTGTTACTGCTGCTCTTCCTCTTCTACTGCTGCTTATAATGATACTCATTCAAGAATGGCAACGGGGTATATTGGGTCTGTAAGGGGCTTTGTGAGAATACTCTGTCTGCTTGCTTTTGGCATATATATTCTCATTCATAAGCCTATCGTAGAGGTGTTTGATATGAAACATGGATTCTAGATTATTTTTTATATGCTTGACCAGGCACTGTGGGCGTGGCCAATCAGGAATTAACATATATTTGACAGCAGTAAGGCTATTGCTTCTGGCTATATTCAATGCATATACTTTGAATGTGATAAATAGATATAAGCCGATAGCTTATATCTTAAACATATGTACATGATGCTGCTCTATTAATTTTATTTAGTCTGAGGTGAGCCCGTGTCAAATGGATGTTAAAACTGTAAGTTTCACAGTTTGCGAAACGTTTTCATTGTTAACAACATTTTGGCCAGTTGGTTAAGTTAGGAAGTTTCCTTTTGGAACAACTACTATACAAGTTTGTATATCGCATTAAAATGCATATATCTGTGCGAATCGAGAATTACTTAATATTATATTATTATTATACTATACGGTGAGACTTAATATTATATTATTATTATACTATACGGTGAGTAACATTAATAATCGGTTTTAATATTTTTCGACTTCAAATGCAAATAAAGCATGTAAAATTTAAAAACTATAAGTTGAGGATTGAAAAATTATCTTTTCAAAGTGGTTTTATCGAAGTATTATATTTATTTATTATGAATATTTTTTCAAAAGTCCCATTGCAAATTTGTATTTCAAATTTTATATAGATTTAATCAGTATGATTAGAGAAAATTATAAAATAAAGTAGAGTAAAATATAAATTTGACAATTACTGTTACACATTTTTTATTTAATAAGGCAAAACTTTCAATGAAAATAGACAATTTCGATAAGAGAAACTTTACGCCTTATATGTAATTTGAATGTAGCTTTAATAATATATAATCTATATAAAATATATTTAATAATTACTGCATTTAGCAGTACATGTTTTTATTTATATATAATAGAATCATTCGATAAAAGAGCATAAACCCTTTGAGAGGTATATACATATTTACATAATATAATAATTGTAGCACATCCGCCTCCTAAATATACATAGTTACTATAAAATTAAGGTAAAATATATTTAAGATTTAATGTATGTAGCTGCACATACTTTTATTTTGATAAAGCAAAACATTAAATTGGAATAGTTTTTCTCTGCAAAATAAAAAAATTGATAGTATATTCACTTCTACCCACGTTATAAAGATTAAATAAAACAACAATATGCTAAGGTTATTTGAAATCTAAAATTTCAGAGTTTCTATTAATTGCTCACCCATTCTATATATACATATAAATTAATTAAATTTATATTTTAATAGAATATAACGATTATCAATTAGGAAACAAGTTTTAAAGACCTAACCTTAAAGCCGTATTTATTGGACAGTTTCAAGGTGGAACTCGCAATTGGCTAATTGTGGAGCTGCTCTAGATGAATTTAAAAATTAATTTTTACGATTAAATTTACCTATCATTAATTGTGCAATTAACGAGTCTGATAATGTAGCCCAATACTAGATATTGCCAAACTCTATTCCTCAACATTTCTCATTCCAACAACAAATTCCATTAACCAAATGCAAAAGAACTTTAAGTTGAAGTCTTTAAGTCTAAGCTGCAAACCTTTTCTTGTTGGCCACATTAAACTCATTAAGTTTTAGTCGAATTCGAGTTGAGTAAAGAAAACTTTTAGGCAAAAGAGGGAAAATTTTACAAATGAAATATTTGCACTGTGTTTTCTGAAATGTATCCCATCTTTAACTTCACAGGCAAATTAAATTTATATAGTTTATTTAAAATTAAATATATATATAATTCCTTATTTAACTTAACTCTTAGCTTTTAATTTATTTTTTTTCCTTCCATACTCACATTTTCGTTAATTTCTTGCATTGCTCATACTTTATCCACTTTTGGTAAACATTTTTCAAACACTTTTGATTTTGTTCTTCTTTTCTTTTTTTTTTTTTTGCCGTCGGCAGGATGTATTAAGCAAATCTTCTTCTTCTTCCTCCTCTTTGTCGCCTTTTTCGTGGACTTGATTTAGTTGTCTTTGTTGTCTCACTTCACGTTTTGGGCGTTTCTTTTCAACAAATTCTATTGCACATATTTAAAGTGTTTTTTGTTTTTGCTTTTTGCTTTTTTGTTGTTGCTGCGTTGCCATTTGCATTTTGTTTTGTATTCGCGTATTTGCGTATTTTGTATTTGTGTTTTGTTTTATTTTATTTTATGATTAATTAAACACACGCGACCACAAAAACTTCGACGTCGACCCCCCGCGCACTTTTGCCACATGACACGACAGCGCTCACACCCACACACACACACACAGAGCCACACACACACGAGCAAGCACACACGCACTCACTCACACACACACGCACACACAGAGACGCTGGCTCACATACGCACACGCACTTAAAGCTGAAGATGAAACGGGAGAGGAAGAGGAAGAAGTCAAAAAAATAAGTAACGTGCGTGAGCTGCGTCGACGACGATGACGGCGACGGCGGCGGCTGCGGCGGTAATAAAAACCGTTAACTAGCCAGTGGGCGGCTGGCGCGGCTGCTGCTGCTGCGGCGACTGCGATCGCTGCTGAAGCTGTCAAAAATTGTATTATTGCTGCTGCTGCTATTGGCGCTGTTGTTGTTGTAGTTGTTGTTGTTACTTTGGCAACAATAATTTGTTGTGATTGTGTGAATGGCAAATTAGCTGTAAACTGGCCACGGGTAACGGGCCGCGGGCAACGTAACGGGGCAACACTGTCAACTGGAGGCTCTAAGGCGGCTGACCAAAAGCCAAGAAGTGGCGGCTGTTGCCTGCTGCCTGCCTCGCTGGCTGCCTGAACTGAACGCTGAACGCTGAACTGTCGCTGGCGCTGTCGTTGGCGCTGCCGTTGGCCGTGGCGTTGGCCGTGACTGGAGCCGAAGCAGAGAATGTCCTTTATGGATTTAACGAGCGTGCGGCGCAGCAAGAAAAACGAGAAAACGAGAAAACGGCAACGAGGCAACGAGACAACGCAGCAACGCAGCAGCAGCGCAGCAGCAGCGAATCGAAGTGTCGCTATCCGTTGGGGGCAGATTTTCGTGTTCGGGCATTGCAAAAGCTTAGATGGCAGCAACAACAGAGGCAGTGGCAGTAACAGCAGCGAGAGAGCGAGCCAGAGAGTGAGCATTGCATGTAAAAGTGCGTGCAACGTTTTCGAAATGGCGGGGAATTGACCGTATAAGACTGTTAACGTACTGTTAGTGGGCATGCTTAACAGCGTGTGTCGCTGTTAAGCGGGCAACACATTAGCTGTGCTCCTCTAACGCACGCATTGCTGCCATTTATGAATGGTCTTGACTGTGTACGCGAGTGTGTGCATGTGTATGTGCCTCAGCGAATGCCATAAATCAAAAAGAGACTCGCTCTCCTCGCTTGCTTGCGTGTGTGTGCGTGAGTGTGGGCATTGGCTCTTCTCTCTTGCCGGCTGCCGAGCGAGCACTCGCAAGAGCCGACGGCGCACAAATCGATACCCCCAAGCAGCGGACAGCAAACGAAAAACTGTCCGACAGCAGACAACGTCATCTTCGGGGCAGCGCAGCGCTAAGTTTGTTTTTGCGCAGCGTCATTGTCGCTGCTGCCGCTGCTGAGCCATCGACAAATAAATAAAACGCAATGTAAAAGCAAAAACAAATTATGACAACTTTAGGCGGAGCATAACGAAAAATGTGAACGAAATGTGAAGCGCTGCCAGCGTCGCAGCGAATCTCTCATTTCTTTTCTTATATTATATTCTCAACGCTGGCAGCGCTCAATCATATTTCTGTCTGCGTTTGTGTGTGTGTGTGTGTGTGTGTGAAATATAGTGAGCTTACGATTGACTGTGTGTGTGTGTTATTCTTTATTTACTTATGTATTCTCAGGTTGATTTTTTTCAGCTGCTTCTAATACTTTACCGTTGGTCCTTTAGCAGCCATTGCGAAAACAAAATGCCGTCGGTAATGAGAGAATTCCAATTGGAATTGGTGCAGCTGAAGCAAAGCCATTTTATAGAGTTAAGCAAAGCATTTCACAGTTATTTATATTAAGGAATTTCAATTCAAATTGATTTACTTATTTGCTCATCGCTTAATAATTGAATTTCTGTTTCTGTTCATCTAATTTCTTAATTTCAATTCGCTCGCATATTTAAGAACTCGAATTCCATGCGGGAACCCCTTCTGCTCAAATGCCACACAGTTGATGCAGTTTGTGGCATGAATTATGCATGCCACCAATTGCATTTCATTTGTAGATAAATACGTGCGTATCTTCCACGCACATACATACACATAGCCACATACATACATATGTATAGAGGCATACATAGTAGGCACAACCCTCTCCCATATAATCTGAAAGTATTCGTGCGGAACATCTGCCCGCTGCGTGAGTTTATGAATTACAAAAAAAAAAAAAAGAAGAGAATACTTTATACAAGCAAGAACAACAACAGTTACACGAATGTGGACAAATTTCAAAATGGTTTCACATTGAATTGAAAAAATTGAAAATGAAATGAAATGATAACAAACAACGAGAGCAAAAACAATAACAACAAAACTTCACCACCCCGAATAAAATATATTTCAAAATGTATTTCAAAATCCCTCGGCATTAGGGATCAACTAATAACTAACCCTCTCCCAATTCAGCTCAACTCGACTCATCTCTCCCTCTCTCACGACCTTTGAACCGAATACCTCACACACTAAATTAGCAAACTCTAAATAAATCCAAAGCAAATGCCAATGAAATACCAACAGAACCTGGAAAAAGCAGAGTTAAGTTCATACATTTCCTTATAGACACAGCGTCTAGACCCTAACAAAATAATTCCCAGACCCAATGTCGTTTATCATAGTGCAACGCATCCAATAAAAAAAAAAAAAAAACAATTTTCAAAACGTGGGCAAAGATGATGGCCGCCAAAGAGTAAGAGAGAGAGAGAGAGAGAGAGAGGGAGAGAGAGCGCGTGAGGGAGACAGGGAGATAACAAGTGGAATTTCTATGCAAATCGAAACACGTTTTAAAATTTTGATGACGCCGATTTGTCTCTCCACATTCATAAAATATCAAACCAAAAAAATAACAGAGAAAGAGAGGAACAAAAACCAAAAAGTGTTTCAAGAAAAACCTCGACAGGAAAATCAAAGTCAAAGCGAAGCCGACCAGAACGCAGTCAACAAAGCAATAATTAAAATCGGAATAAATTATTATACACCTTTCAAAGGTAAATGCGACAAATGCCCAGAGAACCGAAACCGAAACTGAAACACAAACTGAATCGAGTCGAGATGTTGAACAACGCTTTTAATCAGCATGAGAAACGTGAGTCGGAAATCTATTCATGTCCATTGATTACGAATGCCTAAACTAAAGCTAAAGACAATAAGAACCAGCAGCAGCAGAAGTAGCAGAAGCAGCCGAAGAAGAAGGAAGAGAAGAACGAGCAGAAGAAGCAGCAGAAGAGAATGCATGGTTAAAAACACATTTAAGTAGATTATTTTGCGATTATTCACAATATTTTGGTAGAGAGTTGAAGGGATTTCCAATAATTGATAATTAGATGAAGAAAAGTGTAAAAGGGGAAATAATATGAGGTGAAAATACACTATAAAGATTGCTCTAGACAGGTGCGTCTAGCTAGAAGTTAAATTAAGCTCTGTGAAAAATATATACATAGTGGTCCATTCTCGTTAATACTGTAAATCTACATTCAAAATTTGAAGGATTATAATACTATGTATATACATTCTATATATCCGCGTTTATAGCCAGCGAGTTATTAAAATAGCACAGACTTAAGGCATGTTCTCATTTAATGTTGATTATTTTAGTAGATTTTACTTTATTCTTCTTCAAATAAAATAAATAAATAAATCATTTTGGTAAATATATGTAAAAATATATTAAAAAACTTAAAGTTTTATTAGATTTTAAAAATTGTACGATTTTACGCTCTACGTATATAGTATAAAGTTGTATGGATGGGCGTGGCTAAGTATATCTCCTCAGACTCCAAAATCAAATAACTGACATTTGATAAAAAGATTAAAAGTTATAGATGCTATGCAAAATGATTTCTTGAATTTGAAATAATCTATGTAACACAATAAATGTTATCAAAGCTGAGACCTTGATGCTATATCTATAAGAAGCATTCTTCCAACTGGAGACACAGGCAGAGAAATGGATTAATAAATAGTTGAATGGATAGATGATAAGACTTTCAGCTATCTGTACTCTTAGTCTGAGGAATCTTGCGTAGATCTGATAATGCCTTAACTTGACATACTATAAGATAAGTCTTAGTTATATACATTACATATTTATATATAAATCTTAACAGGAATCCCAGATTACGAATTTTGAATTGAATGTTTTATACCCGCAGCTATTATTAGCGCACTAAAAAAACTGAAAACAATTTCAACTCAATTTTATTTAAAGTTTCTTCTTTAGAATTTATACTTCACAGTTCTCTTTAAGTATTTGATCGTAAACCAATTTGAATATCGTAACATTTGCTGTTTTCAATCAGAAAAGTTTTTTATATTTATGTGAGGCTTTAATGCGTTTTCCCCCATTGAATCATATGAAAGGCTCGCATGCATCATCGCGCTGAAAGTTCTTCAAGTTGTTGACTAATTCGACCAGATGCAACTATTTAAATAGGTCTTCGATTGTTAATCGAATACAAAAACTATATAAACTTTCAAATAAATGACGAGGATGCCATTTGTTTTTCTTTTTTTATTTACCACGAACGTAACTCGAGCTCTGAAATGGGTTTTATTTTTTCTGGTACATCATAAAAATGAGATACTTTAAATGTGAGTTACTCGAGAGGGTAGAAGGAAGGAGAACAGATTTGATTTGTCCAGAGACTGATTTATGTGAACGAAACTCTTAGTTTATTACTTGCGGGATAGAACGAGGTAAGATTTTCAGCTATTGTATTTCTAGTAAAATGTTTTGTTTATTTGCATTTAATGTGCTCAACTTGAATTTAAGACTCTTGCCAGAACTGACCTTGGGCCGGGACATCAGGGCTGCCTGAATGCCCGACTGCCTGGCTGGATGGCTGACTGGCTGACTGGCTGACTGGCTGGATGGTTGGTTGGTTGGCTGGCACTTTGGGTCATTTACTCGATTGCGTTTAATCGATTTCTTTGTAAACTCGAAACCAATGTCAACAGCCCCAACAAATTCACAGATACACACAGATACACAGCCACTCACAGATAGACACAGATACAGATACACACATACACCTATACAGATACAGCTACACAAATAAGCAAATTTCAAGTGGAAACTAAAGAAATTTGCTTCTTCTTCTTTTCTTTTTTCTGGCCTCGAAGCGCAAAAACATTTACACACTTTAACGAAGCAAAAACATTTGAGCAAACTGCCAAAAAATAAGAAAAGGAAAACGAGTGAGCGCAGGCAATGCTGACTGCGTAATACTCGCTCATGGCACGATTATAAATAAATTATTTAAAGAATTTATATCTTTGTATTAAAAGCTTAAAGCTTTAAGTGTAGATATAGATTAACTAATATCCAACTGAACAATCTGTGGATTCCAATTTTAAAACTATGTAGAATATAGAAGATGTAGATAGAAGATATAGATAGATGATATTGATATAGACTGTTCCGACTCCAAAAGTTTTTAGGAGAGAGATCAGTTCTAAAGTAGACTATAATTTATATAAGGCAATCAAGATCTGAAGACATTGACTCTAAGGTATTATCCAATGGACTATATAAAACTGATTGTGTTATATAAACTGATATATGATATAATACGAAATCCAGTGAGCTATATAAAACTGACAACATTATATATTCTTATACATGTATGGAATTTCTTGTTGAACAATTGTGGAAGTACATTTACATTTTTTACAAAACTCATATACTCTATTTCACTTTAAGAGCGAGTATGGCAAAAAAGAAAAATACAAATAGAATTCAAATTCTGGGACAAAGAGCGGAGAGCGCGAAGCAAGCGTCAAGGATGCAGCAGGAGCACAGGACAGAGAGGAGCCACGACGATGTTGGCTTAAATTTGCTGCCTGTCGCATAGGTAAATAAGCAACAGTTCTGCGCATACACACACACACACTCACACACACACACACATACTTGAGCTGTGCAAATGTATCCACAATCGGCATTTGCGACACAGATGTCCTTGTCGTCCTTGTTGTCCTTGCTGCTGTTTGGGACTGTGCAAAACTATGTCTAAGTCTCGCCTGCCTCTTTTTCTGCCTTTTGCTGCTGCGCTTTAAGTTTTCGCCATACAAATTTCTAGTTTCAGTTCAACTTTCGAATATTGGATATTATTCCCGTTTAACACGCAACGAACACGCCCATTGCCTAGGCGAATGGGCGTTATCTGAACTCAGCTCGAGTTGAAATTTATGTGGCATCTGTCTATAATAATAACACATTCTACGTACTCCAAATCGACTATGGGCCGTACGGAATTTCGGCTCGTGCCGCGCATATGTGGCAGAAGCATTACATTCTGAAACAATTTCAATATTTGATTTAATTAACCTACTTTACTGCATGAATATATATTTTTTTAATTTCGTTTGACTGAACATTTCGATATTCCATTGCTCTTCTGAACTGTAAATAGCATATATAAGAATTTACTTTAATAAAGTCAAACTTCATGCTCATTTTGATTTTACATTCGTTCTACTTTAATTTCATTTAATTTTCATTAATTTTAAACTTAATTCACATTAGAGACTTTATTTTAATTAATTTTATATATCAATAATTTAAGTATTTCTTAATCTTCGGTATTTCATTCTATATTTATATTATTATTATATGTATTATTGGTATTTATTACATAAATGAGCATATTCTTTAGTCTTTGATACACATTGCATATAGTTCAATAGTTTCAGTTACATTATTTATGAAAATGTATGTAGTTTAACTTTCTTCAGTACGATTCCCTGAAACTCTATTATCATTCAATAATATTTTTCATTTGTTTTACGCTCTTAGAGAACTGACATCTGCAGAAGGTTCCTCAACTGTTTCCCAATCTGAACTTCGATCTCTAATGCAGGATTGAAAATTCGATTTCATTTGAAAATTTGAAGTTTTCCCGGCTTCGACGCGTTGCCCTCGTATGGCGCTTAAAGCAACGTGAATCCGACTTGAAATGAAAATTTAATGACAATTGTTGCATTTAAATGCTGCCCAATTTCGGAGACGTCGCTTTCGAGGCCAATGCCATTTCTGGCCTCGAAATCTGGTGCTGGCTGGGTGCTGCTGTTCGAGTTTGGGTCTACTACGGGTTCCCGAAAAAAAAAACACAAAAAAACACGAAAAAAAAAATCGATATGCTCCCAAATAGACATGTCTGTTGCGCTCTGTTTCTTCTTCTTCTGCACAACACAGATGTGTGTGTGTGAGAGTGTGTGTGTGTGTGTGTGTGTTAGCTGACTTCATTATGGGGCTAGCAGTTAAGGGGTCTCTCCTGCTAGCGAAAGTGTTGCCACCAAAGTTCGTCCGTTTGTGTCGGCCCATCAATGGCCCAAATTACGCTACTGCAACCAGCATAAGTATTTATATACATATAGAACTATATGTATATATGTAGTGTGGGAGTGTGTGTGTGTGTGTGAGTGTGTGTTAGTGTGTGTTAGTGTGTGTGTGGCACTGTTTTCGCATCGTCCTTGCCAATTTCTTCCTCTCTCACATCAAAGCCAACAGCTAACTTGGCTCCGACACGCCTTCTCTTTAGCTTACGCCCTCTGTTTCAACTGTCTGTCTCCCTCTGCCCCTCTCTCTCGCTCTTACTCTCTCTGTCTGGCTGGCTGGCTTTTTCTGTCGCCATCGTCTCGCATTTTCACTTTTTGTATGTGGGCGACAATTTTCCACTTTTTGCTACTCAAATTTTCACTCGCCTTTGTAGGCGAATCGGAGTCGCTGCTTTATGCTACCAAATGTCTCTGGTTTCACTCGCTACTGTGCACATGTGTGTGTTTGTTAAAGCTTAAACATTCCGAAATTAGTTAAACTGTAACGATCTGTATGAAAGAAGAAGAGAAAAGAGAACAATGCAAAAACTGCGGGCTTCTATTTGTTTTATGCTAATCAGGTCAATGGCACGCCCTCATCTGGCACTAAACGTGTCGCCCTCTAGTGTGCACTACGTGCACTAATTTCACATACGCAAATGCATATTAGGCACCACGCCATCTACTGTGCGGTTAGTGCACTAATTTCGAGATGTCGAACAAGGTTTTTCAAACAGATTCAGATTTGTGTTTTATTTTGACTAAAAATGAAAAAAAAAGAAGAACTGGAAATAGCAGAAACTAGAATGAGATAGAGCTATGGTGACACACATATACATACATATTATATATATATTTATGTAGGCATTGTTGAGGTCTCGTTCTCGAGCCTGTTTATTTGTTTAGGTTACGCGACATGCGAACGTAAACACAGATAGGAAAACAAACACGCGCGTATGCACAGATTGCATTGTCGTGTATCTGTCATGGCGAATATCCTTTTATGGATCTAATGCGAATTTCATATCCTGCTGCGTGATCGACTGCTCCTGCTGTTGCTGTTGCTGTTGCTGTAGCTGCCTCCTGCCTGCCTGCTGTCTGCTGCCTGCTGCCTCCTGCCTCTGCCGTCTCCTGCTCCTGCCCCTACTCCCGTCTCCTGCGGCTGTTTGCCTTGCCTTGCCTTGCCTGGGTTTTCGGCTCTTTTGTCTCGCATCGGCTTTGATTCCATCAACTTGTCAATTGAAAATATATATATTTATATATTTACTCAAGCCATCTTTATGGATTATCAGAAATTGCCATATACTATAATTAAATTGTGTGGATATAAAGTTTACTTGCACGCCATTAAGTAGCTTTTAGATGGCAATTTCCCGTAAGCTTTTCCAACCACCCGTGCTCCTGCCGCACTCCTCCCCCAGCCCCCCGCGCGCACACTCTATAATTATGTATTTATGCAAATTGTTCCGGCTGCCGTGTCGAATGCTGCTGCCTTCCATATTGTCGCATCATTTAGCATTTACGAAATTGTTTAATTCAATTATATAATTATATGCATATGTTTTTGCGTAACATGCATGACACCCTCGCAGACGCCAACAGCAACGGCAACGGCGACGGCAACGGCGAGAAGGAGACGGGGCAGGGGACGGCGACACGCACACACATTAAAAAAGTCGCCCTCTTGGCTTGCACCACCCGCAGCACCACCCAGTGCCAAATTACGAGCGACAATAAACTTTGTCAACATTGAGGTGGCTGTGGGTGTGTATGTGTGTGTGTGTGTGGGTGTCTGAAAGCCTTAAGCCTGCGCAAGGGGAGTGTGTGCCGTCAGCTAATTCATAAGCTGTATACATACATATATACATATATATATATATACATATAGACTTGCATATATATCCATATATAACGCGAAATTCATTTGCGTAATGCTAAGGGGGCGCTCTCGTCTCCTGCTCTCTCTCTCACTCTCTCTCTCTCTCTCTGTCTGAAAGGGAGCTTATATGAGATGCGGGTCGCTAGATTTGACAGGCTCATATGAAACTTTATGCTTGGATTTGCTGTGCATTTTTATCGTGGCATAACCAAAAAAGCAACAAAAAAAAAAGAAGAAGAGGAAGAAAATCAAATTCGATTCCGCATGCAAATCCTTTTATGGGCAATCGGGCGACTTCCTTAAGGGAACCTTAAAAGATTTAGCCGCTGTATTTATGGCCTGCCATTGGCAAATGGGTAAATGAAAAGGAAGCCGCCCCCACACCACCGCCCACCCCACCAAAGAAATGTGAACTAGTTGATGTGCCGGTTCACACACCATTAGCTCAGGCCCCCGCGATCCCCACCTGTACTCCACATCATTTAAATGCACGGCAAGTAATTTTGTTTTTTTTCCCCTCTCTCCCTCCCCCCTCTCCTCCTCTATCTTCACAATTTTATTTGATTTTCATATAATTTGGATTTTGATTGAAATTAAAGTTTAGCTCACGTTTTGCATGCCTAATGAAAGAACAGTCAAACCAGCCAGAAGACACACGCGCTGCGAAAACCCATCAAATTTCCCATTTTACATTTCACATTTTCCATTTCCCAGCGCCCACGCCGCGTCAAGTCCAACGATTTGTTAGCTCTTTTTATGATTATTTAAATGTACTCATTATCATTAATGTGCTCGGCAGTGCCTGCTGCATATTACATTCGTTTTGATCTTGCTGATATACCCTGTAACTGAGTAAGAAGGGTATACTGCGATTGTGTGTATGTGTGTGTTATAGGCAGACGGAATCAGAGGCGATCTCATGTTGTATATAAGAAAATGTTTGTCATCTATAGGAGTTGCTGAATCGGTTTATATATATTCGCCTGTTCCTCTATTTGTCCGTCCGTATGTTCGCCTGTCCGTCCGTCAGTCTGTCCTACAGTCTGAAAGCCTGTATGCCCGTACGTTTAACCGTTAGCCGGTATGTGTGTTACCTCGTATGCTCCTCTGTCTGTCCATTTGTCCGTCCATGTGTCTGTCCATATGCTTGTCTCTCAGTCTGTCCTTCGTCCGTCAGTCCGTAAGTCTGTATATCCATCCTCGTATAGGTCCGTCGGTCCGTCTGTCTGTCTGTCTGGGTCCGTCAATTCGTCCGTGCCCGTCTGTCCTTCGATTCCGTCAGTCTGTATATACCTACTAATATTCCTATATTTTTTAATTTTACACGAGAACTATCCACAACAAATTAAATAAAACCATCCACAACAAATTAAATATTCTTAATTCTTAATTGTATATACTTTTATATTTATTTGTATTTTATAATATTTTGATTATATTTTTTACATTTTATATATTTATAAGAATTCTTCTCTTCTACTATCTTGGATAAATTATAAAATAAATATATAATTTCAAATAATTTATCTCTTCTTATATAGCCATATTCATCAATAAAATTTTTAAACCTGAATCTTTCATTGAATTAGTTCAAGGAGACAAATGTGGGAAGAAAAATGCAAAATAAATGGCATTCATCGAGCGATATATCCTAATTTTGGTTTCATTTGTCAATTTTTGCTCATTTAAGATGTGGGAGGAAATCGATATCATGTCACTTAGCATGAACTTTGGTAGGGAAAACAATTTTCCCGCAGAGCAGCAATAAATTCTATTGGAAAGTATCAAATTTCCACGGCTCTCAATCAAACCGCACAGAAAAGAAAAGAAAAAACAATTATTGTAAATCGCTGGATTTATGTGTAATGCAATTTTCCAAGTCTGCTATCGATACGCGGACCCACAGAGATCGAGAAGATATTTCGACGACAAGACGACCGAAAAGGAGGACAATTTCCGAAGAAAAAAGAATGAAAATTAAATTCGATGAGCGAGCGAGAAGGAACAAACAAATGTGAAATAATTGATATGTAAAATAATATTTGATCGTTGAGCGACAAATCCCTAATGATCCTCGTCCCAGTGCCCGAATCCCCATTGTGCGAGGCTCTTAATATAATAATAATAATAATAAATCCTTAATAATTTCACAATGATCAAAAGAGAGCGACAGGCAAGGACAGATTGGTATTTAATGGAGGGTCTAGTCAGACTCGATGCGGACCGGCTTAATGAACTCGAGCCCAACAAAACGCCGGTTGACAAATTCCTTGCCAGCGATCCTTGCTGATCCTTGGCGAATACCCACACACACTCACACACATAGGCGGAAATTTCATTAGGTTGCACAAACAACTCATCCGTCAGCTACTCAGGTCTTATGTCTTTGCCTCGCTTTGTTTAAGATATTGCGGTTGATTGCACACGATTTGAGACTGAGCCACAGAGAGCCTCAGGCTGAGGCTGAGGCTGAGGAACTGTTCCAGATCCCAGGCACTTTTAGGTAACATTTCGAGATGAGTGCTCTCCAATTGTTTTGGCCAAGCTACTGTGCGCCATTGTTTCCATTGCGATTCAGCCGAGAGGAAAATTTGTCAACACATAAACGCGGCTCGACTCGAAATCAGTTTTTCGGAATCTCTTTAGATCTCTTCATCTGTGCACGATCGATGCGAGTTTGCGCCATATGCGACTTGTAAATGGAATTCGAGTTTTGGGCTCGACCGCATTTTGTAGTTTGTATTTCCCTCTCTCTCTCTCTCTCTCTCTCTCTCTCTCTCTTTTATTTTATTGATATTTAATTTATGTTCTCTATTTGCTTCCGCGATGCTCGCACGCATTGTTGGTCGAATTGACGACACAAATTACATATTGACACGCTGATGGTTTTTTAATATGCACACACACAAGCGCACACATACATACAAATATCACCTATATAGGGGGCGGTCATCTGGCGAGGCAAAACGAGAAACAATAAAAATGAAATTCATTAAATGAAATTCATTTATACATTTAATTTATTGGCGCGGCTTTTTATCAACAAAATTTGATAAAGCAGACAGTCGAGGGTTGGGAACAAAATTGTATATTCCGTTACGATCCAGTAACAGACCGAAGCGAGCCTATATGCTCTCACATACATACATATATCCGTATGTATGTGCCTCTACGACTCTAGCTTCATTGCACACAGTCAACGTCGACGCCGACTTCGACGTCGATATCGGAATCAGCTTTGACGCTCCCTTTTCGCGGACATTAACAGATGCGGTTATGTTGGTTAACAATCATTTTATTGCCAGTTCAGTTTCGATTTTTAATTAAAGCCTGAAATATGGGTTCCATTTGACCATTTTTGACACAGAACACGAGTCTGATTCAGATACATTTTATAAATCAATTTCTAAATACAGACTTTAATATATACGGATAGGGGAGATATTATATGTCAGAAAGGACAGGAGTAAAAGTTGACTGTAATATACATTAATGTTCAATTTATAGAGATATAGTGCAAATCGTGTATATCATCAAGGACAGTATTTTCTATCCCCTCTATGTATTTATGTATATTCTTCTTTATATATTTTCATGAAAACTTACAAATTTGTAAAAATATTTCAACATTTTGAAATTAAACTTTTTACAAATTCTCTATTCCTTAATATAACTAAAAATAAATATTTTAATATATTAGACAAGTAACTCATGTTCTACAAAGACTTAATTCGCATATAACTGAAACATTTTTCAGTTGATATTCATCAACATTTGGCTCACATACCTGCGCATAATACTACTACATTCCACTAAAGTTGTGTAATAGTTCCTATTGAAACACATTTTCATATAAGTATTACGATATCAGGAATTCAAGCATTTCAATTTAGGCTATTTTCTTATTGTCAGAAGAATCGACACAAATCCAATTAAAGCGACGAATGCGCTGTACTCGTTCTCAAAATGCAAAAAGGTATATTGGTTTGGTGCTATGGGTTTTCTGCTTAATATATTGATAATGTCATATACAGTCAAGTTTCGATAATTTGTAACTCGCTAAATGAAGATCGCATTAATCGAAAAAATTCTATTACCTTGAAAGAAAATCGTTCTCAATAATTCTCGATAATTTGAACTTCGATGTAAATCGAAAAAAAAAACATTTACTTGAGTTATGTAGAATCGAGTCTTACTGAGTCATTTCCTGCTTGTAATAATAGTTTTTATACAAGCCCTTTAGACACATCTAATTCTATAGAGTATCAGAAATTGAAATATATTCCATACATATGGTACATTAAATTATATAAATATTAAGTTTCTTGAACTACGTCCATTGATGACAGATTTCTATTGACTTTCTATTAATCTGAATAGTTTAAATTTTCTTAAAGACGTGACAAATGGCTATATTATCTTCATAGCTTTTGAGCTAGCATGAATAAGTCATACTTACAATTCATTCATCGGTGGAAGATTGACCAATATATAATATGGTATTCTAATGGGGATGTAGGCAAGCCTCTTGATTTTGCTCGAATCGTGAGCGAGTATTAAACAGTCGGCTACGACCGATTGCAATGTGCTTACACATTCGAATTTGCCTACAAACTATTAACACAACACTAAATTACAGTAAAAACAAAAAAAATATATTGGATAACAAGAACCGCAACAATATTGAGAACAACAAAAACTAATGCACACACACACATTCATATATAAGTACATATGTATGCATATAAATTAAAAAAAAGCCTCGGGTTGCATCTTTAGGGCTTCGCTTCATTGTGGATTGGCTGGGGAAGTGCTCCATTTAAAATGAATACACATACATGCATCGTTCTCTATTTTATATATATATATATATATAACTATTTTTCTATGCCTTGCATTAAAATACGATATAAAAGGGGATTAAAGCAAAATACACTGAAATTAGTCAAATGAACAAATGGAAAAGCACAAACAAAGGCGTCGATACAAATACGATTAAATTACCAGCTTTCAATGCATGTGTTGTTCTTAGGAGAGACAGAGATAGGGACAGAGACACTGATGGAGGGAACGAGAGATAGAGAGCTAGACAGAGAGAGTGAGAGGAATAGTGAGAGAGGGACGTACTTAATACACATTAAACCATAGAACACATGCAATTTTCAAAGTCTGCAAAACTAGCAACATAAAAAAACTAGAAATAAAAAGGAAAATTAAAAATCAATAATATTAAATTCAGCCGATTCTCTTTGCTGGGCGCATATTGTAAAATGGGGCGTGGCATTACATTATGCAGTGCTATTTGTTTTTTCTTTTTTGTGTTTCGCTTTGCTAGTTCTTCTTATTGATGTGCTTTAGCAAAGGAAAGCAAAAAGTAAGAACTTAAGCGTATTAAATTGGATTTGCCGTTAAAGCTGCAGCAAAACATGCGACAAATGCGACACACACTCACACACATGGACTAGGATAAGTATTGCTATATGTGTGTGTGTAAATTTGCATTTGTTTATAGCGCTTACACATACAACAAAGAGCGGCAGACAGGTCTCTCTTTCAAGTTCGCATTCGCCTGATTCCGTTACTCTCTCTTGAGCTAGTGCTCTCTTTCGCTCTTTTACGCTCTCTACAAAGCTGCGATGATTGGCCGTGTGTGATCGACAGCGAGGTCCGATGCTCATATCAGCGTTGATGATTTAGCTTTGCCTTCGTTTGATCTAGCTATTTTAAAGCTTCCACAGTTTTAGCTGATTTGATAGTGATTTAGCTTGCTATCCGCTATGATTAATTTGTAATGGATTTATTCAAAGTGTTAAGCTACACTTATTTATATGAAAAATTATTTCAAGTAAAGTTTATATAAATTTAATAATATATCCATCGTTACGATACGTTGTATGCCCAGTAGCTCTTGGCTATATTCTTTAGCTTACATGTACAGAGCTACTCACAATACGCCATTTTTTTGGTCTCTCACTTCTCTGCGTATGCGTATGAATGTTTGTATATATTCAAATTTTTATTTGTATATTTTTAGAGTCTTTTCTGGCCTTCTAAGAGAGAAGAGCATAGCAATACAATCAAAGAATTGCCACGCTCATATACAATAAATATTTATTGATTTGACCACAGAAACATTTATTGATGCACTCACACCTTATTTTATATGTATTTATAAGCCAGTCAGTCCTAATTAGCGTGATAATATACAAACGCATGTCTTCAGATTTAATTGAATCGAGCACATTCACAATATGAAATTATGCAAAAACACTCCAGCATACCAAACAGTCAATTATATTTGAATAATACTCCGTGAGTCCCACCCACCACATGCCGACATAACATCAGAATTGGGCAGTGCGGATGACCCCAGAACATGGAACAATGGTGCCATCAATTTGCTGTTGACATTAGCCAGGAAAGAATTAATGGAAATGCATTAAAAATTGATTTACGACGCTATTTACGCTCATAAATTTGTAGCTATTTAGCGGTAACACACAGAAAAAACCTACAAATTGTCAACACAAACAAAACAGCAGCAGCAGACGCTCCTCAAGAACAATAATAAGAGACGAAGCCGAAAAGAAACGAAGGAAAAAAAAAACTGAAATATTACACTCAAATATTAAACAAACGAAGCGAAGCGGAAGCCAAGCAAAACATTCTCCAAAACAGACCAGAAAAAGGAAAGAACATAAATGAAAATAAAACATAAAAATAGAATTGACGACGCGTTGACAGTTGGAGTTGAAGGCAGAGCGTGGCATCTGGAGGGGGAACGATGGATGACGCTCAGGCTCAGCGAGTGACGCGCCCGCAGGATATGTGCCCCCTATACGCCGGGATATTAATGTACGACAGGCAGCGAGCTCATAAGATAAATGTTGCCTCGGTCAACAATGGCATTGCAATGCGCAGTCTGTCATCGATATGACTCTTGTTATTACAATTATTAAATGTTTCTCAATATGGGCTGACGTACCTTACTAGCCCAGAATCAGATGGGGCTTTGACTTACTGAAAGTGAAATAGCACTTGGGAGTCAGACTGTCGCGTTTTAGGGGCATACAGAAAGACGTTCAGGGCAAATGGATGTACGACTCATTCCAAGCCAACCCCAAGTGATAAAGCAGCAGTTGCAGAGATTGGCTCAAGAGATAACGTCGTTGTAAGTTCTATGTAGAACATAACACATCTACGATCATTGAGGGAGTATGTGAATCAAATATGAAATTCTACTTAATAAAATAAATCTTTGAAGATCACATACCCTTTTGAAAGAAACCGATGGACATAAGGTTAGGGATGTAGGATTTGTAGGAGAGATGTATATAGAACCTGAAGACATGGGACCATTCTGGTTTTCTTTAATACGACTGGTAGGGTATCTAAAAGTGCTACATTATTTTGTACACTCATTATTTGAAAGAACATGGGTACAGCTCAAACCTGCAGGATAGTAACAATATGCTTCCTTAATAGATTTCACAATATCTCTTCGGCCTCTCCTTCAGTAAATGCTCCAATCAAAGTCATAAGTTTTTTCTTTATAATAACTGTGTCGATTTGAAAGCATGCTTCAAATATTGACAGACATCTGTTGAGAAAGTTCAATACATGACTCAGTAAACTATCTTCTTTTTCCGCCAATTTCAAAGTTTTTGTCAAATGCAATTCAGCAGCTCCGCCCGGGGGCTGGGTCCAGTGTCCTGTGTCCTTTCACATTTTATTGTAAAACCGAAACAAACAAAAGAATTTTTGAATCAGAAGCAATAAATTTGATGACATTTATTGGTTTTTGGCTGGGTGTCATGACCCGGCGACAGGGACGGGGTATTCCTTGCATCACTGATAGTGGGGGATGACTGTTTGTTATGTCCATCTGTGTCTCGTCTCTCCGTTCGGGTTTCAGGCTCGTGCGGGTGTCATTTTCGGACTTAGTGCCACCAGTCGAAGAGCCACTTGAAACTTTGGGCTTCCGTTGGGTCGAGCCTGATCATTAGCCCAAAGCAAAAGGCGGCAGCGGCGGCGCGTGCCAGCGTTCAACCCTCCTCCGGCCGCCGACTGGCAACCGCCCACCCCTGCAAATGACCATAGAAGTGCAGGGACGGTGCGAACATAAAGCCAAATAGTTCCGTTCGGCAGTTGCAGTTGCAGACTGAAAACTCTCGGAATAATAACAATAACAATAAACCGAAAAATGCTGAACAATGCGTGGAGAGACCTTGCGACCTCTGCGGCAGCCCATGGAAAGCAAGCGGCAAGAGGGTGGGGAGGGTTGCGACAACTGGACAAAGGTCAGCAGTTTAAATTGTGTCAATTTCTGACATCTCTCTCGCTGGCAGCGCCCAGCATCCGGTTGCACATTCAAAAATTGAAATATTACACACATTTCACTTTCAAATAACAGTTATTGCCAAAGTCCCGGGACAATAAACCAACATTGACAGATGAACTCTGGAATATGCCTAGGATATGGCGCATCGGGCAGCGCTCAGCTATTTCTATTTCTCCTCTTTCCCAAGCATTGGCTAATGTGCCAGCTATGAGTGGGTTTTGTCACATCCGAACTTAAACTCGACTCTAATGACATCAGATCGACGCTCAGGCAAATCAATTGCACCCCACGCACAGTTGAGGCCAAATGGAAATCACATTTTTCATTACTCAGAAAAAGTCTATAAAATTGAGTCGTTACCCTAAGCACATAAACATTACTCGCATTATGGTAAATAATAATAGGAGTAAATATTGTTAATAATAGAGGGAGATAGATAGATAGAGAGAGAGTGAGAAAAACAGTGAGAGGAAATGAGGCAGATAGAGAGTGAGAGAGAAATAGATAGACCGATAGATAGAGAGAGAGAGAGACCGATGGATAGAGAGAGAGAAAGAGAAAAAAATAGATCGAGAAATATATAGACAGATAGTTAGATAGATGGATAGACAGATATATAGAAATATAGATAGATAGAGAGAGAGAGAGAGAGAGAGAGAGAGAGAGAAAGAGAGGAAATGAGGCAGATAGAGAGTGAGAGAGTAATAGATAGACCGATAGATAGAGAGAGGGAGAGAGAGAGAACGATGGATAGAGAGAGGGAAGAGAAAAAAAATAGATCGAGAAATATATAGACAGATAGTTAGATAGATGGATAGATAGATGTATAGATAGAGAGAGAGAGAGAGAGAGAGAGAGAGAGAGAGAGAGTAAGAGAGGATTTGATTAAATATCAACTGGGAAATAAAAATATATTATAGGGAATTTATTAATTGCGATTTATATTCTAAGAGCTTCGGTGACAGATATATCAGAAATAATTATTAATCGCTTTAGATTTAAATTACATAAATAAATTAAATATGTAAAGAAAATAATAAATGTATTAAATGAATATAAGCTGAATAAGAATAAATGAATAATACCAGAATAATAGCCAACTGATTAGTCAAGACATTAATCGATATGTGCCGTAGAGTAGTCTTGGGCACTAAAAATTAAAAATAGTTTAAATACAAAAATTTGGAAATATTCACAAATAGTCAAAATGGCAAAGATCAATAACTTCTACAATTAATTTTAACGTTAATATCAATTAAAATTCCAAATAAATTTCGGAAAATGTGTAGAGAAAGTTTATTAAAAATAATTAAGATCGAGGTAAGCTCATATATAGTATATACTAATCAGTTTCAGTTTTAAAGGTCATAAAAAAATAATTAAATTTGAAATTGTATTTAAACGAACTCGAAAGAAAGAAACATTCCGTATTATATCTAAATCAATTAGAATTATTTTGGATATATGTATATGCGAGAGTCTCTCTAAAAATAGACAATTCAACAATGTAAGCAAATTTTGAAGACTGTTTCGACTTCTTTATGCAAGATTTGGAAAATAAATATCATGGAAGGACGAATCTGGTTTCCTAGAATTTGTATACCAGTTTATTGCTTATAACCAATCACAGTCTTAATCAAGGTGGGAGACTTTCTACCAGCACGAGTTCCTTCAGACGGAGTTAGGCCAATATTATTTCATATATTCTTTATTGCTGACTTTGTTCAGATAATGCGAAAGTCGACTTCGCCTCATTTCAACTCTGAACTCTTAAAATCTATCGGAATTGGTATGTTATTAAATTCCGTTAGTTATTGAAAGTCTTCAGACTGATATTAATTGTAACAAATTTATTAATAGCGATCACGTTTATTGCCCGCTCAAATTAAGCTTCGTTGGGCTCCATCAACCATCATCGTATAAATGTCAGACCGAGTAGCTGTGGGGCGACCCTCGCATATCTCCAACTTTATGTTGCACATTTCTAATCTTAATACGAATTTGAAAGCCAAAGATGAGCCTCTTCGCCCACACGTCCATTACGATTTATTAAGCTGATTAAATTGTATGGCAATTCATATTTTAGCCAATTAGGGGAAACGATCTCAATGGAGCATCGAACAGACGGCACTAATTGGCAGGCATTTAACACTTTCCCCAACCCGACAGCTCCGAGTGAAAATGGAAGGCTGGCACTCTCGTGCCTAATCGTTTGGCTGCCATATGCTGTCTGCTGTCTGCTGCTGCTGCTGTTGCCACTGGGCTATGGAGATCATCAGAAGAGAGCATTTAGAGACTGCTGCTGTGATGAAGGGGGGAGTACGTATATCTGGAGAGTGCAGGCATGGTAAGGGCAGTGTGATTCGCCCCCACGCTCCAAACCGTTGCCGATGATTAATCGCTTTGGAAATGTTTCTCTTTTCATAAACAATTTTTTAATAGGCCCGAGCATGTCTCTCAGCTTAACACACGATGTGCATTCGATTCCGGATTCTGGGGTCAAAACGTTTGTGGGCGGGGTTAAAGAGTTCAATTTGTTTCGTGTAGAGTGCAGAGTGTATCTGCTCTCTCGAGATGATGATGACGATGACTCGCTAGCCAGCTAGCTGTAAAAGATGTTGCCATGTTTGGAATTTAAAAAGAGTTGATAAATCAAAATGTTTTGGGCAAGTCGATGAGGAGAAACAACAACAGCCCCCGCCCCCTCTCCATAGCAATTGATGAGGCACGCATAGCTTGTGGGCAAACTCCTAGCATAGGCATAGGTAGGTGTTAATTGTCAGCTATTTGAATGGGCTTTCTTCAATTTTCCCAGCTGCTCTAACTGCATGAAAGAGACTCAAAGCACTAGACAGAGAGAGAGAGAGAGAGAGAGAGAAAGTGGGGGGAGATAGACTCGCGGAGAAAGTAAATCAGATCTGAACGTAAATAGAACCAACAACAAAATTTATAAATTTAGCAGACAAAGAAAACAGAGAGGGGCGAATTTTTAGTTTCTTCCGTGACACTGAAGTGGCACGTGGCATGAAACTGAAATTTATGAAATTCTCTTCATGTTGCCTCCAATAATTGAATATAAAAAATGCCCGCAACAGGTGAACAAAACAATTTTACGACTCGGAGACCGACTTTAAAGTGTTTTTCAGCTTTTAAGATATATCCATATGAATTTACTAATTATATCTCTGGCATTTTATGGCATTCAAATAGCTGACTGAAAAGCAGGGAGAAAATTCAGTAAAGCATTATCGGCTCGACAGTAAATCATTGTCTAAGTAGAGCTGTTTCAATATTGTCGGGCATAAAAAACGAACCAACTACCTGGGCAGCACAGGTAGAGCAAGGTGCGACCTCAGTCAGGCCCTATGCTCAAGGACAACAACACGGCACTCACATTGTCCTCTAAGCAAACGTGATTAGCCTTATGAATATGAAGCAATTATATATTTATGAAGATCATAACGAAACAATTTGATTTATGAGGTCATTTCGTAGTTCTTTGTTGCCTCGAACTAGACTAGTCTCAATGCTAGGCCATTGTCTCAGCCACTCCAAAGTGTGGCCGCTGACAAAGACTGGTTTTTGCAGACAGCTGTGCTCTGCACAGGTGTATGAGGTGTACGAGACTCTGGCGGAATGATTATTATGGAATTGCTTATGAGTAAGCAAAGCCTCGTTTCATTGACACTAAAACATTTTTCAGTTATTTGCTGCTGCTTTTCAGAGATGGGAAGAAAGTGAGAGACAACATAGAAGTTGGGTGTATCTTTATGGAGTATACTCGTTCAGGTTTCGAGAATGAAATCAATTGATGAAGATAATGATATTTTCAGATATGTTTCGACTTAATATATTATATATCTATATCAGTGGATATTAACTTTTATTCAATTGCAGATATTGTTCTTCTTGCGTTGAGTACTCCTAAAAAGACCAGTTGGTATAGATCAGTTAAACTCTGTTATTTATTTAATAAATAAACATATTTCGAAATTATAGTTATATTTGTTTTCGTATTCTTGTCTCATATATCAAAACCTTATAATTCAATTGCAAGTCAATATGGTTGCAAGGAAGAGCATCATTTCACCTCAACATACAGCCTCATCATCTATCACTAACTCTAGAAACTCCAAACTCCAAACTCCTCAGTAATCTAAATTATAAATCAAGCACTTCAATTTAACTTTGTAAATTATTTGACAGTGTTTAATTTTTGTTTACTAAATTTAATTTCCGCCCAAAAATGTCTAGTTTTTTATACCCTGAACCCATTTTCAATGGGAAATCAGGGTATAATGGTTTTGTTGAAATGTATGTAACAGGGAGAAGGAGGCGTGGCAGACCCCACAAAGTATATATATTCTTGATCAGGGTGACGAGCTGAGTTGATTTGGCCCTGTCCGTCTGTCTGTCCGTCTGTCCGTCTGTCCGTCTGTCCGTCTGTCCGTATGTATGAACGCGTCGATTTCAGAAGATATAAGAGCTAGAGACTTCAAATTTTTTTTAAAATGTCCGTAATTACAGCGCGCATATCAAGTTTATCATTAAAAATCGATAACTCATCCCGATCTTTTTTATCGATAAAAAACCTTATCGAAACCCAGTTATAAAATTTTATCTTCTACACCTTTATTGCTAGAGTCTCCAAATTTTTAATGTATGCTTATATGCAATTTATACAATTTCGGTTTTTGTTAAAATTTACCCCCCACCTCTAAATTCACCCCCTCACCCTCACTTTTGTAAAAAGCGTATTTCAAATACTAGAGACTTGTGCTTTGGCAAGTACATGCATATTCATGTTATAATCATTATCTAAAAGTTTCATGAAGATCGTACGTCCATAAAAAAAGTTATTAAACAATTAAGTTCTCATAGTAAGCGCACACTGCAGCCCATGCGTGTTTATGCGTGGTTGCTTGTATGTGTATGTGTGTGTGTATGTGTGTGTGTGTATGCGTTTGTGTCTGTATGCTGTGTGTGTGTGTATGTGTGTCTATATGCGTGTGTGTGTATGTTTATCTGTGTGTGCGTGCGTGCGTGCGTGCGTGTGTGTGTGTGTGCGTGTTTCTTGTGTAAGCTGAAAGTCGCGAAAAAGTATTGAAATATCTATTGCTCCAAGGGTTCAGGGGATCTCGTAGTCGAGCAGTCTCGACTAGAGCTTTCTTACTTGTTCTAGGATGAAACGCTATTCAATAAATGTAAATCTCTATTCATCTGTATAGATGCGCTGAAATATTCATTTTGAAGTTTAAAATAATTATGAAAATATTAACACGCTAATCCAAAGTTAAAGTCATTCGCTACAATTTTCTGCACTAAAATGCAAGACTCTAAGGTTTAAAATGTACATCCTCATATGTATTATATCTGCCCTATTCTAAACATAAAATCAATCTCTATGCTAAAATCCGTGACTGAAACATAATGAATATAGAGCAAAGATGTATATACATATATTCTCATCAGTTAACGAAATATTTATATCATCTTTAAATTAATATATTGAGCAGGCAGTGCTTATAGTGTCACTGAGTTTGAATTTCTGATGGGGTGCCGGTTGTGTGAGTTAGGAATATTCATTCGACCTCAAACATTTTAGTAGTAAACATCTGGGAAAAATAAAAAATAATAAAACAAAAAAGATTTGTATACATCTAAAAATTAATTTGGAAATTTTTATTTTGGCAAAATAATTATTTGAAATGGATTACGGAAACAGTGGTGCAGAATTTAACTGGAGCTACGTGGGTGGCCAGGGCGGCAACGGTGGCCAAGGCATGACGTATCCTCAGGTAATTGCGTAGATCAGCGGCAGGCATTAGTTATTGGAGTCGACTTGTAATGCATCGGAACCGAATTTTGCAGATGGGTCAGATGGGTCAGGGCAGCTATGGCTCTGGCGGTGGACAGCAGTGGCTACACTCAAACCAGGGCTACCAAAACTCAGTGCCCAACTCCACTCCTCCGGCTCCATTCGAGGCGTACAACCAGTCAATGATGCGCTACACGAATGTCCATAAAGCAGGCGGAGGCATGGGTCATATGGGCATGGGTGGAATGGGCGGCAGTTACGGCGGATATGGCTCCGGAATGAATCGCAATGGTAAGACGCAATGACTCCTGCTCCTCCTCTGCTCAACTGCTAATCGTAATCTCTGTATGTGTGACTAGGTCTGGGCCATGCCGGTGGTGGCATGGGTCAAAATGCCAACAGCGGCTACTCCAGCTGGTAACGGATTGTTAGTGATGGATCTCTGCATTCACGTATATTTGCCCAATTATTTTGAAATTTTTCCCTGACTAGTTCTTCGCCACTCAAATGTTGAACCAATTAAAAAATCTTCCTGAAGTAAACCGATTAAAAAGTTTAATAAAAACGTTTTATTACGTCGATTCAATTGTTGGGTTTCGTCTCGGACAATGACATCGCCTATTCGAACAGTTACGTGCGTATTCCCGGATCACAATCGATATTTAAATGCTGATCTAACAACTGCTGGGGTCAGCGACGTCTATTAACCTACGATTTGACGTGTGTTGTGACCTCTGTCAGCGCCTGGGATCGCTCTGCAACAAGGAGGGTTGGGCAGGCAGGCAGAGAGAGAGAGAGAGAGAGAGAGCGAGTCGGGCAATCCGTCCGGGTTTGCAGTGGCATAAATTACACAGTCGTGTGTTGTGTGTGTGTTTAGTCTATGTATGTATAAATTATGAAGCCTACTATTAGTTAGCATGTCATTTGGCAGCGCTGCTATAAATTACAGCAGAGCAACAACTGCGCGAGTGCCACTTCCCGTGGCAAATGCAACGAGAATGGAATTATGGCACGGCATGAGCTGGCATGGGTTGCTCGATGTGTGTTATGTATACTAGACACGTGTATGCTGCATTGCTCCGCATCCACTTATGTTTTTACAATACTCTACTCGCCCATGAGTTGAAGAGAGTATATTGGTTTTCAGATATTAGAGTATATAAGACTAGAGATTGGAAGAGATAGAGATTGGGGTTAGAGATTAGAGATAACTGAAATATGTATACATAGACTTATGGGCCTCCTTTTCTGGTAAGAGAGAGAGAGAAAGAGAAAGATTGGGGCTAGAGATTAGAGAGAATTGAATCTCATGTTATATATAAATACTATGTGCAAATTGGAAAATCCTATATTGTATAGCTTATAACTGGAATAGGTCGGTGAGAGCTACCGAATAGGTCTACATTTATTGATCTTTCGAAATGTCGGAACAATCTCATTTCGTTTAAGATGGTAAATCAATAGATAAAAAATGAAAACTATATTCCTTTCATAGGATTTTAAAACAAGCCAATTAAATTGTTGATTATTAGACTTTCTCGACATATATGTATGGAAAAATCAATTTCAATATAATTTCATCTCTTGCTGTGCCATGAACGAGTATTGCGTAGTCGTTTCTTGCCTTCTTTTAACATTCCAAAATATGTTTTTTTCTCTGCTTTTTTGGGAGAGTTTTTATTAATAAATTTCCATAGTGAATTTTTGGGGGCTGGCGCGCGCGTGTGTAATGATCTGTCGCTCTGGATCAGGCTTGTGGATTAATGGTAAACCGAACGCATTTTTCATCGAACATACGTCGCATGAATTTGACTGCATTTGACTGCGTTTGCCTGCATTTTGGTTGTTGTTTTATTTTCCTGTTTTTTTTTGTTTTGTTTTTTTTTTTGTTTTTTGTTTTTAGCATGGAAATTTATGTCGTCGCCATTTGCCATGCGCCGAGTTTTCAGTTTTCAGTTCAGTCAACTATCTAAGCGACTGCTCCAATTATGAGAGCATTCCAACTATGATCCAAATATTTGGACACCGTTGCCAGCGCTTGTTTCCGCAAAACGTGTCTCACACCCCGCACTCTGATTGTTACCTCAAATTCCAGTCACGTTCAATTCTCAGTGGGAGAGAGAGAGAATAGAGCAACTTAACTCGTTATTTAAATTTGATTAAGTTGTTTATATGACTAAGAAATATAAATACATATATTATTTATGATCTTGGTAAAGTATTCATTCAAGTGTTCAACAATCTATTTGATTCCATTTGTTCTTGTTCATGTTTTTTGGTGCTAATACTGAAGTTGCGTATTATATTATGAACTATCCAGTTTTGATACAATTAATTTGTTTAGCTTTTTTGCTGCCTGTGATTGTCTAGCTAAATATAACGCAATCACACTTTTATGTCTGACTTATGTATGTGTCTTATAGCTTTTGATCTGGTATTTAAGAAAATATTATTTTACGCACTTATTGCTTATTGCACACGATTGCTGTAAATATATTTTCTACCCGATATAATAAAATTAAATCTCATGCTAGAAACACTAAATTGTCTAATATATGATATCATGATATCAGTTAAATAGATAATTTATATATTATTAGGGTTTTCTATTTCTATGTTTCTTTTTTTTCCAAATAATTATGTTATCGTATATGCCACATGTCATGTTTGTAAATAAATATCGAAGTAGAAAAGGCCTATTTCTTAGTTTAAACTCTTAAATTATTGTAAGATACCATTCACAAAAAAAATCAAATTTGTAGTTCTAATAAAGAATGAAATAAATTTTAAAACAGAAAAAATTTCAAAAATAATAAAATGCCAGAAACACTTGTCCTATATATGTATGATATTATGATATGAGTTAAGTTTTTATATATCGAACCAGAACTAGATAATGATAGTTGTAGCAACGACAAACACGATGGAGTTACTGATGGAGTTACACGCTGAGCCAAAGATAATATACTTTTAGTTACTAATTATACTCGCACATTTTTTACGTTCATTTGTAATAATATTTAAAATATAAAACTTTTTTTTAAAGAAATGTATAATTTTTGGAAATGGAACAGTGCTGTCCTTTCTATTTAGAATACTCGCACATTTTTTGGCTAATCAGACTTTATCCAGTGGATCGTCGGTGATCTAACTGATCTTTAAACAGAATTAGGATTAAATAAATAATTGCAATCAACTGATTGATTAAGGCTTCTTAAGGCAGTAGAGTCTTAGACATTGAAACAATCTGATTCGATCAATAGTTTTCCGTTTTATTTTATTTTCTGCATTATATATGTATATACCATTCTCAATTTCCAAATTGATAGCGTATTTATGTACGATTTGAGAGAGCAGCCATTTTTTCCACGACATTAAATAGTTTTCGATGTCGTTTGATGGGGAAGGGACTGGCTCGTTGCTTGTGCCGGTCGGTTCGATCGTGCTGCCCTTTCACGTTGTGGTACTTGAAAATTTCTTGGTGTTATTTTAATTTGTGAGTTTTTGTTTCGGTTTATTGTCTGTGTGTGTCTGCGGCTTTATACGCATTTGTTTTCCATGCACTTATTTAATTGTGTTTTTATATTTATTATGTGCTTTTCTCGAGCTGCCTTTAAAGTGCCACATTTACCTTAAAAATGTATTTTTAATTTATTTTTTGTAGCTGCTTTATCGAGCAGCTCATCGGGTTCAGAGGCGGCATCGGCGATAAGCACGCACCATTTTTTTTTTCGGGCTTTTGGCTTTTTTTGAATTTAAATGAAGTTTTTTTTTTTTATACAATATATTATTCGGTTTTAGTTTTAGTTGTCTTCATTGCGTTCGTTTTAGTGCGATGTAATGAAGTTTGTTTATGGGGCTTGGGGCACATTAACATTTCGTGTAAGTCAGCTATTACTCTACATTGTGCCGCGGGTACATACATACATCTACATATGTATTTACATACATACATATGCAGCACTGAGTGAGTGGGAAAAAAAGGTATTGGACACCATTCGACAATTGTCCAGTGTGGCCCCCCGTGTCGGGCATTGCCGTGGATTGTCTCTCTTTTTAAGTGCCGTATGACTGTGTGATTTTCGTCGCTAAAAAACGGCGGTCGGCCATAAAATCAACACTTTGGTTAGCAAAACAAACCGTTTAATGCAAAACAAACAGTCAACAATAACAACAACAACAGCGGCGACTATGGCTACACCTGTGGACACAACTAGCGGGCAGTACATCTGTCTAGTTATAGTGTTGAAATGGGCGTGGCACTCGTATCGACTATCACTAAATTCACAAAGTGATTGCAAACACAAAAAATATACGCAATTTGTACAACATTTTTGCTGAAAACCACAAAAATCAATTGCCAATTTAAGCAAACCACCTGAACGAGAGTGGGTGTGTATTGGTGTGTGTGTGAAATTAATATGCAACACTTTTTAGTGACTTTTCTATTTGAACGTAATTGAATCATAAAACACTCGATGGGCTGTCAATCGAATGACTTTTTGTTTTTTAATACCCAGCAAGCATTGAAAGGGATGCTATAGGGTATATTGAAGTATTAAGATCAATGTTGCAGGCACAATGTAAATAATAATGATTTGACGATCAACAGGAGGCTCGATCGAGATTTGGCAGTCTGTCTACCCATCTGTCTATCTCTGTCTATCTCTGTCTATCCTTCTGTCAATACGATAGGATTGATCTCGAAGGATCCTGACCGTAGTACGCTTAGAACAAATTGAAGTGCTCGAAAATATTTCGTCTATAATGGAATCGAAATTATTCCATGTCAAATATCGTGTTGAATCAACGAGCAAATAAATATATTTAAAATTTGGAATACATTAAACAATTTATTATGATATTTCCTAGACATCAGAATCAACTAAAGTTACTCTAATTGATAAATCTATAATACATCTATGACAAGTCGATCAATCGATACATTTTCGAATTAAAAAATATTGACACAATCGATAAATTGATAATGTGCTTAACTTATAAAACCGATATTTATCGATTGCAATCAACATTCAATGTTTGTAATACAACACAAATCGAAGAAGGAAGATGTCTACGCCCCTATAATTTATTACAATAGAGATTTGGTCTCAATCTTATATCGATTTCTTGAAGCCATATTCATGCTCTAATTCAATTCAAGGGCAAGCTTAACAATGGCAATTGGCTCGAAATTCGCGGTATTTCCCAGTCGAGCATTGCCTGTAGGCATGTTTCAGTGTTTGGCTCGTGTATTTTTAGCTGCAATGGGAGACACCGACAATTGAACATTTTTGACACCACTTCACGGCAGCCCATTGACAACTCAATGCGCCTCTCCGCCGATGCATTTATCACCCGGCCATGGAGGGCGGGTCCAGTCTAATCCAGCTGATAACAGCGGGTGGTGGCCCGCGTCGGGTCCAGCGATTAACCCGCGACCGCCAAGCGGAATGGTGTCATTTTAAAGTAGCCATTACCACGCCATTGTCTGGCCCTAATGGCGAGTCCCATGGACTGCCGGTCTGTCGGGCTGTCGGCCCGTTGGTCGCCTGCTCGGTGTCGACCCCCCGCTCCGATCCAATTTCTTAGCGTCTGATTGATATGTCCGGTCGAGGAGTTGCTTTCACAGTCTTTTTTCCCAAAAGAGGGTTAGACTTTTGGACCACTGGGGTGTTTACGCACTGAGTACACAAATAGAAGTTTCTCTAATTGTAAAATAATTTATTTTATAAGGAAATGTTTATCTTTTCCATTATTTATTCAAGTATTTTTGAGCTCACAATCTGAAGAGAATATTTTTATATAATTCCAATAAAAAGTGGAAATGGACTGCAACATTTCTTTAATATCCCGCGATTCGCATTGTTGGTCACGCGAATTCGTAGAAATAATCAAGAAATATTTTCAATCATTTGCTGTGGCGCATCCGCAGTCCGTTCGACAGACATTTGGACAGTTAGACAGGGGCATCAATTTTGTTTGTATTTTATATTGTCTTTTTTTTCCCCTTATGTGAGTCTCAACTCGCATGTGCAGAAAAAGGGAGCAATGCCAACAATTGCGCTAATTTCGAAATAAATTTTTAATCTCATCCGAGGGACAATTGCAATCAGCAGACGCACATCCACCCACATGGGCTTTGTCTTGACGTGGTGACACGACGCGCCGTCTGCGGGCCACTCGGATCCGGCAGGGGTCAGCTGTTGACCGTTGGTCAGCAGCCGCCAAGTGTCCCACCCCCAGCGCGAACAAAGGGAAACGTCAAAATTAACGAATGATTTTTGGCGATTTAACGCTCAAAAATTTCCTATACGAAGATGAAATTCGATGCTCTCTAGTTTCAAAATTGGAATTGTCTCTCTTTCTGTGTATGCATGTGTGTGTGTGTGTGTGTGTGTGTGGAGCAAAGGCAAGTTGAGGTCGAGCTGTAAGCGGATTTGTAACGCCCACAACAATTTGTAGCAGAACAGACAATGCGAACACACACACAGACAGACTGACAGACAGGAACAGAGTGCATGTGTGTGTGTGTGTGTGTCAAATTGCCTTTGTGAGTGTGTTTTAGGTGTCAAGGCTCGGGAGCAACACCTACGGCAACAGTAGCAGCAGGCGGTCAGCGAAGGGTTCAATCGAACAATTCATGTTTCCCAGTTTCCCAGTTTCACAGTTTTTGGCTTTGTTTGTTGCTTTTATTGGTGGCTGCTTTGATGCCTAAATCCAGTCGAAAGTCATCAGACAGGCCTGGACGCAGTCCAGTCCCGCTCTGGCGACTCCTGCAAGGTGTTGCCTTTGTGCCAATTCATTAGTTGAGCCAGTCGCCGCACCTACGCCACATGCAGGGGATCGCATGAGCAGGAGCAGAAGCAGGAGCAGGAGCAAAGATCAGCGCCAGGCACACGGCTGTGTCACGCGTCCGACCTCAACGTCAGCAACTATTTTGATGTTTCCAGCCTGAACAATTGGCTATTGTTCCATTGGCTTTACCGACTCTCGGCCTCAATTGTGAGCGGTTTTAATTGCTTCTGATTGAGTTTTATGCTGGCCAACGCACACACGCGCACAATGAACCAACATTTAGGTGTTAAACATGGATGGGCTCAGCCTCAAGGCTGCTGCTGGCAGGAATAGCCTATGACATTATCATAAAGATTTATAATATTTTCAGCAGCAATATCATCAATATTTCACTTAAACTGCGTCGCTTAAGACTTGTATAATATGAATATTCCTCCGAAAAGCCTTCGGAAAACCTTCCCCAAATCGTGTCTACTTGAGTCGTGTGGCAACCCTTTTCGTCTGGCTGCCACCGCCCCCTCTCTCCTTGGCCATAAAGCAGAAAAGTGCATAAAAACGTCAGGCAATCTCATAAACAGGGAATAAAATTGAATTGAAAATATCTCCACTCTGCTTATATATCTGTGCATAACTCGTGCCAAGTGGCAAGGGAGCTGGCTGAGTAACCGCAGACGACGCCAGCGTCGCCACCGTCGCCACCGTCGCGCCGCCTTGGAATATCTTATTTCATAAGCAAATAAGACATAAAGTAAACGCCAAACTGAACCCTCCAAGCACGCACACACACTGACACACACCCACGGATAATATAGCCGCCGCCCCCCGAAAAGCAAATATAAATAGTCATACATATACCCAAGTATATAGAGCAATATGTATGCAGACGAACAAGCAGAGTTTACGCAGATTTTGCCACAACATCCTTCGGCTGCGAAAAGCCAGAGCCCCAGACTCCATCAAAATTCTGGCCACAGAGCAAGCCGCACGGCGCCCCGACTCTGCCCGGCTCTGCTGGGGCACGTACATGGCCCTCGGGGGAGTTGCCGCAGCGAAAAGGGTTGCGGCTGCCTGCACCTTTCTGGTGGGGTTGGGCGGTGCGGTGCGGTGCGGTGCGGTGCGGTGCGGTGCGGTGCGGTGCGGTGCGGTGAGGGGCGTGGCGTGGCGGTGCTCTACTGGGGGTTCGCCCCATAGGTTGAGTTGACAAAAGATTTTGACTTTCGCCTTGGCGCTAGTCGCGATAAACTTTGACCAAAAATATTTCAAACGGCGAAAGCCGCCAAAACGGGGTGAGTGCGTGACGCCCACAAGGATTTTGGCTGACTATAATAAATACACTTAGCGAAAATTGTGATACATACAAATGAGAAAGTGCATGTACATAAATTTTTTTTTTTTTTTTTTTTTTACAGACAGAGTTTAGTTTTTAATTATCTAAATTTTTTTTATTATTTATATTTTTTTTAATATATTTATAAATATCTATTTTTTTAAATTTTGTATAAGACAAATGTTTAATTTTAAGTTTAATTTCGATAAGAAATTATAAAACCCTTTTAATGCCTAAACATGTTTAAGACTGAAGACTATGAATTATGAAAAAACGAAGTTTAAGGAAAACCTAATCTGGTTTTACATTTAATGCAGTGATCAAATAATCACAGGTAATACATACATATATTGAATGTTATTGAGATATATGGAATACACACATATAATCATATATACAAAAATTATTCAACTGTTACGGGGAAATCTTGTGGGGAGAAAAGTATAAGAATCACTAAGTAAGGCGACTTTGCTCACAGTATAAATTTGATTGTTAATACAGAGTAGCGTCTGGATTATTGAAAATATGCTATGACTAAGACTTTAGTTATTCTAGTTTTTAAATGCACTACAATTCTCATGTTTGATTTCCTTCGAAATTGGCATTTTTATTTGTTGACGTATAAATACTGGAGGCGTCACGGCTAAGTAGCATTTGGATCAATAATCACTCACTGCATATGTATATGTGTCTATATATGTTTTTGAAGACAATGTTCTATGTTCAGCAAGGATACAGTAGGAAATATAATATATGTCATACCAAACAAACAATCAAACCGTTTCTCTTAAAAATATTGTATTATATACTTTACATATACATTATAGATGTAAGCATGGCTTTTTTCTCAGTGTATGTGAAATGTTGTTGTTTTGGTTGGGGTCTGGCGCTCAAGTTCTGCGTGTACTTGGCAGCCCACAAGTTAATAAACTTGTCAAAATCCCCGAGTTCACGAGTCAGCGAAGCGAGCGACGCTCGATTGGAACTGCGGCCAGCACTTGGACTATCCTGGTGGCTAGTCCCGTTGGCTGGCTCTGGCCTGGCGCGACTTTTAATCGATTTCCGTGACCAGGGGCTGTCACCTGCGCAGTTAACAAAGGATTACACAGACAACGCCTGATGCATCTGCGCAAAAGGGGAACAACTGACCTCTGCCGCAGTCGCAGTCGCTGTTGCTGCTGCAGGCGTTGGCTGTGACGCCTGCGCAGAGGTGAGCCGCATAAAATTCAAATAAATTATCAACTCGTTCGTGCGAGTTTCATTTTTCATTTGTTAGTTGGACATGGGCTTAGGTTTTTGTTTATGCCCAAATAGTGAGAGGGTGAGTCGAGGCGAGTCGAGTGGAGTCGTTGCAGCCGTGGGCTGATCAACACGGTCTTCCTCTTCCTCTTCCTCTTGCTCTTGCTTGGAAGGCCTTTGCCTGTTACCCATTTCCATGCGCAATTCACAATTTCATTTGTCGTTTTATTACAGCGAAACAAAGACAAATTACATAAAATACAATATGTATGCCTGTATCTGAACATCAGGCACACACACACTCACACACATGCACTCGAGTATGTATCTTGGAGATACACTCACTCATTTGGCCCACACCTTGAGCTGCATCTGCATTTTTATGTAAATTGCGCCCTGGCAAACATATCCATTAAACAAAACCGCCGTCAAGTTGAGCTGCGCCGAGTTCATCGCGCCTGAAATTGCTAAAGGAAGTTGTTACTTTGTAATTAAAATTTGAGATTGATTAACTTATTGTTCGTGTGAGTTTTACAACCCGAAACTATTACCGTCAATTTGATGGTTTGATTTGGCTTTGGCTTTGGCTGCGGCTTTGGCTGCGGCTTTGATGGCCTCCTCAGTTGAGACTTCTACTTCTTACGACTGTCGACTGTAGAGAGTCGAGAGTCGAGCGAGTCCCCATTCGCCGACTTCTTAATGTCTTCTCTTTGGGTTATTGAACTCGGTTTAATGAGACCAGAAATCTCAACTCCCAGTTCTCAGTCTGCCCGCTTTTTCTTCATTTTTATTTTTTTTTTTTTTTTTTTTTGCTTTAGTCTATGGGTTTAGGTGTTGCTTTTAATTGTGCACAATTTATTGCCCGACATTTTAATTTGAATTCGAATTTGATTTGCTCTCACGGAAACTAACATTTTAACACCTGTCCATAACTTAACTATCGACAGCAAACGATGATATGCTTTCCCTCTTAGTTATGCCTCGCACATGGCACAGGAAGAGCCAAAGACTTTTCGTGATTGATATCTTCATAGAGTTTGCTCTGAAAATTTATGCCAGTTTACAAGTTGATAAACATCGAAATGGTTCACAAATTAATGGTATTCCATATTCAGACTTCTCACAAATATTATTAAGATTTAAATATGGTCTTCTAAATTGTAGATTTTCAGGTTTTTAGAAGAACAAGAAAATTGGTAACGTATAAACAGTCACATATCGCATATATTTCAGATGAAAGATTGATATATCTATTTATTGATGATACAAGCGGACTTATGCATTTGAAATTGATTGATTCAGAGAGCATTTCTTTTTTCTCTCTTAAAAGGTTCAGTTCAGGTAAATTATAAGCGATTAACACTACTAAGGATATCTGAGGAAATTAGGGAAAATATTTCATTGTAATATGAAAATTCATTGTAATATGAAATAGTTTTCACAATTTAAATATAAATACTCATCATTATACCTATTCCAGTAAATGGTTCAACCAAATACAAATCGCATACATTATAATAATGTTAAATGTACTAGGCTAGAGAATACCCTGAGCAGCCGTTTGGGCGAAATGTACTAAAAAAGTATAATTCCTTATATTTATACTTAATAATTAAGCTAGATGTAATCATATATCTTTCGATTCATTAGTTATCCTATATATTTTCTAATGATCTGCTTCTATCCTAGGAATGATTTTAAATGAGAACACAGCTTATTCAAAATAGTTTATCTTATCTTATATCATCATATTAATCATACATCATTTATATCATCATAATAATCATACACATCTTTGGATTCACTCTTATATCATATTATAAATATAAATTTATATATATAATATCTTAATATCTTTGGTACACTTGTCTTAATATCAACATATCCTTAATATCCTGCATTTCCGTTTTCAATTCATGCGAGTCATAAATGATATGTTTGCTTCCGATATTCCCTCCATTTGGTTCTCAAATTTCAAAGTGTTTCCACTTTGACTCTCGATTGGCGGATTTGTGGCCTGTGCGAAAACATAAAATCACTTAGCTTAAAAGCCAGAAGTAACGGCGCATAAATCTCGAGATTTATTATTCATATGAAATCATTTTTTGGTATATGCATAAATTATGCATGTGTGCGGACCGCAGTGGAGGCATTCAGGTTAAAATTGAATTTCAAATCAATATTTCCTCAGGACCCAGAGCACTCGCTCTGTCACGTACTGCCCATATTTTGGCAAATAAATGTAGTCAAGAGTAAACTCGACTGGCTGCCATTGCGGGGATTATTGCTGCAGAGAACGAGAGGAGAAAAGTTTAAAAATTGATTTTCATCTGTCGAATGCTGCAATGGCAAACGCATAAAAGGATTTTTCATATGCTACTCCTGCTGTTGCTCCTGCCGCTGCTGCTGCTGCTGCTGCTGGTGCTGCGTCAGGGAAACGTTTTCAATTGGAATTGATTTTTCTACGTAAACATAAATAAAATATGAACAGAGCACACTCGATAGGGTGCATCCATCCATCCATCCATGCGGGATGGGCGAAATGTTTGCACGGTAAATATTTTTACAAACTGCTGTCCCCCCTCTCCCTACCCTACCCGTGGCCATGGCTCATCAGCAGTCCAGCAGCGAGCTGGTCAAATAAAGCCGTTAGTAAGTATTTCATAAGTCGCTCGCCAGAAAAAGGAGAGAGAGGAGGCGCCAGGCTGTAGCCCGGCCAGATAAGCAATAAGCCCTCAGCTCAGCTGAGCTGCGATGGACAGCTCAAGTTTTCGTCTTCCAAGCAGAAGCAGAAGCTGAATCAGAAGGAAAAGAAACGAAACCAAACGAAACGAACAAAAATTCATTGGCACACGTACGCCTAATACAAACAAGGACATGAGCTCGGTTCGTGACTGCGAAAGTTGTTCTGCACTCGATCCGGATGAACTTCTCGTACTTTTCGTATTTTATTTCCATCATTTTTATTTTAACTCAACGCTCGAGCGAACACGACCGTCCGAAACTTTTCCAGATAAAAATTTCTTATTTATGGCTTAAGGATTTCAACTGAAGAGCTTTTTGGCTAAATTTGTTACCTCAGCGCACAAAAAAGAAAAACTTCAATACGAAAGTCCAAACGTAATAAACATCTTTAAAATCTATTTCCCATCCCTTTACTTCTGACTGTGGAAAACTAAAATATATATAACTATATATATATATAAATCGAGATATAGAGAGAAAGAGAGAGAGAAAGATCAATCCGATTGTATTAATACATTGTTGTTTGTAAAAATTTTTGAAAGCGACTATAAAATGCTTTCTTATAATTGCTTTCCGATTGCATTGATTGAATAAATTCTTTAGCAGTTTTTTAAGTTTTATTATAATTGAAATTCCCGAGCATCGATTAATGCCAACAGAGAAAAAACAAAAACGACAAAAAAATAATTCGAAATAAATTAAAATGCAATTAAATAAATCGAACGAATCGAAACGCAACGAATCGCGCTACGAAAGGGTGAAAAATCGCAAAAATTGTAGACGTGCAATATTTTTTATGTGCTGATTAAAAAACATTCCTTGGATATTGGCCAAAATATGCAGCAACGAGTCATTTGCATTTGCAATGCATTTATATATACACATATGTATGTGTATGTGTGTGCAGCTGCATCTGTATCTGTATCCGTTTCATCGATTCGGATTGATGGCTCGGCAATTGTTCTCTCTGTTTTTATTTTAATGACAGCTCATTGGTCTCTTTGTCTGGGCCCAATGTATTGGAGGCAGTGCGGCATCTGCGCTAGTGAGTCCGCAATTAAGAGTTAAAAATATAATTATTGCAATTGCAATTGCAATTGCCGGGCGCAAATAAACCGAAGAGTTTTCGCATTTCCCAAATGATTAAAAGCGGCACATTTCTGAGCTCGTAAATCACTTCAAAAAGTGTGATTGAAACAATTGTCAATCGGCACACACACACACACATACGCACATACTCACACTAGCTTATCCTTACAAAAATGTCAGCTACGCCTCTCGCTCTGGCATAAAGCACTCAAGCACTTGGCTTCTATTTATTGCTTGCCTTTAAATGCCATGCGGCTAAGACGAGTGCTATATAGAGCGGTTTTGCCTTTTAGATCTGTCTAGACTCTGCTTCTTCTCTCTCAACATGTCAATTCAAGTCACACATTCTTTTTGGCATCGCGTTGGCAATGCGACATTTCGACTAGTCCGACAAGGTTCGTCTCTCATTGGAATATGCTGTAAGCAGAACAGAAACCGAGAAGAAATTACAATTTCTATTTTAAGTGCAAGCAAAGGGAATGATTGCAAATATTAAATACAGAATGAAGAAATAATCAAACTAAAACTATTAATATGGATAGTCAATATAACAAAGTTGATCTCCATGTTGGATTTAGCTTTAAGTGTAGTACTAATAAAATAGTATCAGAATCAGCAATAAGGTTTATCAAGGCTTGTTCGTACGTCTGTCAGCTCATCTGGTTTTCATTCATTCATTCGTCCATCCAAGTGTCTGTGCATTCGTTCATCAATTCATCCATACATCTTAAGGTCCGTCTATCCGTCAAGCAGTCCATCCAGCCAACCATCCATCCGTCCGTCCGCCAATCTTATCGTACATCCATCCGTGCGTACTTCCGTCCATCCTTCAAGCAGTCAATCCATCCTGCCATCCATCTAACCATCCGTCCGTTCATCCGTCCGCCCAACTGCCTATTTTCTTGTATATAGAAATCTGTCGATCTTTGAAACTATTCGAACTAGCCTCTCCTCTTGTTAGACCTAAAGCTCAGCTCAAGCTTTAAATCAAAAGTTATCAATGATCTATGAATAGATTTAAACTTTTATTTTTCGAAAATATTTTGCATATTTAAAGATTGAGATTCATGAATTTTTATTAAAAGAATGATATAGATGATGTCTTTGTGTTTGCTCTCTTCTCTCTCCTCTCTTAAAAAGTAGATTTCATTAATTTGAAATATGCATATAAAGTAATAATTTATATTAAATACATTTACAATGTAATATTTTGCACCTTGTGCTATAGTTTATTTTATTTTTTGAGCTGCTCGCCTTTCTCAACAGGAAGGAAGGATATTAAGTAATATTTTAAGTAGAACATGCAACTTATCCTAATGAGAGTATACTAAATAGTTAATATATAGGCCTCAGGCTCTGGCATGAATGTGACCTCAATTTAATGAATAATCATTTCGCTTTTATTCCAACCTTTTATGATTGTGCTAAGAAGTTGGCGAAACTGTGGGAAATTTACATAAGCTTAATAGTGGCATGATAGATATGGCCACACGTGGCATAGCCAATGGCATGTGTGTGCTTATAATGATGGCTATTACTGTGCCCCAGCATAAGAAGAAGAAGAAGTTATGAGGTGAGGGCTAACGGTGCATGAGTGTTTTGAAAGCCATTTGGCTGAGAGCTTGACTAAGTTGCGACGTATCTAGGCGGCTTTTTAGTTTTTATTACAACTATATACGATACATATACAACATACATATGCATATGCGCGCACATACATATTTTAATTTAGTTTTTTTTTTTCTCTTTCTGTATTTTGTATTTGTTTTTATTTCATTTTAGTTGGCAATAATCAAGGAAGGCGCGTTTTGCATAACAATTACGGCCAGCAATGAAACTGTCGTACCGCCGTCGACATTCCCTGCCATAATTCTAATTCTGACTTTGCCCCACACACACACGCACACACACACGTACACACACACACACACACACACACACACACACACAGACATGGTAAAGCAAGCACGCATAAATATACAAATGCCAGACGCACGTTCGAATTAGCCCAATTTCGTGCGGGCAGCGGTAACAAAAGCTGAAAAAAATATGTAAAAATGTTCATAAACGACAAGTTTGGAGTACTCAGGGGCTCTGGGCTCTGTCCATGTGGGAATGGTGGCAGCCAGCTCTCTCGATTAGCTACTCGAATTCGCGCACACGTAGCGGCCATAAAATGGCGTTTCTAATCTCCTAATCTGCTATCAAATATTTTGACGAAATTTTTAATTAATTGCCACTTGCTGACGCCGTTTGTCGTTCACTTAGCTTCAGCTGATATCTTTGCCAAATATCGTGTGAAAATTTTGTACTCGAACATCATGAAGGCCTCGTGATTGCGACTCACATCACACCTGAGAGACAATCAGAAACACTTTCCTGCGTTCCCGCTGCTCGCATTTGCGTGGCTTTCATTACATTTCATTTCATTTCAAGAAATTTACACTCAGACAGCAAACCATTTCCGCTGACAATTCGACTCGAGTGAGGGCTGCCTCGATCAGCGTCCATTCGTCAAGCTATATAAAGCTGACGAGTGTGAAACATCAAACTTGTGCGAAATGGAAAAAAGAGTTAACAGCGCCGAGGCTGGCTTCTGCCTTGACTCGCAATATTGACTGTTTGACAAGACTTTAGAAGAGAAGAGCCAACTGGGCTTAGATCAGATGCAAATGCCCAATGCCTGCATATTTAAGCCAAGCTCTGAGCCCTCTCTCAGATCAGTGGGTGGGTGGCTTCGCTCAGGTGTGCCTGGCGGCTGCTGTCGGTAGTCTGCTAGAAGTGAATCTAATTGCTGGCAAGGTGGCAACAACTCGATTCACATCAACAGCAACGAGAGGAAACATTGACGAGCACTAAAACTGCCCAGGCAGCAGGCAGTTAACCGATTTTAAAATATGTTTGCCTCGTCTTTTATGGCTCGAGAACAGCTGCCCAGCTGTGTGTGCAAGGACAGTAAGCTATTAACTTTAGCCCAGGGCCTACTTCATCTCCCCCTCTCTCTCTCTCACACACACAATGCAATTTCGATTATGGTCATTTGCTGATTCGGAACTAATTAGGTGGCTAACTCCACTAAAGGGCGTGGCACATTTATGGTTTATGGTGCAGGCAGAGAGTAAAAAAAAAAAAAAAAAAACATTTAAAAGCTTTTACATGTTATTTGTTGTTGCTCATTTTGCTTTCATTCGCTATTCATAACTGTTTACCTGTACCTGTATGCATATGCATATGAATATGCATTTCCTGGGAAGCACATACAAATACATACATATATATCAGCATGTAACTAATTTGTTAACCCGCATATTATATTTGCAACTGTAATTAACAAATCCGCACCACTTAAGATAATATGAATTCCTATGCTCGCTCGCCAAATGCAATGGGCTATATTGGTTTTGTGAAGAGTTTGTCTACACGAAAGTAATTCACATGTTGAACTTGTCTGTTATGAGATACTTTCTCTCAGCTTGCATGCTTATCATTTATCCAAAAATTATGAAGCAAACTCATCTGTGAGCGAGTATTAGGAATTCAGACAGCCGAATGCAAAGCTCAGACTTGTTTTCGCTTCACTTAGGGCAATTATCTAGATTTAATATAATAATGAGGGCCGCTTGAAGCCCATTTCAAAGATTCATTGGCAATTATTATTTATTTTTTCAGATCATTATTTATATCATTGCTGTATCGCAGCTAAACAATGCACACTTGAGTCCAACGAATAGTTAAAGTATTGAATTTATTGGCATTAGAACGCGCTTGGCATTTATGCATTTGAAATGCTGACGACAGCTGTAAATATGCATATTGTATATATAGTCATACGGATTGTCATAACTCTCGATGTCGTAGCATTCATTATTCACTTGACACATGGTGGGTAGGAGAGGGGGGCAGGTGGATCGGCTTCAAGGCTTCGTCACAGCTCGTCACATCGCGCATCGGCTGGGCAATTTATTGGCAAGCTGCATCGATATTCGCCGCTCGATAAACACAAAACTCGGGGATAGTTCGGGGTATTTGTGGGCCAGCGACAAGTTATGAATATAAAATATGCACAAATGTGCAGCGCAAACACGAATAGAGCATGTCCATGTAATAACAAAATATAATAAAGCAAATTATTAAACAAATGCAAAATGCTAAATGCAAAATGCAAAATGCAAATGCGTTCTATGCACACATAACGAACGATCGTCGACTGACCGTGGACTTATCTACGATCAAAGACTAGAAGTAAACGCTCTTAAAGCTCCCGCTGTCAGTCCCTCCACAACAACAACAACAACAACAACAACAACAACAAATACTACTACTACTACTACTACCACTGCAACAACAGCAGCCCACATAAACATTTTGTCGTCGCATGCGATACGATTTCAATTTCCATTCCAGTCTCTGAGCCCGATCCACTGCATCAGCCAAGTTTTGTCTCTTTCTTTTTCTTTTTCTTTTTCTTTTTCTTTTTCATTTTCATTTTTGTATTTGTTTGCTTTTGTCTGGACCGTCGTTTAATTTGTTCTTTTTTTCTCTTTTACAAATCGTCGATGCTGAAGCATCGATAGACTCGCCTTCTGCTGCGGCTCGGCTGGCTTACCTGTTCGGCATGGAGTCTCTTTGAGTTTGGAGCCCTCAAAGAGTGGGTGTAGTCAAAGGGCTGGGCAAACAGAGCTAGGCTTCACTGAGAATTAAACTATGTATATTTTCTAAAAGGCATTTGAGTTGCTGAACAGGAAAAAATAGAGAATGGGCCGACCAACGCAGGTCAGCCTATTTTGTGAACTTTTTGGGTTGCTTTCAGCACTAACCACTTCTCAGAGACTCTAATATATTGTAATAACAAGATAACAATAATTATACAGTTTTTAAATAATTTTAATAGCTATATAACAATAATTAAATAATTGACAAATTTAAATAGTAATAAAATTAGTTTAATTTGTTCAATATTTTTTATATGAAGCCAAGATTTGCTGCAATTCAAGCTTTATCGCATGTTATTTCTTGAAACTAAGTAAAGTGGTTGCAGCTGGAGAGCATCTCTCGTCCCATACGTATTGTGAGTGATGCCGTTCCTACTGGGACAAAGTGTGTGTTTATATCAAATAGGGTATTCATTCATGAGTAATAAGTATATAATGATTCAACTTAAACAGCTTCCAAATACAATGATTACTGTACGCTTCTACTCTATCAAGGTTCTTCTCAAACTATCTGGCTATCCTGTTGAGATTGTGTAAGCAGGGTACCACACAACATACAAAAATACAAAATACTTTGATACAAAATACTCGTCTCAAAAACCGATACCAACTTGGCTTACTCTGTTCAAATTTAGAGTCACTCAGTCGAATTATCATTCAATTATTTATGATCAGTTCCGAAAGGCGATCAACGACATATTCATATATCATCTATTAAATGTGCAACAAAAAAAGTTCACTTTCAAATTTGGATTCACCAAGCAAAATTATCACTTATCAGATTAGCTTCACCAACTTGTAGCACAATTATGTTGGTCTGTGTAGTGCTCGACCAACTATAAATATGGCCTGGAATTACTTTCATATTAAATAGCTTTCATTTAGATACTCAAAAACCGAAACTTCTTGTCTTTCCCATACCCATTTGGACTCGTCGATCCAGCTCCAGCACCGACTCTGGCTCTGGCACCGGCTGTGGCTCCAACTCCGGCTGCAGCGAAAATCATATTTGAAATTTCGCATTTTTAATTCGAGGACAGAATTCCATTGATGAATTGTTGAGGATGTGTTTGTTTTTTTTTTTTTTTTTTTTTTTTGTATTTCGACTGCGTTTTTTACTGGTCTTGAAAATGGTTTGGCTGGCGCCTCGACTGGCAAGTGGAAAGCAAGTGGCTTTCAGCCTGAATTTATTTATTTATTTTGTTTTTTTGTTTTTTTTTTTGCTTGTGATTCGTGCGCATTCCTCAGAATTCCGTGTCCAAATTGATGGCGCCAAAATTCAGTTGGCGGCACTGCATTGTGCCTGGCTTTGAGAACTTTGAGTTGTAGCTCATTCATACACATACTAAGGGAGTGGAGCATTTGTCCCATAAATGTCATTGGCGACGCATTCGCATACGCATTCTGTCTGAGTTTTTCACGTCGCCATCGCCATCGCCATCGCCATCGCCGACGTCGTCGGACTTTGAGGCCTTGAGTGAGCGGGCCTTAATTTATTCTAAACACAGCCATGGCCATAATATGAATTTTGAATATTTGATTGCAAAAGTGTAGCAAATAAAAAAGAAAATTTGCTTTTTGCACACTTTGTCGGTCACTGGGCTCGATCGAGCCAACAGCTGAAGCCTCAGTCCCAGCAGTTAGGTCCGTCTGCATCTCGCGATTCATTTATAAAAATTATGTCACAATAATCACGCCACCATGTAACCCGGCGCAGTCCCTAATAAATTAACCGTCTCCAGGGTCTGCCCAGGCTCTACCCAGAACCCTTCACTTAATTACTCTCACATGTGCGAATGCTTGACGAGGTGACAGACCCGGGAGTTCACAGTCGGTTATTTGAATGTCATCATTAGGCGCCTGGCCCTCGGTGCCCAGTGGCAGACACTGATCCAAATCCGATTGTAGTTCCATCATTAATTATTTTATTACGGAAATCAAAATGTCAGTTGCTTTCAGCGCGTTGCCGTTCAAAGTGTTTGCACTGCTGCTGCTTCTTCTTCTTCCTCATGTTCCCCTCATGTCTGGCTGTGTTTACATAATGTGGAAAATTAATGATGAATGTGTCGCCTAACTGACGGCAAATATCAAATTGTTTTTTCCTTTCTCGACCAAACAATGGCTAAGCGAAAAGTTAAAAAATTTCAAATTCTGAATATTTATGCCGGGAAGCAATGTTGCAGGAGGACCATATACTGACTGACTGAGCCTTGAGAGTATATGGATTGGAAACACGACTTTAGTTGCTATGGGGTTGTCCATTTATGCTCGTCTATATAAATGCATATATTTCGTAAACTGAGAGAGACTTGCGACTTTAATTCTGAAATACATATTTTGATCTGATTCTGATCTGATCAGCAAGAATAGGTCATATACATATATAGACTAATCTAAATAAAAAATATCCCAAACTCAATAGATATTCAGAGCATCTGATTTTCTTTATGTCTATCTAGATTAGTTTAAATATCACAATTCAATAGAAATAAAAATCAGATGTCGTTAATATCTGTTGGAATCGTGATATTTCAACCAATATAAACTAAACTAATCCAAATGAGATTTCTTTGATATAATTTTAAAGGAAGTTAAATTTCAGAATGTCCAAAGATATGTATGAAGATATTAGAAATTTCATATCTAAATTCCTATAGTGAATCATAGATCTTAAGTTTTCGAGTACTTCATGAAATTCGAAAACATAATTATTTCAAATTCTAAAATTTAATCTTACCCTTTTAAGTTTCATTAAGAACGTTTATCTAGCACCCAAGTAACCTTCTAACAAATCTTTTTCTTTAAGTAACAGATCTCTTTCCATAGTGAGGGAGATCAATTTCATATCTTTGTATACCCTGAACCCATTGAAGATGGGAAATCAGGGTATAATGGTTTTGTTATAACACACCTTGAACTGAAGTCAGGGTATTTGCGAGTCAGGCACTTAGGACTAGAGTACTCTTTCTAGTTTTGGGGCAATCCAACTAGTTTCAAAATAAACTGTTTGATAGTATCAATAGTTTCATAGTCCACGCAGAGTCTCCAGGGTATTATGAAGTCAGTCACCTCCGACTAAAGTAAGTTTACTGAATCTGGGCAGTTGCTTCTCGAGCTATCCAACTGATTTATTTTCATTTTATAATGAACTACTGAATAGTACCAATAGATCAACGGCTTCACCTTCCACGCAGAGATACCAACTGAACAGCCTTGAAAATTCGTATGCTCGCTTATTGTATGAATTGCCTTCGACTTGGTGTGGAATCATCTTAATTTGCATAAGCGCCGCGCGCGCAAATCCGCGCTCCAAATTCAACACGCAAAGCTGAAATGGGATCTGAAGCTTGGGCACCCCGAAGCTGGGACCTGTTCGAGTCTGAGTCTGAGCTGTTGTTCTTGTTGTTGTTGCTGTTGCTGTGTCAACTGAGAAGATATCTCGTGTCGGCGACATTCAATGTGCAGGCATAACAAATGAATTATTGACGTTTTTAAGCAATATTCGCCAATATTCGGCCGAAGCCAGAGATATGAAAATTGTCAACGTGGGCTTTCATTTGCTTAATTTAATTTTGTATTTCGTATTTCACATTTCGCATTTTGCATTTCGCATTTTGTATTCCCATTCGCATCGCCTTTTTGTATGTCGAATCACCCCCTCCTCCCCCCCCCCCTCACCGCTTGGTTTTAACGAGGGGATGTGTTCAGGTCGTACCTGCAGACAGTGGATCCGTCGTGGTCGTTGTTCATTTTCGTGATGCTGCGCCTTCTGGGACATGGGTCGAGGTCTGAGGATGACGAGCGATGCGACGTAGCGCTCGTAAAGCGATTCTCAGGTAAACATCTCTCCATATGTAAATTCATTCTTTGTTGTTGTTGTTATTGCTGTTTGATGGTCGAAAAGAGTATGTGGCTCATTAATGAATTTAAATGGTCTCCTTAATAATATTTAACGGCTTCTTTGCAGCGCTTTATGATGACAATATTTTGTTGGAGCCCCAATAGCCCGATGCGTGCCCGATACCCTCCGATACCCTCCGATACCCCCGATACCTCGTGTAGCCTGGCTGTACTTATATGGGTTTCTCTTTTCTTAATGGCTCCGCATCAGCATTTGACAGTTGACAAGTTCGTTCGTGTTAGGTCAGACTGTGGCCATGCGCGAGGGCAGCGCTCAAGGCATTGAACTTATGACGGAGCACATCCTGTGCGCGGGGGCTCGCACATGGACTATTAATAATTCTCTTTCATATTGGGAAAACTTGGTCAATTGGCCGCCATAAGCAGTCAAATCTGTTTGGCAATTTATCTCATAGATTCCATTTGATGTACAACATCTCGCCTCCTCCATCCCAGCTACTCCCTAGATGAGTGCCGTAGACTCTCGTACAAATCGATTTTTGATTGAGTTCATTAGAGGGCAAGGCGAAAGATACTATCGACTGCCAAATGGCACACAAATACATACACTTACATATACTCACACACTCACATACTCGGTTAGGTTAATGCATCCCTGGAGCATTTGCAGCTGGGCTGGGCAATCGGGAAAATCATTTTTGTTATTAGCGAAAATCGCGCTGAGTGATTTACTTTTACTTTTGTTTTACGTGCCGGACATATCGTGGTGAATGTGCTTTGATTTCTGCACATGTCTCTCATGAGTGGAGAGTGTAGAGTGGAGAGAGGAGGATGGAGAGTGGATGGAGCGGGAAACGTTATCTTGTCTGGTCCAGGCATGTGGCATCCGAGTGCCAAGCATTTGAGCAAATCCTAATTGGATTTATGTGTAGCAATGGATTACAGCTTATGTTTTCCAAGTTTCGCTGGCATTTTCGGCATTTTCATTTAATTGGCGCTGGTCCAGCCGGGCAGCTGAGGGGGTGCAAAATCACACGAGAACTCTGGCCATATTTTCTCTAATCAGATATCGAACGCCACGCTCGATAAGCACGAGTATTAGTCATCATTAATGTTACTGTTACTCGAGCCGAACTTTTGCTGTATGAAATGTTCATTCCGAGCATCAATAAGAGAATATTCAATTTATTGTCTTCCCCTTATCTCGAGCCGAGAACTTGTTTCGGTGCATTCGACAGAATTGAAACGTGAAATACTTGCACATAAACAACACAAACTTCTACGGGCTGCGACTATATCTGAAGATTATTAGCATGAATCGAAAGAAAACCAAAAACGAAACCCAACTAATAAGAACGCTCAGAAATTTATGATATGATATCATCTAAAGGCCACTCGAGTTTGAGTTTGACTTTGACTTTGAGATCTCTGTGTTTCCCAGAGACCAAATGTCTGCCTCGGTGCGATTGAATATTGAACAGGGAGAAAGAGTGGGAGAGAGAGAGGGAGAGAGAAATATGCGACCCTATTATAAACAAGAGATTCTCAAATCAGAACCAAGAGTTATGCCAAGCCAGAAATGAGTATATAAATATTTTATCAACGGCCAGAAATCAGATATCTCTTTGATTCATAGATCTAATTTATGGCTTCCTTTTGTTTCTCCTATCCAACTGGCCCAGACCAACAGACACCAGAGCAGCCAGCCAGACCAGCAGCATCCCTAGTCTCTGCTCATTATGAGCGCACAGAAATCAATAAAAATATACATATATATGTAGATGTTGATGTAAATGTAGATGTAGAGGTGGATGCCACAAACTTTGACTCGCCTCAAAGTTCACAATGGAGCGAGGCGCATTCCATCTCGCTGGCAACATAAACAACAAATCTCGGAGTGATTAGATGATCTACGGATAGTGCGTGTGCATCTATTTCTATTAGTGAGTTAGTTTGGAAAGGGAATGCCATATCATCTCACATCATATCATCAGCTACGCATATCCGGCTGATGCACATTAATGAATGAAGTCTGCGAAATATTTAAATGAGCCGAAAACACAGAGTTTTTCTTCCTTGTGGACATCTTTCTATGATGCAGCTTGCATCTCATTGATTTGTAATTCGCATGCGCAGCATAAATTTATTTAACATGTGAAATCTGATAGCCGGACCAAGTTTCAAGGTCCGCGTCTCGCCACCTCGCCACGTATGATCATTTGCACCTCGCTTTCCGGCAACAAATCTCTGCCTTTTGCTTTTATTCAATGCGTAGGTCGGCCGCAGCATTTGCATAAGGCTGCTTACTGCCAGTTACTGCCTGTTACTGTTGTTGTTGTTGTTGCTGTTGGGTCTTTGCCACATTTATGAATCAACGCCAGGCTCGCCATTTCATTCAATAAAACACATTGGACCCCTGGCAACCGGCATTGCCTTTCGTTTTGGTTTCTTTTTCCACTCTTGTTTTTTTTTTTTTTTTCTTTTTTGAGCAATGTTCAATGCACGACAGCGACAACTCGTTGCTGTTTTGCTGTTTGTTGTTTGCTAATTCTCAGCGGAACATAAATATTTCGACACTTTTGCATGCGCGACAAACATGGCATAAAAATATGGCAGCTACAGACTTGGCCTCGCCGATCCGCGTCTGATGGCCATTTAGTGTGCCGTTGCGGACGCGGACTCAGCCTACAGCATCGCAACGCAACGCATCGCTCCGACTCGCCTCGCCTGGGCGTTGGAAATTTGTCGTTTCGCATATGCTCATAACTCATGCAACAAATGGCCGAATGGACAAGTTCCGACCCAGCACACAGCACCAAGCACCCAGCACCCAGCACCCAGCCTCGGCCCACGCATATAAAAGCGAGCCGGATGCACATGCAGTCCATTCCTGCTTGAATTTGACTGCGTTTTCTCTGCTTTTGCACATCGCTTTATGTCTGTTTATCACACGATTATCGAGGATTCTGCGACGAGCGAATGACATTCAATTGTCCTCTTGAGGAAATTCTAAGGAAATCTCTCTTGAGTCAAAGCTGATTAAGAGCTGAAGCTAAGCTATAGCTGATCTATGCACTTTTCTTGTTTGGAAACATTTTAAGTAGACAGAGATACAGATACAGAGAGAGAGAGAGAGAGAGAGTTGAAGAGTGACGGTGTTTGAGGAACAGAATGAGAGAGGGTCTGATCGAAAGAGAGAGATAGAAAATGATAGAGTTATCCTCTTGTTTGATTAAACTGAATAATTTCTGCTACTTGGATAAATTAACTATTGATGATGATAAGAATATATTACGATCAGAACTCACCTGCAGTTAAGCCAGAGTCATCTGGATATCATATATATTTATTTTCTGCTAAAGTGTTTCTCCTATCCATATCTATATTTCTGAAGAAGCTTATACTCCGCCTGTCCCACAAACAGTTTATATACTCATTTGGGCTATACTGAAATTTGCCTAGGATTCAAATCCAACCATCAAAGTCTTTGCTGAGTGCCAATTATACAGCAGATATCTTGAATGCTGATGCGAGCAAAGTCAAATCAAGTCAGATTAGTGCGCGCAGGCAACCCATATCAAAGCAGCTTAAGCTCTCGGCTGCAGAACCGGTAGCAATTGGCTGCCACCGCAGGTTGCTACAGCAAACAAATGTAACAACCGATTAAAACATATTTAAACGGGTGATTAACACAGCGGGCGGTACTTAAAAAAACTGTGCCTATGTCGGAGTCGAACGGAACAGAACCGGATTTCGATGCCAGCAGCCGCAGCCGCAGCAGCAGCAGCAGGAGCATCACAATTTATTTGCCTTTGGTTCTCTTACAGTTTTAGTCGGCGCCTCTGGGAGTTTACACCTTTGGGCTAACCCCTGGATCAGCGTCCACCTTTCATTCACCTTTGCTGTGCACCACATGCGGTCTCGCGGCTACTGCTCAGTTTTTAGCTTCAGATTTGGCTCCACAAAAAAAAAAAAAAAAAAAAAAAAAAAAAAAAAAACAGAAGTCGCGTTCGTCGTCGGGTGATTATTTCATAACTCACGCGAACGAAGGCGGAGGCGGAGGCTTATAAATCTCTTTAATATTATTTTGATAGGCCAACTAATTGGTGTAAATATTGTTTCTAGGCCAACTTAATGGGCCTTTCCAAATGCTCAAGCACCTTGAAACTGTGCGTATTAATAGGCAGCGAATGGCGCCCGCTATCGCATTGTTTATTGTTCAACTTGTTGTTAACTTGTTTATTTGAAAAGCAATTAGAATTATTATGAACAGAATATATATATTGCAGTCGGCCGACGCTGCCGCTCGATGGGGCAAGACCAAGAGATAGAAACAGAGAGAGAGAGAGAGAGAGAGAGAGAGAATGAGAGAACTAAACAATAAACAGTCGCACTTGGCCAGTGATTTGGATTTGGGATGCCAAACAGACTCGCTGGCCCTCAAATATGAAGATGCAGAACTTGTCTTCAGGCTGAGGACTGGAGTTGAGCTTGCAGAGCCCCAAATTGCCGCTGACTCGACTTTAAATTATTTCCAGGTTCCTTCTCAAACAGACAGGCGAACAGAATGCAAGAACAGCGAGATTTTTGCTTAGTTCCCATAATTTAAATGTCAAGTTTTGTCTATATTCAGAATTGTTGCATTCAACTTCACAGTCCTCGGTTAACATACACCAACTTTCCTCTTAGTCTCCGCAGTCACACGCCCTGTCTCAAGCTGATTCGAGTCTGGCTTAAATGCTATGGTCAGCAGCAAATTGGCCTCATTTTCTTCTGATATGAATATTTTTGATGTTGGTAAAGGTTTGATCGTTGAGCTGAAATGATTAAAAATGTTGCTCTAATTGATTATATAGAAACTGAACAACTGGCTTCCTCAACCTTACATAGAGCATTGTTATTTTTTTTATTTTTATACCCTGAACCCATTGAAAATGGGAAATCAGGGTATAATGGTTTTGTGAAAAGTATGTAACAGGCAGAAGGAATCATCGCAGACCCCATAAAGTATATATATTCTTGATCAGCACGACGAGCTGAGTCGATATTGCCCTGTCCGTCTGTCCGTCCGTCCGTCTGTCCGTCCGTCCGTCCGTCCGTCCGTCCGTCCGTATGAGCAAAAGAATCTCAGAAGATATAAGAGCTAGAGAGCTGAAATTTGGCATGCATACTCGTGTATACCATAGGCAGTACAAGTTTGCATTATTTTTTCGATTACTCGTCCGATAACTTTTTTATCGAGAATAATCGGAAAATCGACTTGGTTTTTTCAGCATAATTTTAACACTTTTAGACCTGGAGACTTCAAATTTGGGTTGTATATAAAGTTAATGTATACAAAGATTTTGTAATTTACAGATTTTGGATACCACGCCCCCTTCGCCCCCAATTTCGCCCGCATTTAAAGTACTAGAATGTACACATATTTTAACCATATGATTACGCTCTAAAAGTTTCATTAAGATCGTATGTCTACAAAAGAAATTATTCAACAAATAAATTCTCATAATATTGCCCACACTAAAGTGCAGCCCAAGCGCAGTCGCTGCTAACTGCGCAGTCAGCAGAGCACGTGCTTATAAGTGCATGTGTATGTATGTGTGCATAAAAGAAGTCCAGACTGATTAGAATATCAGCTTGGAGGGTTCAGGGTATCTCCTAGTCGAGCAGTCTCGACTGGAGCCTTCTTACTTGTTTTATTTTTGATTATACGGTTTTTAAACACATACAGGTTTGTCCATATTTTTTTTTTTTTTTTTTTTTCTTCATAAAGCCTGAATTGTGCTCGTCTCTGTCAGATTTGCCAGATGGGTCCGTGAACATAATTAGACTACTTCAAACATTGCTCAGTTGCTTCTGATATGTTATGCTTAACCACATAAATTAAAATTTAGCAAAATTAATAAAATTAAATTAAAATTTTACTTAAGCAAATACAATTCTAGCAATCACAAAAAATTAAAAATAATATATTAAATGTTAATTCCAAATGCTAGCAATAAGATTTTAGCAATGTACATAACTTGTATGAGCTAGAAGAAAAAACAGAAATAGACCTTAAAACTAAAAAAACTTCTTCTACTAAATAAAATAAAATAGAAAAGTAAAAATTAATATATCAGAATAATTGTATATTGAAATCCATACAAAACTGTGCTCCAATTGTAAATGCTAGCGCAGAAACCCGAACCCGATCATGAAACTTCTTCTTCTCTTACATGCAATTCAATAAAAACAGTATACCCCAAAATGCTCTTCTTAAGGGTATAAAATAGGTTATTGAAAATACTGGCATTTGAGAGCTATTAAATATTAGATGCAACGCCGACTTTTGTATTAGGAAAATTTCGTAAACTTCGTGCCTCTCAGTAATTTGCCACTCCAAATGGTCTCCAATACGCCAGCCCACGACATCAACTGCAACAGCAACAACCACAACAACAACAGCAACAACAACAGCAACAACAATGCCGACTCTGCAGTATTTGTTGTACAAGTCGGTTATTACTGATATTCTCGCACGCTGTGAACCATTGTAATTTTCATGTTGCTCTGTTACAGCTCCATGCCTGCTCAGTCAAATTAAGAGCGAAAGAGAGAGAGAGAGAGAGAGATAGAGACAGAGAGACTGACACGAATTGTATGCCAGACCGCGCTGATAATGGCAAATCAAACGATGACACATAAAACGATCGTGCTGGAAAATTGGCGACGGGCCGCAGCGAGCGAACGGATGAGGGAATGAGCGAATGATTGGCCATTTGTATAGGAGGAGGGCAAGAGGAAGAGAGACAGAGCACAGCAATCATGACGATCATGACGACCATGACGATCGAGTGGAGGGGAAGTGCTCCAAAGGAAGTGCAACATTTGTTTGAATTACAGAAATGCCAAAAATTATTTCCACTCAAGTCGCTGTCCCGAGGATCGAGGGTGCCCTCAAATAATTATTTATTATATATGTATATGCACTTATCAGCTGTAGAGGCTCACGGAATTCAACAGCCAGTTAAAAAGGAAAGACGATCAGAAAGCTGTTGCTGCAGCAGCTTGAACAACTGTTCAACTGAGCTGAGCTGCGCTGAGCTGAACTGAGCCTGGGAACTATATTCATATCGCTCATCATCTACACAGCAGAGCATTCCATTTTGCGACATTTTCCACATGCCCTTAAGGATCGAGGATCGAGGATCGAGGATCCAGCAACGAGGCCCAGTCTCACTCACGCTTAACGATATTCAAAATTCATTACAATTGATATTGTTTCGAATGCATAAATACAAACAAATGGGCATATGCCAGACTCACAGTCCGAAGGACCATTGAATTCGCTTCCAGCTCCAGCTCCAACTCCAACTCCAACTCCAGCTCCAGCTCCAGCTCGATATCAGCGACGAAGCATCTGTGAGCTTTACAAGAAATAACAATCTTACTAATTGGCCGACTTTAGCATAAACAAATGTATTTTAGCTCTAACTAAAGTCCAGGCACCAAACTCCAACCAGACCAGCAGCCGGCCGGACGGCTCCAGCTCCACATTGGGGCCCAATCGTTTTGTAGCTCTACTCGACCGTTTTGCATACGTGGCCGCAGCTCTGTTTGTGAATTATTCCCAGCAGAGCGGAAGGGCCGCAGCAGCAGCAAGGTTGTTAGCTGAGTGGCATTAGAATTGGTATGCGGTGGATGGGTATGCAGCTTGGTATGGGGCATATCGGTTTAGTAAATGCTGTTGAATGAAGAGATCTGAGATCTTTCACCTGGCTTACGATCTTCGTAGGAACGGGGCCATTCATAGCTTCTTCTATCTTCCATCTGCTGCATCTGCAGTCATAATGAACTCTTTTTATTTTCTCGCTCATAAATATTTATAAGGCGATGTAAATGCAGTCGCGGCAGACGCGGTAGCGCCACGACTTGTGGGGCCGGCTAAATTACGAATTCTGAAAGAGAGCCCAACTAAGATGTACAAAAAAGTCAAAGTCCGCTTTTGGTAAGCCACCAACTAGGCGCACAAATCACAAGCACACACACAAACAGAAACACAAACTTAGCCAAGATCATGTCACTCACTGCTTGAAACAGAGGGCGGTCAGGTGGGCAGGCAGGCAAGCGGTGGGCAAGTTGGCTGGTGGGCAGGTGGGCAGGTGGGCAGCTGAGGTGGCAGCGGGCAGCTTTATGACGGCTTCAAACGGCAGCCGAACGGCAGCGAGCGCGTCGCATAAATTGCAAAACGCTTTAATAATTCACCTCTGGCTCTGCCAATATGGTCACTGCTCGGCGGCCCCATTGGTGGGACCCGGCCGTAACCAGCCGCGCACAGAGTCATACAAATCACAGTTATGATTATTGCCACGATTAAAAACTGTCGCCCGCCACGACAGCAGCCGCCGTCGCCGCAACTGCTGAGCCGCTGGTGGCCACTGCGCGTGCGGCACTCAATGAGGACGTCGCAACGTCCGGCTCTCCGCTGCACTGCATCACGGCACTGCGGCACTGCGGCACTGCATCGTGCGGCAATGAGTCTATTCGACATTGATGTCGCCGCTGTCAAAGTTGCCATAAATATCATCTTTTTCGCAAATCTCCAGCTGAGCACTTGCTGCACTCGCCATTGCCGAGCCGAGTTTTTGCCTCTGCTTTTGTTTCGCTGCCCCAGCGGTGATTAATTAAACAGTTGCTGCTCATGATTTATAATGATGAATTTATTTAGGCCTTGTTTCAGACTGAACCAGTCCGATTTCGCTCTACTGCGGCCGACGGCGGCGCCTTTTACTGGACTTATTCAGCTTTAATTCAATCAGCGACCACAGCGATCGACTGAGAGGGAGACTTACGAGAATTCTCTTCTCTATCTCTATCTCTATCTCTATCTCTATCTCTATCTCTATCTCTATCTCTATCTCTATCTCTATCTCTATCTCTATCTCTATCTCTATCTCTATCTCTATCTCTATCTCTATCTCTATCTCTATCTCTATCTCTATCTCTATCTCTATCTCTATCTCTATCTCTATCTCTATCTCTATCTCTATCTCTATCTCTATCTCTATGTCTACTCTCTCTCTCTCTCTGTCTCTCTCTCTGCCATATTGTCATATTGAGTGCACACGAACAAAGAGCTGTAAATAAAATTTATTTAACTGCTCTAAAACAAATTGCATAGCTGTTCAGACATTTGAACTAAACTTTAACTGACATCTTACATAAGGAAAATTATACAACATAAGACTTGAAATGGGTGCACACACACACAGACACACACATTTAACTCCATTTTAATGCGATCAAGTTGCCTGAATTGGGGGTAAAGGCACTCCGGAGGGTAGGCGACCCGCTGAGCAGGCGTTCAAAGGCCCCGAAAAGAGTTAATTTGCATAATTACGTTGGAACCGGGCAGAGGCGGGACCAAGCGGAGAGGGCCGGGGCCTGACTCCATGGTGCATAGTCAGTCAGTGTTGAGGTGTTTCTATCTGTGTGAGTGTGGGTGGAGAAAAGCGAGTGTGCGCAGAGGGGGACCAGCGGAGGGAGTAGAAAATGTGCAAGGCACGAAACGAGCCACGAAATAAAAAAATGAAGTCGCTTTATCATTTTTAGCTCGCGGCGCTGTTTGCCCAAAGTGTGGAAAATAAATGTATGGAAATTTGCATACGAATTTCGAATTTCAAATGGCGTTGCCGCCGCACCGTCCCCTCACTCACTCCGCCCATCTCCCTCCGTCCCCCCCTCAACCACTCTCCGCTCTAGCCATGTGCCGCGTCTTCCGTTCGCTCTATCCAATGGCAGCGGATGGTGCACCGTTAGGTGGTGCCCGCCTCGCCGTGGCCACTTAAATTCCAGCCACGCCCCCTCGCTCACATCACATTTGGCTGGGGCGGGCCCAGCAGCGAGCCATTGACGTCATTAAATTATTTATTATTGTTATTATTTGCAAAACGGAATGAAGATGAATTGGAAATGGGATTGGAATTCCAATTGGAATCGGCATTGCGATTGGTATTGGTATTTTTATTCGCATTTCGTATTTCGTATTGGAATTGGGATCGGGGTTGGGATTTGTATTGGCATTGTAATTGGGAGGCGGAAATATGCGCTGGTGTTGGATTATTGCGGTCTTTGTTGATTTAATTAATTAAATCGCAGTTGTTTTTTTAATTGATTGACAGATTAAAAACAAAACCAATTAACAATTTTAATACAAAATGACAACCACATAATATGCTGTAATAAAAACGGAACGCAGCTGAAGAGCGGGCACTGAACGCACACTATACACATAGTATATATATATATATATATATATATGTATGTGCATACATGATAAACACAAACTGAACTGGGATGTCATAATCCGAAAATGCGCATTAAAAACAATTTTAATTACTGAACTTGGCTCCAGGGAATGGCCAATGGTGGCCAACAACTGGCAGATTAAACATTTTCAGGGCATATAAATTGTGCGCCCTCATTTGGATTCCCAAATCAATAAACCGCCAATATTATTTAATTAGATAAATAATTATGCACATTTGCGATTTGCAAATTGGATATTTGCAACATTCACGTTCTCACCGTGTCGCATCTGGCCATAAATATGTGCGAAATGTCTCTCGATTAATTCAAGTTAAGACATTAGTTTCGCTGCCATGGGACATGGGAAGCATTATTGCAGAAATTAAGGCGACTTAAAATTCAGCTTCGATCAAATTCATATTGAGTCTAACATATAAATAACTATTTTCAATTAATAGAGACAAAGCGAATCGCGAACCGCCAGCCCAAACAAAAGAGTTATGCATAACAAATGCCCTGGCACTGAGACAATTTGAATAAACATATTCCCACGAAGAGCGAAGAGCGCAACAGGTTCAATTCGCACGCCATAATCAGTATCAGCATTAGTATCAGTATCAGTATCAGTATGAGTATTAGTATCGGTGGACGAACGCGTTCATTTGGGATTCATATTTCTAGATTGTGATTTAGGCACTGAAATCGAGTGAGTCATGAACGGGATTTGTGGCTGGGGCGAGAGATAACTCTCAGATACAAAAGATACATTCTCATGGCTGGGATATTTAGAGATATGGCTGAGGCAGTTGCTCTTGGCCATTTCATATGCAAAACAGCAATGGTCAATCTTCATTTGGCAGTAGCCACCGCAGCCAAGAGAGACCGAGCGCAAGACGAAGATGTCAATAAATCTGCCGCATTGGCCTTGTTTTGCATTTCCGCTAACAGCAACAGCTACAGCAACAGCCAAAGCAACAGCAACAGAAACGAAAGCACGCAAGCCAGGCCAGAACTGGATACAGCACAGTAGCCCCACGTCAAAATCAGGTGATTTAGAATTGTCGAATTTTATTTAAATTGGATGCAAACATGCGAAATTTATTGTAGAAAATCAATAAATAAGAAAATCACAAGCTCAAGAAACTGGATCTGGCAACGCATGTGCGTACACTTTTGACTGCCACTGTCCAGAGTGCCTTTGCGATTCGACTCCATTTCGTTCCATTCCATTCCCTTGGCATTCACAATTTGCATGCCCCGATCGTGGACTCTGGCGGCGATTACAGGTAAAAGGGACGAATGCGTTACCTGAGCACGAACTTTGTTTTTGATAATTTTGTGTGTGGTGTGCAGCTCTGGCCTCTTCATTATTTTATTTCGTTTCTGCACATTTCATTTCATTTTATTTGCTATCGATTTTATTTTTATTGAATCTTTGCAGTTCATTAAAATTTCGTTTTCGGCTAATAAATATTTCGTGGGTATTCCAAAAGTTTTGCTTCACTTTGCTCTTTCGCTGAGCTGAGGCGCATGAGTCAAGTGACAGCTCCCGAAGTTTCCAATAAAGAATCAACTCATATGCAATTGGGTTGGCCAAGAAAGTCATTCAAATTGAAGTCTTTGTGCTGCAGAGTATCAGCCATTCGGCAATGGACTCTCGAATTTCCTCTTTCGGTTTTTGGGGCAGGGAATACTGGACATACTCAAAATCGATGGCAGCGATAGCATAAATGAGTCCCTGCTGCTGCTTAAGGTCTGCGGTTCGTGTCTTGTATCTGATTGCCTTTGACTTTTAAGGTTCCCTGTTAATTAACTCCAATTAGAATTTTGCCAAAGAGAAGAGAGACATATTTTGTATATGGATTAATATTACTACAAGAAATAGTTTAATGACAACGATGAATCTAAAGTAGGTTCGACTTACTTTTCCATCCCTTTTAAGGTTCTATTCCGGTTAGAAGTTTTCAAAAACAAATTACTATGAATGTTCTTAAACATAGAAATGCCTTTCATCTAATATACTTTGAACGTTTTTAGTAATTTCGTTCCAAGTATAATTCAGTCAATGAATTATTAATGTATTTTTGTAAATGAGGGGTACTCCAGAAACCCATTTGTGATTTTAGTATCAAAATTGTAACCATTATGAACAATATGAAAAAAGTAAAGATAATATTCAATATTTAGTCAATTTGCTTCCTTTTAATGTAAACATATTTTTAACTTTCAGTGTTAGCTGAATGCAATCAAAATGTTACCGCAATAACAAAATAATGCATAGTATATGGATAGCAACACTATAAGGAGTGCTAGAAGATGAGACAAAATTGTAAATAGATTACTTCATCGACGCAATTCCGATTAGTTCTACAAATTTACATTCCTTTTAGGGTTTCCATTAATTAGTTCCAATTAAAATTGTGATAAAATTTACAATAATATACAGTCTATTCGCGATAATTTGTACCTTGCTAAATAAAAAAACCCGCGATAAATAAAAAAAAAATATCCACTTAAAAAAGTTGTTCTCGATAATTATCGATATTTGAATTTATATGTAAATCGAAGAAAAAAACTGATCCGTTTTAAATTTCAAATTTTCGGGACTCGACTGAATTTTGTTGATAATATCTTAGGGAATACTTGTATGCATGACAATACGACGAATCATGATATTTTTCCGGCTGATCTCAACTAGGCTGACTTTGGACTATCCTTTGACCTTCTTCAATTGGAACTTTTCTAAGAGAAGTGCTCCTCTAAAGATTAATTCTGAAGAATATTTTCAGATACCCAGCTATAAGTAGAGTCCACATCGGCTCGACCCTCAGCAGGCACAATTCCTTGAAAGCGAGGAACCAGCTTGATGATTCTAACCCTATTGAAATGCCATTGCCCCAGTTATATTTCAGCTCGCATATATAGTGGCATTAGCATTAGTTATTATCAAATTGGGAGCATATGCATTGGCAAGAGGCATGAGGCATGAGGCGTTACCCTCACAGCTGGGTTTCCCAGTGCGAAAGGGGAACTGCAGGAGCAGAGTGTCGCGAGGGTTCGTTGCGTTTCTAATTAATGTGCACAACTTTAAAAGGTGTTAAATGACAAACAAACCATAAAACTCTGATAACAGTTGACACTATGCCAATGCCAGCGAGGCATTTTAAATATGCCAAACAACGACTGAAATAACGAAAGAAAAACAGCCCCTAAAATGATATACGAGGCAATATGCCGGCCGCTCAATGTCTTCGAACTCACCCACTAGCAACTGCGCCGGAACAGGTGCATGATGGCGAGGGATCGCCCCGGCGATCAGTAGAAACGCGCAATGTGCGTTGATGTCTGCTTATCGAGTTGTCATTGTCCTGGCTCAGTCCCTCCGCGACGCGCCCAATTAATACGAAAGGATCAAGGCGAAGACGAAGGCGAGTGTGAGCATGCATGAGAAATGCGCAAACATGCACTTAATTAATATGAGCCTTCGGCGCATTCACTCCAAGCTGCCCTCGCGATGTCCTTTCACAAGGCGCAGTCGCGTCGCAGTCGCAGTCGCAGTCGCAGTCACAACTTCCGCTTGAAGCTGCGGGCAATGTTTCATTGGGCCAGGATCAGAGTCAGCTGATGCTTATCGCTGGCTTTTTGCAATTCGCGCGCTTGTTTCGCCTTGGCAGGAACACGTGGTCAAGCCGCATACTGCTACCGGCATTTAAGCCCGCTTAAGCTCTCCATCTGATTTATGGCCGACTGCCGGCCAGGTACGCGGCAGGTGCTTCGCAATGCACCCAAATTGTTTTGTATCTTCGGCTCGAGTTTGTTGGCCTACGCCACCAACGCCGAGGCAACAAATGACACCTAGCCCCATATCTATCCAGACTCTGACTACGACTACGACTTTGGCTCTGGCTCAGGCTCTATCGGCATCGCCGCATTCATAAATCAAGCGCCTAATTAATGGCAATGCAACGGCTGATAAAGCACCAGAATTAGAACTCACTCGTGTTTATCAATTATATTTTCTCTACTTAATTTTGTGCCGATTTATTTGTCGGCTGCTTTGCTCTTAACTTTTCCAGTCTCCTGCCTCCAGTCTGCTGCCTTCAGCCTCCTGCCTCCTGCCTTCAGCTCTCAGCTAATCTGCATGAGTTATTCTTGCAAATATTTTCATATCTGCATCGCTCCATTGCTTCATTGCATTTGCAACAAGTTTGTGGCTCTCCTCTCGGCCTTTTAGTCTATGTGGAGTCTGAAATTCCATGATTAAATATCTACGGCAAGCAGCTCCGGAATGAATAATACGAATGTAAATGCATTTCTAGAGTGGGCTAATGAATTAGGGCAACTTACGTATTCAAAGAGATCCCAAATCATATGTTCTCTCACTCCAAATTGCATTTTATATAAATTAATTGGAATGCTTTTTAAAGAGTTTTCTATTGACTGGCGATATTTAAGTCTTATGATTAAAATACATTTTACCGAATAAAAAGTTTTCTCTTATATTCTTATATATTTTTTTCAATTTTAATGTTTTGTTTAAATATTATTTAAATATGATGATTAAGTAAAATCAGCTTGTTAAGACTTTATTAAACACAAATAAAAATTTGGCCTTATTGAAATTTGAATCATATGAAGTAATAGTTTTTTCCCCTTGTTCAGTTTTCTCTTCTACAGAAGAAAATATATTATACTCTATACATATATATGTATTCCATCATATCCCAGTATTGAATTTTACTTTAGGCGATATAAAAGATCTTATTCCTTAAAGCTTAAAGCCAAATTCAGTTCTCCAATCTACAGAAAAAACACTGGCCTCTTTAAAGGCTCTATAATGGGATCTTTTTGTCAAATGTTTGACCTTAACATTCAATCATCGAGTTTATGGAATCACTTCCTAGTTACATTTTCCGTACTGCTCGAACAAGACGCTTACTCCATAACGAATCGGGGCAGTAAAAAGCAGAGAAGAGAACCCAAAGAATTCGCGCAGAAGCAGCGGCTGATTAACGTGCAAGGCATGATCCAGCCAAAGGCGTTGCCATAATTTGTCAACACCCCAAATACTTTACGAGCACTCATTGCAATATAATTGGGCCCCTCAGCCATATCGTATTCGCAGTCTGTTGTTTCATTTCACATTTCGCATTATTGCGCATCATAATGGCCGCCATATGTCGGTCCGCCCGTCTGTGTGCCCCCGTCGAAGTCCCCTTACCTTGGCTTGGCTTATGTTTTATGTATCAGAGCAGGCGGCTCAGCGCTATGCGTGTAGCTAAAAGATACAGATATGTATGTAAAAGATACAAATGTATCTATATAACATTTTAACACGCAGTCCGCCAACCCATTGTGTCAAATATAAATCAGATCATTTTTTCCGCATGAAACCCAAAAACGACAAAAGGGGATTACTCTGATCAGAAGTGACTGATAGCGAAATACCCTAAGTACAAGGTAGAGCTGTTATCAACAAAACCAAAAGTCGCTTCTTTGCATTGCAGTGCCACAAATTGAGAAAATACTTCTGATTTACTCTTATCTTAAATACCTTTCCGCATATAGTTTAGGCTAACTCCTATCCCCTTGAGCGGTTTCACTTAACAGAATTAATATATCAACTTTATTTACAGAAGGTCAGAAAACCTTCGATAGATATATGACTGAATTGAAAAGTGTATCGATAGCCTATAGGATAACATCGACCTACAGTGCTGATGATGATGGTGCTGATGATAGATCTGCATTCTTTATAGTATTGCCTACGTCTCTTTCTGGCTCTTCAAATATTTCAACGAAAACATTATACCCCTATTTAAAGCTTTCAATGGGTATTCATTGTAAAAAAAAACATATACTGAAGGCTTGAGAATTGGCATAAATTTATTGCAGGCGGAGGCAAAAGCCGCTTTAAAATTTTGACAAACATTTTGGTGCGCCATAATACTCATTTATATCGGGCCAGTGATTTTTGAAAGTGTTTTGATTTCGTGGCTGTAGCTGTAGCTGTTTCTGGCTGACTGGCTGACGGGCTGATGCCAGAAATTAAAATTCAATGCACATTAAAATGACAAAAACGAATCAAAGAGCGAGTCGAGTACATTAAAAAGTCATGCCAGTATCCGAGTAACTGACAAAATGCCCGTCGCCCGAAATTAAATCGACAAATAAACCGAAAAAAGGCAACACATCAAAATGTAGATCATACGTCATTGAAGCTACCAAAAGCCCATAGTTTCGATGGCAATAAATAAATTTAACACGCTGCCAACACATCAGCATTCGAGCACTAAGAACGGGGCTCCAGACTCAAGACTCGACTGGAACGAGGAGCAGAGAGTCACGAACGAATTCAAGAATATAAAATTGTATGCTTCTATAACGGTTTATTGCCATTTTAACGCGCTGCCAATTCGCCATTGTCCATTCGAAAATACTTGTTTTATGGACTCAGCTTATCAGTTGCTTCATCTGTTAGTTGAATGATTTCATCATTTAAGCATAAACATTTCCGTAGATAAAGGAAATTAAAAATAGTGCGTGAATCCTAAAACAAATATTTGTTGGGACAAATTTGTGTTTGCCTATCTATAGCCTTTACTCTAAACCGAAGATATGGGTTTTCCCCATTGGGCCACGCCTCCTATATACGTAAATAATAAATATGCAACTTCAATTGACTACAGAGAATGCCAAAAAGAATCACAAAATTCTAACCTCATCTTCCGAGGCCAAAAGCCATTAAAGGCCAATCTTCTACTAACAGAGATAAAAGAGATCACATACTGATGAACTGAGTATATTTTTTTAGAATTTGCAGCTTTGAGGGCTGTGAAATACTGCATTCACGAGAATGACTTCAAAATAATATTTTCCATTCGGTACGATAAAAGGAGTTTAATTTAAAAGTTATGCTCCATGTACAGCAGAACAATTACATTTAATCTTTGACTATACTATGTATAGTAGTCATTGCTGGGACAACATTCTTGATTCCTCCTTTTCCTTAAGCATAACTCTTCTCAGTTCGTTAAGGTGGTCTTCTCAGAGTGCACGTTTTTGATCAAGAAATACATTGTTTTTAGGCTGAAAAGCAAAAAAAAATAGGTAATATTTTATTGATAAAAAGAACTTAATGAAATGCAAAGTGAGAAGAGCTCATAAGAAAATTTGTATTAATTTTTTCTATTAATAAATATCTTATTAACAAATAATTAGCAGAAATATGAATGGTAGTAATAGTAGAATTAAATAGTAGTATATAAAGTATTTTGTATATAAAATACAATATAACACTTGTAAAAATGCAACTTAATTGATTCGATTTACACAGAAATTCAAATTATCGAGAATTATTGAGAACGAATTTCTTTCAAGGGGATAGAATTTTTTTTCGATTTATCGCAGTTTTCAATTTAGTGGGCTAAGAGTACCGGGACTCGACTGTATATTTAGTAGTAATAATAGTTGGTAAGAAGAGTAATGTACTTATTTAATATTATTAGTAGTAGGTAGGAAGAGGCATATATGTAGCTCTAATAAAAATCCATATAAATATATATTTCAAACGAATTTCTACAGAATTTAGTAGGTAGCCCTACATATATGTATATCACAGATACTTCATTTAAATCTTCTTTTCATTCTCGTGAATGTCTATGGAATGATGCGAGAGTGCATAAAAGTTACATTCAATTCAGTTTACCTTTAATTTCTCACACATTTTGATTAATTTTGCAGCAGAGGCGAATCCTTTACCTCACAAAGGGCATACAAAATACAAGAAGCCTTTTCAGAAATGTATTACCAGCAGAGAAAGTGGCTGGGGGAAACGAGAGAGGTAGAGAGTGAGAGACAGAGAGAGAGAGAGAGAGAGAGTCGCAGCCTGAGCCCATTGACTACGGCTGGGCGATATGGCGGATCCTTTGACCAGATGACCGACGCGAACGACAGCGCGTCGATGGATGCGAATGCGAATACGAATGCGGATGCGGATGAGGATGCGGATGAGGCTGTGGTGCTTTCTGCGTTGCCTTTTTGGCATTGGGCAGAAGGCAGAATCAATGCTTTGCCCGTGGGATACGTAATCCGGATTTTACCATTCAGAAAGTGTAAATGAAAAATCTGTTTTTGGAAGCATTTTAGCGTGAAAATGCAATATTGAATTCATTTAAATTCAGCAGCGCCTGGCTGGGCGGCGTAGGTGGTTGGCAACCCAAAAAGCAATTACATGACAGCCAGCTCCAGAACCAGCCATCAGCCGCCACACCTCCCGCCCAGTTCCGAACGAAACACGTTCGGTCCTCAAATTTGTACACGTTGCTTATTGGATCGACGGGCGATGTCAATGTAAAGGATGCAATATATAAAAATTGTCACAATTTTTGTATTTTCTTTTCGCTTCTGCAATGCAAAAGACACAAAAAGGTGACGCAGGCCGAGGTGAGGCGTACCAGGGCGGGAGAGAAGTTCAAACAGGCTGCGCCGTATTGAAAAGGGGCATTAATAATAAACAGAAAATGAAATGTAAATACGGGCAGGAAATCTCAGGCAGCGACAACTCATAAATTTTGTCCACAAATCGCCGGCGAGTGCACAAAATCTGTCACCTATCAAAAATACCCTAAAAGGGCATAAAGTTCTGAAGCAGCAGCCCACGTCTGCCTCTCTCTCTCTCCCTCCCTCTCACCCCCTCCATCGACGTTCGCCTTTTTTTAAGGTTTGTTGCGCGTGCGCAGACGTCGCAGCAGCCACCGTCTCTGACAATCGATGACAATCAATGTTTGCATTGCATTATTATTATTGGAATAAATGAATAAAGTATCGTGGCTCAGTGGCATGCAGTGACAATGGCTCTGACTGCGACTCTTTGGTCTCCCTCTCTCTCTCTCTTTCGCTCTCTCTGTCCAACTTCGAGACATGCTGTTCCTGTTCCCCATGTTCCTCCTCCTGTTGTTGTCGTTGTCGCTCTGCCTGTCTGCCCCGTGGCCCCGCTTGTTTATGGGATTTATGTATGCCTCTGTTTTAGCAGTTCAAGGGAATTGTCAACGCGTCGCGTAGCAGTCAAAATCGTCGACATCAAATATCGAGATCGGTAACAAGATCAGCAGAAGCCGCTGCCGAATACGGCATACAGGAGACTCAGCTCAGCCAGACGAAAGCAAATCTCGGGAGTCACAGTCTCTTCCCCATCATATTTCGTGACTCTTCGCGAGATTCATTTGCAGTGACGATGGAATATTATTCCTTAGATTAGGTGAAACATAATGTATTTACTATCTACACACTTGGAATTACAGTTAAATTGGTTATTATAAATTTATATATATGTGTATAATAAAGATGGAATATAATACTATCTTCGGACTTGGAGTATTTTTCCTTCAAACTAAAATAATTATGAAAACTTTATGTACATATAATAAAGTGAAAATAGAATCATTAGATAATAAGAAAATTTGACAAGGTCATGTATATATCTAATATATTTTCAGAATTTTTTGTTATAAATAATCAATTGTTTTTTATTTTTTTTGCATTCAATTTTTTTATATCTAGTTATTGTTTATTATTATTTTTATTTAATTATTTATTTGTTTTTATTTGTTTAATTTTATTTTTTTTTTTTTTTAGATTGCAATGCAGAGTTTTGGTTAGTTACATATATTTAATATCATGTACATAACTTAAAAAATACATAATAAAAGAAACTTAATTTAATAAAAAAAAATTGATAATATACATATATTTCTTTTATCATTTACCTCGCGTTTTACTTATATATAAAATGTTCTAATATATATATATTTTTTTTTGTATTGACATTAAGTTTGCACCACTGTGCCTGCACAATTTATGTTTATCAAATAAATTCTATCCGTGTGAGAGACAAACAAACTGCATATGATTGTGATTCGTTCACGCTGAATTCCAATAAGAGTTCCAATAAGAAGATTCGAGCAGCGATCCGCGTTCGTCGTCTCAAATCCAAAGATTTCTATCATATTTTGCATAGAATGGTTAGATTAGACAGCCTCGAGCTCTGCCCAGTTTGGATTCGAAATATATGTGAGTGTGTGTGTATGTGTGTGTATGTCATACATATGTAGACACACGAATCGAATCGAGTCGAGTTGAATCGGATGCATAACACGCCTAAAGAAGCTCCGATGGCATCTCATCGCGCTGTATCGCGGCGACTGGGCGAACTATTTTAATATTTCACTCGGCCTCTGCAGCTGAAGATGAAATTCAAATCGCGGCTGCTGTTTTAACAAACACGTAAGCTAATAATGCGCTCGAAGACAATGCGACGCCTGCTTCGATCTCGCTGCGAGACCTCCGCCGGCCCCAGATGCCCGCCAATAGCCCCCGAGGCAGGGCTCCCCAGACGACGCGGCCTTTGTCTTTGCCAGGGCGACAGTCCACTCGCATTGCCAGACAGCGTGTCTGTAGCTGTGGCAATGCCAATGGCAATGCCACTGCCACTGCCAGTGCCAAAAGACGAGGACGCCGACGAGGGCGGGGGGCTGGTCGCTTCATTTATGCAGCAGGCAGCTCTTTTTGCGATCTGGCTCTGGCTCTGGCACTGCTGCTGGCTCTGGCTTTGTTGTTAAACAATTTCTTCGACACCTTTTTGCAGTCCCTTGCAGCGATTGAGAGCGGACAGGAGGCGGCGGAGGCGAAGTTCCGAGTACGTCTGCGACCGCATTGCGCATATCGCATCTGTGTGAAAAATGGAAATCCCTTTTTGGCAATTTTTGTCGCTTTTAGGAAGCGCTCTGATCGGCCACTTTGCCGACGACAATCTCCTGGGTGAATGGCGCAGAAACCCGCCAAACCGCCAAAGTACCCAACCGGCGAATCGTCAAAGATCGCCTTGCATATTTCCAGCACTTGCAGGCGATGTCCATCCTCCTCCTGCTGCTTCTGCTCCTCCTCGCGCTTTGTAGGACGACGCGTCGGCTAGCAGACATCAAAACTGAGTAATATTTATGATCATTGCGATATTTTTGTGTTTTGTTGCACTGTGTCCATCTGTCAGTTGAGGAATTGACGCTGCTCTTCCTCTTCCTCTTGCTGTTGCTCTTCCTCCTGCTCTTCCTCTGGCTCTGTTCGGTGCTTTTGCAGTTGCTTAATGTGCATTGGAATGCGGTTCTTGGCCTGTCGCACTGATTTACAGATATGTCATTGAGCGATTCAATGCGAATCACACAAACACACACACATCCACACATACATTGACATACGATGTTTTTAGAACGAAAACTTATTATATATATGTATATATCGTTGGGATAGTTTTGCATTCTGGAATTTAAACGATTTCCAGCTTAAACATAATTGAATGCCCAAATCGATCAACACGAGAGAAACAAAGTAAGCCCGTTCTAGGAAAGTCGTAAAAAGCAGCAAGATATATGTATGAGATACTTATTTTTGACTATGCAATATCGTTTCTTAGGTTTATATTTTTCTTGATTGGAATTTCTGATTACCGATCCATATAAATAATTTAAATTGTAGCTTAAATAAATAATAGCAGCATATTAGCCGACTAATTAGTTCAGGATTTGAGCAAAATGCTCAATAAAAAATAAATAAATAAAAATGAAAAATTAAAGAAAAATGAATGAAAAAAATACAAAAATAAATAAATAATATTTTCGATAACTTTTCTCTACCCCCAAATTCGCACAGACTGTATTTAATATACCAGAATTAATAATATAAAAGAAGTAATATAATAAATACAATAAATTCAATCCGAATTTATCTGTGATTTTCTTTTTTTTATTCACTCCAACAATAAAGAATAAATAAACTAAAAAATAAATAAATAAAGTTTTAAAATTATATAAAATCTAGTAAATAAGTTATATTTTTCATTACTTTTCCCTACCCCACAACTTGCAAAAACTGTATTTAATATACTAGAATTAATAATATATAAGAAATAATATAAATAATTTTATAATAAATAGAACAAATTTAATCCGAATTTATCTGTGATTTTCTTTTTTTTATTCACTCCAACAATAAAGAATAAATAAACTAAAAAATAAATAAATAAAGTTTTAAAATTATATAAAATCTAGTAAATAAGTTATATTTTTCATTACTTTTCCCTACCCCACAACTTGCAAAAACTGTATTTAATATACTAGAATTAATAATATATAAGAAATAATATAAATAATTTTATAATAAATACAATAAATTTAATCCGAATTTATCAGTTCTTTTAATTTTTTATTCACTCCAACAAGTAGTAAATAATTTTTACTTTTTCTTTTTACTTTTTCCCTTCCCCCAAATTTGCAAAGATCGTATATAATAATCGTATCCAAGCACCTTGAGCCTTAATAAATACTCTTAAATCAGCGTCATAATCACACTCACTCAATTATTTTAAACCTTTAACTAACTGCCATAGTAATAACACCAGTATTTTAAGTGTGAAAAATAAATATAGTAAAACTAATTAAATAATACAAAGAAATACCGCCTAGCAAAATATTATTCTAAAATAAAGCTCCAGTAGATTATTCAACATATTTTTATTTACCTTAATAAAATTTTATAAAAGTCAACTGGTTAAAGGCTTTAGAGCTTGAAAGATTTTAATGCTACGGAACACTATTAAAGATAGTGAACCCGATAAATGCGTATAATGGTATTTAATAATATGTAGTTAATTTTCAACTTGCGATTTGTTCAATCCAAATCACGTTAACACTCTATGAAATGAGACAACACAACTACATACATAGATCTGTTATGCGAAATGCAATTTGTGTATAATATACGTACAGACGGCAATCGGAACACTACTCAAAACCTGTATACTCTTCACACTTTGTGAGCAGGCATAAAACAATCGCATAGGCGTATTATAGATATACATGTACATACATAAACCTCGATTGAGGAATAACGCCCGCAGTTATTCAATTGACTTTCCTGAGACTAAAATGTCATTTACAGCACACAGCAAAACTGCGCCCGTGGCTAAATGATGTAATTTTAAAAAGCACTCCCACTGAACACACACTCATACTCACACTCGCACTCACACTCATACTCACACGCACTCAGTCACTGCGTGTGCAGTGCCAGGCCACGCCCTTGCTCTATTATTTTGCAATAAATGACAAATGAGGGGAGACTCTCTTCTTCTTGCTCTTTCTTTTTTGCATGTACAACGAGGACAAATGTCAAAAACAATAAAGGCAACAACAAACGCGAGTGGGAAAATTTTTATTGAAAATTTATAATTGAAATGGGCCCAGCACACCTGAGGCCTCGGGCCATGTCGCAGCCCATCCAGAAGCTGCCTGCGCCCCAGCAGCGTAATTGAATTTGACATTCGAAATGGCGACTGCCTATATAGGCGTGGCACACACACATACATACATACACACACACAAACAGTATTTATATATCTCTCGATAGATGGATCCATAAGATTTGGCTGGCAAATATTTGCCAGAGCAATTCGTGAGCCAGCGCACCAGAGACACGCAGCGTAATTAAGAAGAGAGAAAAAAAAAACAGCTCAGGCTATCGAGATGACAATGTGGAGCCGGGTGCGGGGGGCATTAAGCTCTGTGCCCGGCAATAAGTAACAAAATAATTGAACAATTATGTCCAAATGTCCGCCTGCCACTCATTATGATAGACAAAACTCTGGCGTCCGTCCGACGGACTGACACAGTGACGGGCCTAAGGCGAGCCTGGAAGGACATTTATAATTACCTCGGGGTATTTGGGGAATAATTTGCCCGTCCATCTGTCCATTCAGCTCTCCCACATCCACGTCTCAACGTTGGGCTAATGGCCAAAAGCAACGGCAAAAAGTAAGGAGCATTTCTGGCCAGATTTGACCCACCACCCAGCAGGTCTCTCCTCTGCTCTCCCCTCCTCTCCTCTCTCGACCACAGGCCCAACACCCATGCTGACCAATCCCTCTGGCAACCGTTTCTGGCTTAATGAGCCAGATTCTGCTGGCCCAGGCCCAGGTCGCAAAGTCTGTACGAAGAAGCCATCATCAGCAGCTTTTGTCCATTTTTTCTTCTTTCTATTCTATTCTTTTCTTTTTGTGTGTTTTCTGTTCTCTTCTTTCGCTTGCTGCGCGTTTTTCTTGCCCTGCCAACTGAAAAATGTTATTGGCCGCAATTTATATGAAAACTGCGAACACGTACCATATCCCCCATTCCCCATCCGCCTCCCCTCGCCCTCCTGGAGTCCAGGCAACAATAATTTGGTATCCGCCCCGCAACGAAAATGAGCAAATTTTCTAAATGAATAAACTTTGCCCACTGCCAGCAGCAGCAGTAGCAGCAGCAGCCGGAGCAGGAGCAGGAGCAGGAAAACAAAGGGCGCATCTCGATGTCGCCTCGCATCTCATTGTCAGCATCTCTGATGAAGCCGAGTAGCCGAGCAGCTGGGTGCGACGAGGCCAAAGCTGGAGATAAAGAAATATTACCGCCAACGGTGGTGGACAGCGCCAAAGTGGCTACGTGCAACGTGAGCAGAGCCGAGCCGAGCAGAGCCAGACCAAGCAGAGCAGAGCCAAGAGCAATGGCTAATTCTCATGACCTCGCAAAAATTAAGAAATTAAAAAATTGCTTTTGCTCCATTGCTGACGGTGCGGAAAATTCACAGGGTGTTTTTGGCATTTTCTCGAATTGGATGGCAGGCCGTTGAATAATTGCATTCCATAGTTTTCACAGCAAGAAAAGTGAGGAAAGATGGGCGACAGACAGAAAGAGAGAAAACAGACCGAGAGAGAGAGAGAGAGAGAGAGAGAGAATATATAAAATGCAAGTCAGGTCACTTGAATTAGAGCTTAATTAAAGTGTTAACTAATGAACAGGATTAAATATATTTTCCTATTTTTCTGTTTTTCTAACTTTATAGATTGGTTTTAGAACTCTTGAAGTTGACGAATAAACTCCAGCTCTTAGTAACTTGCTATAAAATGAATCCTGTAAAATCGCATCGAAAATTCAGCAGAACAAAGTCGTAGTGCTCGGATAACCTTCACAGACTTGTCAGCGGGGCTCAATGGCTCAATGGACATACGCACTGTCAAAACGCACTACAATGTGCTCTTGATCAGAGTTAAAATAAGAAAACAGCTGCATATATCCCTTCAAAATGATACTTCATTCCCAGAACACTCTGTCACTGGATACCTATTATACCTACAGGACCATTTTTATTTTTCATCTGTCCGTCTGAAATCAATTTTTTTCGACGTTATTGAAGCTAGTTGCATTTTATATTTAATTTTTACATCTAAGTAAAAAAATCTCTCATCTCGGTAAAAATGTTCTATCACCCCAAAAATAAGTCTAGCTGTACATCTCATCATCTAATAAACATATGAAAACATATGTATATATTTTTAATTAATATATTTACAACACATTTGGCTTAAACATTTACAGGCCTAGGCCTTTATTTAGAGGTGATTTTTGTATATTTTGTCCTATTTGCTTTTTACTATTTAGGAAATGGTTTACCTAAATTCTAAAATTTACTAAAAAATCAAGAATTTGTACAATCAGAACTCTTAATAAATTCCCGACAAATATTTACTCAAACACTCGACGCGTCAAGTTGTAAATTTATTAGAGCATACTTTGCGGTGCTTGAAAAAAGTCTGCAACAAATATGTAAACACTTCAGCAATTTACGGTTCTGAAAATTGCCGTGAGCTTGACTACGGCGGGGGCTACCCCATAAACATGGAGTGAACCTAGCAACAGCTATAGTGAAATATCGTAAGATGTTTAGATTTATTAAAAACTTTGGCTCTATTTAAAAGTTTTTCCATTAGCAGACAGCAAAGTGGGTGAGTGAGCCAACATAACACACTCGGGCAGAGATAGATTGGATAGGTATGCGGTGTATGTATGTAATTACGGGCATTTCAGTAGTCCGACCGATCGTCGCAATCTGGCGAGGGTTCATCATTAAATAATAATCAGTAAGTTGCCCTGCCTGGTGCAGTTTAATGGTAATTTGTTACGCCTAAACGTGGGCACGCGTTCCTAATCTACTCTATGCCCCCCACTCCCTCTCCCTCTATCCATCTCTGTCTATCCCTGTCTGCGATACCCGATACGACCAGCTCATTCCCAGTTGGAAACTAACTTTGGAACTAACCGCAGCCTGCACGCAATGGCCAAGGACGGAGTATTTCGTGACTTTATGGCTGACGTGTCGCGGTTTTGTTGAGGAATGAGCGCTGCCTGGGTCCTGTCAAGTCCTTGATTGACTTGGTGGCGGTGGTGGTAGCCACCCCTTGTTTGCATATTACTTAATGGCGCTTGCATTTGAAGTGTGCCAGAAATTACCTGTCCGCCGGCAATTAACTTTTTAACTCCCTACCAACTGAAGAGCCAACTCTGAAAGTTTGGCTCATAAACGCGAGCTAATTTTTGGCAAGGAGTTGGGGGGCACTCCAAGTGGGCGGCAAGACAACGGGAACGATCAATCAGCACCAACACACACACACAGAGAAGTCTTCAGCAACCGTTGGCTAGTCAACACTTTTTGTGGGGGGGTTTGTGGCCAGCCACCCAGCCACCGAACCAGCCAGCCACCCAACCACCCAACCACCCGCTACTTTGCTAGGCAATCAGAGCATATGTTAATTCAAGTGGAATTAATTGTTTCCGGTGTTTAAGTTTTTCCGCAAAGCAAATTTCCAGTCACTGCTGGCGTTGAGTGGCTCCTTGGCTGCCTGTTGTGGTTAGCCGTTCCCGCAGAAAAGGAGCCAACTAAACGCGTCACGAACACCATCAGCGCACACCTACACACACACACAGACACACACACTCTTACACAGACATAGCCCCTCTGTGTCCACTGTGGCCCGTCGAGCTTCGATGAATTTTTGACTTTTATATTTGATTTGAATTGTTGTGGTCGACTTTGTTTGCATTTAATGAGGTCAACCGAGTGGAAGCAATTTCCTTGGCCCGGCTCTATGTAGTGCCTACGCCATGTCAGTGGGACGTGGGCAGGAGCCTTTTTTGATTACAAAATCCGAGTCGTAAATGAAAGTAGGACTCCGTGGTCGCTCGTGGGTTGCATAAGACATGAGCACACACGGATAGAGCTCAACGCGAATTGGTTCATCAGTGAAAATAGATGCCCTATATATACGTATCGTAAGTCCCATTCCGGCGCTGCATAACAACAATGAAAATCCTTTAATCGGAATTTTAATTACTGCGAATTTTTATAAAATTCATTCACAATTCCGGGTGCGCTTGCAGTTCCATCCGCCTTGTGTCGGATTCCCTTTAATCCCTTTCGATTTTCACATATTGCCATTTTTTATGGGCACTCGGTTGAGCCTTTTTGTATTCGGAATGGGAAGCGGAAGCGGTGCAGACGTTCGTAATTGTGATTGATTTCATTGACTGCAGTTTGATGTGCTTTTAATTAAACTTTTAGTGATATGCATAAATACGCCGTGACGTGGCAGAATGTTGGACTGACCGCGGCCATCGGTTGATTGTGTCCATATCCAACTTATCCGCTCCGCATTGTGACATTTCGTATCTTGCCGAATTTCGAATTTATTTTAAAAATTCAAGTACCCTACAAACTTGGTATATTAGTTTAGTGGACATGAGTGATGAAAACATCAAGGGATGTTATAAGTTTCTCAATAAGAAGTAATAGCTGCATCAATTTAACCCTTCTATATTATAATATTATTAAATTATTATATTAACATATTATTTTATATTAGTATTACGTATGTGACTCAGTCTCGGGTACTGGGAAAGTCGATGTCTTGCACTCTATTAGAGATTCCATCTGTTATACAGTTAATTGCACATTATGTGCCTATCTATCATAAATGTGCGAGTGTAAGCGTGTGTGTATGGTGGCATATGTTTCATGTACAGCTACAAGTTAAGTCGTTCGCAGCAGGGCTCACAGTATCGAGCAGTCGGGCAGCCCCTACTCGCGCGCTCAGTTCGTATTTGCATTTTTATTTTTGTCATTACTGCAGCCGCTTCAGTTGCGAAAAGCGATGTAAATCTCGAACGAATTGAAGTTTTCTGACAAATGAAAAATAAACAAGTTTATATCAAGCGCGCGTCGCTGCCCGCCGCCAGCCGAGTGGAAGTGGATCATAGCTCGCGGCACCCCTTTAGGTCCGCGTGCAGACGCAGTCGAGCAACCCTCGACCCCTGCCTACTCATTGTCATTGTCATTGCCACTGCCATTGTCACTGCCGATCGTCGGGCATTGTCTCGCGCTTGTTTGCACACATGTCATACGGCAGAATTTTGACAAATCACTAACAAGCGTGTTAATAACTGCAGCAACACGAATGTGACAAAAACACACAAAAAAAAAACATAGAGCAAAAAGGATGCGGCAGCCCTAAAAAGGATGTGCAGATGGATGATAAAGGCTGCTTAGCTAAGCGGAGACAGTTGACATTTCAATCGATCATCGCAGATGGGCAAATGCATTTCAAATTACTATCCAAATATGCTCGCAGCTCGCTCAACTAGGGCCTAGCGCCGGCAGTTATAACAGCCATTTTTAAACTAAACACAGTCCGAGCTTGGCCCTCCATTTGCCAGCTTTTATTTTCTGTTTTTCTATTCATCAAACAGGCAATTTTGGTCATAGTTTAATTTAATTACATTCGCTGAAACGGTTCATCGATTGAACAACATTTATTTTAATATTCGCAAAAAGTCGGCCGGCAGCTCGCAAAGGACTTCAATCAATCCGCCAGTCCAGCCACTGGTCTGGGGCCCTGTGACAATTGCCATTTTTGCAATTTCACGAAATTGAAATGCAACATTGATTTGAGCTGCAGTCTACATCGCGGACGAGCGGACAGCGGGACGGCCGGACGCTATTGAGGTGCAGTTCGGTCCGCCGATTTTGAACTGTGCATCGTGTTGCACTGTCGACTTTTTATGCTCGTTTATAGCAGTTATTGACACGTACCAATTGCCCTGTCCCGGCTCAGTCCACGGCACAGTTCGCTCCGACATGGCCATAAAATAGAAGCCAACCAGCCAATCGTCCAGCTTTTGGTCTGTGCACGCAAACACACACACACACAAATACACGTACAAACGTATACTACGTAGGCATTCGCGCTTATACATATGTCTATTTATAGTACTCGCTCATGCTGCTCATATACGAGTATTTGAGGATTAGAAACTAGCAAGAGGTTCGATCCACAGTTCCTGAGATTAACGCTAATTTCACATTTTCAATGAGTTTAGGGTATAAAAATACATATTTCATAATTTATACACTCGAATGAACTCTGTATATGTGGTTCACCACGATATTTACTATTGAAGGCGCTTTCGAAAAGAGGTTCTTTAAATGGGACCTTTTCATAATTTCAATTTATTATATGGAGTACCTTCTCTGGATTCTAGAATGGCCCAACCAGATTTAGTTATTAAAAACATTGAGATAACTAGAGACCACTTAAAGATAAAATATATATATAGGCTAAAATGACCGAATATAACAATAATACCATCGACCCGGAGGGGGGAAGGGGAGTACTTTATTTACCAGTTTGGTCAGCATTCACCGCCAATGATATTATTGAATCACGCAAGATAGAGATATATATATCCACAGATTATAATACGATACTTTACAAATTAATAAAAAATAATTATTTGTGAAAGTTAGATCAGACTATAGATTACATCAGATTATGTTAGCCAGATTGGATTATATAGAATTGATAGTAGTTTTAGGTCTAATATCATCAACTGACTCTATCACGCGTTGGAATATGGCGAATCAGAATGTAACTCTCCATTAACTCTACGTCAACTCAGCTTCTATCATGGGCGAGTATTATGCAGTTGGTTAAGCCACCGTCGCCAGTCGAATTCTGAGTTGTTTTAGTTTGGAATCGCCTGCTGCTGCTCTCTGTGTGTGTGGCTGTGTGTGTTAGTTCGTCTATTTTTTAGCGCTTCTGTTGCCGGCGATATTCAATTTCGTTTGACTGCTGTTGTTTCTCGCTGAACAATTTGTTCAGTTTTCGCACGATGTTTACATTGAAAAGTCGAAAGCGCGGCAATATTTCAAAACGATTTCTATGGCCAGCACAGACAGCACGGGCCAACGGACGGACGGACGTCGTTCGTCAATCACATCTGCCGTAGCGACGCGTCGACGTGACTCCTCGAAATTGGCAGCCTATTAGAATAATTGGAAACCGGCGGAGTCGCGTGACTTTGCCAAATTCTCATGGCACCCTTCCCCTTCCGCTCCCTGCATGGCTCACGGCTTATTAGCAGAAATTATGAATGAATGGACGGGAAAAGAGTTTAGTCGCGTTCTAAGCGGATTACCATTAGCACATTTGTGCGAGCGAACGACGCTCGCTACGGCTGCTGGTGTCGCCTTCTCCGTGCGTAATCTGAGGCGTAAAACGTGCCACGGCTCAGCTCTAATTATGAAATTAAATACAAATTAAAATGAAAATCGCCTTGGAAATCCTTCACGTGCTCGCCAGACTTCAAGTGCCAAATGCTCATATTCTCGTTGTCAGGACTCTCTCTCCCTCTCCCTCTCTCCCTCTCTCTCTCTCTCTCTCTCTCTCTCTGTGACTCATTAAACTCATCATATGAACTGATCCACCAAAAGTCTCAAGGCTTGAATAAATGAGAGAACATTATTCAATATTCAAAGTTGAGAAAGTTTGAGCTTACGCTCGAATTGATCGATGACATTGAGCTCTACTGTCTCTGGTGTCTGCTGGTTAGGAATACATAAAAAAAAAAAAAAAACCAACCCTCCTTGGGTTGGCTCTGAAGCGCTCAACCACTTCGCATGATAAATTTAATTCCGCTTCTATTTTGATGGCACTTGTCAATTCAAATACTTTTGTCATTTTTGTTTTCGTTGTTGGCGAAGTGCTCTTCACGCTGCCACGCCCACTCCAGCCCAGCACCGCCGCCCTGTGCTCATTGTGTACGCAAATGCTGCGAAAAGTTGAAGGATTTTGACGCTTGACGAGCGCTGCCGAAGGGCGGAAAGAGCTCCTGCCTCAATCATGACACCCATTAGACTGGCGCACACCTGCAGGCAAATTAATGTATTTGTTATCATGCTCCGCTCCGCTCCGGTTTGCTCTGCTCAGCTCTGCTCTCCTCACTCCGCCGTTGCCATTTGAGTCTGGCGAAATCCAAAAATAAAAGTACGAAACAAAGAATCGACTTTCAATTATGCCCCCTGGGCGTGGCAGCTGATGCGCTTAAGATGCTAAGCATACATATGAATTGATAATATATATACACCATATAGAGTTGGGGGGTTATCGATTGGGTTGGCAGCAGAAAACTTGTTTAATTATAATATATAAGATATTTCAAATTGTTAAAATGATATTACCCTTTGTAGCACAATGACTCTATATTCTATTGCATACTTCTAGGTCTATCAAATATTAACCAAGGCAAGAGAACATCTGAGTCACGTAGAAGCATCTCCCAAGCACAGATGCCTCCACAAGCTTTAAGCACTGCCTTCAAATTGAAGCTGACCCCGACTGAGGAGGACAACTTAAACTGAGCTCTTATTCCCCAGAGGCGTCCATCTCTTCCGAGAGGGCAGGCGGCGAAAAATGATGACTTAATGCAGGCAAATCACAAAACTGATGGATTCCTCTAGGGTGCTTTTTATTTGTCACAGACGCAGAGGCAGCTCGAGTGCCCGCCGCGATTCTCTATGACAGCTGCAGAGCTGGGCGAAGGCTACGCTCGATGGCGTTTATTAGTTATTAAGCGGCGTGATTTATGCCTGAAAATACATGCGCAAAAAAGGAAGCGGAAATTGGAGCCATGCTGACTCTACAATTGGTAGATAATTGCGCATCTTAATGAGCTCTTCCTGCCTGACAGAGGGCAGTGCGCAGTGGGCAGTGGGCAGTGGGCAGTGGGCAGGGTGCAGGGTGCAGCGAGGCCGTTCAGTCGGGACATCTGTGGTCTGGGCCAGGCACTTCATTAAAACGAGCATGTTAAACAGCATATGAACAAGTGAAATCAAATGAAAAGCGGACAGAAGACAGAAGACAAGCTGCTGTCCGAAAAAAAGTGCCAAAGTGAAAAGTGAAAGGGGGCGAGCCACTGCTAATGGGCGGAAGCGGATCCTCGACAATGCGAACTGTCACGCGCGTCTCTCTCGGCCAGTTAATGTCATGCAACACTTGCACTGATTCCACGGCCATGGCAGAGACAGAGACAGAGACAGAGACAGAGGCTGAGCCAGAGGCTGAGGCAGAGGCAGTGGGGGTGGCATCTACTGACTGCAACAATATGCTGCCATCTTCAATCTGCCTTTCACAAATATTCATTTTTTATCCTTTGTTTATTTCAGTGCTTAAAAAAAGAGCGAGCTCTATAAGCTGGCGGCCTTTGGAAATGGGTTTTTGAGACACCCTGCATGGCCATTTGACTTAGCTCTCAATTGAGCTGTGACTGTGCGCTTCTATTTGTTTATACTCATTTCATTTTCACACTACCCTCAGCCGAATCATCATCATCAGCATCATTATCACCATCATCATCATCATCATCATCATCATTGGCAACCATTTTTCGTTTGAACTTCGTTGCGTCTTCTCAGGTTACTTTGTTTTCCTTCGCTCCATTGTTTGTTTTCATTTCCGTTTCACTTTTCGTTTTGAAAAATGTACTTTGCAGTTTTTTCTTACTTTTAATTCAATTGCGGACTGCCACAACCCCCACAGGACGACTCCCGAAACGCACGCAGTCACCCCTTTTTAGCGAGCCTGCGCCCTTCGCCCAGACCTCCCCCTGCGGCTAATAAAAGTTCCGTCAGCCTTTTCCGTGTCGGCAAATTATGGTTTAAAATTTAAACACAAATTTGTCAGCAGATTGACGAACGGCTGCAGCCCAGCGTGAAGCTCAACTTAAATTATTAACTCTGATAAGCGAACGTCGAATAGGAAACCCATTTAGAGTGACGGCAGGCACAGTCTCACACTGACGGGGCTAAATTCATAATACTCGTTCGGGGTACTACAAAAGGGAACAATATATTATAATGTTGATATTATACAATATACTATTTCATATTTACGGAGACATAAATATATCTCTACGTCTTACATTAAAAGGAAATACTTTATTGTTTGTTTGTATTAAATAGGAGTTCAAAGTACGACTATCTATTTGAATAATTTTCTATTATTAGAGAAAAATATTTGCAAAAAACTTATTAAAAAATGTGAACAAAGTTCTGAAATAATATTTTGAATTCACCATTTCTCGCTAACAAATATTATTGTTTTAAAAAATATATTGTGTAACGTAATACCAAATTATTATTTTTATACGATTTTAAAAACACATCAGAGACATCAATATCTCACTCTCGTATCAGAAATACATAATCTTGAAGAAGAAGTAGTAACACACCTCGACGTTTTTGACTGTTTATTGCAAGACTATATATAAGAATCTCATATGAGCGATATCCCATTTCTTTCCATCATTTACCAAGTTTATAACTAAAGTAGTGACACGAATAATATCTTTTACGCTTTGAAAGAAAATATGGCAGATAATGTTAAAGGTGACTATATCACATTAAATGCAAATATCTATGAGCAAGCACTGATACATTTAGATGATCGAGCAGCCAGAATCAGACTACTCAAAATCAATATGCCCTTTCCCACATCTATTGTCTTAATCTACGAATTAGTAAATGACACAATTTCCAAATTCTAAATATTATTCAGTGATAAGATCGTGAGTCAGAGGAAAAGCCTGGGCACGCCCTTTTAAAAGAAAATAAAAAATACAGTAGTCTGTTCAAGTTGAAGCGTTCACGTGCTAGTCTCACACTTAATCCTTTCCGATATAATCCCCGACGTGCGCACAGATTGTAGGCAGTGTTGTAAGCCTTCACTGAAATTGCAGCGGAAACCAGAAACGATGCCACGACGATTTGTGTTCGGGGTGGAGCAATGAGCAACAGAAAGGGAGAGTGAGAGGGAGAGGGGGTCGGAAAGGGTGAGGGAGAGACAGTTGCGACCCATTTGTCATTTTCATAATGGTCGCAAAGTCAGTTTTCAGCAGGCGGAACGTGTCTGCGAGATTAGATCCTACGGATTACCAGGCGAAAGAGGCACGATGCACGTGCGCGGAGAGTGTTAGAGATCGCTAACACTTGATACACGAATATTTATGTTAAATTAAGACTACGTATTAACGGAAGACAGCAATCGCGCCCTAACCCCAGAGAAAGTCCTGCAAATGACACGTAAACCAAAACTTTAAGAGTGGCCAAATCCGTTTGCGCTCTTATTGTGATTATTAAACGGAAAATTGCTGAAGATCTATTTGTAATTTATGTGGGGGTGCTATAAGCCAAGTTTAATGGGGGCGTCGACTGTCACTTCTAATTTTTTGGGGCCATCCGAGCTAAATTGATTGATTTATTTTGGCAATTATGTGCATTTGATTAAAAAGTTCAACTCGAAGTCACGCGGTGCTCGCTAATAATATGCAGAGGACATACAGACAGTCCCCCCATCCCTGGCCAATTCTCGGGCCGCCCACGACTTGCCTAGCGCTAGGAATAAGAAAAAACAGGGAGAAAAACAACATAAATCCCTGAAATATCCCACGGAGCTGGGGATTACATGGCCATGAATTGAAAACCAATTGCGCTTGGAATGAAAAATCACGCTAACAAAGCACAGCGGGCAGGAGTAGGGCAGGAGGAGGGGCAGGATGACGGGGGAGCTCTTCTTGGGGGCGCCTATGTCGGAGTTTTTTTTTTTTTGTGTTTTGGACAAGGGGATTTCAATGTTTTGCTGGATTTTAATTTTGAGCAACGAATAAATTAAATCGACCGACAGTCAAAATAATTGCCGGAAATTGGAGACGTTGTTGACTTTCTATTTCCATTCTAGCTGACGACGAAAATCCTGTTTATATAATAAGATTACGCTAATCAAGGAACCAACAGGAATGATGGTTTTTTTAGCTTGCATAAAGATATACATAATATACGCTATAAGCGTCTTGACCTTATCTGTATACCTAGCCAAAAAATCTTTTTTGGAATTATGATATTATATTGAAAGCGATTCCCTATGATAATGCAAAGAGCACAAAATCATGGAGGAATCTGCGCATTCAAACAACTCTTAATGGCTAACTAATTATGAATAGACCCAGCATTCGCAAGGTAAATGATAGATATGAAATAAATGCACACAATATATTGTATAATTACAATATCCCCAACTGAACCTTCAAAGTTATAAGGAAACCAGAGAGCTGCTCAAAGCATATATCGAAAATATAATGCAGTCCATTTATAACATACTCGCACTCAGCTGTTCGGCTGCCTCGTACGCTCGCACAAATCAACAAATCAAAATTGTGTAGTAATAAATAAAACAAGTGGTAATTATTACTTCTGTGTTCTGTGTTTGCTCGCCAGCAATCAAAATATTTCAGGCCCCTGCAGAAGTTAGTCGAGCTCATGCTGGGCCTAGGCAGTAGTAGGCCTGGCCTACACCACCTTACTTAATTCAGAAAGAAGAATGTAAATGAGTCTCTAGCGACTAATAAATTCCCAATTACACGTCGACTTGACCAAGAAGCGCCGGCACATGAGGCGCATGAATTCCCCAGCTCGACTCATAAAACTGTGCAGCACAGACCCTCCCTCCTCCAATGCCAGCCTGATGGTCAGGCAATAAACTAAAAAGCATAAATTCTTCTTCCTATTTTGTTTCTTTTTTCTTTTTTTTTTTTCGTTTTGCCTGAAACGACAAATTCATGCACTACCAGGGGGTGTTAGCGACTTCCGTCCCCCGCCCCATCCCTTAGCTGTTTTCATTTCAATAATTTTTTCACGCAACGCGTCAAGTCGAAATGGAAATGGAAGTGGAAATGGAAAATCAAACGGAAAACATGGAAAATCACAATTATTTGCGGACTCCAGACTCCTTATCCATAACATTGCATTGAGGGTCGCTTGTCGGGTCACAGAACCTGCCCACTTGAACCAATGTCCAATTATTGGTAGCGCTGATGGCACAAATATAAACATCTGTGACCTCGCCAGGCGAGCGTGAAAGGCCCTTTGGCATTCGCATTTGTTCCGCACTCTGTTCTCGCCAAGTGCCGAAGATTGATACCCCAAATGATATCAGATGCTTTTAACGCGGCGCACAATTGTAATTGAAAGCATTATTAACGCACCGCCACACATACAGACATTATAAAACTATCAATAGTGCTAAGTAGACAATATGCTTTTTTCTTTATAATGGTAAGACTGACAAAAAAACATGTAAGAAAGCTCTATTTGGGCGGTATTCTCAACACCGAGTCAGCACCTGAAGAATTTGTAATATTATTGCTTGTTATCCAAAATACCATAAAAATCTAAATTATATAAAATATACATAAAACCAAATGCAAGCAACCAAATGGAGTGTTTAGCTCGTATATTGTACGAGATATAATTAAATAAATTGCATAAAATATTTTAATTTTTTTCTTAGTACGTGAATCGATAATTATCGATAATTTAAATTTAATTTAATTTGCGTATGCTGTAAAACCAACACAAAAACCCAAAAAATCGATACATTTTAAAGTCTCTAGTTCTTACAGCTTCTTATATATGCGTTTTCATATATGCGGACGGGACTAAAACCAGATTAGGAATATATGTATATTTTTTCTGAGGTCTGACCATGCTATTATTTCCCTGTTTTTAACAACAAAATTATAACCTGGGAAGCATTTACAATTGGTTCAGGATAAACAAAAATATATTTATTTATTTACATATAATACAAAAACTTCCCTCCATTAACATCAAGAACTTCCTAGGTAAAATTGTAATTAACATAACAATTTTTGCAGCCTTAACACGTTTAAAAATTTCCTGATTTATATACATGCACATACATATATAATTATTCTTTAGTTTACCTATATATGCATTCAGTATTTCTGCATGTAGAATTATATATTTATATACATATATGTGAGTGTATATATATGTACATATATGTATATCCGCTGCCTTGTTGTGCCTCGTTAAAATTCCTACGAAATCACTGCGTGCAAAAAATAACAAAAATTCCCAAAAAAAAACGAAATGGTTACGACTTTTCAGACTCTTCTTCATGTTTTACGATTATTCGTAACAATTTTTGGTAAGCATGTGTGTGTGTGTGTGTGTGTGGCAGCGAGTTTCCCAGCTCATTTTTGTGTGCAACATTCGTTGCCATAGCCCCACACTCACACACACACACACTCTCTCACACATTCCTCCCACATGCCCCTTCCCCATGCCATTTGCTGGTTCTTTGTTCGTTTTATGCTGTTTTTGCATACTTTATATACACACACATACACCCATCCATTTACATATATATAAATACATATATATACATATATACGTATATATTTGTGCAGAATTTATGTGCGCTATTGTTTTTATGGCATGCACCCATTTTTCCCCATATGCCCCCAGTTCCAGATCCATAGCCATGCCCATTTCCATGGCCCATTCCAATCTTCATTCCCATTTCGAAATGCTGAAACGAAATCCAAGGTTGAAAGGCAAAAAATTGTATCCTTGTTGTGCCGGTTGGCTCTTGGCTCAAATAGTAGTGGGGAGCCGAGTCTCGTATGTGTGTGTGCGTGTGTGTGTGTGTGTTTGTGTTGACTCGGCTGGCACTTTTCTGCAAATTATGGCACATGAGGCAACAGAACAGTAAAACGGCATGCCTTGTAGTCAGCATTATGCATGATCCTTTCGTTCTTATGCATATATCTACAAGTATGTATGTATGTGTATAGCCATCTCTCTTTCGCTCTATATAGATTGGCTTACATATCTATGTAAGTGTGTGTACGTGTGAGTGTCTGTGTGTTGCCACTTAAGCTGCTTATGTGGCGAATACATAAAATAAAAAGAAAATCCTCGCATAACGAGCATTTCCTTCTGCCATATTTGCGTTATTTTATTATCATTTTTCTTCGTTGTCGTCCTCATTCGCTTATACACACACACACACACGCACACACACATACACGCATGTATACACAAAATGGCGGCAGCTAGTCATTGTTGTTGTTGTTGTTGCTTAAGCTTTTATATCTCTCAGATATGAGTTGCCATAAACTGAAATACATGTACACAAGCTATATGTATAAGTATGTAAATGTGTGTGTGTGTGTGGGTGATTGTGTACATATATATATCCATGTATATACATATCTTTGATACAAATCCAATTTCTGTACGCCACAATAAAACTCAGCGCTGCTTTTGTGGGCGGGGCAGCAGCTGCCGATAAGCAGGCAAAATGGCGAACTGCCTTATGAGGCGATTTAACGGGATTCCATGTGCTGATTATGGGCATAAATACAAACCCCAAAAGAAATTTAAATAAACCGATAAACGAATCCCACACTAAGCCCTCCCCGTAAAAAGCTCCGCTCCGTTGTTGCCCCTGCTTCAGCTTCTTCGTGGTCTTCTGCCGCTTTGGGTTACTTTGCTGGTTGCATGCTTGGGAGATACAAAACTAAAGACAAGCAAACTGCTTTAATTAAACTCGCCAAAAAGAAGCAAAACAAACACAAACACAAACGAAAATAAAAATAAAAATAAAAATGGAAAAGAAGTCGCCCAGGATCGCGCCCCACATCCACGCATCGCTTGTTTATGACCCGCAGCGGGCGCAACGATCAGATACAATATCTTCACCTGACACGGTCGCAGCCCGTCTTGGTAGCCAGCCCCAGTTGCAGTTCGAATTGAAGTTGGGGCTGGAGCTGGAGCTGGAGCTGGAGTTGGAGTCGCGTCTGCCACACTCGCCACGCGGTGACAATTTATGACGTACAACACTGGCGCGCTACAAGAACAGCAAAGAACAGTGTCCAGCGTCGTCACGATGTGGTAGCTGCAGCAGCAGAACCAGCAGCACCAGCAGCAGAAAAGAAAAGAGAAGAGGAGGACGCCGCGCAATGCAAATGCAGCCAATGGCCGCAACGTTTATGAAAATCATAAACATTCGCCGACGGCCACAAAATGACATCGGAGCAACGAATATGCATTTTAATAAAATATCCTAAAAGCCATATAAATCACACAACCAACAGAGTCGCCTCGCCGAGCTCAGCTGCCGCTTGGCCAGTTTATCGCGTGGCTTTATCCAGCTTCTTCTTTTAGTTTGTTGCCTCAGTTTCGTTATAACTGGGCATAGACCTTGATCGCGGCATTCGTGCCAGGACTGTCCTGGCACATGCAAGCCGTTACGCTAATTGAGCTTTTATCGATCCATAACGATTTGTTTTGGCAGCTCGCCGTCTCCTGTGCAGCATTATAATTGATGTAAAAACTAATTACAGAGCTAGCTGGATAACGAATTTGAGCTATTCTAGAGGCTTTAATCGTGGTGTATTCGAATATTATATGAGGATAGGCTAATCTGGCAACTATTCAAGATATTCTATAAATTATCTCTACCTCATAAAGTATCTTTCAATATACGATATAATCGATGAGATGAATTAAGAAATTCAAATAAGAGGATTTAAGAAGGATTCGGAAGTCTTGTAGTATTTCCCTCAGATACATTGTCCAGAGTTTACTGAAAATATATGTTTCAACCAATCGCAATATTTAATACCTCGTTTTCTGATATTCCAATGACATTAAAAACGACTTGAAAATTTCATAAGAAATTTATCACAAGAGTGGTAAGGGAGTAGTTATTTAATGAAAATCTATCTTTCCTATTGGAAAGAACCTTTAGATGATATTCGAATAGCAATAATGATAACATAGAAATTTAAAAATGTTTTACTAGAGAGGCAGGGGAATAGTTTACCATAAGCTGCACTGACCAGAAGTAACAGAAAATCTATCTTTCATCGAATCGCAATATCTAATACCTCTTTCCAGTATTATCTTTTGATAAGCGATATTCCAATGTCAATAAAGATGACTTAAAAATGCTTTAAAAGAGGACTAGGGTCATAAATGAGTCAAAAACATTAAGTTAAATTTACTGCACAGCTAGCTTTCATTGAATCTGTTGCCAGTCTGTTGTCGTATTTTGAGATACAAATTGTGAGCTTCCTTCCCGTCACTAATTGCAGAATAGTCTTCAATTTAAGCCACATTGTGCCAATCAAGTGCCAACTGTCAAATCCTGAATTCGGCTTTTGACTTTTTAGTCTAGACTTGAGCAGCCGCAGGCGCAGTTGTTCATACTTTTTGGGCCAATTATGAGGCGAGGCATCGGCCCTGGCGGAGGGTTCTGCTCCAGCTATAATTATGACAGTTGACGGGCAGCCGGAACCCTTGTCAGAACGAAAAAGGATAAACGCATACACACATACGATGTACATGCATATTTCAGTTTTAGTTTCGTGGAATATAATGCTCTTGACACATTTGAGTGCCAATTTAAAAGTCACACATGATTCGAGCTGCTGCGATTATGCAGCGCACACTCAACCTGATGCGCACACAAAATTGAACAAGAGTACTGCAGTGGGGGCTGCTCGACCATAAGATACCCTCGACGCTACAGCAGAGCTGTTACTGCCTACCTAGATTGAGGGATCTAATCTACATTCATAATCAAACACGCACTCACATCGAGAAGTTCCTTACACTCCGGGTTTTAGATGTACGATCCCTATTATATTATATGCATACAGATACTTCCACTGCTCTACTTTTTAAATTTTTGAGTGTATGTTATATATACAAAATCGTAAATTTGCATAATCAATATATTATTATATGAAACTAAACTAATATATTAAACAATTATGCTAAATATATATCTTGAATTTTTGCAAGAAAAATTTATCATATTTTTGTTGTTTTTAATATCGATATTAATATGATATGGAAAGCGAAATGATTAGTTGGCATTGAATATGCTCTACTTTAGCATACATTTTGTAATTACTTAGATCTTAAGCATTATATATTCTTCAACTTTATAATTTGTTCCATATGAGGCTAAGCGATTTTACTAAAAGATATAAAATAGTATTTCATAATGAATTCAACTTGAGAACGGTACAACGCTCTTTCTGTATTTCCAGCGGTTACCCATTGCAATGGTTCCGGTCTCATTGCGCTCCCACAACATTAATATACCCCATTTACCAACTTTCAATTGGGCTCAAAATATAAAAAGTGTTAAAATATCGAATAACGAATACCGTCTACCAAATATATATATATATGTATGTAGTCAGCAACTTGTGCCGCCTGTTGGCGCTGCTTTTATGGCCATGCTGATATATACATATAACAATAACAAAAAAAAAAAAAAAAGAAAAGAATAAAATGAAAAGTAAATACCAAAAATGCAACCATAATCAACGTGCCACAACGTGCCTTCGTCTCCCATCGCCCATCGCCCATCACCCTCGACGAGCAAACATTTAACGATAACACCCAAAGATATCAAAATCGAAATATCGTTAGACAACCCAGACCTGAACGCCCATCCATCCATCGCAGCCCAGCCCCACACAGACACCCGCACCCGCACCCGCACCCGACCCACACCCACTCCCGGCTCGCCGCATGCGTAAACTGCTTGACAAGCATAACAAACACAAAGTACACGAAGCCCCGCAACTTGACTGGATGACTGGATGGCTGGATGGGTGGATTGCTGGGTGCCTGGGTGCCTGGGTCTCTGCAACGGTTTTATGGCGCTGAAAACCATCCCCCAAGTGAACCCAAAGCCGAAAACCAAAGACCCATCGCACATTCAACATGGCGACGTTCTCGGTTGTGTTTCCTTTTGCGATATAAACGAAGTTTAGCAAATAAATAAAACCGTGCCGTACTTCCCTCTCTCCCCCTCCTCCTGTCTTTGCCCCCCTCGCACCATTCGATTGTATTGCAATATATATCGCGTACGTGCTGGCATGCCATAAATATGTGTGCGTCTGCATGAGAGCCAAACAAAAATTATATTTCTGTTTGTATTCGCAACAATTTATTTTGACTGCGTTAACGCCCACGGGCGAAGCTCCACAGAAAGAGGACCCCATCCCAGGACTCCCAATGGGGCAACCAGCTCCTATTGCCCTGATGGCTTATGGCAGCATTTCACATATGGCTCAGCTGAATGGAAGAAGGCCCAGTTAGCATGTGCTGCCACCTGTCGCCTGCTCAAATGCAAATTCCTAGCCAAGTAGAGGCAAAGCCACGAGCTAACCACACACAAAGCCTCGCAGCAATTGCAAGTGCAGAGGGCCACAAATAGGTGCCCATATTTGAGGAGTTCTCGTTGAAAAATAAAAAGAAAACTCTATAAATATTTACGGCCATCTTTGAAGTGGCTCTGACCTGAGAGGTAGTAGCCAGGGGAAGCACCGTCAATAACTCAAGCAAGACAGAAATTCGGAACAGGCAATTCAATTATTTAAAAACAAATTAAATCTAAAGTATATTTGATTAATGCCGGCCAATGTATTGTTAGGATGAGCAGGGCATATATTGTAGTTCTGCTCAGTATAGGAAATTGGCAAGCTCAACAACGCCTTAGCAAACAGCAGAGAATAGTCGAGTATCAGAAATAAAAACAAATAGAAGCATTTCAATCGGCCATAATTGTCTGCGCAATGCTCGTTAACTTTTTGAAAATGGAATTTTTATGAAAACGAATATAATCTATTGGATTTGAAGAGTATACAAATTCTTTTTTGTCTACAACGAAATTCACAGATTTTGTATTATGTAAAGAGGACAACAGTTATACTGCAAATTATGGTGAAAATAACTCTAAAGACCGGAACGATATAGTGCTTTCATGTATTTTACCTACCGGCCCAAGAAGCGTGAATATATTATTTTGTATAACTGTCATATATGATTATTATAAATTATAATTATATGCTGCTATGAATATGAGAGTTACCTATTTTCAATCCACATAAGTTGGGAGCACACCAATAGATATTGTCAAGTCTCGCATTGCCATTGCACAAAACCAATACACCCATACATATGTCGAGCGAGTATTTAGAAAACATAAGAACCCTTGAGCACAAGGAAAAGAAAATGAAAAGGAAAAATAAATGGAGACTAGCCAACTAAAAATTTAAAATGTGCAAAACTTTGCACAGTAGTTGTTGAAATTGGAAGTGGAAATGGAAATGGCAGCGGGAAAATGGGGGGAAGACTGCGAGCGAACCGCAGCTAACTGAGCCAAAGCTCAGCTGAGCTAAAGAGGATAGAACAAAGTCGTCTGCGGCATTCAACGTGGCCCGTGTGTCTTTGTCTAAGCAGGAAGGAGGCAGGGACGCAAAAAGGTGCAAACACGAAGCAGGTACGAGATACGGGCATGCGAAAGACTAGATGATGACGATTTTCAGATATATATATATGATGTATGTATATATATGTATCTGGCTACATCTATCTCTTCCAGCATGTCTGTATAGCTGCTGCTGCTGCTGAGATTTTCTTTGTGGTTTTCCACTTCTTTTGACAAACCATTTTCATTTTTCACAAAGTGCGCTGCAACTGAAGGCAACCGAAGTATACTTCAAAGGACCTCCACCAAGGACTCCCCTCAAGGACTTGAGCTTGGTCGCCATTTTAGAACTCCGCCAGCATTGGTTGACGCCCACACGCTGTTGTGGCCAACTCCTGCCACTGCTACTGCCCCTGCCCCTGCTCCTGCTCCTGCTCTTGCTCCTGCTATTGTTATGAAATATTATGAAATATGAAAATGATATTCCACCCCAAAGGCTACTCGTGCGCAATCGCATAGTGCGCTAACCCCGAGGGGGCACACACTACCGCACTACCACACTGAAACACTCTTATATCAGATGGAGAACTCGTTTCGACATGCCAATGAAATTGCGGCATAGCAAATATTATCACAACAGGCCACACAATTGATGTTCGTTTAGTCAGTCTTTGGCTCTCCACCAGCGCACTCATCAATCAAACGCACTCAGAAGCTCAACCAATCATCCAATCGAACAATCGCTCAGCCGTAATGCTCACTTCGTCGCAGCCACAGAAACACAACAATTTTCCAATTAAGCGACCAAAAATTTGAGCATATGATGATTATTGACGATAAGAGCTCGTAAGGAGCTCCAATCCACTCGTAAAATGTGCAAATAAATCGCACAATTGTTTCGTTGTTGGTTCTCCCCGTCTCTGTCCTCCTCCACTCCCCCGCTCAATGCCAGACTATCTACGAGCATTGAAACTAAAAGTTATCTGCGGCCAAGCCAAAACAAAGAAACTTTCATTTCCAATTTTCTTGATGTATTAAATTATTTACGCCCTCTTGAGCACAGGATTTTTCGTGTGCGTGGCCAGCCATACCGACTATGATGAGATATGTACATACACAAAGATATATGAGTACATATATGGCATACTATATACATATGTATATAGACTACATAAAAGCATGTGTATTCATCTTGGTTTGATGTTGTTTCACCATATATTTTGAGAGTTTTCTGACAGTATTTGAGTATTCGTAGCAAAAGTATGAGGAATGCTTTTATATTACGATATTTATACCCTAAATAAAACTAAAGAAATCAAGATATAATGGTACATCAGATGCAAATAAAAGAAATAAAATTTGAACACACTTTCACACGATTCGAAATAATTAATAGGCAAGACGCTATTAACCAAGTAGAAAGTGTTGAAAAGTGTCTCCAACATTTTTCATCACGTTAATTGTAACGAGTAAGAACTTTGTAACCGGGTGCAACTGACTGCATGATACACGTTCACGCTACTAGACCAGATTAATTTAATATAAAATGACATTTTCCTTGAGCATAATTGTTTTCGGGCATCAAAATTATTTCTCTATTCGTCGAATAGATTTGTTGTAATACCTCTTTTACTGAGTGAGCCTAATATTTCATTTTACCTCTAAAATCATCTGTTTACTTATCATTTTTATCGGAAATGTACAGCAGATCAATTACGAATCATTTGTAAAATTATTCTATTTTAACTGTCAGACATAGATAAAATAGCTTAAATTATATAAAAGTAGAGAAAGAATTGAACATTTCTTTATTTTATCTACTAGAATTTTTAATATCTAGTTCCAATTTATATTAAATAATAATATCAATAATTTTTAGCATCAAGTTCTATTTCCTTCTGCTTCCGTATTATAATTTCGATTGATTTTAATATGAATTTGGATAAATAATTTAATCATAACGCCAATCGAAATTTAAATACTGAAGCAGAGAAGCATTTCATTACTCATTACTTTAATACTCCATTCCATTCCTTCATTACTTCAATAATTTATTACGTTAAATAAAAAATAAAATGTTTGCGCTTTATTAAATTCCAAATTAAATGTTTGTCCAGATTACATTAATAGGCTGTTGGACAGACTTTCTAATTGCCAGACTAGTTGTTCGAACCCAATATACTCTCGTACACTTTGCGAACGTGCATTTAAAACTGTCCCTAGTTAGCAAATAAACTAGGGTCTTCCCCTTGGGGGCCCGCTTTCATTGTCAGACTGCAGCAGGCAGGCGCTCCTAAGACTCATTTCGTGCAAGCTTTTTACAGTCGCTGCGCAAGTTGGCGGCGAAGAAAAGAAAATTTCTTAACTGTACTCAACTCAATTTCACCCACCGGGGCCCACTGCACCAAATGTGCAGCCTAGCTCAGAGCATCGCCGGCTTGCCGAGGCCACCAACCCAAGCGATCCATCTTCTCACATGTGCAGCTGGCTGCGCTGCGAGGGACCAGCCGTGGCCAGCTCTTTGGCTGCTTAATTGCATTATGGCACGCATCATAAAAATGCATTAGATTTTCCAAAAACTGGCGGCTCATTGCTGCTGCTAAAAATGCTAACCGTTTTGAATTGCAACTCTCCAACTAGGCTTTGGCTATTTGTTTTGCTTGAAGTCTGTTCTATTAAACTAATTTCAGATTTGTAGTAATTTAACTTGTAAAATTCTTTAACAAGCTATGCATTTCACAAATCAGTTTGTTATACCCAGCATCTAAATCGGATGCAGGGAAACCTTACGAAACAAGCATTGAACCATATATGACCTTATATATTATATATACAATCTTGATGAAGATGATGATGATGAAGCCAACTTGATCAAGACCTCTTCGGCAAGAATAGATCTTCTTGCCTGTAAAATTTTGGCAGACGGACCTGTAGAATCCTAGATAACTGTGTTCATTTTCATATAACTTAAGATCTTAAAGGAAAGAAATTTATATGTCTATATCTGACGTGTTAATTCCTTTACACATCCCGGAATACATTGCAAAGTATATATTGCTGTAATTTGGCTCATATAAGACATACTGATAGTCCAAAAGTTTCTTTAGGATCACATTAAAGAATCACATTAAATGTATCAAATAAACACACACCAGCTAAGTAATTAGTAATTTTGTAATTTTTTCCCATTTTCATTAATTTTTTTATTGCAGTACATTTCAAAACCAAAATTGTAAAAAAATTTTTATTCCAGATAAAATATACCTATAATTTAATATGAATAAATAAAGAAAATCGAAAAAATCGAATTGCAAACATCTGTATATGAATGTACTTATTTCCTATATATTACTTTTAAATATGTATGCAGATATATAACCATAAAAAAAAACACTTAATAATATGGCTAGGAAATTATTTAGTCAAACAGAATCTTAACTCTGTTGTGTACTCTCTATAGATGTAAGTTGGAATAATTATAATGTTCATCACGGACACAGGGTATTTGCTAGTGAAGCACTCCAAACAAGATCACTCTTACTTGCTTCTTATAATTAGCCATTTCATTTGACTTCTTATTTTTCTTGATGATGATTAATTTATTTAGTTGTTCTGCGAAGTAACAGAGCTGAAGCTGAAGCCCTGCAACTTTACACTTGAAACTTATGCTAAAGGCCCTTAACAATATATGCATATGTATTACCAGGTATCCGGCGAGGCGAAGAAAGATCTGTTCAATAAAAGCAGCAGCAGAAGGCAATGCATTTGGCCAGCTGAGTCAGTGCAGCAGCACGAATGCGATCTGAGCATGAATGAGCAAGAGCATCCATCCCATCCATGGGTGAGCAAGTAACGAATACATGTCAGCCCCATAACGCCAAATGCCGATTATACCGATCAAAGAAAGGCAAATTTCGAAGAAGAGTAAACAAAAAGCAAAAATATGGCCAATTTTAATTGGCCAACACCAGTGGCAGCCAGATCTCGCCTCGTCTTTCCAACTGAGTGAACAGCCTTGGCCATGGATCGCAATTTATAAAAGCGACGAGTCGACAGCGTTTTCGCTGGAGTATCATTCGAAGATCGTTGGCGGTTGGTAGCAAGTGGAAGTGGACTCAAGTCGGAATATTCATACGATATATCAGCAAGCAGAACAATGACGCGTCTCGAGTGGCTGCTGCTCCTGGCGTGTGCCGCCAGCATTGGAGCGGGTGTGGAGGCCGCCACAACTCAAATGCAGAGACGACGCCGACACAGCATCGTTGAGAGTGTACAAGCTGCACCTGCAGCTGCAGCTCCAGCTCCAGCTGGCGGCAGTGACTGGGGATTGGGACCGGAGCTGACATTGGCCCGGCGTGTTTACGACGATTGCCAGGGCAAGAACGACTTCGTTGGCTGCCTCAAGCAGAAGGCGCTGCACGCCTTGACACGCGCCCTGGACCAGGACTCCATTAAAATCGTGGACGGTCTCGTGCTCGAGAAACAGAACCAAAGCGACACTGAGAGCATCATCGGGTCGTTGACAGATGCCAGGCAGTTCGGCAACCTAGCGCCCATCGATCGCGCTCTGCTCTCCAAGGCTGACAAACTAATGCGCACCCATGCGCTCAAAGTAGACATGGACCTGGACTTGGACGTGGGCGTCGGTCGCGAGCATGAGCATAAGAAGAAGAAGCACAAAGACGGCGGACACATCAAGTATGTGATTGCTGCCCTGCTAACGGCGATGGGCATTGCCGGCCCGCTCGGCCTGAAGGCGCTTGCCGCTATTGCCGGCAAGGCGCTTGTGATTAGCAAGGTCGCCCTGACCATTGCGGGCATAATAGCGCTCAAGAAGCTCTTCTCGCACGATCACAGCGAGGAGACCAGCTTCCAGGTGCACGCCGGCGAGCACAACAGGTAACTCTGACCCTCTACGCATGCCCAGTCCCAAATCAAGTACAAATCAATCTCCATCAACCATTTTAGACGCAACACGTACGTCATCAGACCCGTCTCGAAGACAAATGCTGGCGTGGGCGTAACAGCTGCCGGCGGCAGCTCCCCGGTGGATCCATATCGCTACTACTACGAGTACCACCAGAAGTAGACACAGAGCTCAAGTCTTTGCTCAAGTTGCGTGTGCGTGCGGATGTGGGTGTGTGTGTGCGTGCTTAAACGTCGTTATTCTCCAAAGTCGATGCAGCTAGACTACCAAAGAATCGAGCCGATCCGAATGCAGTGAGGTCAAGTCCTTACATCCTTTTGTGCGTTAAGGGACGGGCGCTAGCTCTTATTGTAGCTCTTTAGTTTAAGTGTAAAATAGGTTATTTTCAAGTGGATTGCACATAATAAACAAGTATTAAGTGTTACAACAAGTTTTACAAAGCCGTTTTACAAAATGCTTTATTCGGATTGAAAATGTAAATGGATTGAGTTTATATCCATGAGACAATCGATCGGCACAATCTGTTTTTGGAGTATATTAAAAACGTATTTCTAGTTTTAGTTTCTAAACTTGTTAAGCGAAACAAATATTGTATATACAAACTTATTAATACTAACAAACGAGTCGATCGACAACGCACAACTAGAAAATTATAGCCGGGTGCAACCCACTGAAGACAATTTTGAAAAGTATTTGCATTATTTGTAATGTTAAATACTGTCATATACATCTTAGTCGGAGTCATCAGATACAACGTAGGTTACTGTTGCCTTTGCTCTACGTCCCCTATTAGAGGCTTCCAAAAGCCCTTGAGCAGCACTTGATGAATTCTGAACGAAAAAATGAATAATGAATAAAATGAATCATAGATAGAATTGCAAAATTAAGCTCACTTTAGTGTTGACAGACACATCTAACTTAGCTTTAGCCCGAGTTGAAGCTGCACCTCCTCGACCACGAGTTCCAGCGCCTCGACCAGCTCCGCGGCCAGTAGCTCTGGCACTGGATGTCACTTGCGCCTCAGACAGATCGGCTTCATTACTTGTCTTAATGTTGGCGAGTGAGCTCTTAGCTTCTGTCTTAACGCCAAAGTCATCCAGCATTTTAAGCAGATCATCGGCTTTGTAGCGTTGCCTAAAATTCTCAATTTCATCATTTATATTCTCAATGGCAGGCAACGTGTCCATCAAATGCTCAACAGCCTTTTCATTGTAAAATCTGCAATTTGAATATTTATAGCAAGTTTTTTGTTTGTGTTGGCTAACACAAACTTGAAAATTTGGTCCGCGGCATTGTTGTCGGAGCGCTCGACCATGCGGTAGGTAACCTCCGCCAGTGCCTTGGAGTGTAGAAGCTTGAGCGGATTTTTGTCTTTGACTTCTTCGAAGTACCGATCGACTAGCTCTTCCACACGTGCCGTGTTCTCCACCTCCTGCAACCACAATGAAATTATTAGCTTGACAATTTAGATGTAGAGAAGCTGCTTACCATAACACGCTGCATAGCATCTTTGTCTATATTAACCTTATCACTTTTCGTTCTCTTGATTAGCTTTTCAAATTTGACAACATCTGCCCCATTGGCCACACGACTGCCAAAAATTTGACCGAAACGAATGGTATTGAACATGTACGTCTCATCAGTATAGCGAAGACGTAGACGTATCAGAGGAATCGTCGGCTGTTTTGGATGACCCGTGAGCAGAGTTTTGGCCTGCTCAATCATGTCCTCTACACGCTTTATGGCAAAGTTGTACACCTTTGTGGACGCATCGCCCTGCTTTAGATTCAGTTTGTCCACATAGTCCTCTAGATCAATTGACTCAAAGATAAATGGACGCACAGTTTGCAGCGGCAAAGGCTTGAGATTAAACTTTGTTTTGTAAATTTCCAGCAGACCCACGTGCTTTTTTAGCGATTCACCTTTGGCCAGCGAAGTAGCCACTGACGAGCCTGGTTGGGACACGTAGAAATCGCGTAAAGCGTTTACTTCCGGCTCAATGCGACAGTCGTGCTCATGACCCCAAATTATCAAATTCAGAAAAGCTGGCAGTAACTCTTCAGGCAGATAGTTCTTCGGACCTCGATCTGCGCGGTTTTGATGTACAACCATTAAATGGAACCAATCTTCCTCGGACTCATTTGGACAATTAATAGTCACTTTAAAGTCCTTAAAGATACGCACTAGGCGTGCATCGTGAATGTGGCTTAATCCATACAGTGCCAACTTGGTTTCGCCCTTACGGATCAAGATGGGGCTTATCTCTACTTTTGTAAGATCAGTCCAGCGACCAAAGTAGTTAATCAGACCCGTTGTGCTAAGCAAATCTAAGGAGCTCAAACGGCCAAAGCCACTCGGGTCGTCATGATTACCGTGTATAGAAAACACTGGTATGGAAATATTTAAATTGGGATCCTCGTAGTTTACCGACTGGTTGACAGCATTGTAAAAACATTGTGACTGATCACTAAGTATTTCAAGAGGTACGGGCTTGTCTCCAAATGTATAACGCCTGAGCAGTTCAATGCATCTGCAAGAGAAATTTCAATTTATAACCAAAAATGGAAGCTCTGTAATAACAACCCAACTCACTTGTACATAGCATTCTGGCTTGGCACTGAGTCATGAAATAAGTCACCTCCAAGCAATATCATATCCACATCCTCGGACACTGCCAGTTCCAAAATTTCCTCAAATGCTGTAAAGCTGTCTTCGCCGCGTACTGCGTCCTTCTCAGCGTAGCCCAAGTGATTGTCCGTGGCCACTAATACACGGATAATATTATCTACATCCTTTTCAGCTGCATCCGCCTCTGCCATATTTAATTCAGTTTATTATAACAGATTTACTTTCCAAAAAGGAATTTCACAACTGAAGCGCGGGCCGTGACGCGATTTATCGATAAGTCAGCAATCAGCTGTTGTTGATGCCATAAGCGTCGCCACGGGAAGTCCGGCAACGCTGCTTAACATTAAATTATTATTTGTTTCACAGACATACATACACACATACATAGTCAAGTTGAAGATCAATCAAATCATTTCAGATATTCATGTAGACATCCTTAAAGTTTAAGCTAATAAGCACGTACGTAAAAAAAAAAAGAAAATATTAATATTAATATTAATCAAGAAATCGGCATCTTGTCTCTGCTGCACTCTGTTTTCAAATTCTGAACTTCAGTCATCCTTGGAGAAAGAAACTGGATTCACCAAGTGGAAGCACCCGAGAGGATCAGGGGCTTTTTTTACTCGGTGTGGTTGGGTGTTGTTGTAAATGGCGAGAAATTCTGACAAGGATTCTTCATTGCACCAAGCTTTTAGCTACACAAAATTTATCTCTGCTAAGACACAGTGAGCTTGACAATTCTAATGGTGATTTTCTTGGTTTTCTTGACCTAGTCCTGGGTCCACTTAGTATCTGAGCCCAGGAATTAAGAATGAGTTTATTCATCTTATGGCATCTGCTGTTCGCCAGCGTTTACTTAAAAGCATTCGTGTGGCCAAGTACTATGGTCTCATGTTCGACTCAATTCCCGATATTGCTCATCGCGATCAAATGATTTCGAAAAAAAAACGGTATTGTTTATTTTTTTCGCGACGAGGTTTTATGCAACGTCTGGCAGCACGGCTCTCGGAATAAACGGCAGGGCTATAGTTCTTTCATTATTGTGAACTAATCATATTTAAAAATCAATTATTGTGGCTATCAAAAGATGTGCTAAAATTTCTTATCTAATACTTTTACAATTTAATCAAGACCCAAAATGGTAAAAAAAAATACATATACATAAATTTTGTAATTGTAAGAATCAAGAATATCAAGTTGCAACTATAAGCTCAAACTATTTAGTACTTTCACAAGAATGTTGCCCGCACGCCCCTATAATAATGTTTTATTCTTTTGAATTGTTTATAGAAAACACATATTATCGCATACCATTATACATTATTATGTACTGTTATTTAAACTTTCAAGTTATCATCAAATTATCATCATTAGCTTCTTCGATTAAGATTAGCTAGACTGTCTTGAAAATAGAAAAATGGTTTAGAATATAAAATTTAAGTCTCATGTTTACTTCGAATGGCTTTTAAAAAATAATAGGTATTTGATTTTATATAAAACTTTAGATTAAGGATATTCCAGTCCATCGAATCTATGGTCAACAATTAAAAAATACTAAACAGCAAAACCAAAAATTTAACTGTCTTCAAAAAGAAATGAAATCTGTAATATTTATTTGCAAAATATATTTCTTTACATTATCAGATATTGCTAGAATGCTCAATTGTATTATGAAGCCAATAGAATCGACATGGTCAGAATAATAAAATAATAAATTTACGATGATGTGCAATCGGTTGATAACGAGACCAATAAACAATGTAGCACTATGTTAGTTGGTATAATCCGAGATAAAGTAGATTATTTTTCAATCTTTTTTGCGTTCGATAAATTAAAAGCGTCCAAGAGTAATTGTAACTCGTTTGTGAAGGGGACAACGATTAACAAGAATGCAACACTCAAATGGAACGTACTTTTGTGTTATTGGCTATCTTTAATTGACAATCTTTAATCGCTTAGTAGCAGCTAGTCCACCTCTGCTTGAAGGTTTGCCATCAGATACCGTTGGACGTTTAGCTCGTGTCTTAGCGCCAAGGGAATTCAATGCATTAAGAATATCGTCAGCCTTGTGCCGTCGACGAAAATTCTCTATTGCGTCTTGTATATTCTCAAGAGAAGGCATCGTTTGCATTAGGTGCTCTACTGCTTTATCACTGTAATATCTGCAATTATAGTATGCATTAAAGACTCTTCCTTCTATATCGAACAAATAAACTCACTTGAAAATCTGGTCAGCTGCATGGCCATCCGAATGTTTCACCATGCGCATAGTAACTTCCTTCAATACCTTGGAGTGAAAAAGCGTGAGCGGTATATCCTCGATATACCGACCTAGTAAATCTTCTAATGTCGTTAGATCATCCACCTCCTAATACACATTTACTTTGTTAGAAAGAAATTGTAGGTGATTAATAATGGGTCCTCACCATGCCAGACTCCACAGCAGCTTTGCCTGCATTTGCCGTATCATTTTCGGTAAGCCTCGTAAACCTCACAATATCCGCGACATTAGCCACACGAGTGCCAAAGAGATGACCGAAACGAATGGTATTGAACATGTGCGTCTCATCTGTGTATCGGAGACGGAGACGTATCAGAGGAATCGCCGGCTGCTTTGGATGACCCGTGAGCAGACTTTTGGCCCTCTCAATCAAGGCCTCTACACGGTTTATGGCAAAGTTATACACCTTTTCCGCTGCATCGCCTTCATTTAGGTGCAATTCCTCGACGAGATCGTCGAGATCGATTGACTCATATACGAATGGACGCACAGTTTGTAGTGGCAGTGGCTTCAGGCTCTCATTTAGTTTGTTTATCGTCAACAGACCGACGTGTTTTGTTTTCGACTCCCCCTTTATGAGTGACGTGGCTACCGAGGACCCCGGCTGGTAAACTTTGAAATGACCCGAAGCGCTCTGCTTAAAATCAACGTAGCAATCGTGTTCGTGTCCCCAGATAACCATATTCACAAACTCGGGTAGACGATCCTCGGGCAGATATTTCTTGCTACCACCACGATCTACGCGATTCTGATGTACCACCATCAATTGGTACCACTCCTCTCCAGACAGATTATCATTATGAAAGTTGATTTTAGACTTCTCTAGCATACGCACTAGCTGTGCATCAGGAATGTGACTGAGCCCATAGAGTGCCAACTTGGTTTCGCCTTTACGAATCAAGATGGGGTTTATCTCCACTCTTGAAAGATCTGTCCAGCGACCAAAATAGTTAATCAGACCTGTTGTGCTAAGCAAATCTAAGGAGCTCAAACGGCCAAAGCCACTCGGGTCGTCATGATTGCCGTGTATAGAAAATACTGGTATGGAAATTTTCAAATAGGGATCTTCGTAGTTTACCGAATGATTGAGTGCACTGTGAAAAGAAAGCGATTGATCACTTAATATTTCCAACGATACGGATTTATCTCCAAAAGTATATCGCCTCAGCAACCAAAGCCAAAGGAATTCAGGTTTATTATACCCTGAACCCATTGAAAATGGGAAATCAGGGTATAATGGTTTTGTGAAAAGTATGTAACAGGCAGAAGGAATCATCGCAGACCCCATAAAGTATATATATTCTTGATCAGGACGACGAGCTGAGTCGATATAGCCCTGTCCGTCTGTCCGTCCGTCCGTCCGTCCGTCCGTCCGTCCCTCCGTCCGTCCGTCCGTCCGTCCGTCCGTCCGTCCGTATGAGCAAAAGGATCTCAGAAGATATAAGAGCTAGAGAGCTGAAAATTGGCATGCATACTCGTGTATACCATAGGCAGTACAAGTTTGCTTTATTTTTTCGATAACTCGTCCGATAACTTTTTTATCGAGAATAATCGAAAAATCGACATTGTTTCTTCTGCCTAATTTGAACACTTTTAGACCTGGAGACTTAAAATTTGCGTTGTATATAAAGTTAATAGATACAAAGATTTTGTAATTTTCAGATTTTGGATACCACGCCCCCTTCGCCCCCAATTTGTAAAAAACGCATTTCAAGTACTAGAGACTTGTGATTTGGAACGTACACACATTTTAGCCATATTATTACGCTCTAAAAGTTTCATTAGGATCGTATGCCTACAAAAGAAATTATTCAACAAATAAATTCTCATAATATGCCCACACTGCAGTGCAGCCCAAGCGCAGCCGCTGCTAGCTGCGCAGTTTGCAGAGCGCGTGCTTATACGTGCATGTGTATGTATGTGTGCATAAAAGAAGTCCAGAATGATTAGAATATCAGTTTGGAGGGTTCAGGGTATCTCCTAGTCGAGCAGTCTCGACTGGAGCCTTCTTACTTGTTTTCAATTTGAAGATTTATTGTCAGTGATCTACTCACTTGTACAGCGCATTTTGGCTGGGCACTGAATCATGAAATAGGTCCCCTCCAAGCAATATCATATCCACATTCTCTGACACTGCCAGCTCTAATATTTCCTCAAAAGTCGTAAAACTGTCTTCGCCTCGCACTGCATCCTTCTCCGCGTAGCCCAAGTGGTTGTCCGTGGCCACCAATATGCGGATGCTATTGTCTGCATTATTTCCAACTGCGACTGTTCCTGCCATGTTCTCCATAGGTCTGCGATTTTTGCTTTACGAAACGGGATTTCTAAAGTTAAGCGCGATAAATAAGAAATCAGCTGTAGGCCTTATCAGAAGTGACCCAGTACTGGAGTGGTTTTGATGTTTTAAATATACTTTAGACCCATACTGATAATTTTTGGCAATGTATAGCAGTGTACGAAATTCGTACTACGAATACCGATGCACTGCAAGCTTTTTCGATCATCCCACATTCATTATTCCCTTCGACAGCCTGCGCATTACCTTGAACGCATTCAGAGTTAAAGTGAAGCTTCGCAAGGTAACGTAACGTAATCCATTGAGAGTAAATTTTTTAAGTATACTTAAACGATTGATGATCTGTCTTCGAATTCCCAAATAATAAAAATGCTATTATATCAGGAGTTAATTACTTGAGCTAATAAGTATATATATGCCTTTTGAGAGCATGAAATAAATCTTCCAAAAAGATATGCAGTTAGATCCATAATTTTTAGAGCATTGTTGCTGATGATAAGACTTACCAAAAATAATTTTATTGCATTAATTATTGATTATTATTTTTGTTGATTAGTCGTTGATTTAAGACATCAAGACTTCTTAGAGTTCTCTGAAATGCAAAAGCAGCTACTTTCCGATATACTCAGATTTATTATATAATTTTCTATTTTATTTCACAAAAAGTTATAATTACAAATAATTAAAATTAAATAATTCTTTTAAAACATTCCTGTCAAAATATATAAAGGTAGATTGTTCACTTTGTATAAATATTTGTTGTTGGTTGATAGCCTTAATCTCCATTGCAATTAAACATATCTTTGAATTTCTACATATAAAAATAACTATTTAACTATTTATTTTATAAAAGCGGATAGAACTAAGCTATCCATATATAGCATAGGCTCGAGAATATTTTTGATTACTCTTACTTAAATCAGTTCAAAATAAAATGTTTACCCATTCTATTCCATTCCTTTCGAATCACAGCCTGCTTCTACTCGCTTAAGGTTGAATTTGTTTAATCCAAATATGGCATTATAACTTCATTGATAACTCGTTTGTTCAAATGCCACGAAAGGTGATGTACGAATGGCTTAACAATAATAATTAGTTTATTAGCTTCCAGTAAGGTCTTCAATCCGATTGAGTCATTCATGTAGATTTCCCGTTTATAAAACGGAATCACATTCAATGATTCATTGAAGTAACTAAAATGACTGAAGAAAACATAGTTCAATAAAATTATATATATTATTTATATTGTATAGATTTGTATATATTACCTAGATTGCCATGGTGTAATAACATCATCGTTTGGTCCTCCGATTAGGACAAGCTTATTCAGCCGTACCATTCCCATTTTGAACGAAGTTGAATTGGAGCTCAGCTTCTCATTGTTAATCAAGGGTAAGAATTCACTATATTTCATATATAGGTCTTGTTTATGTGGGTCATTCCAGTAGCCGCCTACAGATGTGTGTTGCCCCACCCGCGAGTAGAATAGCTCAAATGCAGTTTTTGCCGCAAGATCAGGGAAAATTAAGTGCAAGAAACTTGCTGAAAGCGTAAAGAAAGATTACTAAATCTTAATCACATATATTTATATATATTACATACTTCCATATTGTCCAGCTTGAGGTGATGATAACGATATAAAGGTTTTTACATTGTGGTTGGGTAAGCTTTGAATCGCCGCCCTCGCCAAGAGCCCGCCTTGAGAGTAGCCTGCATAGAGGATCAGTAATCAACAATATAGTCCAAAGATGATTCCTAATATTGACATACCTAATACAATTATGCCTTCCGGGTGCAGTTTTCCAATTTGATCTAAAATTATACAGAAATAATTAATAGATGAGATCTTTTAAATAACATTAACTCACCTATGTAATCTTTTATTTGTTGGACTTGCCGCCAGGCATTCTCCAGGCTGTACCACCCGCTGAACTTATCACAATTGTACACGACTGTACCCGGATGAAACTGAATTGAAAACAAATGGAATTAAAAAATTGACTTTGAACTTGTCATTGGAGGCAAATAAACAATAACAAAGAACGGTTCGACCCCCCGCACTTACTTTCTCAATATGTCGCACCAAAACAGTCATAGATTCAGCTCCCGATAATATGCCATGGAGTATCACAACAGGCTTGTACGCCAAAGACCCAACAAAGTACATACATACTATTAGCAAGTATATTATTCTCATTTTTTAATCCACTGACGATGTGTGTCCTAGCGAAAAGATTCTCTGCGTTTGTTTTATTTACATAGCTATAAGAAACTGCTGTTAACGGAGGAGTGAGTATGTCCAGAGAGGAGCACAACTGTTAGTTATCCGACTGTTATTATGTTAAATTAAAATTAGTATGCAGCTCAGCGTTTACGCTTAAACAAAAAATGTATTAGGATTATTCGAAAAAAATATTGAATATGGAAAAGCTCCATATTGGAAATAAAAAACTTAATATCTATAATTATGCTCATTTATTCCTTTCTCATCTTATATCAATTTTGTTATGTACTTTGCACTATTAAATCTGTTCTTAAATATATGTATATGTGTAGATGCGGCAAACAATTAAATACATCGAACTTATCAAGCCCTTAATTTCCGTTTCAAATTTTAAAATTACATTTTCAATATATATACATAATTATGCATATATATATGAGGATGATTTACTTGAAGCTTCTTTTTAACATTTATTTATTACTAATAATAGAAGTGCTCGCCCAGGCCGTTCGTTACCTCCGCTTCAGTTTCAGCTTCAGCTGCAACTACAGGGATTGAACTTCACCCAGCCACCTCTTCGCTGACAAAGTCCAGCTTAACAACCTCTGCGGGCAGGCACTCCTCCACATCGTTCTCCTGCACATTTATCCTGTTCAGTGTCATCGACACATCGGGCCCGCACTTGAGACCAGCATTCGTTGAGGAGTTTGATGTGGTGCTCACCACATCCTCTGCTACTACAACGGCGCCCACTGCACCAGCTGTTACAGCTGTTGCTCCGACACTTGGCGACAATACTGAGCTATTTGAGTTGGCAGGCACAATGATTTGTTGTGTAGCAGTTGTCGCCACAATTGGCAGCGATGTCTGCTGCATCGCTGTCGTTGACGTGGGCTGCTGTATGATGATGTTCTCTGTGATGGTTGGCGTATTGGCGGCTGCTGCTGCAGCAGCTTGTGCTGCGGCTAAAGCTGCTGCTTTTTGTTGCTGCATTTGCTGAAATTGTTTGATTGTCACCGTTGTTGTTGTTGTTGTCGTTGATTGCTGCGGCTGCAATATAATTTGCTTTGCTTGTTGCTGCGCTTGTTGTTGCTGCGGCTGCTGCTGCTGTATGATGTGTGATTTGAATACGTGTTGCTGCTGCGGCTGCGGCTGCTGCTGCTGCTGGACAATTGGTAACTGTTGCACTGTTTGTATAACGTGTTGCACCTGCTGCACGGGCACTTGCTTTGCTGGTATGCCAGCATCCTCAAACGCCTTCTTCTTCAATGCCTGTCGTATTTGGGAGCTGTAGGAAGCAGAGTTTGTTTTATTGAGTTCATATTATTTCGTATCATGTTCTCTCGCTCTTACACTGTGCGATTTTTAATGCTTAAACTGATTTTGCTCAGATCATCGGAGAAGCGCATTATGGACGAGTGTAACATGTCAATTTCCTCATCTGTCCATTTACTGTGGCATAGCGAGGGAACATGAAATTCAGTTGTACTTCGTTCTTTATTAAAGCTCTTTTTCATTTATAGCCAACTCTCACTTACCCAGAGGGAGATTCGGCATTTGGATGCAATTGCATTGTCAGATCGCCGAGTCTGCTAAACGCTTGGCCCGCTGCCGTGAAAATTTCTCCAACCTATGCAAAACAACAAATATTTATATACGTGCATTCAAATCGAGTTTTTGTTTATGTTTAGCCTTAGCATGCGTTGCAAATTCAAAACAAACGCGCCCCATGAAGCAAAACATTTCGCTGGCATTCGCTTTCGAAGGAGTGAGATGAACTGAGCAAGGGACGCTCAGCCGCCAAAAATTTTGCAACGCACGTAGGAAAAGAGACATTTCAGTTGAAAAAATGCACTTAAACTAATTTTTAAAAACTGCGTGTGCTTTAAATATACCTTTGTTGCCGAATTCATGGCCCACTTAAGCAGAATCACTTTTTTTTAATACAAGATTTAATATGTGTGTGGTGGCTGGCCGATAGCTGCTCGATCTCTTAGCAATGCAACTCTTGTATTTTCAAGCTATCAAACGCGTTGTTATCGTTTATATCGATAAGCTCGCTGACAGTGTTGCCTCCTTAATTCACTTTATTGCACTGATGTAGGGGGCGCCAAAAGTAAATTTATTTAAATCATGAGTGCTTCAATTTAAAATGTAAGTGGTACAAATGGCACTCATTATCATAATTATACACTTAAACAAATATATCCTAAATATACATATAATCACTCAACGCTGTAATACTATGAAAAATAAAAAACACAAACAAACAATTTATTTTGTTGATGCTACAGCATCGATGCCAGCGACTTGACGTAGTTCATCCAGCTCATCCCGTCGCATTTTAAGTGCCCTTTTGGCGTATTCATATTTGTTGGAAAGCGTGGAAATTTCCTTCCTTTGCGCCTCTAATTGGGACTGTAAATGTAAAACAATTTGGAATAGTTTTTACTGTTTAAATTATTCGGAGGTATTAAGACGTGTACCTTAAGAGCGCTGATTTGACCAGCTGTTTGGGACGATATATTGGAGGTATCGTTATTTTCATTTTGTCTTAACTGATTTTCCAAGTCTTTTATTTTATTATATCGATGACGACACAGTTGTATGCTATCATGGAACTTATCAGTCATCTTTTTTAACTCCGCCTCTAAAGTGGATTCCGTTTGAGTCTCAACCGTTTTTCCCTCAACGGGAGTTCGGCTACTGGCCGTGATGGCTGCAGAAGCAGTGTAGACGTTTATTTTGCTCATAAGTTCCGCGTTCTTTTGTTTTATACGCTTGATTTCATCACGCGCTTTGGCTTGTTCATCAAGGAGACGTTTTTTTAATAAAGCTGTCTCCTCCTTCAATGGATGGTTCTTCAACTCAATATTTAAAGCAGTCACCATGCTTTCCTTTATGAACAGCTCGCGCTGACAATCCTGCAGCTTTCGGTCAAGTTCCGCACAGTTGCAATTATTATCCACGGGATCCGTCATGCAGCCCACATGACGGCAATCATTCCAATAGGACTGACGCCTTCGTTCATCGTGTGTGCTAATTCGTCGATTTCTGCGCACCTCAGAATCAATGCTCACAGATTTCTATGGGTAAGACATACGTCTAATAATTAAAAATATTCGCAAGTTACGATAAAAAAAAAACTTTCTACCCTGGGCTGGTTGAAATCACGATCCACACTTCGTCTAGCACCAGGCGATGTACTCGATGCGCTTGAGTCAAATGAGGTATTGCTGCCATTAGTTTTCATTCGTAACTCTGCCTCCAGCTTCTTGAGTATCTCCGTGGTGGTGCAAAGTTTCTCCTCCAAGCTGCGCTTATCCTCCAAAAGACTAGAAATTGTATAATCCAGGCGTTTACGTTCTTCGTCAAAGATGCTTCTGTTCGCTATCTGCATTCGTGCAGTGGATGGTGACATAAGTATATAACAAATAAACAATTGAGAACTTACCTGAGAAGCGCGAAGATTATCAATATCTTTTTGTAAGTTTTCTTTTTGCAATCGCAATTCATCAACAGTTTTATTATCTCCTGCAAGCGCCGTCGCCAGCCGCTCCTCCAGCTGTACGAAAGATATCTTTTGTTGTTCGGAAGCTGTTTTCATGGCATCGCAGCTTGCTTCCATGGCGTTTAGCTTGTTCTGGAGTTCAGCTTTATTTTCATGGAAACGGCGCTCTTGATGCCTCAATTGCTGCTGCAAAGCATCGCAATTTGCTTCCTTATCCAGTAATCTCGACTGTAGCTCAGCATTAGCCTCTTCTAGTCGTTCTTTATGCACCAGAAGTTGAGTAATTTCTCCCTCTAGGCGTGATTTCTCCTCTTCGAGTCTAGCATTGCCCTCTTCGAGCCTGATTTTTTCATTTTCGATTCGATTTTTGATTTCTTCGAGTTTTTCTTTGTCCACCTGAAGCCGAGTTGTGCTTTCTTGAAGTCGAGCTGCCTGCTCTCGTTCCCTTTTCAGAAGATCCTGTACATTTAATATATTTCTCAGATTAACTGTGAGCTGATTGCGTAAGGCATTCGCCTTTAGGTTTTGACTCACCAGTGAATCAAGTCTCGATTGCAGCTCCCCCTTCGCGCTTTCCAGGTCCACCAATTTGCGTTCGAATTGTTGAGCCTGTTGCACTATTTCCGCCTCCAGTTTTTGTAGTTTATTCATTAACTTGGACTGTTGGGAGCACCCCTGTTGCAAATCCAAGTTCAGCTTTTCAACTTCAGCCTTTCGTGTTGTTAGCTCATTGTTAGCCGATGACAATTCACTTTCAAGATTCTCCACTTTATGAGCGAGCTTTATGTTGAGATCGTTTTTCGCACAAAGATGAGTTTTGATTTCTTCATGGTCCTGCAGAAGTTTCTCCAAATCAGAAGCCTTTAGATTTGCCTGCCGCAGCTCACTTGAAAGGACTTCAATCTTGGCATTTAAAATTTCAATTTTTTCCTCATAGTCAATCTTTTCATTAGCATACGCACTCAGCTCAGCATGCAACTGTTGCGCCATGCTCTTCTCCTGTTCCCGTTCATCCTGCACCTTGAGCAGTTCATTGCTCAAATGTTCGATCCTCAGCTCGCTCTCAGCAACAGACGACTGCAAGGTGCCCTTCTCTACCTTCAGCTTCTCCAAAGTAAGCTCATGCTCGGTCTTCAGCCGCTCGTACTCATGAATTTGCGATTCGTACTTCTCGCGAAGCAGCTGCAGCTGATCATTAGACGATGTGACCAATGCATGCTCTCTCTGTGCGTCCTGTTCCTTGCTGCTCAATTGAGCTGTCATCTGTTGCACTAGCTTCTGGCTTGCATCATACATTGACTCCAGATCTTGCTTCTCCTTAACCAATTGATCGACAGCTAGATTATTCGCACTCTTGACAGACATAATCTCAGCTTCGCTATCGGCGCTCAGTTTGGCACAACGCTCCTCAGTCGATGATAATTGTATTTGCAATTCCTGCAACAACGCTTCGTAACGGTCCTTGCTCTCCTCCCATTCAATATTGTATTTGCGCAGATTTTCACGATACTCACACTCGCTGAGCTCAATTTTCTGTAAGTACTCGAGCTGAATGTTATTCAGATGATCCTTATTCTGTTTCTCCATCGAATTCAGCTCCTTTTTGGCATTATCCAGTTCGATTTGCAGCTCGGTGACACGTTTCTCGTGTTCCTCCTTTAAGCGCTCCAGTTCTGACGGCTGTGTAAGACGCTGTCTTAATGCTTCGGCAGCTTCTTCAGCCTTCAAGCAACGCTCGAGCAGCTGTGCATTAGACTCCTGAAGTTTATCGATGCGATTTGCATCTTCTGTCAATTTGGCAGCTTGCTGCTCGAGTAGCCCCTGATTCGTCTGAGCATTGGCTTGTAATTCCGCGTGTAATACGTCCATGGATATAAATCGGTCGTTTAGCACGTGTAGCTCAGACTGAATCTTTTCAATCAACTCATCCTTCAGCTGGATTTGGGATTGCAGGCGATTAACCTCAGCATTCAAATCAGATAACTTGGCTGCAACATCCTCGTTGCTTTGCCTCGACATACCGTCCTCTTCACTCATCAGAGTCTGTGCGCTATTTGACATGATCTGGCTCTCGTTGATAGTGTTCTCTTTGACTTTCTCCTGCAACTCCTCGTAGACCATTGTCATTTCGGCATGCTGCTTCTCGAGCGATTCGATTTGCCGTTGATAGTCTTCAACCTTGTTGACTATCACCGACTTCTCCAGCAGTGCCGACTCCAGATTCGTCATCTGCTCACGCATCTCATTAATCGTGCCTTCCGTTGCATCTATAAGACTGTTCTTCTCAGCAACTTCACTCTCCAGTTCAGCGATATGAGAGAGCAGCTGCTCGATCCTCTGGTCCTTTTCAACGCTCATTTTATCTGTTGCTGCTTGATGCTGTTGCAACTCCTCTTGTAGCGCGTTGCACTGTTCGCGGAGGCTGTCACCCTCCTGCATGCTGTCAACCAGCTGATTCGACAGATCTTCGTATTCGTGCTGCATTTCATTATACTTGGCCTCCAATTGTGCTAGATTCGCGATGAGTTCATCATTGTGTGCCCTCAGCTGCTCCAGAAGTACGGACTTATCTTCTTCATTTGTGGTCTGCAGCAGCGTCTGTTGCACCTGCTCGAATGATTCCTTCAACGCGCTAATCTCCTGCTGCAAACTTTCATTTTGAAGCAACAGCTTTCGATGCTCCTCCTCTGAAGCCGCAGTGGCTTGCTCGAGCAGTTCATAATCCTGCTGTAGCTTTTGGTACTTTACCTGAATGGCATCGTACTCGGCCTGCATTCTTCGTATGACCGCATCCTGCTGTTGCTGTGCAATCTCCAAGTCGACGCATTTCTCCTGGAGCACAGTCTTGGCTTCCTCGGCGGAGATGACATCGCGGCTTAGACGGTCACATAGCTCCGACTTTTCAGCCACATCCGTTTCCATCTGCCTGTAGGCGCTCTGCACAGTTTCCAGCTGAGCACGCGTGTTGGCGATCTCCGCACGCAGCTGTTCCCGTTCAGAATCAATGACCTGGGCGGCATCACCGTTAGATGTTGTCTTTTTAAACTCCTCTAGCATGCGCTCCAGATCCACACACTTGTCACAGATGCGCTCGCAACTGACTTCAATCTCCGGGCACATGGAACGCATATGATCCTCCTTGCTGTTGCGTAGCACATCCTTCGACAATTCCTTGAGTGTCTTCTCCAGATTATCTATCGTGTCCACCTTCTCAGATAGCACCGACAGCAGTTCATTTTCCCGTAACTTCGACTTTGATTTATGGTTCTCGAACTGAAACTCTAAATCGATTGCAGCACGATTTTCCATCTCCAGCCTTTCAACAATTTGCTTCAACGTCTTCAGCTGCTCCTCGTACTGCTCGATTTTTGTGTCGGCGGCTTGCTTCGACTTGGTCAGGGCATCTACCTCGGCCTGAAGGGCTTCACAGCTGAAAAGAAAGAAAGCAAATAGTATCGATGGCAGATCAGATCATAATAGCTTAATTATAAAAGTGAATTCTGGAGTACAAACACAAATTGTTCAAAGAAACGCACAACTTTTAAGTTCGCTTGGCCGTTGTGGCTGGGATCTACTTTTCCGGAACGTGCATTAATTATAGCGAGCCACCTATAAATAGAGACGGCTGCAGCTGCCTGCAGATGCTCCCAGACAGTCTTCCAGTTGAGGTTGGAGCTATAACAAATAGACACAGCACACACACACGCACACATACACGCGAGCATATTTACAAATATAAAAAATCATTTGCTGTGCTTGTTGCATTCGCTTTTACTCATGCATATACATATGTATATATATATTTACTCACACACTACTTAAGTTTGGTTGAGGGCCAATTTACTTGTGAGTTACATCAGAGAGCATTTGGGTATAGAGTAGTTATGAGACTGGCTGAAGACGTCATCGATCGATGTGTGCGTCGAGCGGTAGGTGCGGTGCGGATTGTTGGACAGCTGCGTTCGAAGTAAAATGACTTCTGGAGCAACAACATTTATCGACGAAAACAACGTCAAATGGTTTATTGTTAAGATCGTTTTTGCTTATCGCATTCGCGCTCAGTCAAACGTCAGGGCGATCGGCTGGGCCAAAAATTATTCGCGAAACCCGCTTCCATCACCTATGCATGTATAGGTGTAGTAGTTCAGTGCTATCAAAACAAAGCGCTCGCTTAACAACAACAGCTGTGTGAGTGGGCTTTGCTAAGCATTTGTTTATCTTCCAGCCAGCTTGATGCAGCTCGTGCGGGCCTCTCGCTCACGTCGTTGTCGGCAACTGATTCAGAGAAGACGAAACGAAACGAACGCCACATAATAGAAGAGACGCCAAACAGAAGTTCAACACGAGTTGACTTCAGGCATAGGTAATGGAGCGCACCTGAAGTGGTGAATTGAGCATTCAAATTGAAAGCCAACGTAAAAGTTTTATTGAGGATACAAATTGAATATATTTTTAAAAATAAAACAAAACATTTTAAAAAAATATGAAACACGAAAAATCAAGTACATACTCCATTGAATCCATCGGAATGCGCTGAATTGTTCTAAATATATGTGTGTTTCCAACTGTTAATCCGTGAGCTTATTTGCTGTTATAAATATAATCAAATATAATATCTAGAGACTTGAAATTATTATAGTAGACTGGTCTGTTCGATGCCGTAGATGTTAATGTGACTGAGATCATAATAATTTCTGTGTATGGTAGCTCACTTTTGACGCATAGTTCAAAGCCTACTAGAAATATGTGGATATTAACTATTCTCAAATTTGAGAAAAAAAAATCCTAAAATTGTTGGGTTTGCAAAATTATTAAAGAAGGAAGTAGTAGAACGAACAAACACATCAGAGCTATATAGTGCTCAGTAAGCGAAAGCAGGAAATGAATCGCTTTCTGCGTATGTACGAATACCAGAACCCCACAGGGGTAAATTCCGAGTAGAGGGCACTTGACCTCCACATATAATGACATCAAATCATTAAAGAAAATCGCACTTCCGTTCGCTCTGGAATCATGCTAGTTAGGATGCAACTCACCGCTCGATTAGATTGACTCTCTCAGACTGCAGCTCATCAACTTGAGCTGTAGCCACAGCAAATTTGTTATTTAGGTCCTCCCACTCGTTACCAATGTTCTGCTCTAGCTTCACGAACGTTGATAATTCCACAAGATCACGCTCGATCATTTGCTTACTACACATGTTTGGGATTTATGTTTGATGGGAGCATGCGAGCGATTATGATTAATATGAAATATATGAGATTATTAGTTGAGTGAGTTTGATGATGACGTGATTTATGATATTCTAGGCTTCATATACCTGCGTTCATCTCCTTGCGATATGCGGGGAGTTAGGCTCAGAGGAGGAAGGATGCGACTATTGGTCATCGGGTCCGGGACATCTCCAAAGTTGAAGTCAGCAGAGGGTTTAAACTCTTCCTCCTCGGTTACTTCCAGAGACTTCATAATGTTTATTGTTTTGGGCGCATTTAAGCCGGGTCGGTGGCTCAAATACGGAGTTGAGGGATTGAAAGTGGGCTTCGGCAAACCCGAAAATTTGCGCTGTCCATTGAAAGCAAACGCAGCCGTTGGACTCGGCGCGGCGGCCTCGTCGCCGTTGGCTGCCACAGGGTGTGGATTCGATGTGGCTGGACACCATGTGCGTCGACGATTCTTATTGCGGTTATCAGCGATTGTATTGCTGCTTATTATTTTCAACGTATCCGTCTTGATCCTTTGCTCCAAGAGCCGCACCTTGATCTGGCTCTCATTTCTGCGCTGCTCCTCAGCTAAACGATCCTTGAGCTCCTTAATTTCGCGCTCTAGGCGCTTCATCATGGTCGCATCGGAAACAATTTCATTCATTTGTGGTTTAGAGCGGATTTTCTTTGCGCGCATTGCGAAATTCAGTGTCGACTGAGATTCCTCCAAAATTGAGGGCTTGATGCTGCATATTATGGACGTAAAAGCGTTCCCACCCAGCGATGCTTGCAATATACGCGTCAGCTTCGAGTCCCGAAAGCTAACATATTTATTCTCCTCGTTCTCAGCCAGACTCTTGATCACATTGCTCAGGAAATGAAGACTCTTATTGATGTGTCCGCCCTCCTTCAGGCGAGCGCCACGCGCCCCCGTCTGATCGGCACGCTCAGAGCCCGCCAAATCCACCAGGTTAAGCAGGCTTTGAATAACAGCATCGTCATCATTCCGATCCGTTTTACGCGACTCAATGATCTACAGAAGCAGAAGAAATATATATCTTATACATGAAAATATAATAACAAAATTGGGGCTTACGATGCGAAATATGGCATGTGAACGACTGGAGCGTTCATTCATATTGGTTTCACCCACAGTGCGCTCCTTGTTGCCCATGCACAGGAACTGTAGCAGGTCCTCCTCGCTGGTAATGATGCACTCTTCACAATTGACGTGTACCATGCCGTTGCTCTCGTGAATCTTGAGATCCTGATTCTTCTTATTGAGCAAATCGTAGATCTTCTCGTTGTAAATCTCAATGTAACCGACCCGCAGCAAAAAGTCGCGGTCATTGTGGCGAGCAATCTGTTTAAAGATCTCCTTTGCAGCCAGAACCATTACACCAGGATTTTGCTCATCGCCCATCATTGTGTACGTCTTGCCCGACGAGGTTTGACCGTAGGCAAAGATTGTGCCATTGAAGCCCTTCATGCACGCTTCAATAATGTGTTTGGCCATGCAATCGAATACAATTTGATTGTTCGTATCCTGGTCGAAGACATAGTCTGCAAAGGCAGATTCAGTAGATGCATCTCAAGAGAGAGAGGGCTTTTGTCTTTCACTTACCGAAGACGCAGGGCTCGGACTGGCCATCGATGATCTGAATGGTGCGATTGTCCTTCACTTGCCACAATGTGGTCTTGTCCTGCTCGCATGGACGCACCTTGATGCACACCTGTATGGCGTTTTTAGCGGACATATTTAAACAAAAACACAATTAGACAATTTTTCCAAGATATTTTTTAAATAAAGAACGACACTACTCGACGCACGAACTATTTTCATATAACATTTCTTTACAGTTAATTCGAAACAAATGCCGCTTCGAGCTTCTTCTTTGTCGTTTGACACTCACGACCGCAGCAAGCGTCTTTATCGAAATCGATATCATTGCTTTCATAAATACTGAAATGTTATCGCCCAGATCGCATTCAGGGCTGCACAATTGATCGTTCCGTTATGTTAAAAGTGAAATTCAAATTTAAGATGGAAATGAAAATCAGTTGGTTGGTTCTTTTCAACGCATTTTTATTGTAATTTTAATAAATATTTATAACTTTCTAAGCACATGGATCTCTACTTAAATTGCTTATGTAACTTTTATTTAACTAACTCGTTTAATTCTAGCGACTTAATTGCATACTGTGTGTGAGTGTGTTTGTTGGTGGTTTTTGTGAGTGCATTTCAGGTTTGTCTTTTAAAATGCATATTGCAGTGGGCATGCTTGAAATGAAACAAATATAAGCACAACCAAGGTAAATGGACAGTGAGTGAGAGATGTAAACAAATATAACATATTTGTATATACTTATAACTTGCTTTATTTATATATAATATAATTTATTTTCTACTCATTTTCCATATTCAATAAAATTTATGCTAAATATTTGATGACTCGTGTAATTTAGTTCAGGAAACACAATTACAAAGCGACCAAAAAATATATATATATATATATGTGTATATGTATATGTATATTCAAGATTGCGCGCTTAAATAATAACATAGTTAAATTAATTGAGGTAGAAAATTACTAAAAATTAACACATATTCATAATTATAATAAGGCAAGTGGGAGAGTTTTCAACTCTTGTAGAGTTTCCTCTTCAAACTAACAATAAAACTAGTAAAATTTTGGGTATATTCAAACTAAATGTACATGTAGGAGGAAATCGGACATATAATAACATGAAGAAACCTTTCAATTTATTTTAGTGCAATTCGTGTTTTTCATTTTTCATTTTCTTTTGTGCTTTGTATAAATTAAGAGTGAACTGAGTATGTTGAGGTATTTGATTCAGTTACATTTAACCCCAAAACAAATTGGTTTGCAATTAAAACTATACACACATATATAAACGTATATATGCATACAAATGCATGTGTATATGTATTTGTAACTCTCTTTTGTATAAATAATATATGAAATTTACATTGCCTGAAAATCGTTTTTATATCTATAATATTAAATTGGCTTGAGTTTTTCTAGCTTTCTTTTTCTGATCTTGATGCTTTTCTTTTTATTTAATTTTTTTTTTTTCTTGCACTCATCCAATGGAGAACCTAAAACTAGGCAGCTGTCAAGTCTGCTGTGAAAGTTATATGCATGTATGTATGTATATGTATGTTATAAGCAAGTCTGACCATAACGAACGCAGAGCTATATGGAAGATATATTACGATGGATGGTTCACACAATTTCATTCAGCTGAGGTAGTTTGGTTGTTCTGCGTGTATTCCTGAGATATGGTTAGCATTATAAATAGTATATATATGCATATATATGTATATGTATATAGGTAGGCTGTGGCATGGCACATCTGAATTGTTTCTCTTTCACAATAACACACACATATACATTTCAAAAACTGAGACGGATTTTCGTAGAGTATTCAATTGGAGTATGCGTATAGTCCGCTTAAATGCTTTCTTTGCTTGCTTGCTTCTTAGCTATTTACAGAATTGAATTGCTAACACTAAAATCTATATGTATCTGTATATATTTACCTAGATCTAGGTTTATGTTTAGGTATTTTGGAGTTGAATTTGAAACTGTCTTGGTTCTTGCATTCCTAAACTGCATTTTTACATACACACAACAGGTACATGTGTATATATATAGTTGTATAAAGCATATATATGTTATATATGGATTAGTTTGTATATGTATGTGAGTATATTTATGCTTATCTCCTTTCTATTCCAACCCACATATGTAGGTATTGAATAGCAGCTTGTTCTGATTCCGTCTTTGAAAAGCACAACATAGATTCTACTATATATATAATAAACGCAGCACATGTCATGATATTATTTCATGAACTGTTTTTAGGTCCTAGGTAACTATCGTAACTATCGTATGCATATATATTATATTGTACACGTAAACTGGTATACATGAGGATAAGGCTACTCGTTACAAATGTTCCATTTTCTGGGTATACAACTGTTCACGACGAAGACGACGACGAGGTTGATTCTTCGAGTTACGATATACGAATATCGTAAAACATCTATTGTTCTTCTAAATGCGACATGCGAATACCGAAGTATCCTAATATCGTAATATCTTTTGCTCTCTTATAAACGACCCGCTCTCTTTAGCTGTGTATGCATGTTTCTCTCTTCCCTTTCTCTCTCTCTCTCTTTCTCTGTCTGTCTTTGTGTGTGTGTGTGTATTGCCTCTAGCTTATGTGTGATGCACGCCCTCATCCTCAGAGAAATTATCCTCGGCGTCGGAATTGTTTGCCTCATTGTTGCTGCCCGACTGATTGTTGTTGTCGAGGCCCAGGCCCAAGTCCATGGGCTCTGACCCATCCCGTCGTATCTCAGCCTCGGCATCCACATCCACTTCATCGGGCTCCCCACCCGCGCCAGCGCCCAGATTGCCATGCATATGGGCCATCGAGCTGAGCCCCAGCGCTCCGTTCGCATCAGGTGAGAGGCTGTTCGCGTGCTGCTGCTGTTGCTGCTGCTGTTGGTCGCGTCTCAGGATTGGCTCAATGGAGAGTCCAGCGGCGCCGTGGCCGAAGCCACTCGCTGCTGCGCCAGCCGCGCCGGCCAGCTTGCTTAGGTCGAACTGGGCTGGCAGCAGACCCGCCGGCAGTTTGTCCAGACTGTGACCCATGGCATTCAGCTGCGCCATTTTGGCGGCATGCAACGCCGCTGCAGCCGCATGCTCCTGCGTCATGCCCATGCCTGCAACAGAGAGAAATGTCATCAACTGGAAATCAACGCGAATTCCCGCAAACTCACCGAAAGTATTCTCCGTGATGAACTGCAGATAGGTGTCCAGCAGCGATTGCCCCGCGTTGCTGCTGCCGCCGGCAGCGGCGTTGAGTTCCTTCTGCTGGCCAATGGCAGCCGCTGCAGCTGCCGCCGCCGCAGCCTCGGTCCGCATGCGCGAAATGGTGGTGTTGGCATGCCCGAAGTTGCTCAGCAGGCTCTCGTGGTAGCGGCTCAGGTCGTTGGCATTGTTGCCGTAGAGCACGCTGCCGGTGGTCAGATCCTCGGGGTCGTCGTCGGAGTCATCGGCGTCGTCCAGGGGGCCGCCGCTGGCATTGCTCAGGTCCAGCTTCTGGGAGCCGTTGCCGCCGTTGCCGGCGCCGCCGCTGCTGCCGCTGCCACCGGTGGGCGAGGCACGGGCGCGCAGCTCCGCGGGCGATATCTTGACGCCGGCCTTGGCCAGCAGCCGCGAGGCGAGATCTGGATCGAAGGCGCTCGGCATGGGCAGCACGGGCAGATCCTTCGTGGAAATGCCGCGATGCTGCCGCGACATGTGCGAGTGCAGCGAGTTGCGCGACTTGGCCACGGTGCCGCACAGCACGCACCGGTAGCCGGGGCACACCGTGTGCTTGTCCTCCAGGTGGGTGCGCAGCGTGTGGGCCGAGCGATAGATCTTGCCGCACTTCGGGCAGGGTCGCGGATCTGTGGCACGCACGCGCATCTCCAGCGAGCGACGCGAAACTGTTGATGGAACAAACACATAGATGTAAGTAAATCAATGCTGCATAACTGCAAATATTTGCGTAGACAAGATTCATTGAATAAGCGATTCATTCACTCGACTTTTCTTCGTTTGCTCTTTATTATTAAACAAAAACATAATCGCCCCATCGAGGCGTACATAAATTGAGGATACATTTCTTGCCTTTACGAGCTACGCGTTCTCCAAACAATTGGCCAAACTAAAAAAATATATATATATATAGTCAGATATACATATATATATATTCCTATGTATAGAAATTATAATAGATGTAGGAGTACACATGTACACATGCATATGTGCATATGTATTTGCTATGGGCCACACAACTGTAAAATTGTCCGTGTCGAAATGGAATATAAGACGTTTTCTTCTTCTTCTTCTTCTTCTTGTTTGAGTTTTTGTTTTGTTTTAATTTTAGTTAGTTTTTCTTTTTCTTTTTATTTTTCTTTTTGATTAACATTATAGGAACCTTTTTACGTATGCTTTTCTCTCTTGATGCTCTTGCGACATACTTATATACGAAACTAGAAATCAAATGACAATTTTGAGCTCTTTGGAAATTTTTCTCTAATAAAATTTGCAACTTCTCACTTGTCTAAGTGTGTTTGTGTGTATGTGTGTGTATTTTATGTTTATTTTTTGGTTTTTCTTAATTCTTTTGTTTTTTTTTGTTTTTTATCTTGGCTAAAAATATATTACGCAGGCACATTCTATTTTGTAGTATCATTATAATTAATTATAATAACTATTTATAATTGTTTCTGCTTGGTATTCAGCTCATATTTATCTACAAATACCTTGTTTCATATACTAAATATATATCATATATATTGTTTATACGCTTATACGGTAGATAGTATACTATGAATTGTGTATGCAGCTCTCTTGCGCTTCGTTCCTATGTACGTATAATACTGGAGTTTAGTGGAGTTCCTAGTGCCATGTAAAGCGCCATCTAGCGTGTAGTAGTAGTAGTAGTAGTACGTTATCCAGCAGCGACTACACTTTACTAAAAATTACATTTAACTTGCAGCTCTGCTACGCCTCATAGGTATGTGTCCAGTGAGTTAGTGTCTCTATGTGTGTGTGTGTGTGGGTGTGTAAGTTTGTTTACTAAATATGGAATTCATTATTATTCATATAATCATCTCTGGGCTCTTTCTTTACAGTGTAAAACTAGCTTTGCATGTTGTACATATATAAAGTTGCACATACGCAGTAGTGGAAGTACGAATATGTACTAGTGTTAGTATAGTATACTATGCTTCTTTTTTTAATATAGGAACGTAATAATTGTTGTATGCCAGCCTCAAGTCGCTTCAGCCACATTGCCAAGAAATTTCAAATTAAATAAATGCGAAGAAAATAAATTGCAAACAAAATTTTCCTTTTTAAACATAACTGAATATATATTGTTTGCTATGCTCAAGCTAGACCCGAAGAATTATCCTTGAAATGAAACCGTTTTTGGCAATAAAAAATGAAATTGGAATAGCTTTCAATTTGGCCCAGTGGAGTGGCTGTTGGCGCTGCCGGCTCGATCGAGTCTAGTACTACGCTTTCTTTGCTTATTCTGTTGTCTTTGGCTATCTACGATAGACGCGAGTGTCCCGAGTTTGGGGCTTAGGATTATTGTCGCCTTTTGACCAGCTAGCAGCAACCTAGAGAAGCATTTGTGGCCGCCCCTAGTGCGAGTATCTGCGGGCATATTGGCTCTGGAAATGTGTGTGCCGGGGGGGCGTGCCGTCGGGCGACACCAACTAGTTGGCCGCTTCGCTCTTGAATTTGAAGTCGGGGCCGCCGGCGAAGGGGCCGCCAGAGGAGCGCATCGCCTTCATTTTGGCCCACTGCAGCGTGTGCTTGATGCGCATGTGGTTGCGCACCGAGTTGGGATGGGCGAAGCGACGGCCGCACTCGATCACCGGGCAGACGGGACTGTCGCGCGGATAGTGCCTGTCCAGGTGCTGGCGGAAGACGCGCTGCTCCAGCGGCGTCTCGCACAGCGGGCAGGGCAGCATGTAGTTGCTGCCAGCGTTGCTGCTGCTGCTGTTGTTGCTGCTGCCACCGGCTGCAGCGGCAGCGGCCGCAGCCGCCGCAGCAGCAGCGCCGCTGGTGCTGCTGGCCAGGGCAGAGGCTGTGGCCGAGGCAGTGGCAGTCGCTGCTGCTGCTGCTGCTGCAGCCACTGCTGCTGCCGAGGGGTTCTGGAATATATCGGGAAAGTCGCGCGATCGACTCAGGGCAATGGTGCGTGCCATAAACAGATTGGCGGTCAGCTGTTGCTGGTGTGACACGGAAACGGATTGCTGCAGCTCATCCAGATATTGCTGCTGCTGCTGCTGTTGATGTTGATGTTGCTGCTGCTGCTGCTGCTGCTGCTTGAGATGTGGGCGATGTTCGCTCTGTTGCTGCAGCTGCTGCTGCTGCTGCTGTTGTTGTTGCTGCTGCTGTTGTTGCTGCTGCTGTTGCTGCTGCTGTTGCTGCTGCTGACGATGCTGTTGCAGGGTTTGGTAGAGCGTCGACTCACTGGCCTGATAACTCCGTTTCATGGTCAGCGAAATGGCCGACGAGGCCGAGCTGGAGCGTTCGTCCTGATTGTAATCCTGCTCCTCCTCGCTGTCGTTCCAGGAGCGCGCCGACGGCGTGGGCGATGAATTTGTCGAGCGATTCTTCTTGAACATGCGATCGTTGTTATTATTGTGGCTAATGGTATTGTTATTGTTGTTATTATTATTGGTGTTGTTGTTGTTGTTGTTGTTATTGTTATTGTGGCTGCGTCGCTCGAAGAGCTGCGCCAGCTGCGGCCGCTGCATCAACTTGGCCAACTTGCACGCCGCTGGCTGACGATCGGCGGCATGCGCCTCGTGCGGCTGCTCCTCGACAGGCACCTCCATGGCCTCCTGCTTGATGCTCGCCTGCTGGCTGCTGAGGAACGTACCTGCAGTTGGATACAGTTCGCAGTGTTGCGGGAGGTCAATTGAGAATCAGAAATCAGTTGGCTCTAAGCTAAAACATTTCGTTATGCAGTTGCAAATGCGTCTCACCCAATTTAGAGTGCGTGTGTGTGTGTGTGTGCTTTGTGTGTATATACGTGTGTGTGTGTGTGTGTGTAGTCTTCCCATTGACAGCAGTTGCAGGCATTTGGCAGCAGAAACAACAACAACAACAGCAGAACTGAATTATCCTCCTAACTGCATTACAATTTCTTTTGCTCCAATTGTATTATTTCCATTTCTTATAGAATTTGTATCGATATTAATCAGATTTGAGCCAATTGCAATTTTATTTCGGTTATTCGCTTTTTTTTTTTGGTGCCGGGGGAAACATTCAGTTCTAACAGTTCCAATTGCTTTTACTACCCATCCACACACATTGATCGTCCAGTTATTGCCAATTCGGTTCACTTAACTTAGGAGCTTTTGTGAAAATCATACTTAATACACATTCGGATAGATATTGAGATTTATTTAACAGGCAGGCAAGCAAATGTTTCTATATATGTATGTATGTCTAGTTTGGCAAACGGTGCAAATTACATCAATTTTAAATATTTTTAATAATTCAAATACATATATATTATATACAAAATATATGAGATCTTAAAATATTACAAACAAAATTAATTAAATAAAATAATGTATGTAAGTTATGTAATTTATATCATAAGGCAGCGAAACTCACAAAGATTTCAATTTCAGTCAAGAAATGACACATAGATGGTGCTAATAAACAAAATTTTACAGATGACTTTAAGCAGTCGTCAGACCTAGAACGTGCTACGTTTTAGATTTACATATAGTCTCTTAGATTTATATTCGTTTATTTTAGGGAGTTTAGATCAATTTTGATTATTGTCTATAATTTGAATTTCTTTCGAACAAAAAGTGATCCCCTCGCCATTTAGAATTATCGGTACTCGACTATAAAGTCAAGTTCCTCTCAGATTTAGATTTATTTATTTAATAGACTTTGGTTCAATGGAGTCCAAATAGTTAATGTGTGCTGGAAATTATATAATTAAAAAAAAAAAAAAAACTGGTTTTCAAAAGTTACTAAAGTTGTATTCGAAAAAAAATGGTATCGAAAAATGTAGATTTCCCAGATTTCCATTTTAGAGTGCCTTTCAGCTGTTTGCGCCCAATCATTTATCCGTTTGCTCGTAATCCCAGCACACCCGAAAGGATTAGATCAATTTGGAGACCGTGACAAAAGCCATTCGCATTGAAAGCGAGCCGAAGTGTGAGTCGAGGTGCAGAAGGTTTGAGGGCACGGCATATCGCGTGCCACGCTATCATTGGGAGATTTGGCGAACAACTCTATATATATGACGTGCAGGCACACCATATGCCAATTGGCATGGGTCAGAGTGGGGCTGATGCATTCGCATTTGTGTATCGTTTTCAATATTCGATAATAATAAATATTTGAAAAATAGAAACGCAATTAAGCAGCAGCAGGGCGCTGCCAGACCATTTCCACACACATGTATTGAGTCAGAGATTTGCATTGTACACACACACACACACACACCCAGAAGCTATTAGGGGCGTGTCTCTGGGCGATATGCTCATATGGCAAACGCCATTTAGCCAGGCTCGGGCCATGACGCAAGAGCGCCCAAAATGAAATCAAATTAAACAATTTTCTTTTTGCCTTTGTGCGTGACAACTCAAGGGAAAATGCAAACAGAATTTGTTGCACACATAAATATATCAATATATGCACACACACACATGCATGCATGCATATATATATTGTATATATATTGTCTATCTCAAGTGAAAAATATAATAAAATTGAAAATAGCATACGATGCCATCTTTGTATATACCTGTCAAAGCCGTCGTGGCTATATACTAATCTGCATGCATATAGCCGCATGCAACATGCCGCATGCCGCATGCCCCCAAATGTGGCTGCCTCATGCTGGACTCCTTCTGAGCCACTCGATTGGCTGCAGCTGAAGATGGCCCTGGCTTCGGCCTGGCTAAGCGACGCAGAGGGGATTCCTTTGACCAGCCATGCAGCTAAGTGCATCTAAGTGAGCGCCTGTGTGTGTGTGTGTGTGTGCATGTGTGTGTAAGTTGCAAATGACAACGCAGGAGGCGAGCGCCATGCGAGTGGACTTCAATCAGGCGTAAGATCTCCCACCTTGCGCCCTCCCCCCTCCCCCCAAGAGGTGCAATTTTTGTGCGCTTGTCTTTCACTCAGATTTCGTTGATTCCTTTCAGAAGGTATTCAAGTGTTTTGGAGTGCTACTTTCTGAATAGATATTTCGCTTAGAGTGTGCGTTGGCCTGTGCGTAATGCAGCCCCAGATGCGTCACTCGATGTGCATAATTAATGAAATATAAAATGCAAACTTAATTTTCCTAATAGTTTTATGCACTTTGCACAGCTATTTTTATTATTTCATATGAACAGTCAGTGGAGAGATGCCAAGACAAGGAGTCGAGAGGTGCAAGAGAGTTAGTTGAGCCCTAAATGGGCTACGGTTGATTAGGTAAATAGATTTAGGCTGAGGTGTTTGGTTGGGGCTGTGTTATATAAAACACATATATAACCAGATTTGTTAGCAATTGAAAGGGATTCTCCAAAATGAATAAAGCATGTCCCAGAAATCTTAATTGAAATGGTAAAATCTTCTACATTTCATATTCTATAAAGATCCGGATGTATGCAAAATTAATTTTAAATCAATTTAGAAGTTACGAGAGATAGGAAAAGTAATCCTAACTATAATCTGCTCAGTTTTAATATACAAACTAATCATTAGTATCTATTAAAGCTAGATAGTTGTAATCGTCAATATAAGTATGATTATTTTAAAGATTCTGCTTTGCATTACAATTCAAAAAATGAATATAATATACCGTATAATTACGAAAATAATATAATATAATTTTCAATTTTCAATTTCCAACAGGGTAACTTCTAGTTGGGTATTCTCCAAGCAAGCGCATGCACCAACTGGTTCACATACTCAGCTTTGTCTAGGTTCAAGTGATATTAAATAAAACTGTGCAAATTGACCAAGCTAATCACGTCAGATTGAAATAATGTATGCATATGTATTATGTGTGCATGCGTGTGCGTGTGCGTGTGTGTGTGTATGTGTGCTGTGCTCATATCCTGTATCTGGTGCCTAAATGACCTGGGCTTGGTGGCCCGAACTCATCAATTATAGCCGCATGCCCATGGGCGCTGCCAAACACTTTGCTTAAGGTGTCCCACAATGGCGCAGTTCACACACACACACACACACTCACACAAGACATTCAAATGTAGAGCAATTGCATGTGGCACCCCTCGGAGCGGAACTTAATGGTTATTTAAAGTTGGCTTCGCCTCGCATTCGCCGCGAATCCGTTTCTGATTCCGTTCCCGATTCGGATTGAGGAGTTTTATACTTCGACTCGCATGTCGCAGCGCTGTTAGCGTCAATAGAAATTAGCTTTATTAAAGATAGAGCCCGAGTCAAGTGAGGTTTCCTTTGCCTGCGCTGCTATGGCCTGGTCATTATTTTTAGCACCCACCCCCTCCCCGTCCAGCCGCTTGCCGCGTTTTGCATTTGGACGTCGCGACGAGGCGAGCAAATAATGAATTTTTCTATATAAATCACTCGCGTCAATGGGGCCGAGCCCATTGATATTATAGAGAGGGTTGCCCCGCTGCCCCTCTATAAGCATTTCGTAGGCATTCTGGCAGGCTGTACGAAAGGGTTGCAGCCCGGGGGTGTGGCAGCTGGGTCGTAGGTGTGTTTAATGGTCATTTTTCGATGTCTTGCGATCGTTATCACCTTGCTTATTATTATTATTATCATTATAATTATTATTAGTCGAATGCATATTTCTCTGTCGTTTGCTTTTGGCACTGACTGTAATTTGTTTGCTTTTGTTCTTATTGGAATTTATTACTTAATAAGTTGAAATGCTTTTGGCCATTTCATAGGCCCGCCTTCGCCTTCGCCTTCACCAAACTTCTTATACATATACAATATATAATATATTTGAGGCGATTTTTACGAGCGCCATTTCAGCGAAATTTTTGTTGTTTTTCAGTTTTGAGCTGGACACAGCTTAATTTCAACAGAATCTCAAAGATAATAAAACTATAAAAAGGGGTCAACAGATCAAAAGCTGCCGAGAGCGAAAGAGATAGATAGTGAGAGAGAGGGTGGGAGGGAGCGTTGGTGTATGGGGTTGCAGGCCGGCCTAAGCCACGCTTTTATTAATTTTTATGGGCTCGTTTTATATGCGCACACAAGTTTATCAGAGTCCTTGCAATAAAACACATAATACATGCCGTCTCAAGTATTCCGTCTGTATTCCCTGACAAATTGGCGACGCAGTTTTACGAGCGTCTGCAGAGCGCCGCGCGCCGCTCAGAATTGTGATTGAATTATTGATAAAGTGATTACACTTCGCTGACCTCCGAGCGTATTCATAGGGCCAGGCCGTAAAAATCGTTTGACCGAATTCATTAGACGAGCATTGAGTTAATTAGCAGCAGAGCCGGAGCCAGAGGCAGCAGCAGTGGAAACTCGCTGCATTTGGAACTTAAGATTTATCGAATATCCATTTTAGATTGTCCAGATGGCAGGCGACACACGACTCTCAGCAATCCATCTCTGTATTTGTTTATCTTTCGACAGCAAAAAGAAAAAATGAACAAGAAGCAGAAAACTGCAAACTTTTGATGCGGGGGGAAATGGAAATTCAGGCATCGGACGTATGGAGTAGGGTGTTCTATCTATCTATATCTACACACAGCTCGGCACGTACAACGAAAGACCAAGCTAAGAAAAAAAATATAAAACACCAAACGAAACGAAACGAAACGAGACGAAATGTTGTTTAAACTTTGCAAACAAGTTTGCTCGTTTTTTTTTTCTTTTCTTTTGTGTTGTGTTTTTTGCCCACTCTGCGAGTGTGCGTGTGTGAGTGTGTGTGTGTGTGTGTGGACTCGCTCGCTGTCTCATAGATAGCATTCGAAATTGAAAGCGAAATTGCCGCTGAGCATGTGTGACAACAGCAGAGCAGCAGCAACAGCGAGAGGACGCAGCACTCAGGACTCAGGCAGCAGGACTGAGGCATTGCCTGAGCCTCTGATATATTAACTGACAGCATCTCTGACTTCGGGGCAGCGCCAAACACTGGGCGCGTTCAGCGTGACCAAAGGGGAAAGAATTGTAAGTGACAATGCCTGCATACACACACACACACACAGGTACACTCATACATGCATGTGTTGCCTGCCTGGATTAGTTTGGGTTAAGCCGGAGCAGGAATAGCGTAATTAGGTTTATGTGCGAAATGTAGCATACTTTCTGGGGCAAGGCATAAGAAATTATGTGAAATAAATAAATGGAATATAAATAAATAGGAATATTTAATAATTACATAATATTTAGCTAAAACTGCAAAAGTTAAAGCTATGAGGTATTGCCTCTTCGACCTACTAAGGCAAAGTCTGAGACATAATATGTGAATAATGAAATTAAAATTAGAATTAGAAAATATACATTTAAAAAAAATGAATTATTAAATAAAAATAAAAAACCGGGAGTAGATTTTAAATAAATGAAATAAATAATAAATATAATTATTCATATAGTGCAAAACTAGATAAACCTGTCACTAAAGGTTGCAGAAATTTTTGTGAAGCAAAATATATAAATTTGGAATTAAAAAAAAAATATATAAAAGTAAAATATATTTTTTTGAAATAAACTGCAATGCTATATAGTGATAGGAAAAATATGTATTAGTAATATGAAATATATTAAATCTAAATCGCCGTAGAGCATTGCTCATTCGACCTCATTCAGATTACTTAGATTGTTTGCCTTGGACACTTTAAGTTTTTGGCACAGCTTCTAGTTTTTTTTTTTTTGTTTTTTTCTTTTTAGTTTTTCTTTTTGACATGTGATGAATGGCGATAATGCTGTTTGTTGTTTCAACTTTGAAATGAGAAAAGTTTGGGAGAAGTCAAAAATCGAGGCAAACGATTGAAAAATTGCATATGTTGAGCGTGTGAGACAAACAGAACCGGAAAGCAGTGCCTAGTTTTGGGGAGGGGCAACTGAGAAGTTCGCGAAATATTGCGGCATACATTCGAGAGTTGTCCGTAAACAAAATAAGCTAACACACACGCACACACTTACAGTTGGCTGCTTAGTTTAAACCCTGCTTAGATGATGCCCTCCTGCGGTAATAAATTAGTTACGGCAGAGATGTGGGCCGAGCGAGAACAAAAGCAACAGCAACAGCAACAGCAACAACAACAACACACACGCACACACACATGCGGACAACATAGACAAACGAATGAGAGCCACAACATAGTATGGGTGGACAGCTGTAGCCAGGACTGCAAAAGGAAAAAGTTAAAAAGGATAAATCGCTTGTGTTCATCGCTCTTCGCACATAATAAATGTATCTTTTACTTGTGCACAGCTCGCAGCTCGAGAAGTTGCCCAGCGTCTACTTGGCGTGGGCGTAAGTAACTCGGCCGCAGCCACCCTCAGCGGGTGCGACGGAGACAGCAGGAGGCGCACAAAAGAGCTGGCTATAGCGGCGCCCATGAGTGTGTGTGTGTGTGTGTGTGTGTAGTATATAAACTTAACAGCATTTGGCTATCTTTTTGCAATTGATGTATTACACATAAAAGTTTTCAGACCCTGCCGCCCCCACACCCCCGCACAAATGCCCAGCTCCATGTACTCGAATTGCTATTCCTATTTCTATTGCATGCGTGTGTGTGCTCGAGTGTGTGTGTGTGTATGTACAAAAACGTCGACGTCCAAGACGGCCACGTCCGCAAACAAAACGCACGCATACAATTACAAAACTGTTACACGTATGTGCGGAGAAGACCAAGAACTACGAGAAGAACGATGAAGGAGGTGGCACAGCAACAACAAGAGCCAGTGCGAGCGTGCGAGCGAGACAGAGAAAGCGAATGAGGCAGAAAGGGGTTCAGGGCAACGGGTTCGGTTGGCTTGGTGCAAAAGGAATATTGTTAACCGACTGCAAAATAAATACAAAAACTTTTAATGCCTTCGGCTGGCGTCGCAGTCGTTGAAAAATGCTTCTGCTTGGCCCCTGCCCTCGCCCCTAAATACATACACACACACACACACACACTCACACACACATACATATAGTATGTGTGTTGGCAGTATGGGGTAGGTAGCGTCGGACGGACAAACATTGAACGTCTTCGGACTCATTGCCACTTGCAAAATGGAACTACACACAATCACAGCACACACACACGCACACACACACAGCACACGCATACAAAGCAGACAAGATGTGCCTGCATGTGCTTGTGTGTGTGCTCCTATATGGACATATGCATGCGAATCCTCGCCCTCGTTTGCCTTCTCGCCCATAACTCATCTATCAATTTTCACGTACTTGGGCCGCAGTTGCTGTCTCGCTTTGGGTTTGGGTTTGCGTTTGGGTTTAGGTTCGGGTTGGAGTTTTTGTGTTCTGGTCTGGGTCTTAAGCCTGGACCTCACAACTTGAAATGTGGCGTCTTATTGCCCGAAATGTAGCCTTTTGCTTCTTCTTTCTTTTCTTTTTACTCCCCATGCACAGTGATGCGAAATTGAAGAATATGGAGTATTTTTTGAATATTTTGGAAATAATATTTGAGACTCCGCTGTATCACCTTCACTCCAATCATCCCATTACATCTGAAGATATAATCTGATATCTCTTAAATTAGAGCAAATTAAATCTTAAATCTCAGATATTCTCACATATCAAAAGTCCTTTATGAAAACAAGATATACTTTCCTTCATAAGCAATTTATTCAATATTGTACATATACCAAACCTCCCATCGCATAATTTTCCAACTCTCAATAGAATCTAAGCCAGATATAAACAGCTATTGTCATAATAAATATATATATATTTAAATATATAGATATATTTATTTAGATATATATTTAGTATGTGGACTAAAGCTTAACGTTTCTTTCTAAATATTATACCCTACTTCTTCTTCCTCTTCTTTAGTAGTTCAGTCTGATTATTAATTATTATCTACATAAAGTTCCATAAACGGTATTGAATCAACAGATCGATGAATTATTTACATCTTATTTTCAATAGTAATCGAATTTAAGAGTGGATCTGAGTGTTTAAAGTTTAACAATAGCGGAATTACGTACTATACAAAAATATGGGATATTTAAAACAATATGAACAAATTTTTTTGTAATTGTATATGATATATACCTTAAGGGTTTCCTGTAGAGGCATTTCATTTTTCAAATATCTCCCTTATAGAACTCAATGATAAATATTTGCATATTAAACTCATTTGAAATACATTAAAAATACAGATAAATGATATTCAAACTGTGTAAAATTTCGTTATAATTTGCTTGCGTTGCACCACTGTGCGGTACTTGCTGCCCGACTCCTCGCTGCTCTGTGTACTTAAAGTTTTCATCTTCACGCACACTCGTGCACTCGCATGAGTTTTGTCGGAGGCAAACTCAACACAACACACACACACACACGGACATGGACAGACACACACACACTCACAGACGGACAGACCGTACAGAGCTGGGTAACAATGAGAGCTGACAGCCCCGAAATGTCATTCTATCTTGGCGGTCATTAGAACGGAGTTCTGTCTCGGCAGACCTTGGTTTGCTGGCAGTTTGTCGGCTACAGCCCGGCTACACCCCCTGCACACACACACACAAACACACACATGCAGACAGAAACACCGACACAGACACAGACACAGACTGCGTCTAAAGATGTTGGTTCCTGGCAAGCATTTGGCCAAGATTATCTCCTTTACTTTTGGTGGCAACAACTTTTGTTGTCCTTGCCTGTCCTGTCTGCAACGGCTGCTCATCCGTTGTGCTGTGCTCTATGAGATATTCGGTTGTTGGCTCGGTTCTGCATGAAGTATTTTACTCTTTTTCCATACACTCTCGCACACACACACACACGCACACACACAGACACACACACATGCCGAGGGATCCATGGATATATTAACTTGGCTATTGTTTTTGTAGTCGTTGTTGGTTTTATTTTAACACGCCGCATGCAGCCCGAACTAGGCACACACACACACACACACAAAGCAAGGGAGGCAAACCCTTATATGCCAATGTATGTGTTTCTGTGTGTGTTGTATTGATGCGGCTAGTTTGATGTATTACCCCAAAAAACGAAATGTCTGTATCGCTTATGCGGGGCCAACACAGAATAGAAATGGGCATTTTGGCATTTCGATTTAGTGCCACACACACACACACACACACACACATATTTATATATACATATATACATATACGATTGTGTAGAGAGACAAACGATGATTACGCCATCGGATGCTCTCATTCTCGCACACTCACACACACACACACACACTCACACATATACAGATCCCAGGCTTTGGCAGCTTTCCTTCTGCTACTGCCGCTGCCGCTGCTGCTGCTGTTTTCCCTTCCCCTCTATCTCTCTCTCTCACTCTTGCCGTCTCGCTCATGCGGGCCTTTTTATGGGCATTTTGTATAATACATCATCGACAAACATGTTTGCAAAGTGTGTACGAATATTATATGGGAATATAACTGTTATTGTTGTTGCTGTTGTTACTGCTTTTTGCGCACGCTTTCGCTCTCGTGTGTTTGCCTCTACCCCTGCCTCCTGCCCACTGCCCACTGCCTCCTGCCACCGTGGCTGTCCAGCGTGTCGCTGGGGTAGGCAAGAACAATTGCAAGGACATGTGCGATGGATGCTGACGTTGACGCCAATGGTGTCGCTAATGGAATGGCAATGGAGGGCAGGGCGTCGGACGCTGATGCGAGCTGTGCTTAGGCCCGGTAGAGCAAACTATACTACGGCCATCTGCTGATGGGGTTGGATGGACGGACTCTGTACGGACCCCGAAATTCGTATTTCGCTTTGAATTATTCCCGAAAAATATATACGACATCAGCGTCAAAGCCGAAGCCGAAGCCGACGTTGACGTTGACGCTGGCGTTGGCGCTGACGTTGGCAGCAAAAAAGTTTGCCCAAAACTTGTTGTTGGGTTGCCCATGCTGCGTGTGTGTGCGTTTCGGTTAGTTTGGCGTACAGTTTTGTGAATTTGAATTAAATGTACATAGTTTTAGATTGCGTAATTCATTAGTACAGTCAGAGCACTGCTAGACCTAACCAACACCCATTTCCCAAGCGAGCACCCCCCCCTCCCCGCACCGTTCCGCTCTCCGGCGGAAAACAGGACTAGCGCAGACCCCATCCACAGCCTCCCGTCGGCGTACACACGGGCAATGATGAACGATGTGGTTGTGTGTGGTTAGCATAGAGTTTGGGTAATTTAGATGTGGGGGAAAGGGTGCCAGGGATTTGATACGGCATGTGCGTGTATGTGTGAGTGTGTGTGTGAGTGTGAGTGTGAGTGTGGGAAGGGCCACATACAAGTTTTGTTGGCCGGGACGTTTGCGGGCGTGACAACAGCAAATAAGCATAGTTCCACTAGAGCGGGCCGCTGCCAGCACCGGGCTGATCCCTTGCGCATGGTGGTGAGAAATCGAATGCCAAGCAGCTCTTAGGTGAGCTACAAGAGAGTCCCAGATGGATCTGCAGCTGGTCCACATACGAGCAACGAGCACAGCACCCAAAAGATGAATTGCTCTACGGCTGCTTAAGGCAGCGAGCGTGGCGTCAAAAGGAGTAAACTACCAAGCGGTAGACGGTGCTGGCCATGCTCCAGCCTAGCCCAGCCCAGTCCCGCACTGGCTGGACGACCTTCTGTCGACTGTCCCGCTCGTCGAACACTTGCGCCGCACTATTCATGGTACAATTTATTACTTTATGAGAGTAGAGGCAACGGCTCGCTCCACTCGCCCGTTCTGGCGTCCTGGCGTCCTGGCATCCTGGGCGAGTCGCTTTGTTTACGGGCCAGCGATTGTATTTAACATTGCGAGCGGCTGGGGCGGGAGGCGTCTGAGTGGGTCGTCGGAATGGTGTGCGAATGAAATGCGCTGGTAATGAATGTATGAATTTAGAACGCAACTGAAAACCGGCGAGACATTCGGGCGAGATAGTTTTTGCCCACTATCAGCCAACCCGATGCCAATGCCGATGCCGATGCCAAAGCAGCAGCAACGGCGGGAGAGCGAACGGGAGAGGGAGAGGGTGAGGGTGAGGGAGAGGGAGAGCGAGTGCAAGAGTAGGGGCAGGAAATGAGTAGAGGAAGTTTTAGTTTCATATTCATTTGGAGGGCTGCCGACTAGAGGAGGACGGGTAGGAGGCGGAGGGCGAAGAGGTGGCTTGGGGTCGACGCTGCAGAGTTTGAGGTTTCAGCTCGGCAGAGTCATTGCGATAGCGTTGTTGCCACTGCGGTTGCCGCAGCCGCCATGAGAGTGGGCGAGACATGGCTCTAGTGCTGCCTCACTCTGGCATGCGTGTAGCTGCCCCAGAGAGTGTGTATGTGTGTGTGTGTGTGTGTGTGTGCTAGAAAGTTTGAATTGTATTGAAATTGTATTTTGTTAAAATTCATGTTTGTTATTGCTGTTGTTCGTGTTGTTGTTGTTGTTGTTGTTTAGACGTCGTTGGCCAACCATTTTGTCGGCCTGTCGCTCTCTATGTGTGTGTGTAAGTTCGACGACTGTGTGTGTGTGTGTGAGTGCGACTGAGCGTATGAGTAATTTTATTTAACTGCTGGGCGTTATATATATGTATGCATGTCTGTGTGTGTGTGTGTGTGTGTATGTGTGTGCGTGTTATTTTCTCGTAACGCAACTAAAAACTCTTTTCCACATATTTTCGTACATTGAAGACCCAACGCTTAGCTGTATCTGTGTCTGTGTGTGGCTGCTGTTTAGAATTGTGTGTGTGTGTGTCACTCTCTCTCTTTCTCACTCTCACTGTATGTGTGTGTGTGTGCGTGTCGAGTGTCCAACCAAATAAATCGCACAGCAAAATAAATACGGCAACAATAAATCAATAAGTACACTGAGAGACTTATTTAAGAGCGCATTCGAATTGAAATAGTTACACGCCTCATATGTATGGCTGATAAATATATATCCTAATATTTTTAATATACATGTACACGGCTATAATCTGTCCCGGCTAGCTGCAAATTGGAACTCTTTCTGAATTGGCAAAATATCTATGCTCTGTTTCATTTCCATTGCGGGTCAACTGGACGCGGAGCGGGGGCAGGAGGCAGAAGGTTCATGAATTGTTGCCACAAATATATATCATCGACACGTTAGGCGCACACGAGTGTGCGTCTGTGTGTGTGTGTGTGTGTGTGTGTGTGTATTTGTATTGGGGTCCACAGGATTCGATCGCACAAATTGCTCATTGCTAAGGAAATATTTGCAATAAATTTAGTTTATGGCTTCGGCTGTTGGCAGCCGCCTGACTGACACCCACACATCGTATATACAGAGGCACTCACACCCACACCCACACACACACACTCTCTCTCTCTCTCCCTTTCTCTCTAAATGTATTCAGAAAAACTTCACACTCTGTCAATACCTGAATTATATGCGTATGTGCGTGAATACTTAGAAATATTAAAATGCAGCACTCATCCTCATTTGATCCCACCCCCTCGCCTTCGTCTGCGCCTCTGCCACTGGCACCGCCTCCGCCCTCCGCTGTGGTCAAGCAGGACATTCACGTATCCGCAATGCTCGGTTCGCTGTGGGGCGCTAGCCATTCGGTTTATTGATGTAATATCCTTCAATTATTATGGATATTTGGCGCATTCCAGCGTATCCGCATGTGCGAATGGGTTGAGTGCTTTGAGGGGCTGTCAGGGCGAAGCTTGCGGGCCCCGAGGCATCTGACGCCGCTTAATTAACTGACCCTAAACAGAAACCCCACGCAAAATTCGCTGTCAACTAAGAAGCTAAAGTGGTTGGAGCCACGCAGATCTGAAGGAAATGAAATGCAAACAAACCATGTGTGTGTGTGGGTGGGTGACCCTCGCTCTATCTCTCTCCCTCACACACTCTGTGCATGTGTGTGTGTGTGTGCGTAAAGGGATAAGGCGAACGCAAGTGGCAGACCTTCTCAAGTCGCTCGCCCAGAAACGTACGGCTGGGCGGGGCAGTAGGATAGGGGGCAACTACTTTCGCATGTGCGGCAATAATTCATCCATTAAAAGGGATATCAATGTGAGGCATTCGGAATAGGGGTGGAGCGGGGGCTGCGACGGATGAGACACAGTAGATGCTGGAGATGAAGACGAAGTAGCAACGGGGTCAAATGGAAAAGGCCGAGCGAAGCAGCCGTTGCTTGCCTTACCGTACAACTTCCGTTTGAAAACCGCACGCACACCCAACACACACAGAGGCATAGACGCACACACACACTCGCACAGACACAAACTGGTAATACAATCGCCGGAATTTGAAGGTTGAACGTTTCGGGGCGTTTGTACGGTTGCTCATCGCCTGCTTACGGCTATCAATGGGTTCGAAAGCGAGGCAAGTAGCAGTCACAGCGACACACATGTATCCATAGATACACACACACATACACACACACACAGGGCAGCAGCAGCTTTGTGCGATAAGCAAAAATACCGAAAGGTTGCATGCAAGAGTTCGTTTCAATGCTTCGCTCGCTCGGCTCTTGTCACCGGCACGTGGCCCAAAGACGTTGGCTAAAGATGTAGGAGGATTTACCCGGAGAGGGGCATCAAATGGACTCAGTCACACAAACACACACACACACACACACACATACGGACTCACACTCACTTACACTTGGACATGCGGCATCCATATGGATTTATGTAAATTCTATGCCCCAAAAATGACCTTTTTCCATGCGGCTGGCGCTGCCGGCTAGAGTACCGGAGCAAGGAGTACCGGAGTATACCGGAGAGTTTTCGACGTATGTGGAATGGTTTGTGTCTTTGACTTTTGTAATATTTTGTAGAAATAAATTCGCATTTGAAACGGATTCGGATTCGTAAGCGAAATGCTTAAGCATAACACCGACGACACCAACACGCACACACATCTATTTATATTTATATATGTGCGTGTGCGCGTGAGTGTGTGTGTGAAAGACCACTTGAATTTAAAATACGACATGGCTGAAAGGGCTGGGCATGCCAGGCAGCCCGTAAACCCAGGGACCAACCCAAAACCAAATAGTTTTCAAAAGTTTTGCATTTGCCTGGGCTTTGTGTCTATATATCTAAAAAGAGAGAGAGAGAGACAGAGAGTCATAGTCTATGTATAGTACATGTGCATGTACGTGTGTGTGCGTGTGTGTGTGTGCGCATGTTAAACTCAAGTAGCAAAACAACAAAATTTGTATAAATTTAATGTATTTTCTATGACAAACACTTGCCCAACAACTGAGCCTGCCTCCTGCGCCCAATCCCATTCCCTGAGCTTAACATATCGAAATTATAATGATAATGTTCTTCCTTATATTTTTTTGTAGCCTTTTCCTTTTCCATTCCCATTACAAATATGTGTTTTTCTCGGAAACTCTGTGCTAAACTATTTCAAATGAAGTTTAAGCAGAAAATTAGAATTTTCAAGTGCTGCAATGGGCTTTCGGCTATGGACGTTGCCCAGATCCATGCCCCATGTGCTTTGGGGTATGCTTTCAACTTGCTGTTGCTGTTGCTGTTGCTGTTGTTGTTGCCGCACACACAATGACATAATCCCTCATCTACATAAACATTAGAGCGAGAATTTAACTCAAAAGTTTTTAGTTTCGGTTTCGTTTTCGGTCCACTCCCAGTCTCAATCCCACCCACTCTCTGCATGTGTGTGTGTGTGTGGCCGAAAGTGTCCCTGGCATTTTGCTTTTGGATCAAGTATATGGCATATAGTTATATGTACATCTATATATGGATTAGATATATGTGTATATAGGCATACATTGTAGCTATGTGCTCAGCCTGTGTGAGTCTATGTGTGACGTGCAGCAGATGCGAGTTTTTGGCGTAAATTAATTTGATAACAAATTTTTATACACGCCTACGCAATGCAAAGGAGTATATTGGAACTGGGGACTTCCAATAGGAGAGCTGAGATTATGTTGTATACCGCCCTTTGAAAAAGCAAACGCCTGATGTAATATTACAATGAATCTTTATCCTGTTACGTACTTTTCGAAACTACAGGACATACCAAAAATGGTATATGTAAATCCATGAATGGGTATTCCCATATTCAAATCGGAACCCAATAATACACATTTCAGACTTAAGATCTTTAAATATTCCTGTAGGATCTCTACTAGCCTCCTCATTCTATATACTTTAGATTGCAAGATTGATGGATATTCACATTTTAATAACTTTTGGTATATTTGAATTCCGAACGAGTATTTTGCAGTCGTTCTAGCTCGTTTGCAATATTGTTACATAATTCGAGCTCTATTGCTTGGCAAGTGGGCGCGGTCACTTCAAGAGCCCTAAAAACGTATTTAACTTTTTGAGTATGCACTAAAAAGTTTTGGCCAGAGAGAGAGAGAGAGAGAGATTTGGAAGGAATTCAAAAATGCAATTTAGTTAAGAATTCTTTTTGCCACAAATTGAGTTGAGTAAAGAATTTGGGGCTCTGTATCTGTATCTGTATCTGTAACTGTATCTGTATCTGTATCTGTATCTGTATCTGTATCTGTATCTGTATCTGTATCTGTATCTGTATCTGTATCTGTATCTGTATCTGTATCTGTATCTGTATCTGTATCTGTATCTGTATCTGTATCTGTATCTGTATCTGTATCTGTATCTGTATCTGTATCTGTATCTGTATCTGTATCTGTATCTGTATCTGTATCTGTATCTGTATCTGTATCTGTATCTGTATCTGTATCTGTATCTGTATCTGTATCTGTATCTGTATCTGTAGCTGTATCTGTTTGTTACACAATTAAAAATCGGTAACAATTATAGACAGACACCACGGCAGATGGCGATTGGGTAAATCATGTGAGGCAAGCACGCACTGAGAACGTATTTCCAATAATTTTACTCATTATCCTGGGCAAAAGTTTCTTGCGTTTCTTGTCTCTGGCTCCTTCATTCGGATGCAGGCGTGTGTGTGGGTGTGAGTTGGGCAAGTCGAGCTGGCCAAGTGGGTGTGGATGAGTGTGTGTGTGTGTGTGTATGTGTGTATCCTATGGAGGGAGGTATAGCTTGCAAGCGTGTTGGCGTTAATGGTTCTTGATGAAATGAAATAATGGGTGCGTTTATTCACGTAATGTATTTGTATTTGTTACAGCAGCAACAACAGCAACAGCAACAGCAACAACACCAACAGCAACAACAACATATTTACAATAATAACACAGCTCGTAAAACGAATGAATACTGAATGGAATGATTGAATGCCGTATGGAATGAAAGCGGCGCCCAAGCAACGGCAACGGTAAAGGCGAACAGCGTACGGCGACGTCTAACAAAACGCTTTTCGTTAGTTTTCATTATTTTCCGCATTTAAGCGTATTTATTCCGTTGTTAATCGAATTTATTAAATGCAAACACGCCAACATATATAAAAGACTGCCATCATACAACAACAACCCTCCAATCCCTACACTCACACACACACACACGCACACAGGCACACGCTCGTAGAGTTTGGCCAACACGCACACGCACACTCACACTCACCTGGAACTGGGCGCGTTTTGTTTGGCTTGAGAAATGTTCTTCGCATGATTATTGCCGGCTGCTAATTTTATGCTTTACTTTGTGCCCATTGAATGTCTCTATTCCCCCTCACATTCTGACTCCCTCTCTCCATGTCTCTGCTTCTCTTTCTATCTTTTTTTCTGTTTCTCTACTGTCCAACTATTCATAGCAAATATATATATAAATATCATTCACGGCTCCTGTTTTCGCTGGAAACGTAACTGAAAATATTTATGTTGCCTATCCTTAGGCGTTTCAATTGCGCTCAGCAGATTGAGGAATAAGTATTACAAGTGCAAAGCGAATTCAATCTTCATTCCATTTAATGATTTTATGGATGATGAAAGGATTATCAATTGAAATAAATCTAGTTGCGTAGGTAATACCAGAAAATGTACTTTTATAAATTACAATATTTTCCAGTATAATATCACAACTACAGATTCTAATATGTACTTCATAATATAAATATAATATTAATAAAGAAAAAGCTATTCAAATTAGATATATGAATTAGCTTTTGGACTTCAGATTTCTGTTCTCATATAGGATTCCTTAATTTAAATGCAAGTTTTCAGCTATATTTCCTATTGCCTCAACAACTTTATAATGATTGAAGCTGAATTGAATTTCAAAAATCAAGTATTATTGCCTAGTAAATTACAAAAAAAAAAAAAATAACTGCGGAATCCCAGCTTATAGAATAGTTTATAAATTAAACACTGTATATAAGTCCCGAATTTCCCTCTGCAAATATTTTCTATTCTAAAATTCTCTTGAAATAATCTAGTCGAAGCTTAAGGCTTAATTAAATTAATGTTTTCAAGACATAGAAAATTGCGTATATAAAAATAGCTGGTAGATCTTTCTACTTATTATAGGATATTGCTAAAAATATAAATCTAGAACACTTTCCGGTCTATTAGCAGTATCAAGATTTCGTTTGTATTTGCCCTAGATATTATTTTAAAAGAAAAGATACGCCCAACTGAAGACAAAATCAACTAGGAAAATTCGGGGTATTCGAAATGATTTGCATAAAGAACTTCATTTTCAGCTTAGTATATATTCTATTTACTATTATTTATTATTTAATTTTTGTTTGTTTAAATGAACTAACTATTATTGAATATTAGATATCGCCCACGCTCTCATAGCACATATAATCTGGGCAATCTAGAAATAAAAATAATTATATGTATTACCCATTGCATATTAGATAACACCCATGCTCTCTGAGCTACTCGCTCTCAGATCGAATCGTAAACTGTCGCTTGAAAATAGTGCTGAATGTGATTTTTATGCGAATGTGGCTCTAGATGTAATGCATTTCAGTGACGGAGCACAGCTGGTAAATAAAACTAAAAGAAACTTTGCGCATTAGTTGGCCAGAGCTAGCGTCCGAGCTAGCGCCAGTTGGTCCGGCCAAGTCCGAGCCTGATGCCAGCGCCGCTCTCCCTCTTCCCTCTTGCCCTCTCCGTGGAACTTTTGCATTTGATTTCGGCACAAGAAATGAGCAAATGGCCTTATATGTCAATGATTTTTCTTCACCCACGTCTTCTGATGGCGCCAACAACTGCACTGGCTAACAGATAACATGAGCTGGGGCCAACGTGTGTGTGGGCCAGGGGAGGAGAAGGGGCAACACTTTCTTGACGCCTTGCAACCAACAATGCTAGCCAAACAGATGGCGCTGAATTGGTGTAAGGACTCGTTGCTCTGCCAAAAAGTCCTTACCGTTTGTCTAGGGATACTTTTTTTAATTTTCTCCACACACACACACACACACACATACTGACAGACATGGAGGGACACACATTTAGATTATACACCCACACGAGCTGCTGCACCTCCCCTTTGCTGTTATTATTTTGGCTTCCATTTATTTGCTGTCAATGTTTCGACTGCCTGCCGCCTGTCCAGCCCGCCCGAGGGCTACGTCCGCTGCTCGCATTTCCTCGCTATTTTCTATTTTTTTTTCGTTTTTCTTTTACTTTTTGTACTTTTTGCTATCATTTTCATTTTAAAATGTCGCTCAGAGCAACGTCATGGACGGCAACGCCTCCTAGAGGTCAGCGTCAGCTCCTACGCCCCGTTATTCTCCGGCCGTCCCTTTTTTCAGCTGGGCACCAGTGTCTCGTCACCTAGTCCTAGTCCAAGTCCCAGTCCGCCGACTGCTGCTGCTTCTTCTAGACATTTTGGGGCTGGCCACTTTATAAATGTTTCTGCAACGGATTTTGCAAAGTAAACTTTTTCGCCTTTGTAGTTTGTTTTTTTGCGTCTCTCAACCACTTGGCCCGCATCTGATTGCGAGTGTGTGACACAGGAAGAAGCAGACGACGAGGATGGGAGCAAATAATATATTAAAATGCAAACCCAACTCATATTACCGAACCGAACCAGCCCACAAAAAAAAAAACAACTGTACTGGATCGGCTTGTTGGCACGGTTAGTGAGGGGCGCGCGAGGGGTAGGCGGGCTCTCTAGCTCTCAAGTCCTTGCGCACACATGTGCGCAATTTCCAAGTCCGTTTCGGCTATTGCCAATGTCTTCAAATAAATCGAATGCACAAAAAAGCAATAAAATGAAATAAAATCTAAATATATGTATGCATGTGTGTGCCGCTGAGGAGTGTCGTCCTTTTTGTAGTTGTCCTTTCGTTTCTACTCCCAACGAGCTCCTGGAACGGAGGCGGACAGCTACTGACAAAGAACAACAAACAGAATAGAACCGAACCGAATCGAACAAAACGGTAAAAAAAAGAGGAGGCAAAGGAACTTATCATTTTTATCATTGCACAAAACTTTATCCTTTTCAGCTCAGGCCGTTAATATTTTCGTTTCTAAATGCGAAATGGCCGAGTCGAAAAGTCCCAATACCAATACCAATACCAAGTACAGCCCAGTGCCAAGACGTTACCGCTGTCCGGAATTTCAAATGACTTTTCCCTCAGCGTGTGTGTGATGTGAGGGCGTGCAAGTCCGAGGCTTATTGAATGTTTATGCTTTATTAAATTTGATTTCTTTGCAACTCGCAGTCAAAGCAAGCAGGGCAGCTGCGACGACCGTCCGACCGTTCGACAGACCCATCGACCCATCGACCGACCAACTGGTTTACAAACCCATCGTCTAGTCGTTCGAGCCAGCAACTAACCAAACAGCCGGTCAACATTTGCTGCAATGATCTATGTGCGCTGAATATTAAATGGCCTCGCCGGCTTAGAGACGCTCTAGTCCCAGCTCCTCCCGGTTATCCCTCGGCCCGCATTAGGTGGACGATGTCTTAGGCTCAGGCTAAGGCACCATTATCATTTTAATGCGCGATAAATGCGACATTTGCGACGTTATACAAAGTGCGTGTAATGTGCTCGACCACCCAAAGCCAGAGCGGGTGCGGGAGAGGGAAAGGGAGCGGCAACGGGAGAGGGCGTGCGTGGGCTGGCAACGTCGACGAATTCTTGACTTTGGAAAACGGAACGGAACGATTCATATTTGTAAACGGGTTTCGCCGCAAGCATCCGGCTGTGCTTACGCCAATGGCAAACCCCAACGCCCACGCATAATATCGAATGGTAATCATAATCATAATAATAGTAATAGTAATAGGAATAATAATAATAATTCGAAACATTTGCACATACGTAAATGAACATTACGGCCGTTCGCCTACCCCCGGAATATGTTTATAATCACACGCCAAATGTCCCAAACAGCAGTTGTCCAGGCCGGAAAAAAAAAACACAAAAACTTGACTCGTTGTTTGGGCCCCTAATGCGACACGTGGCCCGCGCATATTTCTTCACACTCCGAGCCGATTGGCAGCGATTGGTATTTAGAATTGGAGTGTGGCTCCCTCACTCTTTATTGTTAGTGCTAGTTCCACGTGGGTGATGGGTCTAATGATTGCCTGCGTTTTGGTAACTCGTTAGGCGTGATATGAGCTTTATGTGTTTGTGTTTATCTGCCGAAATGGCTGCGATAAGTGTTATCGCATTAGCGCATTATCGATAAACTTATATTACGCCTCGGTATTTGTGAGTTTCGCTGCGCACAACTTAAATGAGAATTAACTAAAATTGAGCACTATTTATAGTAGTTTGTTTGTATGCAACTGATAATTGATAATGTTTAATAATAAACCGATAACAATCGATATACAGCGCACTTAACTAAACTTATATGTACATCTTTAATAATTAGTTCATTAATTTTGAGTTCACTTTTGTTCTTTGGCCAATTGTTTGTCGAATTGTGAATGCTCTGCCGTTTATCGGTTTATCGATAGCTATCGATAGATTAGTAACGAGCTTGTAGCAAATGCAAATCATACGCAAATCCTCGCGTCAAACGAAATCATACACAAGAGGCAAATATCCAATAAGATACGAGTATATATAGATAGAGAATTAGGGAAACTTCAATCGATCTTTCGACTTACCAAAATCACTGCCACCTAGGCCGGAAGGTCCTGGCAGCAGGCCGGGTATGCCCTGCAGGCCGAGGAATGCATTTGGAAAGGAGTGCGAGCGCTGATTGTCCATGCCATCGAGAGTGCCGTCGTGGTGGCCATCGCCACGATCCGAGGGTTCCGTATCGCTGCTATTGGAGTCCTCGCCGGCACTCTGGCCGAGATCGTGCTTCTGCAAAGAGTTCACGGAAAATTGCCAGCTCGCAAGGGAATAGATTCAATGCGAATCAACGCTCCACCCACCTGATTGGCCTGCTGTCCATTGCTGTTCTCCAGTGCCTGACCGAGCAGAGACTCGCGCAGCTCCAGGTTGCGATCGCGATCCTTGGACGTGTCGCGGCTGCGGTTGCGCGTCAATGGATGTTGCCCCGCCACGGGAAAGTCGCGATCGATTAGCAAACGCTCCGGACTGATGCCGTGCTGTGCCCGAAACAGATCCGCGCTCTTGATGCGCTTCTGTGGCGGCGGTGTCAGGTGACTCTTGCGACTGCCCTCCATGTCGCTCAGATCCCAGTGGTTGTTGCTGCTGGCCTAGAGTGGGTGGAATGCACAAAGGGAATTCGAATTGAGAAATTAGTTAGGCTTGTGACCCGTCGCAATCGGAATGCATGCGAGCGACTTTACTTTGCTTGGATTGGGATTTGAGTTTCTTACGGGCGACGCTGCGGATGCCTTCAGCTCCTGAATGGCGGGCGTGCCGCTGCTGCTGCTGCCGCTCTGTGCTGCGCCCGACTCCCGCTGGCCCGCCTGACCCTGGCTGCTCCCGCTGCTCAGTGGCAGGCTGGCAGCGGCCGCCGCAACGGCTGCCGTCAGCGAGGCAGCGGCAGCAGCCACCGCACTGGATGCCGACCCTGTTGCCGGCGTCTGTGGAGTGCTAAATGTCGAGCTCTGGCTCTGGCTCTGATTCTGATTCTGGTTCTGGCTGTGGCTCTGGCTGTGACTGTTGTTGGCGCTGGCGCTGCTGTTGCTGTTGGCATTCAGCGCTGTGGGTAAATAGTTGCTAATTTTGTTGTTCTTGTTACTGCTTTCTGCATTATTGTTGTTGTTGTTGCTGCTACTGTTGCTGCTGTTGCTGAGTGCAGCGGACAGCGCCTTCGAGTAGGGATAGCCGCCGTTGACATCCGCCAGGCCGCGTATCTGCAGCAAGTGCGCCGTCTTCAGAAAGTCCGGCAGCTGCTCATGACTCACATTCACCTCGCCATTGTACATGAAGCTGCAAAGAGATTTTAATTGCGATTTACAATAGTGAAGCAAGTAAAGTCGAGACCGCTCAACTAGTAGATACCCTCGATACCTTGAAGAACTTTTCTTATAATTATAAGAATTGGATATTCATATTTCAAAAGGCATAAGTCTCTACTATAATAAATAATCAAATTAAAATGATCGATTTTTATCGATAATAACATTCTACCATGAGCGATCGAATATAAATTAGTAATACCCATACTGTTTATGGTCTACACATCAAATTTGTAGTGTCTAGCTCTTATGGTTTACGAGATTTCAACGTTTATACAGACAGATGAACGGATTGATAGATAGGCGGGTGGACGAATGAAGAAACTGACGCATAGATGGACAGAAAAGTCAACTCTGAATCGAAAATATATGCACTTTATCGGGCTACCCCAGCTCCCACTGCCTGTTACATGCTTTCGCACAAACGCATTGCACCGACTTCCCGTTCTCAACGGGTTCAGAACTTCATTAATGTCGAAAATTCCTTCAGATTGTACTCACCTTAGCAGGTTCTCAACATCGTCGCTGCGCACATCGCGCAATATGACAATGGGATGCTCACAGGGATTGGCCTTAAGCAGCTTGCGAAAGTAGGGACTGCAGGCGCTGAGAACAACCTTGTGTGCGGTGAAGGAGCGCTCGTCGCAGGCGAGCGTCACATCCACGAAGTCCTCCTCGTCCCGCAAGTGCCGAAACGAGCTGAGTATTGACGTTTGAAAATCATTCCATTTAAGCGCATAATGCTGCTGCTGCTGCTGCTGCGACTGCTGCTGCTGCTGTGGTAGGGGCGGCGTTGCTGGGGATAGCGCCGTGCCGGCGCCAGCGGCTGCTGTAGAGGCCAGGGCGTGCGTGTGCGAGTGGGTGGAGGTCGCCAGTGGCGGTGGCTCCATTTTGACCACGCCCGCGTTGTTATTCTCCGCCGTTTGCAGCTGAGTGGACTCGGTCATTTATAGGAACTTGTGCCGTGTCCTTGACTCTTTCGTTTACTTCGGCCGCTTTGTATGTCTGCCTAATGTCCTAATGGGCTCGATCCAAGCGCGCTTTGTTGCCGAATCCTATTTCCTAGTCTCTATTGTATTGTGAACGTATGTTTGCTCGTGTGCAGCTTTGTGTGGAGATTCGCAAATATTTACAGTGCCGTTCCGCCAATCTTGATGCTTACTACTGCTGCTGCTCCAGCTGCTCCTGCTCCTACTCCTGCTCCTGCTCCTGCTCCCTTGTGCTGCTAATTGGGCGAAAGTTGTGGCAATCTCTGACGGCCTTTGTCCATTTTCACCGGACTCTCTCACTCGGTGCCTCAACCATGGACGGAACGTTTACAAAGTCGGGCCGGTTTGGGTTGAGCTGGGGGCAGCGCTTTTTGCTCTCTCTCTCTCTCTCTCTCACTCTCTCGGTCAGCTGTTGTACACTGTAAAGATAGATGGAGACTCATGAGTCTTTGGCTCATTTCAGGTTCAATTGCCACCGTCCACAGTATGAAGTGCGGCAGGTGGCCCCGCTCAGCAGCATTGGTAGCCCCATCATTAAATACTATTACCAATTATTCATACTTAAGCACCGAGACGACGACGCTGGCGGCTGATGGTTGCCGATTGCCTCTTACCAATTGCCCAGTTGTTCAGTTGTTCAGTTGTTCAGTTGTTCAAATTGTTCAGTTGTTCGTTTGGTCAGCTCAGTTCAGCACGGCGGCCCTCCGCGGTGTCTAATGGAATCATTAATTACGCGAGCGCACCGAGCGGGCCACTTGTCGGGGGCATTAGACGCAAATCAATTTAATTTAACCGTTTACAAGCAGCGAACCAGCGCACTTTCCCCCGACTCCGACCTCTACACACGAGTCGAGTTCGAGCTACAAGCCGAAGAAATACAATGTAATTGTATAAGATCATTAGCTCTTTGCACCACGTCCCGCTGATCTACCGACCGACAGCTGCAGGTTGTGGCAGTGGTACTCGCGGACTGGGAGAGTACGTGAACCGACGCCTCTACCGGATAGGCCTCAGAGTCTGGATCAGAATCGGAGATTCAGCGAGACCTGATCGATGTGAGCTGCCTTCATAATATTTATAAACCCATTCATCTACCTCAGACTCGGCTCACGATTATGATCTTCGGCACAATGTGAGCGGCACGCCCCTCTATCAAAATAATAATCACAGAAGCCTAATGCCACAAACTTTTCGATTGCAATTGGCGCCTGCATTGTGTGGCATGCTCATTTTTCATGCCACAGTCAACTTGGAATTTCCAACTTGGAAAGTCAGTCGTGGGTTCCTGTCTACTCTTTTTGTTTCTATCTGCTTTTGGGCTTCTTCTTGTGTTTACATCTTCGTCGGGTGCTCGCTAGCCCCGGGACTTGATTAATGATGCGCTGCTTGAAATTCGATTATGAACATCATGTAGAACTAGATTTATGTACACCTGTCTTGGGACCTCAAAACTATTGAAATCCAATTGAAATTCATTAAAACAGATCAACGACTGAGGTACCTCAGCATATTCTAATTTCCAACTGGGTGGAAGGAGCAGTTGTAATTCTCAATATGTGACTGTATCTCTCTCTCTCACCCTTCCTCCCCCGCTGTCACTGCTTTTGCGCTAATTTATGAAGTAACCCAAAACAATTTCATCATAACACACTTGCCGACAATTATTTCGTTTATTGAACAAACATTCGCGTCGTATCGCATAAATTCGAAAGGGCGACAGCAACAACAATAACTAAACAAACCCGACTCTATATATACAGTAGAGCCAGGACAAAAACAAGTACGAATGCTCAAATGGGGTGTAAACAACTGAAGAATACCCGTGCAGAGGCCAAAACAGTTCCATTTGACCAAACAACGGGTAGTATAAATAAAACTAGATATAAACTATGACTATCTATCTATATGTAGTGTCAACATCCTAACTCTATATTTATTACCAATAGGGCTATTTCTGTTTTACCATTATCTGTTTTAGTCTGGCAAACAAACTGATCAATAGCAAGTCACTTTTTAAATTTTATAGTTCCGGCTTTTCTAGCTCAGCTATTTCTATATATCTTAGCGTGATAGATATTTCCATCTGGCTCTGACTTAAGAATGAAATCCATCATCAATAATAGCTCTACGCATTTAAATATACCCAAACCAACAGACTCGCTCTCATATTTTGAGCGGGTATATAACGAAAAAAAAAAAAAAACAACAACGCGCAGCCGGTTGGTAACCAGAAAAATATGTAAATGTAAACGAAAAGGAAATATAGTCAGATATATACACATAATATTTATTGTACATATATAGAGGATGATATCTAGACCTGTGTATGTGTGTGTGTGCGTGTCGGTGTGTGGGTGCAACGCAATTGCATTTCTCACGTTAGCACAAAATTCGACAACAACAACAAATGCGAGTCAAAGCGCAATATCAATTCGCCTGTCTAAAGCAAAACATATCAAAAATTTGCGTGGAAAAAACAAGAAGCCGTCCGTAATAAAAAGACCAAGTGAACACACGCACACACACACACATATGCATTTTGTGATATGTGAAGTTTGTGCAAAATTGTCGAGAGGGGGAGGAGTCAAAGGGAGTCCTATCATAATAACAAATAAATGTAAATGATAATAGTAAATAAAAAACGAATTACTAAACAACACACAATCCGCTTCATATCCAATCATGTGATGCCACCCAAATACCCCTATAAATATATACAGAGAGAAAGAGAGCGACATATAGAAAGAGAGAGAGAGAGAGAGAGAGAGATAGATATATGTGTACGGTGTAGAGCACACGATGTGCGTGCAAAGGAGTTCGGGATTGAGACAAGTAACAACAGTTGTTGTTAGACAAGCAGAGCAGGAAGCGGCCCACACATAAGGATAACAACATTTATGCCAACTATTTAAGTAAATTGATACGGCGCCTTGGTAAATGAAGCAACGACCCACCAAATATAGCCAGAGAATAAATATAGCGTACGACCTCCTTACAGTACACTAAGAGAATGACTTATCAAATACGCGTCGAATTGCATATAAACATAAAAGTTCTAATAGCTATAAACAAAATACATACATATATATGTGTATATGTATATATGTATATATGTCTATTTGTATATATGTATATATGTACATATGTATATATGTATATATATGTTAAAACTCAATTTTATTGGTTGTAAATACTTTCAGGTTGGGTCTATGGGGTTTCTCTCGCTGTGCTCACTAGTTTCTTTAAGTGTATTTACTGGCAACTTAAATACACATTCAGATTCTAAGCGTTCTTCTATAAAACAGCGATTACACAGGCAAACAAAATTGATACATATGTACATTTAAGTGGGTTTCAATTCTATATTACATTTAACGACTACATAAATAAGTAAAGTCTTGAAAGTCTCTTGTCCAATTCAAATCGAATGTATGGACTGGATTAAATATACCAATTATGAATTATTTCAAATAAAGCAACCATCAGTAATCTTCAGCTTCTACCGCTTGCCACCTCCTGTTGACTTGGGTTATCAATATTACGAATAATCAAAGAAGCAATTTTATGGCTCTGTATTTATGTACGGCAAATTACTTGAGGTATTTAATTAGTTAAACAATATGAGGTTGGATATTACAAAGGCTCTCTCATTTACTGCGTAACTCGGAGTCTCGAATTGCAAATATTTTCTGATTAACTCAGTCCAAAATATTTGCAGCTTTAAACAAATTGGAAAGCATTAAAATTGATTAGAATTTAATTTGTCCAAATAAATTATGTGCAATGTGTAAATTATAAGAAAGTACACATGCACACATACACGCACCCCCATATGGGCAATTGGATTGATACTGAAAAGGGATGCAAGCAAATTAGTTAAAAACCAATTAAAATTACGCATACGCCGGATAGGCCGCACGCCCAATTTGTAAACCAGTTTGATAGTCGATGCATATATATTTTTATTATAATGTGATATACATACATCCGTATGTATGTGTAGATATATTTGAGCGCACACAACCAATACGCACAAATGCGTTGAGAAAGTTTTTCTAAAAATCCAAATTAGAATGTCAATAAAATACGCTTTTAATGAAATAATTAATTAGATTTTGCACATCAACAAACCGAGGCGCAATACGTACGCACACAACTGTACACTGAAATAATATATATATATATATATAGATAGATATGGTATATATATGTATATGTATTCGATGTCTATTTACTTGCATTAAGCGGTCATCGCATCAGCTCACCTGTCGTCCCGCATCCCCTCCCCCCTGCATTCAATTGTATTTTCGATTTTCAATTCGCATGCGTTTCTGTGTTTCTTTCTTCTTCTTAGTTCTGGTTTCGTTGCGCGCGATTTATTCGATTTTCAATTATTTAAATGGTTTTCATTTCGGACCCACACACAATTCTAATTTGCATTTAGAGGGAGAGAGAGAGATAGGGAGAAGAGTCGCCCCAGTCTCTAGCCCCGCCCCCGGACACGCATCAAAGTGCCACTGAGTGGCACAAAAACTAAAAATGTCTGAGCAGATAGATAACAGAAACAATACGAGCCACAGCAGCAGCAGCAGTAGAAACAGCAACCAGAATTGACTTTTCCTAATTGCCTCAGAGAACTTAAATTGAGACATGAAATTGAATAATTCAAAATAATTAGCCAGCCAGGACAGACAGAGAGAGGGAGACAGCCAGTCGGTCGAGCAGCGTAATTGCATTAACGATTTTGATAAATGACAATCGCTCGAGAGTCTCCTTCGACTTTGACGCACACAATCTTAGCACCTGGAATATGGCTCAGTAACATTTAAATATGTTAAGTACAAGCTGAAATTCGGAAAAGTCTCATTGAAGTCGCAACTGGACAAATAAAATATTATAACGATTGGAATGGAAGCTTAAAAAGAAACTTGGATAAACGAGTCCTTAAAATAAAGAGAAATTTCACTTACACCAGTCAAGTCGCACTAAGGCTAAGAAATTCGTAAGTGAAGAAGCTTAGAATTGAAATTTAAATGCAGTTGAAATATGAAGATAAATATTAAATGGAATCTAGAATTAAAACTTAGATTATTTGAATTGAAATTGAGATTGAAGTGAATTAATTCTCAAGAAGCAACCTTATTTCGAAAAAGATTAAAACAAATATTAACTAATATAAAAAATATTATATTATATACCAAAACAAAAAGTCATAATTGGAAATATATTTTAAAGAATCTACAAAATTCAAAGCACATATATATTTTCAGTTCTGATGCGGAAATCAAGCAAGTGAATACAAAATTAAATTTTACTTAAAATTAGGGAAAGTGTGAAGAAAGTCTATGTGAAGTCCATAAAAATGATTCAGGAAACTGAAAAAATCAAAAACTATTAATCAAGTCTTTAAAAAAAAAAAACTCAGATTCAGCAAGCTATTTTCTAGAGTGTAATTTGAATATTTTCATTAAATTCGATGCAGAAATCAATCAAGAAATCGAGTGTATAGAACTGAAACTTCAATTCAAGAACTAGAAAATCAAGTCAATGTCATTCGTAGCTCTAGCTCGAAATCCCTGTTGAGATGATCTAAAGCACAAATACTTTACACATTCTACAGCAAATGCGTAAAGAAAACTAGTCTATCAACTTTGCTCTCTATCAACAATGTGTGCGGATCAGCATAAACTCGAGCAGCTGCGTGAGGGCTATATTGCCGAGCTGTCTACACGATCCATTTCGCTGGTCGCATTGTAGTCATAGCCAAATGATCGCAAATCAAGTCGAATCGCCCAGGCTGCTAATTAGACTAATTGAGTAATTTCAAATTTCCAAAGTACAAAATTAAATGAGCAAATAGACGAGATGCGACTTAAGATACGGCGAGACATAGACCAAAACACGACTAAAAAACCTGCCCAAAATTGTGAGGCGCAATCGAAACCTGAACTGAGTATACCAAATGCTCAACTAGCAGGTGGATATGGATATGGGCTGGTGACTTAAGGCCTAACTTAAGCCTCGATATGGATATGGGCTCTTAAAGCAAGCAGATATCATCGCTCTCTATCTACAGCTGTAAATCGCTGTTTGAGTCTATATAACGAGCGTCTTTGGTTTAATTGAGTATTGTACTGCTCTTTGTTTCTTATTTGTGGGTTTATGAGCACCCACACAGAGTCGAGTCGCGCGCTTGCTTAACCTGTGCTAATTAAATTCCAACTTGGTCCAAAATGACGCTACTAATGGGTGCGGGCCACTCTCTGATAGGCATCTAATGAGCCGCAATTAGACGCGCAGAGCTAAGAAAACGTTTCGCATGCTAGATACAGCCAAAGAAGGAGAGGGCAAGAGAGCGGGAGAGAGAGAGCGAGACATCGAGAGAGTGAGAGAGAGAGAGAGAGATGTGGCCAAATGTATGCAAATGCCAGAGCAACTAAAAGAGTTTCCAACTTTCTTTTGACCATACCAAGTATACCAAATACAGATACAGATACATTGGTACATTTACAAAAATCCAGATACGGATACATTTGTCGCTGCTGGGATAAATGTCAATGAACTGTGCGACGCACAACAATGAACAAATTTTAAGAGGAAGAAACTAACAAAATTGTTAGTATTGAGAAATTGGAGAAAAAATAAAGAGCTAGAAAAAAAGGTACCACAAAAAAAAATCGAGTCACTAAACTAAAATCCCCCAAGAGGGAAACAAGTATATAATATTAATAATAATAATAATATAGAAACATATGACAACAACAAGAGCTGAATGGTATTAAAAAAATTTACATAAATTGGCTATAAATTCAAATAGTCAGACCCGAAGCGATCGAGGTAGAAAAAGTATCTGATAGATACGTAGCTCCATCATTATTCGAATACAATTAACGCCGCGAGAGAAAGCGCCTGCGTATGTATGTATGTATGTATGTATGCCCAACTACCGTCAATGTATGTGTGGTATGTAACCATGCCCACTACAAGCATCATTTGTTGTTGTTTGACTCACATAGTTTTACCTTTTGGCCAGGGCAATAAAACCAAATCAAAGTGAAAGACTACACGATCTCGCAGTCATAGATATACATAAATATATATAATTTATTTAGTTTTTTATCGAGAGAGAGAGAGGGGGATATGGGGAGAGAAAAAGAAGGAGAAAGAGATACGGCAGCAAATCTAAGTATAACTAAGAACTTTATAGCTGCGCATATCCGACTGCTTAGCACTCGTTCAAGGCAAACTTTATTTAAATATAGTTAAATACGCATTGCGTGGATCGCCTAAGTTATAGAACTATATAAAAAGCAAGTCAAGAGTGATACATTCGTATATATATATATATATATATATAACTATAGAAAATAAAGTTTATTATCATTTTGGCCAAGTCAATCTACATATGTATGATGCCTGATAGAGTCTACCTGATAAACTGTTTAGAAAACTTGTTTTCATATGTTTTCTGAATAGATGAAAGTAAATAATGCGATTAAGTTTCATTTCTCAATTTCTATTGACCACCTGGTACTGAAAAATACATTTTTGAAGCAGTATTTATTTCATTTAGCTTTACTAATACTTTTTCTAGATATTCCAGCAACGATTTAAGCTTCAATCTTCAATTTTTCTTCAGTTTTTTTTATCGATTTACAC